>NC_141561.1:92500-692500 GCF_036417535.1 Chlamydotis macqueenii | reverse complement strand
GAGGCGGCCGGCTGGCCCTGACCGGGTGCACACTCCGTCGCTGCCCGCGTTTGGTGCAGGGCAGGCCTGCACAGCGGCGCCGGGGGAAGACGCTGCGTTCACAGCTGCAGCGCGGGCACTGAGGGAAAAGCGACTCAGCCCTGCTCACAACTCCAAGAAACATTCCTGCAACGAAGCAGCAGTGCTCAACCCCTCCGGCGCAGCAGACACGGGGACCGGCGGATCAGTAGCTCCTCAAATAGCTACGCACGTCAGGCAGCTCATTTCTGCCTGAAACAAGTGGGTTTATGGCAGTGTTTCGCCTCAGGGGAAAACATGTCCCGGCAAGCCACAGATACTCGCGTGCCCCGAGGATTTGTGGTGCTTGGTTTCTTCAGAGAGCGTTTTACCCACTTCTCCCGAAGCCGGGAACAGATTTATACCAATAATAAACACGGGAAAACAAAGCACCAGAGCAGGCAGCTGATAAGAATTTACATTTGCCCACTTTGCTATTCCGGGCCTGCAGCAGAGGGAGGGGAGGGGCAGGAGAGGGAAAGCTCCGTGCCGTTGGCGCACGGCCGCCTTTCCGTCGGGCGAAAACTTGCCCCAGTGCTTTTCTGCTCCTTTGTGCCGGTGGCCAGGAGCCGCTGCCAGGGGAACACACCAGGCAGCTCTTACGTTGTGAATTTCCAGCCGCTCTCTGCTAACAAACCAGAACTGCTGATTTAAAAGTGACGCCGAAGCGCTGGTGCGAGCCTGGGCGCGCGCCGCTGTGACGGCGCTGGAAGAGCCCGCTCCTGCTACGGGTGCGATCCGTCCCCTCCTGCCCAGCCCCGAGGCCCACGGCGGCCGCGGCTGCGCTCCGCGCTGCTGGGACGTCGCCGTCGGCAGCCGCTTCGGCGAGCGCGGCGTTGGAGCAGGGAGAAGGCAGAAACCAGCTGACCCGAGAGGAAACTGCCGGGGCTTGTTGGGAGCGATGGCAGCCGCTCGGGCAGGGCGCGGCGGGTGGAACGTCTTTCTGCCATGCGAAGGCTGACGTGCGGCTGCCGATTTTAAAATAGCGTTTACCGTGATAGAGGTGTCGGACAGGCGCGGGAGCGCTGGCTCTCCCAGCTCTTCCCTTGCCGGGAGTCTGTCTAGGGTACCAGATGGCATTCTGCCGCGTACTTCACCGCTTCATTCGTCATCCTTCAGCACATATGCTTACAGCTCCACTGCCTGGCACTCAGAAAGTCTGGATTTAGCTCTGAATCAGCCACAAACAAACACTCGCCTGGGGCAATGATCTCTGCTTCTCACCGTCCTCACTTCCCACCCTCGCAAAAGGAGAAGACAGTCCAGCGCTGGACCAGGTGGTCACCGTAGGCCCCTTTCAACTGAAAATATCTACTCTACTCTATTCTGTTCCCACAACCTCTGCCGTAGCAAGCAGGAACAGTATTTAGAGCCGTCCTAGAGAAGAACAGCCCTGAGGAAAATGACCACGAAGGAGGGAAGCCAGCGTGAGGGACTGTGTGTGCGGGCCAGGCAGCAAGCCAGCCTGCGCAGAGGCAGGTGCCGAAACCCGTGCGGCTGCAGCAGCTGCTGTCCCGTCCCCTTGGCGGCCGTTCTGGGAAGGCAAAAGCACCAGTCACCCGTTTCCCTGGGTGCAATCGTGTTTACGTTAAAAGCACACGCTTGCTCCTTTTACCTTGACCAGCGGGGACAAACACCACCAGGAACATTGCTTACTCACGAATTCTCAGCCTCCCTGTCCAGGCGGAGCCGTGGCTCCAGGAGGTTTCTGTCTCTGCTCGCTCAGCAGGGCCGCCCTCCAAAACCTTACCCCTTTACCCCTTTACCCCTTTGCCCCACGCAGGGTTCGGGGGGGCTCCCTGCCCGGGGCCGAGCACGCTGGGGCAGGGGGCTGCGGCGGCTCAGGGCTGGGTTTTCACTGCGCACCAGGCGAGGATGTCACGAATGGCAGCTGGGTGTGCTGGAATATTATATTTAGTTCCTAAGTAAATATTTAACTTCAGAAGCTGTCCGTGTGCTCCAGGAAATAGTTCTACCATGAGACGGTTTGCAGTTGCGCAGGTGCAGGCCTTGCCAGGCGTACCCAGAAATACCGGGCCACGAGCGCTGGAGAAGGGGGAGACACAACGCGTGCGTTCAACAGCCCAGGCCAGCGACCGCTGCGTGGGGCGGTAACGCTCCCGCCGTGCCGCAGGGTCCCTCCTGTGACCGCAGCTGTCCGTCCAGCTGCCGCTCTGCCAGACCCTGCCCTTCCCGCCGGCACCGCTGAACCCCCGCGCCCCAGCGGAGCCCCTGCCCTGCTGCAGAGCCAGCGTCTCGCGGGGCTGCGTGGTGCCAGTCAGCGCTGGAGCCATCGAAACGACGGAGCAGGGGGGACTTGCGCCGTTCCCTCTCTATCGGCTGCGCTCCCCGTGCAGGCAGGGGATCCTTGCACCCACGCATCCCACGGACGCATCTGGGCTCGACGCACAGGCCGTTCCTTCTCTTTGTGCATCAGCAAACGTAACACAGGCCCTGCGCCCCGAATCAGCCTCGTAATGACGGCTGGGCAGCTGCCCCGGCTCCAGCCCACCCGCACGGGTGAGCACGCGGTGGGCACGCGGCGAGCGGGGCTCTTGGCACAGGGCAGGGGCAGAAGCCAGCGCTCCCTCCCAGCCCTGCGCCTCCCACGAGCCCGGAGCCCCAGTGGGTACAGCGTTCCCATCAGGGAGGGGGGGACGCGAAAGGCCGGCGCCGGGCAGCGGAACCTCGCTTCCCTCCGGCAAAGCAGCGTGCGGCCAGGGAAGTGGGCAAACCTGTGGGAAGCCTGAACCAGGGTCCCACCTCCTCCAGAGTGCTCGCAGCTGCCATCTGCACAGCGCAAACCTCCCTGGTGTATTCGCTACATCAACGCAATTGGACAGAACCGTAAAGATTGCGTTAACTGCGATGCGCCTGAACCGCGGAGTTTTGTGCAGGAAAAGACAGCAGTGGCACTGAGCGACTGAGGCGGCTCAGGGCTGCAGCAGGAAGGCGTGTGCGGCCCCAAGGAAGGTTCTCTCTGTGCACCTCACGGTGCAATCTGGTGCGCTCCGCAAGGAAGAAGAGACTCCAGATCCCTGCTCCTCAGGAGAGCTGCGGAGCATCAGTAACAAGTCATCTTTGGCAGGCATGTGCTAGCAGCATCCAGGGAGGGGAGAACTTCCTCGGAGCAGAGCAGCCGTTGGTACAACTCCAGCAATCCCGAAATATCCACAGGGGCTCTGCTGCCTTCCCTCCGCACATCCACCCTGACCCTGTCCTGGGCAAGGCACCCAGTTTACACTTTGCTGTACCGCTGGTTTGCAATGCTCACTGGCTTTTAGGCAGTGTTCTGCAGTTTTACGGGTTTGGATGTGCATTTGCCCAGCCAAAGGCTGCCTCAGGTACAGCAATTACCTTCCCCCCCGTTAGCGAAGCAGGACCTCGTTACCGCTGGGACGCTGTGCTGCAGGCGGGCCACACACAACGTTTTTAACGAGGGCTGCCGCTTTCAATGGATGGCAACCATGCCTTGATTTTCTTTCCTTTATTTTTAGTGCTTATTAACCAGCTAAATGGCAAAGAAAACCACCGTGCATGAAGGAGGGGGCCTTGCAAATCACTTCGGAAAAAGCCGGAGCCGTCGCTAAGGACAGGTCCAAGAGACGGGCTGGCGCGGCAGTGGGAGGAGAGGGGGGCAGAGCAGGGTGGCGAGCCCAGCGCCTCGTGCCCGGCCTTGGGGGACACCACGCAGCCCGGGACGCAGGAGAGCTGCCTGCCAAAGGCGAGCGCCCAGCCCATGTCGGGATTTGGGGCTGGCGGGACCGCTGGCTGCCCGGTGTCGCAAGGCTGGCTCTCAGCACAGGACCCCGCGGTGCGGGCACGGCCGGCGACCAGCTGAAGGCAGGATGGCGGGGGGACCAGCGACTGAACCAGGGCCGAGGGGCATCAGCCCCGCTGGGGGAGGCAACCCCAGCCACTCGGCCGTCCCGGGCGGGCGCAGAGGGGCGGTCAGGCTGGGGTCCTGGGCGCAGGAGCCCGCCAGCACCCGCAGGAGGCCTGGCCCCCACCCCGGATCTGAACCGTTCAGGCCCTGCCACGGTCTCATGGCGTCAATTACCAAAGTTGTCAAGGCTAAAAAAAGAAAATAATAAAAATCGCTGTAGGCCATTAAGGTGGCTCAGAGGCTGTAAGGAGCGCGCTGGCTGCTTCTGCAGGCTCCTCGTGCTTCCCTGCAGCTCACTGCTAGGACGAGCCTTCGCCGTAGCAGCCGGGGGACCTGCGACGGCGACCACACAAATCGCAGAGAAGTCATCCAGGATGGCAGCAGATCAAAAGCATCAGCTAACAAAATTTGCACTGAAATCAGACGTGTTTATTGGTTCAGTTCACCACGGTAATTAATTAGCTAGCACTTATCTAATTAACCAGATCATCTACCGTTCCCAGAGGCCAACAGCAAATGCCAGATTCTGCCCCCCCAGCCGCTCGCTAAAATATCCGCCAGGACGTCTCAGGCCGCGTCAGGACAGGCAGTAGGATCAGCACCTCCAGTCTTCCGCCGCTCCCGAAGCACAGGAGGCTCGCGCGCATCTGTCTCAAGCAGCGGCTCGTCGCTGAGAGCACAAACCCGGGAAGCGCGGAGGCAGAAGCCGAGTGCCTGCGGCCAGGGGCACCCGGCCCGGCCCCTCTGCGCTGCCTCCACGCCGCCCTTTGGGCTGAGCCCTCAGGTGCAGACAGGGAGAGCAAACATCGTTGTCTGGACGCTGCTGGCAACAACATCGGCCTCTCCGGGCCAGGACGAGTCGCTCCAGGGCCCGCTGACGCACGGCTGTGTCCCGTCTCTGTGTGTCGCTGTACCTGGGCACCGCCGCGGTAACCAGCAGCGCTGCTTCCGGAGCTTTGCCAGCGAGAAGCAAACCCATTGCAAGGCACTTTTTTTGTGTGACAAGCCAGGAGGGTGAAGACGGGGATTAGTGGGAATGGGCAGGTCCATCTTTTGACGCTGAACTTGTGCGCGTTTTCCTTCTCAGACAGTTTTATGGGCCACCGGAGAGGATCAGAGCGTAAAAGGCCTCCGGGCAGCCAGCGACACCGTGCTCGGACCGGCTGGCCAGGGCCGGGGAGCCCAGCGTGCTGAGCCTCAGCCCCGGAGCCAGTACCCCCAGCAAGCCCGTCCCCCCGGCAGCGTGGCAGGCGGAGGGCGCAGACGGGCACCTGGGCCCTGCCAGCCGTGGGTGCGAGGCAGCTGTCGCACCGGCGCGGGTTGATCCGCGCCTGCACAGGGACCAGGGAACCCGGGCTGCTGCGGCTGCTGCACCGTCGCCTCTAACGCACCGCCGCCCCTTCCCAGGGCCAGGGCAGGGTCGCTGCAGCATCAACTCCTTCTTTGCGCACCTGAGAAAAGCACAGGGTGATTTCAAATTTGCACGGAACGAGGCCGGAGAAAGGCACGGTCTGAAGGTGGCGTGTGGGGCAGGAGCGCCGTTTGGATCCCCGGAGCCCGGGGGAAGCACAGCTCGGGGGAGCAGGGCCGTGGCGGCGAACTCAGACAAACCCTTGGCACAAAGCCGGCGCCGGAGATGGGCAGGCCTGCAGCCCGGCACACACGTGTGCCTGCCACGCGCCCCGCCGGCCAGCGGGTCACCGGCCCCGGCCTCGCCGCCCCAGCGCAGCGGCGGAGGGTGAGCCGGGGTTAACAGCGACACACCTGCCAAAACAGCCAATCTGGGACAAACCGCGGCGCCGGCCCTGAAGAAGAACCTCTGGCACCTGTGGGGCCAAGGGGAGCGGGCGGAGGGGGACCGGCCGCTGTTGACATTGGGAGCCGCGCAAAGCCAGGGAGGGTATTTAACCCCCTGCGGAGCCCCTCAAAACCTCTTCCGAGCTCCAAGCCCAACAGCTGAAGAAACCGCGGGGTGTTTTCCTGACCCCTTCCGCAGAGTATCGCTGTCAGCCGGCGCCAGGAGAGCTGCTATGACCGAAACAACAGGCTACGCCGGGTGAGTAGCGGGAGGGCTTGAATTTGTTTTAATAAGATATAAAAACATTCTCTGCGTTTTGTTTAAGTCTTATTTAGAAAATTGGCCTGTATTGTTACTTGGTTGCTTCCCATCCATTACCGCACGTGGAAAGGGAAGGAATCTGGCCCGCCGCTGCCGGCCGAACCTGAACGTAACGTGGACTTGTACTGCCGGGCAGTTACTGGGGACAAAGTACATCTCTAATCCCCGTCTGCTGAGAGCTCAACCAGCTGTCTCGCAGGAAACAGCACGGTGCATCACCCGCTAGGTATTTCTGGCAGAATCATATGAAGAAAGGGCTAAGGCTGCCATTGACAGAATTGATGATAAATATTGCGAAACATTTTTTGCCAAATGCACAAAATAAGAGATGTCAAACAGGTTACCAGCGGCAACGGACGTAGGGAGGGGACAGCTCGTGTGACAGCAGGGCTCTGCCAGAAAGGCAGCCACGCCGAGCTGGCTCATCCCGTCCCGTCCCTGACACCAGGCCGTGCATGCCCCTCGCGGGGGCTCCCGGGCCGCCCCATGCCCCCTCCTGCGCCGTCCCCATTCCCACGGGCGCTGCCCAGTGCCCCTGACCCGTCTTCGCCCCGTCTCCCCGCAGCAGTGGGCTCGTCCACATTAAAAACCCGCACTTGGAGTCGATGGAGGAGGACATTCTCTATCACTTGGACCTGGGAACGAAGACACACAACCTGCCGGCGATGTTTGGGGACATAAAGGTAAACAGCAGGTGCAAACGTGGGGCAGCAGCTCCCAGCCCCGCAGGGCTCTCCAGCCCCCGGTCCCACAGTTCTGCCGTCCTGTGCCAGGCCCTGCCGCCGCGGATGCTCCGCAGGGGAAAGGGTCCGGCTGCTCGGCAAAGGGACTCAGCCACCTGGGGCAGCCCAGGCAGGGAAGCTGTCTGTCCTTTCTTGTTTTGGGCAAAAAAAATATAGAAATAGAAAATTCCCCTTTTAAAAACCTGCAGTTCCATAAAACCTGATTTTATATTGGCCTCCATGTTGGAGAACAGACGGAGAAGGCAGTTGTCCAAAGCATCTGATCACCAGCTACTGGAGAGAAGGGAAAGAGGATGCTGTATTTTCGGCTGAGACCTGCTGTCAAAGCCAGCCTGTTGCGACCGCATTCCTCTTCCGTTTTACATGGGAGCGTTTCCCCAGCAGCGCGGGGGAAGAGCCGCGGTGCCCGGGGCTCGAGCAGCCCAGCGCAGCCCTGTCACGCGTGGCCCCGCTCCCCTGCGCCGCTGGCAGCTGCGTGAGCAGCGCTGCCCCTGCGGCCGCATGCTGGTCCCCCTCCTACGTTCAGGGAGCGTTTTTTCCTTTAGTATGTAAAATTTGTCCTTTGTCCTCCCTGCCTTTACGGCCTCTGTCTCATCCGCAGCGCTCACTAATTGCAGTCAGCACTGTGGATAGAATAAGTTAAATGACGAGCTACTCTAACATCTGGTTCTGCTTTGCTGTCAGTAGGAATACTAACAGCTTAAATTTGCTGAATTATTTTAGATTTTCTTGGCCTGGGACAGATACCCAAGTATGTGCAGCTGTAGAGCTGTCCGGACCTCGCGTAGTCACAACCCTAAAGGAGAACAGCCTGGTTTTAGTGTTAACTCCAGCTTTTGAGACCCTCACTTGTTCTGATGGCCCCTGACTGCCTGCGAGGACGCAGCGTCCTGCTGCACTCTCTGGGGAGACGTGTCTGACACAGCCCCCCACTGCCACATTAAGACTGAATCTTGGTACCTATTTTAGCTAAAAAGGACCAACACATTCCTCTTTTACACCCAGTTCGTCTGCGTTGGCGGCAGCCCGAGGAGGATGAGGGCATTTGCGCAGTTCATGCACAAGGAGCTGGGGCTGGCGGGCGATGGGGAGGACCTGGCAGACATCTGCGCGGGGACGGACCGGTACGCCATGTACCGGGCTGGGCCAGTGCTCTCCATCAGCGTAAGTACCGCGCCGCGCTGCACCGCACGCAGGTTCCATCCTGGCCACTCCTGGGGTCTGCCGCTGCCGGCGCAGTCCCACAGTGGGCTGGTGCGGGGACCGCGGCGGCAGGGAGGGTGGCCGGCACAACCTCTCCCTCCCGCAGTGCCCACTGACAGAGGTGTTTTTCCTCTCCTCAGTTTTCAGCCATTAGCACCAGTGAAAGCTTCGGCCACGGTAAAGCTGCTTCTGTTTGAATGATATTTCTCAGTGCGCTACAGAGGTTTCGTTTAAAAATCATAGTGTTAAAAATGAACATGCACGTGTTTTGCTCAGCTCAGCAGTCTGGCAATTTGAGAGGGAAAGACCACTTCCCACCACGCATCAGCTATGAAATATTGCTGGGAGTATGGCATTGACATGAGGTCTAAAGTAAAAACCTTACTTTATTTTTAATTATTCTTTCGGAGCAGCAGTATGTTTGGCACTGCACAAAGAAAAAGCGAATACAGGCTGTGCCAGTGAGTGCTCACAGCCCGAGGCTCGGTCCTGCCGTCATCTCTTCAGGCACGAGGTTTAAGACTGACCTGATTCGCAAGAGACAGCGTCATTCACGCCACAGAACTCACGTTTGGTCCATCGGACAAAACTGAACCAAACCTGACCAA
The DNA here is from genome assembly GCF_036417535.1 of Chlamydotis macqueenii. NCBI lineage: Eukaryota > Metazoa > Chordata > Aves > Otidiformes > Otididae > Chlamydotis > Chlamydotis macqueenii. The sequence continues at coordinate 683,884 of NC_141561.1, read as the reverse complement.
CGGAGAAGCCTAAGGGAATCAATCTGACAGGATCCAAGGGAAAAAAGTCCACAAGTTTTGCCGTTCCCCAGTCTGGCAGCAGCTGTGCCACAGCTGGAAGAAAAGCTGCCACTGAGCTCCTGGCCACGCACCAGTTTTGTGCCAGTGCAGAAGCCATCGACCCCTGGGCTCGTCCCTGCGAGGCGACACAGGGCAGAGCGTGCAGCGAGCCTCCCCAAAACGCTTCGTGCAGAGCAGCTGCCAACATCCCATTTTTGCAGGTTGCTTAGGAACAGAAATGAACTCAAACATACCGGAGGCAGGAACACGGTTTCCTGCTTTGAATATTTACAATGAGAGTAAATTTTTTAGGCATTGGCAGATAAGTCAGGCTGATGTTCCAGAATAACAACATGAAAAACGTTTTCCTATTTAAAACATGACACAAGCCTGACGGACCATCCGCCTCACAGCCAAACGAAGAGAGACAAAGCGATAGGAAACCTGACTGCATACGTTGAGTTAGCCGAGCTTCTTTACATTCGCTTCCTTCTGGATTTTGAACATGATAGCAGAACCAAAAAATGCGAGTCATTTTCACAGGGAAAAACCAAACCCCACACCACCAACCACCTTCTGTTTTCAAAGGTAAAGTCAAGAAAAGGGCAGCGGTCGAGCGATGGAGCAGAAAATCAAGATGATCATGTGAGGGAGCGCCGGGCAGAAAGCAGAGGCTTTCCCTCTGCCAGCCCGGGGGAGCGGCAGCAGAGGCCAGGCAGCGGGCACCACGAGCCAGGGCAGAGGATGGGCCACAGCCGGTGCCAGGGGACGGGAGAGCCGCCGGGCAGCCAGGCGGGCACTGGGGACGCAGGGACGCCAGGGCGCGTGATGCGAGCCAGGAAACAGGATGGGTGGCCTGCAAGGCACGAGGCTCCACACGGCAAACGGCTGACCCCGAAATCGGTCCTCACCGAGGGGCGTGAACCCATCTGTCGTCCTTCGTGCCCAGCAACGCAGGCGGAGGTGCTCCAGCGTGGGTGAGGATGGGCTCGGAGGCACCCAGAGAAGCGGAGGCTCGGGTTGTCCTCACTGAGATTCACCACTCCGAGTACAAGCAGGACACGACAAAGGATGGAAGTCAGCACGTGGCATCAGCACGGGCAACATGCGGGGAAGGTCTTGGAGCATTCAGCTGTTGGGATGCGTTTGTGGAGAGACCTTTCTTGAAGGAGAAACACCATCTGCGCTCCTGACGTACTGGTCCCCAGGGACGAACGCCAGCACTATTGCTAGAAGAGCGTTAAAAGCATCAAGGGGAGCAGAAAGGGTTAGACATTTTATCTGGTCAGCTACAAAGACCCTGAGATGTCCCTTCCCCCTCAAAAAATTGCTGTTGGCCTCAGCAGCAGCAAGAAGCCACAGTGTAACCCTGAGCTTGTGGCAGTCACGTACCTGTCGCCTGCCGCAGCATCAGGGGGAATGACATTTCTCTTTTCTCCCCTCCCAACAGCATGGGATGGGCATCCCTTCCATTTCCATCATGCTGCATGAACTCATCAAACTGCTGCACCACGCAAAATGCCGAGACGTCACTATTATACGCATCGGCACTTCTGGAGGCTTAGGTAAGCTATCGTGGTCTTTCTTCAGGGGAAAAAAGCTATTAATAAAAAAAATTCTCAGCAGTAGGTCATGCAATTAAGAGCTTCAGCATTTTGTCAGGTCCCCGAATACCAAACAACACATTCTGGTTTGGGTTAAAACCCAGCAGACTTCTAGCGACTGGCTTAGCAGAGCGCACGTTTTCACAATGAACCAAGGTTTTGATTCACAACAGTTGGGTATCACTCTCCAAACAGAAAACATTTGACTGGAGGTCACTCCTGCTTCGAGACCCTCCCAGCTCTCCTGGTGCCTGCAGTCTGCACGGGTGGGACCCCTGGCCAGGGCACCGGTGCTGCTGGCGCCTGCACAAGCTGGTGGTGGCCATGAGCTCTGCAAGCCAGAAGGAAAGTGCTGCCGCTCAGCACGTTCCCACAATTGCTCATCGCGTGCTGATTCTGTACATTTTCCTTGCACATCTGTGTTACTGCATGGATTACAATTATTCTCTCACGTCTGTTTTACTCACTCAAAGCACAAGCCCACAGCCACACGCGTATTTGTAGAGATTTTTCTGTCACACTGAAGTTTTGCAGCGGGTCACAAGTGTTATGAGCTCTGGCTTAGCCTCAGCCTTTGCATTCGCAGGGATTGAGGCCGGGTCTGTGGTGATCACGGACACCGCGGTGGACTCCTCCTTCAAGCCACGGTTTGAGCAGGTGGTGCTGGATGACGTGGTGGTGCGGAGCACTGAGCTGGACAGGGACCTCGTGGAGGAGCTACTGGCCTGCAGCAAGAAGATTCCTGACTTTCCCACGCTCATCGGCCATACCATGTGCACCTCTGACTTCTACGAAGGTAAAACGATCTTTGACTGTCCTTCCTCCCCCCAGACGTGATGCCAAGTCTTTACGTTCTTACGTAGGCAAAACTATCCATGCTCCCAAAGCCTGAGAAGGGCCGCGGGAGCAGGCCCACCTGATAGGTTAGCGCTTGTTCAGCAGTGAGAGCAGCGTTCACCGTCAGAACGCACAACACCCCTTTCGGCACTTTGCCAGGGCGAGACCTCCTCTGCTTTTTGGTCTCCTGTGCACCTGACGGTTACGTTTTGTCACGTCACCTGCAAGGCCAGCGCTGCCGTGGCCAATGGGGGATCAAGAGCAAAGATCCACCCAGCTGCAGTTGCTCCCTGGGACGGTGCCGGCGCCCGGGGGACCTCCGCTGCCCCCGCTCCAGCCGTTAGGTGGGAGCCACGTGCGGTCACAGAGCTTCCGAAAGCAGGAGGCCAGCAGCTGCACCCTGGCAAAGAAAACAGCTCCCCGTCCACAATCCCGTGGCGAGCCAGGCAGGTGGGTTATGCTGAGCCTTTTCCTGCAGCAAGATTGTAACTTCAGAACTCCCAAACACTAGAAAAATGTCAGGAAGCGTGTGACATTAATGTAAATAAACTTTGGTTACTCTGGCACCATTTCCTTTACAAAATTAAACGCTGATTGCAGAGTAGATGAAATGTAATAAATGAAGAATTAATAGTCTAAGGACTATTTATAAACCTTCGGATCTGCTCGCAAAGGCGGCCATCTGTGTATTGCTCTAGGCCCTGTTTTATTTAAACAAAAAGCCATTTGAGAGGATTAACAGTAGGAACAGCGATGAACTGAAGCACTCTGCCCAGGTTACACAGCCGCAGGTAGGCATTTTGCTGGCATGCAGGGCGTCGCATGCTGTACGAGAGGAGCAGCTGCTCCGGGCACGGGCCTGCTCTGTGGAGCCAGCGGCGGCTGCAGGACAGCCAAAGCCACCAGCGGAGCCGGGGCAGAGGGGCAGGACGGGTGCCCGCGCCTGGGTGCACCGAGTGCGGCATCAGGTCCTGCCTGCGGCGACGCCCTGGGGCTGTGGCAGGAGCGCGGGGAGCACCGGTGCCCCGCAACCCACCTCCGCGGCCAGCGCCAGCCGAGCCGGGAACGCCGCCCACGAGCGGCTCCAGCTGCCCGCCAGCCACGGCAGCCCCGTGAGGAAAACTAAACCTACAAGAAGGGTGTTCTCCTCTCCCCAGTTTTCCCATTCTGCACAGGTTGCGATGCCTCTTCCGCAGTGATTTGGCAATTTTGGATTTTACCTGGCAGCGCTCCACAGCTGGTGTACGCCACGGGCCTCAGAGGAGCTGCGACGACTTGTCCCTGCAGAGCGCAATGTACCCCTGTGCTTAGCACCTGCGGGCTTACTCACCCTTCTCGCTAACGTTAAAACCGGCCTAATTTTCTCCTCTTACAGAGACATAGCGCACCGGCTTTAAACACCGAGATTAATAGGAGTTAAGTAACTATTCAAGGGAAAACTTAGCTTCAGACAGAACGTAGGCACGGTGGACTTTCCATTTGACATTACATCCGTTCACCGCGACTGCAAACCCACGCAGGGCCAGCAGTGACTCTTCTCTGCTTCCTTTCAAGGTCAGGGGAGGTTAGATGGAGCACTGTGCTCTTTTTCCAGTGAAAGAAAGTCAGAGTACTTAAAAAGAGCTTACGATGCTGGCGTGAGGAACATTGAAATGGAGTCCACGGCTTTCGCTGCCCTGTGCAGACTGTGTGGCCTGAAAGGTGAGTCCTCCCGCGGCCGCTTCCGCGTCCTGCCCGCACCTCCGCGCTCCCTGGCTCAACCTGACCCGAGGGTCTGGTTTGGTGTGAGATTCAGACAGCCTGAAGGGCAAAACCCCGCATTCCTAACGATTTTAACTAGAGAAGTACCCTGAAACAAATTTTGTGGCTCAATAAAAAACAAGTTTGTTTTAGAAGGCCGAGTGTGCGTCGGACAAAACAAAACTTGGACCCCTCTCACCCGGCCTTAGAACGAGCCCTGGCCACACTGGTGTGGCTGCCTTCCCCTGTTCTATGGAAAGGAAAGGAGGCGAGAGGAGGGTCCCTGCGAGCGGTGCCGCGGGGGTCCTGTCACCTCAGCCCCTCTGGCGCCTCGGGGCGCATCCCCCAGCGAGGGCAGCGGGAGCAGGGCCTCTCCTCCTTCCCCACGGGGCCGCGTTTCAAGGCGGCAGTGCCAGTCATCAGGCGCGAGCTAACGCGGTGCTTCGGCCCTCCCGCAGCCGCCGTCGTCTGCGTGGCGCTCCTGGACCGCCTGGAGGGGGACCAGATCCGGGCGCCCCGTGAGGTGCTGTGGGAGTACCAGCACCGGCCCCAGCGCCTGATCGCGGCCTTCATCCGAAAGCGCCTGGGGCTGCACCCTCCAGCGGGAAATGCGCTTTTCTCCACAAAGTGATGGGCGATGCACCACGAGCAACAAGGCGCCGGGTCCCAGCTGGCACAGTGCGGTCTGGGAGCGGGTGTGCAGGACCTACCCACATCGGCACACCGTGGCCCCTTTTTCTGGGAAACGGAAGAGACTCGGTCACAATGCGCTCCCATGGGCGAGCGCCCTCTGCGCTGAGCGGGGCGGCCAGATCCAGCGAACAGTGCTGTGCAGGAGCCGCAGACCTCCAGTACAGCTTGCGTGGCACCAACACACTTGCACACCGACGGAGAGCTCCAGCCAAAATTTGCACAGAAGTTCAGACTGTGTTGCTGAACTGGACGCTTCTCGCTCCCGTCTTCAGCGCTCGCTCCTGTCCACAGCCGTCCTCTAGGAAGGAGATCCTCTTTATCTGGCACAGAGCCAGAGTCTCAGCGAGTGACACGCCAGTTTCATCCGCATTTGTGACCATTGTTGTCGTTCATTGCTGTTATGAAGGCCATTCAGACTTCCGTTTGTACAATGTTTAAAGATCTGTCAAAAACTGACGAGTACCGGAGTGTTTGAACACAAGAGGCTGCTGCGCAGGAAGCCCACCTCGCACAGACCGGCCCCAGCCCAGCAGGAGCAGCTCCACCCCCGTCGCACGGTCGGGAGGTTTGGGCATGGGGCACACGGGGACCCTCGAGAGGGAGGGGGATGGGGAGCACACGTTACTGGTATAATCTTCACCTGATTTCACATAACTGCCAGGGACTGCATCTTTCACACTCATCTGCTAATCAACAAACATCAATCACCCAGAAAATAATTTTTAAGTGTCTCCATTAACTGCTGCAGGGTTGAGTGGAAGGGTTTTTCGTGGAGGGTCACCCACAGCCAGAAGAATTTCCCACCGAAAGAACTTCCAGTTCTTAAGGTTCATTAACAACCTTGCTTCCAAATGAATTTTGACACCTTTGGAACAATAACTTAACAGAGTTCAGGAGTCCCAGTAAACAAAATTTCAATGTATCAAAACACCTGGGAGAGGATCTTAAGATATTAATGATATTAAGAGCATGACACATGTTACATCTAAAGGTACTTACAGATATGGCAAGGGGCCGTCCTCCAGGTAGTTGTTCTCCAGCCCATAGCCTAAAATCTGCTTCATCAGCAACTCCAGGGCCCTTCTAGTCCCAGAAATAGTTCCAAACACTTGGGTGCAGCTCGATTTGCCTCCCAAATGTGCAAGTTTCTCTTGGTGTCCCTCTCGTCACCCCACTGCACATTGTCAGGCTGCCTCCTCCCGTCTGCAGAGGTCCGTTTCTGGGGTGCGAGGCCGGTGGCAGACTCCCTCAGCTACTCCAGCAACTTCCCAGCACTTTCATTTGGGATAGGTTAGTTTGCTGCTGTGAAAAAGCAAATACCAAAAAAAAAAAAACAAAACAAAAAAAAACCAAACAAAAAAAAACACACAAGAAAAGCAGATTGGTTCCTATTTCCATTCCGAGATTGGAGTTTTTAGGCTCAAATATTAATCTGATGGGGCAGGAATCCCAGGAGAGGAGCCAGCGTTCTGCCAGAACAGAAACTAAATCACTCCAGTCACTTAACATGTAGTCTCACCTACCATTCAAACTCAGTTCTGCTCAGTCCAAAGTCCACTTAAGAAACTTCTATACTAATAGCAACGTACCTTAAGTCCTTTGTGAAAATAATGTAAAACCACTCCAGGAAAAGAAATATGATACCTTAACATTTAGCCAAATTTGATAGGTGAGGTTTGCTTTGCTGTAGCTTACAGAAACACAGTGCTGGTCATTAACTGTGTGGGAGATGGCAGCCCTGAGGAGAGGGACTTGGGGGTGCTGGTGGGCGAGGAGCTCAACATGAGCCGGCAATGCGCCCTTGCGGCCCAGAAACCAACCCCACCCTGGGCTGCACCCCCGGCAGCGCGGGCAGCAGGGCGAGGGAGGGGATTCTGCCCCTCTGCTCCGCTCTGGTGAGACCCCACCTGCAGCGCTGCGTCCAGCTCTGGAGCCCCCAACAGCAGGAGGACGTGGAGCTGTTGGAGAGGGTCCAGAGGAGGCCACGCAGATGCTGAGAGGGCTGGAGCAGCTCTGCTGTGAGGCCAGGCTGAGAGAGCTGGGGCTGCTCAGCCTGGAGAAGAGGAGGCTCCGGGGAGGCCCGAGAGCGGCTCCCAGTGCCCAAAGGGGGCTGTGTGTGAGGAAAGATGGGGAGAAACTGTTCAGTAGGGCCTGGTGTGACAGGATGAGGGGTGATGGTTTTAACACAGAGGGAGGCAGATTCAGACTGGATATAAAGAGGAATTTTTTTACACTGAGGGTGGTGGAACCCTGGCCCAGGTTGCCCAGAGAGGCGGTGGATGCCCCATCCCTGGAAACATCCCAGGCCAGGTTGGCCGGGGCTCTGAGCAACCTGATCCGGTTGGAGATGTCCCTGCTCCTGGCAGGGGGCTTGGACTGGGTGGGCTTTAATGGTCCCTTCCCACCCAAACCATTCTGTGATTCTAAACTCTCCATTTTCTAGAACACTGTCCAGCGAAGAGACTTTTCTTATTTTGCTTTTAGCGTAGCGATTATGTTGTAAATGGTTTTCCTATGGCACGTTCTAAGTCTGACACTCTTTAAGGGGAAATTTCAGAGGAGTCGGTAGTTTACAGAGCTCAGAATGCGTGTCCTTGGTGAGCTTTTTTCAAAATATTAACCATTACTGCAAAGCCCTCTCTGTTCTCAGAGGGGTCAGAACGGGCGCTGCAATCACTCACATTTTTCTATAAACACACACAAAAACGTGCACGTAAGCGTACGTGTAAGCAGTAAGTCTTTTGCAACAGTTGGATATCACAACTGGTCGTCTGCCAGTTTGATACTTGACGTTCAGGCACTATTTAGCATGTAAGCCATTTTTCTGACTAACAGAATTCACAGGTAAGTATATCTGGAAACCAAACAACTTAATTTTCACAAAGAAATTTTTCTCACGACTTATAAATTCAGATTGTTAGTGAAACTGCATACACTCCGTACATTAGCATGAAGGATAGCTGCATTCTGAACTGTCACCCTTGAGTCAAAACCAACGGAGTGGAGGTGTAAGAGATGTTGGCTGAGAAGTCTATTTCCCATTAACATTTTCTAAATTAATATTTTTATGTGCAAGTAATTTCATACATCTTTGTACAAAAATAACTTGCAAAATCTCAGTTTTTCTTAAAAAGTATAGAAAGCATTTATCATGAAAATAAACATCCTTCTAAGAATCTCCATTTCCTGCAGGGTTTTGATCATCTCTCACGAGCAGTGCTAAGGTGGGAACAATGAAGTAAGGCGAAACACCCACCTCCTTCCCGCAGGAGCACGGAAGAGAGGCGCCTGGCCAGGGCGGGGAGAGCGGCCGAGGCGGTCTGCAGGAGCTCTCCTGGCAAGAGCAGCCGCAGGTTGTACTGAGTGAAATACCGGAAGCCAGTTTCACTGACCTGCACATTTCTCATCCTCCACTGTTACGTGAAAAGCCCTCTAAAAATCCTCATTCTGGCCTCACCGTCTCAATAACAAGCCTCAATTCATGGTTGCAGTGAGCTGGCACAAACTCATCGATGGTAAGCGGACCTCTACTCAGCCTGTTCCCTGAGAAACGACAGACATGAAGGCGATCACAAGATAGCACCTAAAAATCAGTGCCTTTTTTTTCCAAAGCAAATGTCTGCTTCATTTAAACTTTCTCTTTTTGTAAATGCCTTGGTATTTATACAAGATGACAAGACAACTGTAATCTGAAAAGATTTTGCATCACTGAAATTATCAACTGCCTTGAGTTTGGGATCTTCCGTTTCTGGGAAGCAGTCTAGCAGCAGCCTGGTCTCCAAAGGAGAAGAAAAGCAATGCTGGTCTCCCCTGCGGGAACGTCCAACAAGTTGTGAGGCTGACCAAGCGTGTTTTAAAAAGAATAAGTTACCGCAAATGAGATGCCAAAATAAAATGCACAAGTATACCCAGAATTATAATTTTAGCACAAACATGCAAAAGCTGAATCCAGAAGACACACAGCTCCCACGGCTTTTGGACAGTCTCTGTAGCATTTCTCCCCCCACTAAAATAGCTTCAGTACTCAATTATGTTGCTCCTGCTCTAGATCTTTGCGTGCTCTCAGGAGTCTGTCGCACCAGCTCTTTCCCTGCCTTTCCGGCACCCTTCTCAAGAGTCTGCCTGCTTCTGGCTTTGCACCCTCGAGCACCCGGGCCAGAGCAAACCTCCCTCCCGCAGGTGCTCAGACACCTGCTGAGATCAGCCTTGCGCTACAAGATTTTGCCAATGTTGCTGTCAGTTTGAGGTGTGAAAACTCAACTTGTCTGATGGCAAAACATTTGGTGTCGAGTCGCTGGGCACGTCAAGAGAAGAGGGCCTGCCGCCTGTGCCAGGTAAGGAGGTGGCAGCCCCTGGGTACCAGTAAAACCGCGCTCTCGGTGTTTGCTGGGCCTGCTCCGTGGGAGGGCACAGACAGGGCCCTCATCGACCCTGCTCCTCTGTCTCTTGTTTGGACAGCGAGGGATCACTGTCTGTTTCACAAGGTGTTGCAGGTACGGGATCCACTAACACCTGTAACATTTCAGTGTCACATTAGTGCAGTTCCTGTAATTACCTAGATACCCCACTGCGGATGTTCAGATCTTTCTGATATTCATCATCCTAGAGAGTTTTGGTTAAACTGCCAACTGTAACTTGTTTACATGCATTTTACACTCATCTTATGTACGGCTTGAAAATATAATCAGCTACAAAATGAAGTGACATCAATTTCCCTTCCAATTACTATTCAGTAGTTTCAGCTCCAAAATAAAGATCCCGGATCTGAAACGTTATTTCTAATTTATACTGAAAGACTCATCTGCAATGTGAAATTGCGTGACTGGTTTGCAGTAAATATCATGCAGCAAATTGGTTTCTAAATATAGACAAAGGTTAAGTTTCTTCTTATAATAATCAAAGAATAATAGAAACAATCATGATAATGAAGATTTTGTAATTAAAAGAATCAAATTCTCAAGAAGCCTGGAACGAAAGTTGTGGGATGCATTCACGTATCATGATACCATCTAAAGTGACCGTTCTGCAAAGCTATTTTGGATTTACGCTGCCACTTACAAACCAGAGCTCCTACTCAAGATGCTATACATCAGATGGGCCTGCGATGTCTGCAGGAGTCTTTCCTGTACAGGTGTCCTGTCTCCCAGCAGAAAGGGACATGGGAAATGACCCTACAGCAACCTGCATCCACCAGCCCTCTGCCAAACCCTCACCCAGGCAGGCATAACACGGTGTAGCACTGCATGAGAAAGGCAGGTGGTTTTCTTGAATGACTGCACACACTGAGAGCTAACTAGTTCCATGGCACAGCCAAAGGGGAATTTATTTAAAGTTTTCACATTATAGGCTGGACAATACCCCTGAAGCTCCTCTACTCCTGGTATGAGAGGCGCTCTACATTTTAAAAGCTGTAGATTCCATATCTCTTCTTGGCAGCTTCAGTGGAGGAATTTTTGGTAAAATCTCTTTTGCATAAAGTGTTTTATGAAGTCCAGCTTCTCGAAGAGCTAGCTCAACACGAAGTCTAGGGTCAGAAATGATCTGTAAAATAAACCACAGCAACAATAAATAGAAACAAAACAATACTTTCCTCATACACACAGTGTATCTTACAGGTTATCTGTGGATGTATAGATTTTAAAAGTTTTTAAAGACAGTCAGAAAATTATGGTCATAAAATAAAGCCTTTAAAAGTAGAGCAACTCTACAGTGAACAAGCCTTATCTCACTGCACATATCTTGATATTATCCTTTTTCATATTAATTATCACAAACTATTTTAACAAAGAGCGCTGGTTGTCATTCCTCAGTAAAACTCAAAGTGCAGTTGAGAAACTGAGTGACTTGATCCAGCCTGTTCACTGAAGAGTTGCTGACTGCTCTAGTGTTCCCCATCAATGCAGCCCTGCTTTCAGCACAAGACTTTCAACCCCTTGCTGTTTGTTTTTATGGAATCCGAGTGCTTCCAACGTGTTTATGATTTTTCTTACCTTGTGACTACATGGCAGGATCACTTCCATTTTATGTAACAATTAATGCTAAGGGAAATTACTTCCAAAATTTGTCAAAAGGTTATTTGAGAAAATGGGTAAGCCTCTTTCAAATCCTTCTTCCACGGGCTACAGTGAGGGAGCACTGTCAGTAAGAGAGTGTCGGATTGCCTTGCCTGCACTTCTAGCATCCCCTGCCACAGTGCCCGGAGCTGCTGGGGACACCAGCGCTGGGGAACATTACCCACAACCACTGCAGCTCTGGGATGGCGCACGCTAATGTGCCTGACAGGAATCACATACTGCAGTCCGAGCAGTACCAAAACCTGTTTGGAGCCAAAAGGGAAAGAATATTCGAAGAACTCAGGTATCAATCCCAAATACACATGCCCAGAGCATTTTTAACCTAAGGCTTTTCAGAACCTCATACATAGGTCAGATTTGGGTAAATTTTAGTAGCCAAACAAAAAAAAAATACATCTTTTGTACAAAATATCTCCTTTACTAAACTGAGAAGCTTTAAAATGCCCTAAAATGGGAAGTGCTGGAAAGGCTTAGTTATAGACATTGTTAAATTTCAGCTTCCTGCTGAAAGACAGATTTTATGCCATAGAATTATATCATATCATATATCAAATGCCATAGAACTATATCATATCATAGAATTATATCATACTTCTCTTTCTGTAAATGTAATTTTCAAATTCCAGAGTGGGAATTATTTCAAATGCATAGACTGAGCAGATGGGGAACAGTAAGAGAATAAAAAAAAAAATCCTCCCCTGTGTGGCTCAACTCCATTTGAAATTGAGCTAGCACTGTCCTCAGCAATCTGAGCGGCCTGAAAACAGGAGTATAGTTACTTCAGTTTCCTGCTTCATTTACACCTCACTAGTTTCTCCTCTGTCAGCCCTTGCATATCGCATCCTAACTGATCTTCAATCCAGCAATAGTGTAAAGATAGTCAAGATACTAATTTTCAGCTTATGAAGAGATTTGTGCTGTGCATAATCTTCCAGGAAAAAAAGAATACTCCATAACTAGGTTACCTGTGGCATAACTTTCGTATACAGTCAGAACTTTCATGCTGAGACAATTAACTTCAAATACTTAGCACAACACTCACGGGACAGGTGGAAAGGAGGCACTCTTAAATAAATGCATTAAAATGTTAAAGGGGTGAGTTTTCAAATGAAGAAATAGCAAGTGGATCGTCAAAACACCTAACGAGCACAGGAACCACGCAATGGTCCATTCAGCCCAGTGTCCTCTCTGCAGTGGGAGCTGCTGTTCAGGGAGAGCCCAGGAGTTCCACCCGGGACCTGAATGGACCCATGCTCCACTCTTCTAGTGCTCCTCCAGCATCTACACTGGGTCAGAGGGGTACCCCTCCAGTTAGTCGTAATGTTTTTATTTTTACACACATTATGTTCTGTATGCTTGTGCTAACATTGCTGTTTAGGATACCTAATTAACATTACTGTCACACATTGCTATTAAGATATGCGTGCATACAATAAGCTATATGGTATGATTGCAGACAGTTACCTGCTGTTCACTGTATGTATGCAACTTAAACAGTGGCTTCTGAAGATCAAACTCTTCTTTGGTTCCAATGCCCATCCGAGCTTTAGATGCCACCGTATCAGCCACTGCTCTAGCTGGATCCAGTTTTGCAACAACAGCAACCTAAAATCCATGGTATGAAAATAACAATTACTCTATCTGTGTAAACCTAAGGTGAGAAAAGGTTATTATCAATAATACACGTCCCCTGAGAACACAATCCTTTACCTGGTTTAAAAAGTTCAGAAGTTGTCTTAAACCACCTTATATTCATATATAAAAGTTGTAATGCTTAAAACTTGAATCCAGAGTAAAACCACTTTGACAGAGAGTAACAACCAGGGAGATTTTTGTCCTGTTTCCCAATGGAGACATTTTAATTAGCTGGACTTAATATAGCACTGTGCATGCCCAGAGCGGCTGTAAAGCAGAGAACTGCCTGCTATGTAGGTAGGCTTACCACAGAATAACCTGCATATTGTCAATGCCAGTTGTCACTCCTTGAAAACATAAACTTGAAAGCTGGACGGCATTTCCGTGAAGAGCGAGCTTATGTTGCTACCTCGTCATACCCCTGGTGGGAAACAAGCTTACGGTAAGCTGTTGGCTACCAGAAAACAGCACCTCCCAAATACGCGCACTGCTGATCTTTGCACTGTAGCAGCGGTGCGCGGTCCTCGCGGCGGAGGCGGCCTCGGCTCAGCAAGGCTGCTGGGAGAGAGAAGCAGCAACATCCTCAGCTCTCTAGCAGAGGCTGACGTGAGCTCTGACCTTCAAAACCAGGGGCCAGAAGGATCCAGCAGTCTCGTAATCTAGCAATACCCCCAACTACTGGAACTCCAAACTCTCTTTAGAGTTCTCTTTCTTCTGATGCAAACAAAGGTGATCACACCGGTAGTTCACAATTATTACAGAGTTACGGGCAACAACACTGATATGCCACAAATAACATAATTCTTTGCTTTTTTCTTAAGCGCATCTGTTTTAACTGTTTAATTTCCTGTGGCTAGATCAGGATCAAAGATTCACTCAGACATTATATTGTGCAAGAGACAACTTTTTTCATTGCTTATTTTCTTTGTGTTAAAATATTCAGATAGAGGCTAATACTACTGCCAAAAATACAGAAAGATGTGTGTGTGAACAAAATAATCAAAGTCAGGACACCATCTGAATGGCTAAAACCAGAGAAAAAAAATTAAAATTGTGTACAATAGTTTTTTCTCTTTAACAAAAAGTCATCTTTGTATTTACAGGCTGTCAAAATATACAGACTGGATGACTTTGCTAAAGATTTTTCTTTTCCCCACATACAACCAAGGGGCACATTTTATGAAGCAGTGTTTCATTAGCGTGAAACACAGAGAATAAATATTCATTAGAAAAATGTAATGAAGAGGGAACTCTACCATCCCGTTCACAGGCCATTCTAGAAGCATTTTCTACTTTGGTAAGAGAACTGGGTCAGTCAGAAGAGATCAACAGATCATGACCCTCAACCAGCCTCTTGCAAAAGCTGACGCAGAAGACAATGCAATACAACCAGTAACTTAAAAAAAGACACAATACAGTTACTATTAAAAATGCATTGACAAGCTAAAATAACACTGTTAATACTGCAAAAGATATAATTGAATCAGATTATTAGAAACAAAGCATTATTGACTGAAAACGAGCCTGAGTCCTACAGTTTAGAAAATGACTGAAATAACAGACCAATGTTCCCTTAGGTTTATTTATTCCTGTTATGCTCAGCTCTCCCACGGAAGACAGCTTGGAGTATTTGACCTCTGTTATATTTTTCTTTCTTCTTGACTTCGTACACCCAAATGTTGAAGTTAAAGCACTTATAAGGCCACAAACGGTCCACAAGGGACGAAGGGAGAATTTCCCTGGCATGCAGCCTGTACTGGCACGGTTAATTCTGAAGCCAAAGGACATGCTGAAGGTAAGGTCAAGGCTGCATCGAGTATTGTATTTTTAACCACAGGTAGTCCCAGGGAGAAAGCTGCTGCATTAGTGCTGTTTAAATTATACAGAATCAAAAGAGTCTGAAGAGCACCTTTTCTCCCTCCTTCATTTTCCTTTGGCTGCACATTTAGGCTGCAGTTCCTGGAGTGTAAAGAACGTGAACTCCAAGTTTTTCCTTTTAAGCTTTGGAGGGAAAAACGAGGAGATTAGATACAAAAATAAATGATTGTAAAATTTCTCCTTCAAAAATCAGCAGTAGAAAAAAATAATAACACTACATTTACTATGACAAACATTAACAAGCTTTTTCGGGGTATCCTTTTTAAAATAACATGCAAATCTCTTTCCGAAGAAAAGTCATCCCAGGTCTGTAAGCTTTCTGAATTTGAAAAGAATTTAAATTACTCATAAATGTTGCCTAAGACTCAAGGCAGACTTAAGATTATTAAAAAACCCCAAAAAATAAAAGAGAAATCATGTCCGACCCAGAAAAAAAATAGTATCTATTTTCAGATATCAACAGCTCCTACAGTGCAATTTAACATCACGGCGTTCCTGTTAGAGTTACAAAGCACACAGGATTTATGACATGACAGAATTACTGTTAAAGTCAGACATAAAGTGCATTTTAACTTTGTCATTTATCTGCTTTTGACAGATTATTCTTTTTATCTCTCACGTAATATGCCAGCATGCGTTTGTATCATTACTGTATATGAAAACACTCTCCAGGAACACACCCACCTGTTGTCGGAGTGCTTCAAGGCATTTCTCTTTTTCCTCCTCTTCACGTGCTTCTTGGAGGGCCAGTTCCTTTTTCTCCAGCCATCGTTTTTCTAGTAGTGCTTGTCTAAACTGTACCCTGCAAAACAGCATACATACAAACGGGGTCAAATTTCTGCTATGATATTGCAGTTTCAAAACTAGTCTGAACATTTTCTATCGCCACCTAATAATAATACAGTGGTTCATCAAAACACCTGCAAAATGCAAAAAATGCTTTTTCATTTGAATGTGGGGTTTTTGTTGGAGTTTTTTGTTTGGGTTTTTTGGGGAAGGCGGCTTTGGAGGGGTTGTATTTTTTATGCGTTTTGGGATTTTCTGGCAGGGCTTTTGTTTGTGGGTTTGTTTTGGGGTTGTTTTTTTTTTTTTTTTAAACAACTTGGCTAACCTTTCAGATTTCGTTTCTGAAACAAGATTTCCTCCAGCATGCTTTATTTAGCTCCGTTACTCTCTTTTTTTTTTTTTTCCCCATTTTCTTTGCCAAGAAGAAATGTTCTCCGACATCTGTGTATGGCAGAACTCCTCTTTCCTAAGATCCCTTACATTAAAGGAAACACATTACTCCCAAACTTGTTACTGGAAGAAGCAAGAAAACTTGAGAACTACATCCTTCTTCAAAAGGAAAAAACTGGATAGCACAAATAATCCTGAAATGTTACCTACAACATTATTTTTGCTGGTCAGCTTTTCGCAATATGTTTTTACAGCCCCAACAGTACCACCATGACGGTATTTCCTAACAACCCTCAGTCCACTGCCGAGCTCTGTTTCTTCTGAAGCTGCAGGATATTTGTTGGTATGTCACTCTTAATCCTTATATAGGAGTTGGCATTGCCATGCTTTGCATTCGAGGAATTATCCTTCTTTTGCCCTTCAAATCTGAACGTGCCTTTAGACAAATGGAGATGAAAGAGCTGCTTCAACTACAATAAAACATGCAGTTTTACTTTCTTACTCTTGAAATGTTAGTAAGCTCAAAGGAGTATATAACTTGTGCTATAAACTGCAAAAATCAGAACTAACCATACAGTTAGTTGGTAGCTAACTAACCATACAGATGTTGGTAGCTAGAAAAGACCACTGCATCAATAAACCAGTAACAATTATCAGGACAAACAAATTTGTCCCAGGAGAGTGGTACAAAGCTGCCTGAGGATGCTCCAGAGAAGCTTTCAGTTTCTTACTGTAGCCACTGTAGTTTAGGCGGATGAATGCTTACAACAGCAATCTCCAGAGGTGGTTTTATTCCAGGGAGAAACTCTAATCTGCTTTTCATACTAAGAAAATTTAATAAAAGGCAGATACTCATATTTTTCTGAAAATTGACAACAATTACATTGTATTGAAAACTTTTCACTGTGCTTGAGCTGACTACTGTGATACATGTTCTGAAATACTCCACTGTTAACAAATAGGAAATTCTGTACCCTGGAAACGTCTGTGAATTACCAAGAAGGAAAACCGAGGGCCACTCATCCAGGTCTGACTACAAATACTTTGTCTCTGCTTCAGAAGTTTTCACGTCCGTCGGAATGTAAAGCCTTGCTACATGGGAGCATTTTATGGCATCCCCACACCCAGTTTGAACAGACGTAAGTGATTGCAATTGATTGCCCAGCAACAGGCAGGCAGAGCAAGGACCCAGCCTCTCGAGGCAGCGTTTGTCGCTCCTTTGAAGGTGGTCCATGTTTTCATGGCTGCGTTATCCTGAGCAGATCGTCATCTTGCTCACGTTGGAGAGACCAAGGCCAGTGTTAACAAAGATGAAGTTTCACTGTCAGAGGACAACGGCAGATCCACACCCAGGGGAGGCGGAGAACCTTGTAAATACATATTCAGCTGCACACTGTGCTCCTAATTTGGAACATTCTCCCATATTTGTTATACTTGGCTTTAAATGTTTGCTTGAGCTTTGATTTCACAGTGTCCACATCCTAATAAAGTTGTTAATTCTCTTTCACTCTGTTACACTTAGTAATATTTTAGCTACTATTTCCTCAAAGTAAACTTAATTTTATAGAAAAGCTTAAAATTAAAGTGTCTTAATACTCCATTTTGACTTTAGGTACCAGTAACAATTTTAATAAATCGCCAGCTGAAAAGTGAGCGTAGATGATTAGTTTCAGTAAAGCTACCTTTTTGAAGTATTGTGGGTACACACTTATGTAATTTTTGATAAGCATAATTTCATTAAAACTCGCCTTTCTGACACTGTTTCATAAATATTCAATAGGAAATAATGAACTAGTATGTTTATTATGAAAGCTTTAGCAAAACTTTTAAAAATTGGATTACAATATAGAGAGGGTTTTTTTTCCCTGTGTCACAGCTGATCCCGTTCGCTGTTGTCAGCTGAATAAATCTCACGTAGAGAGCAGAAAGCATTATCCTGGAGGCTAAGAAGGTCTGCTTGTGTTTCCTATGCTAGGCCGGGTCGAGGCACAGCCACCTCACCAAGGCACCAGGCAGCTGGGATGAAGCGCTTTACGCACCAATCTGAACATTTCCGAAGCAGCCAGCGGTTCCCACGACAGAACCCATGGGCCAGATCCTTTACCAGTTTATGCTGCCAGCGCAGGGAGAGCGCTGCGGCTCTGCCAGGCACGGGGCTGAAGTCAGCCCTCGCTCTGAAGCCACTCCTAAAGGTACCAGCAAAGCTCTGTGAGCGCCGCCCCCACCAACTGCCCTCGTTTGCCCAGCTTTAGGAAGGGCTTTAATGCCCAAATACTTGCCCAGTTTTTCTGGATTCTTTCACTTCTGCGTTCCTTCAATGTGGAGAGAATGGGGAGGGTTTTGGGGAGCTGGGGGGAGCTGTGCTTCAGGAAAGGGAAGACCTTGCGGTGGGGCAAGAGGGGAGAGAGGAGAGGCCATGGGGACGCGTTCCCAGCAAGGCGCTGCTGCAGCGAGCGCAAGGGAAGGGAGAGAAGCCACGCAGAAGCACCTTCCCTCGGCATGTGATAACAGAGCTGCACGGCAGACAGCTGCCACTGTGGTTTCTGACGGTTAGTCAGATAAAACCCTTGCAGAGAGCCATCCTCTCCTCCCGACTCTCCCAGCCCGCCCTTTGGAGCCAGGGCCAGGACTGGCAGCAGTACCGGTGCTGGGTTAAAATGCTCGCCAGCGTTCCCCACTCACTGGAGAGCTGGACCGCGCCGCTCTATTTCTCATAGCTAGTGAGTGAAAATATTTGTACAATTTCGTGCCAATTTAATTCTCACTCTGCAAAATTAATGCAAAATCTACTGCTTTGGACAGGGGGGTGTGAATGCTCTTTTAGAATATTTTCTGTATATCCAATCCATTCCATAGCTAAGGGGCTGGATGAAAACCTGGCTGAGCTTCACTGCATAGACTGGAGAAGGGAGAAGTGGACTGCTAGCAACAAACATTGGTCCTTTGGGGTGCTAATTACTGAAGCACAATAAGACTTACCTGCAGTTTGTAATTCTGGATACTACATTAAAGGAGAGCTTCTAATTCAGTGTCCTAACGACAGGCACGTAGTCCTAACTTTGGATGTCTAGAACATCTGAGTATGCAATCCTACGTACGGATAAAGGACCAATGGCAGCAGATGTACATCCGTGCTTGCATCTCTGCTTTCAATGGGCCACAGGCAAACCGATCTTGCCCATATGAACTTCTTACTCCTGAAGCAGTCCCACCAGCTATCCCAGCTGAACGGGGCTAAATCCTGCTGAATGCCCGTAAGGAGAATGCACACCATTTATCGAGTACCTGCTGCATTTCTGGAGCTGTCATCTACTAAATCTTTAATTTTTATTTTAAAAAAAAGCATCAGAACTCTCTGCTTTCCTTCTCAATGTGATGAGCCCAGACCTTTTATGATACACACAAGTTAATCAGAGCTCTTGTCCAAACAGTTTTAGACTCAGGTTCTTAGCCTGAAGGAGTTCAAATCTGCATTTTCTGCATTATCAGTAAGGTTCACAACCCACAAGAATATACAATAGCCTAGGGGAGGGCACCTTCACCGTGTTTTCATAGCTGGACCACTACAAACAAACAATACAAAAGGAATGGGAGTAGAAGGAAGTAAAACAAATGCCCCTACTTGTTGGGGCATTTGACAGAATCTGGGCAGACCTAGGTTCTTAACCCAGTCCCCGTGATTTTTTAAAATGCTGTTTTACAAATTTCGTGGGAAATGATTGTTGGATAAAAAAAATTAATAGAGAACAGATATTGTGCTCGGAGTAGAAATCACAGCACAGTCCTTTGCCCCTCTCCCATGTTTCTGAATGCAGAATAGCGTTGCTTTTTAGGACTTCGTGTTGAACTCAATACTCTTGCCGTTCTTCACTTGATCAACACCCATGGGAACGTACAGAAACTTCAACCCACTGGGGTTTAGGCAAGTGCTTGGTAGCCAGCTGCTCTGAAGACAACAGCTCTAAGGTACACATGCAACACACAACTGCTGCTACCTAGGAACTTCCAGACCAAAAAATGAAACGTCCAGTCGGTTAAATGTCTCTGCTGTCAGACAGTCACTAAGCAGAGGAGTTGCAGAAAGCAAATTTGGACTTAGTCACCTGGAATTCTGTATCCAGTTCCAGGTGCCTTTAATCCTTTTCTTTGATGTGGTCATAGCTCTGGCTATTCAGCATCTTGAAATTACCAAGTGAGACCTGAATAAATAGAGCACCACAGTGACTCTATAATAATTATATCTTTTTATAAATCAAATAACTTAATTTTAAATTAAATTTAAAATAAATTCAGGTTAACAGCAGAACATTTTTAATATTTTATTGTACCTGTTAGAAACTGTCTGTACTATCCAAGTCATATCTTGTACCTTGACTAGTCAGTCAGCTCACCATCCAAAAATTTTTCCTTTCCCAAAAAAGCCTGAAAAGGTATTTGATCAGAACTGTGGTACTGGCCTGTGCCATCTGTCCTGATCAGTTCTGCAAAGGCTCAAAACAAATTTATGTGCTGCAACAGGTGAAAGAGATAAGAACACTCAGCTTCCACAGGGCTGCAGTTCTGCACGGTGAAATCATTATCCCAGCATCTCTACCTTCGTTCAGCACAATCCATATTTTAAAGTGCCTCACACCATACTTGTCCACTACAGTACCTAGTAACAGCAACATCTCTCTGCCCTTCTTTGATTAATGCTTCTGAAGGCTTTGAAGATGAAAAGCATTAAATAATTCCAAAGAATTACTAATCTCCACAAACAGTAAGCATTTTTATTTAAACTGTTTTATTTTGTATGGTATGCCAATTCGGGGAAACATAATGCTAAGCATTTACCAACTTTTGATTCATAATACCCCAACGGAGTGATTATTTCCTTCCTGCATTCCTCGGTGAACTGTGCCATTTCCTTATAGTTTATTCTGCAGCATTTATTAGCATAAGAAAAGAACCTTCCCCAACTGTATGGCATAATGCAGTACACAGGTTCAAAGAAAAGTATTTTTTTCCTGATCAGTTCAGCTGAAAACTCAGCAATTCAAGTATGTGTGTTTCTTTTGCTGAGCTAAAATTATTGCAGGTATGTTTAAGGAAAGCATAAAGATACATTTAAATTTACCTGTCAGCAAGGTATCGTAAGAAAATAAGATCGAAGTAGTGTTTCCCACAGAATGCTTAAGACCAAGTTTAATATTCTAACGCCAATGGTACTTTAACCCTATCTTAATTACATTTCTGGTCCATGCAATTTGGTGGCTCCCCCAATGCAAAAAAGGTAAGCCTGTGATTTGAGAGCAAATATATATTATTATACACGGCTACATACAGGGTTTTTTATGCTCCTCTGTGACCGAGGAATTTCTCTATGAAATCAAGTGTTTCTTCAACAGGTCATTAAAGGCCATATTCTGCCATGAAGACTTGGCCAGGATTCAAATGGCTAAAGTCCTAAATTACATCAAACAGGTGATGAGTATCTACAACTAGATGTGCAGTTTAAGACCCTCTAAAAGAATAATAAATATCTTTGAGGCTGTTAAGCGTTTAACGCGCTTCTCTTGCTTGCCTTTCAAACACAACAATCCTGATTATAAATAACATTGCAAAGTGGGAATGTAGAAGGTCTTACTGCCCAGCTACAATTAAAAAATCAGGAAGGGAGCTGGTTTTAATGTGTGTACTCTATCGTGATTACGACAGCTTAATGCTTACAAAGGTTTAAGACTTTGGTGGATATGAATTAATTCAAGCTAACACATAAATTGCGTCCAGGATACAATCAGGATGCAACGTTGGTATATAGACTGGGGTAACTGCCAAACAGGAAGACAGAAAAATTACTTATCTCGATTTATTCTAATTTACAACGTTGGGAGATAGAAGCAAATTAACCATAACAAGTTCCTATTGATACTATAGGTGTTCACATTTAATTTATTTTACCTTTCTCTGTCTTTAACCGCTTGTTCAGCCATTAATTTTCTCAATTCCTTCAGACGTTGTAGATCTTTCTTTTCCTGTTCTTCCCACTTGAGCTGTTTCTTAGCCCAGTATTTTTTCACCTAGAGTTCAAACAAAGACAGCAAACAAAATAACAATCATTCACAAGCCAAGGTAGTGAGAACAAATAAAGTAAGAAAAGTATTAAGTTACAAAAAAAATTCTAATTTTGATCTTTTGAGAATAAAATTTCTGGTTTAGAACAGGATGTGCTAACAAACGATTTATAGAAGAACAAGAAGGTGCGGAGGCCCCACAACAGGAACAGTAATATCAGAGTACAGACACTTTAATCTGAATATCATTTTCAACTCTGCAAACTGAAGACTACCACTTTCATTGCTCCTTGCTTTCCTACCCTGCCATCAAAACCTTCACCTAGCTGCTCACGTGAGTGAGTGTTCCTTGAAGTAAACGGCCTTGAAGTAAATCAGCTCAAATGGCTGGATCCATGTAAGCGTCCCAGGTCAGCTCAAACGCTGGATCCGCGCCAGCCCAGTTCTTTTGGCTGAGGCAGAGAGCCCGCTGAGGAGCAGGAAGCAGCGTATGAGCGGTCCTCATGTAAGTACAAAGCTGTGGCAAAGCTGAGTGAGAAAGAAAGGCTTCAAGCAAGACTGTGAAATCTCAGCAGGAAAGCTTATCTGGAAAGATAAGGGGTCTGGGATTCAATTCCAGTTCCTCATTTTGTAAGTACATATCGCTGAAGTGAAAATCCAAATTCTTCATTTGAAAAAATTCTGCGGGATTCCATTCCTAAAAGCAGAGCCGTTACTCAAAGACACCTGGCAGAATTTGCAGCAAGCCTGTAAATCCCACCTTGTCGTGACACGCGCTGCCTAGAGAGGAGAGCTGCTGCAGGGGTACACAATTTTCAATTTGAAATCAGGCATCTTTTCAAGTGTTGGTTCTGGGGGCTTGCAGCAATGAGAAGTAATGAGGAGATAACAATCTGTGTCTAGAGACAAGAAGGCTTCAGCAGCTTCCGCTTCTCTTCTCCAGGTAGTACTTTCAGGCCAGTGCTTCTTTGCGGAGTTTGGATATAACCAAATTCAATGGTTACGCAAACTACCACCAGGAATACAATAACCCAGCAAGAGCCCCTGCTCTTGACCTGTTTGACACAGCATGAAGACATATTTCTTTGGACAAAGCAAGGAAAAGATATTTGAGTGCTATAAAAATTGATAGGCAAATTCCAAGTAGCGTAGGACTTTATTTTCATTCTTCTGCTAAGGCAGGCAGCTTCACCTGCCTGCAAGTCATTTATTTTGCTCTGCTATAATTTCTTTTCTGCTTTTAGTAGCATTGTAAATTGTTTCAGCAACAATTTAATCAATTGCTGTGAGTATGGATAGTTTTGTGTTTGCTTTTCTTTTGCCTGCAAGGAACGTCACTACAATAGACACCGCTACCGACACAAGAGTCCATCAAATTCCAGGATGTCTGACTGGTCGTGTTGTAGTCCCATCAGTAAATGTTTGCTCTCAGTAAGATATGTCACACAGGAATGTGGCAGATATACACAAGAAGGCAAAATCTAAACAGAAAATATAATAACTTATATAAAGATTTGGTTTTCTTCCTTCTTTTGCATAAGCTTCCTGTAGTGTGACACACTCTGATGTCACTAAAGCCTTCATATGCACTGTGAAAATACTCTGTTTGGAACGGTTTAGGAGCAGAGTTAGAAACACGGCTGACTGCATGTTACAGGAGCACAGCTTTTACAAGAGCACAGCACAGCAAGAGCAGCACCCTTCTTACAAACACGTTAGCACGAGTAGTCCCGTAAAAGAGACTATTTGCTTGTGAGCCTCTGAAAGACAAAGCAATAAGAATCTATTACATTCTCTGACTGATTTTTTCCAGAAATAATTCTGCAGTTTTAAAAAATATGCCACAGGTGAGTTGGACTGTAAGCACGCCAGATTTCAGTGTAAAAAAGAATCAGAAAAAGAGGCAAAGTTCTAACAGAACAACCTCCTGGATTTTTGCCATATCATTTCAATAAAACAGTCAACACAAACACACATGTGATAACAGTCTGATTTTCTAAAAGCATTACATTTGCTATAGGGGATTTCTGATTTTTCTAATAAGTTGAAGTTCAGACTTATGCCATTTCCCAAGTAGTCACCACATAAGCACTCAGAAGAATGTCAGATAGACTTCTGATATCCTGAAATGATTAATATAGCCGTCGTGCTCCAGGCCCGCTCTGAAGGTGCTTGTGCAGCAAAGTGCAGCGTGCTATCCTGCAGACAATATACCGGAATGCTCATTTGCTGCATTGCAGCATACTTAACTGCAGCAGTGGAAGCTTTCATAGTCTTCACCACATTGCTAAAATGCTCGAATCTGTAAGAGTTAGAAATCCAGCAGTGCCTCTGTGCTGATTCTTTGTGACACGGAGATAGTCACGTACCCTTCTTTTCTTTTTAGAAACATAATGAAGTGACACAACTAGTGTGCAAGATCAGGCTGCTTTAAAGCTAAAATAGACAGCAGCAAGACTCAACTAACCATTTGCTCATCTCTATACTAGTGCTTAACATTTTACAAGAATACAAGGTAGTGACATCAGTTAAAGATTTTAAAGGCAATTGTACACACTAACAATTTCAAAAAGGTATAAGATTTTCTCATACTTTCTCTTTCTCCTGAGCTCTACGAATCATTTCCTGTTCTTTCTGTAGCCTTTCTTTCTCATCTTGCTTTTCTTTTCTTCTGGCAGCTACAGCAGATTCCAGTTTAGCAGCCTCTTCCTGCTGTGCTTTCCACTGTAGAACCTGGAAGAAACAGTTGAAAACTCACTCCTGCAGAAGGCTTGTGTAATACTGCAATCCTGCCAAACAGACTGGGAAGGAAACCCATGTAATCCATTTGCAAACTAAGATTTGTAACCTTATCATCAATACATAACCATGTGGTAAGCACCACCTTTCCACATGTTAATGAGCAATTCGCAACTGACTGGCATTCATACACAATAAAATCATATGAAAACACTTCAGGCAAAATTGAAAAAAACATCTTAGTAATATCAGATCTTAAATTCCCCTTCAGCACTTAGACTTTCTAGAACATGTAAGCTTCTTGACAAACCTATGAATGAATGGAGACCAACAGGAGCAGACCAGAGTCCACTTGCATCCCTAAGGCATTTCCGAAACAGCACATCGCTTCCAACCAGGACTCTGTGGAAATCAACAGACTCCAGTGACAGACTTAACCTTTTGTCAGCTTTCAAACTGTGCAAAATTAGCCTAGGATCCCTGCCACTTGTTCACGAGCTGTGACCAGTGCCTATAATGGTCTCGTATACCTGACATCCCACTCACCCGCTGCAGCTCAGCTGCCTGGTCGCTTTCCAGACCGCTGGCAAAGCGCGTGCAGGAGCGGGACAGGGACCGGCTCCTCAGCACCTGCCACACTTCTGTCCGAAATGCGTTGGGGACAGGACAGATCACTTAGCTCAACATGCCAAAAATCCATTCTTGACATGTTCCTGACACACTGTGTTGGTTAAACAAGACAACTCTCCTCAGTAACTGGTAACGGGTAGTGACTTATTTTCAGTGTTCTCAAGCACACTGCTCTCCACCGGCGTGGATCCCCGATTCATCTCGGTGTTGTAAAGAGCAGCGATGATAAATTCAGCACCAGATGGGGTCTAAGCAGCTCGCTTGGCTTGGCAATAATGGAAATGGATAAACAAGGATTTAAGCAGAAAATTGTTACATAGCAGAGGTTTATTTGATGGATCCTCCAGAGGAAGCCAGCAGGTTTGGGGCTGTCTCAGGCAGAGAGAAAGACAAACTGGTCTGTTCTAGGCCATACAAGAATAAGAATAGCATCAGGTGGGCAAAGAAATCCATAGCAGCTTGCATCCTAAAGCATGCAAGTTCCAAAGGAAGTGTCAGCAAAAGAACGTAATGAAAACAGCCAATTATAACTTCAAACCACCCATCTAAAGAGAAATGTGGAACAACAACAAAAATAGAATGAGGATTACATGAGATGACCATACTAGCAGCAAGGACGTTTCTAGAGAGAAGGTGTCAATTTTCAAGAGACCCTATTTTCTGGAGGTCAGCTGTAATACCTGAATGAAACCCCCCCACATTGTGAAATTTGTAACTCAAGGTCTCTGTCTAAATAGAAAATTTTATTTAGCAATTTTGACAGCAGCCTGCTCATGCATTTTAGCAGTTTAAAAATCTAAAATAAAAGGCTGAATTGCTTCAGTTACCCTTCGCTTGCTACACTAATGTCGTAGTTCAGCCCCAACGGGGACCAGACTACGCAGTCTCTCTCTCACTCCCCCCACTCTCCGAGAGAATAGGAGGAGATTTGACAAACAAAAGAAAACCAGGGAAAAAAAAAACCAAACACGCGGGTTGAGATTGAACAAAAAGTAAATTTAACAGTAATGACAGAAGAAAACAATAGAGTGATGGAACACAAATACAGTATAATAGCTCACAACAGATCTCTACATCCAGTCTCTTCCAACTAGGAGGGCCTCCCTTCAGCACCCTCCTCACTTATATACTGAGCATGATGTCAGATGGGATGGAATAGCCCTTTGGCTAATTTGGGTAAATTAACCCCAGCTGTTAGCTAATTAGTTAACTATCCCAGCCATAGGGGCTACCAGCTTCAGTTCTCCACCCAGCTCAGGTAAATATTAACTCTATCCTGGCCAGAACCAGGACAACTAATAAAGTAAAAAGGAATGTTTCAAAAATGAATGCAGAAGAACAATCATTTCTACCTCACTTTTGAAACAGGGCGAAGCAAAAACATATGCACAAAGCTTTAAAATCTAACAAAAACATGAATGAAATCTGCTAAAAGTCTACTCGGATTGGAGCTAGAATAAACTGCGGAAGCATTCAAAGGAACTTTAAACTTCTGTAATGACACCACTGAGGTTTTCTGAACTGAAATGAGGCAACAGTCAAACTAAGAAAGAAAAAAACCTGCTTTTTTTTAAGCTTTTATTTTCCAGTATCCTGCTTCACACTCCTTTCAGACTCTCTTCAACAATGAGATACATGCCAATGTAAGCGGGCTTATGACATGATGCAGGTTCAGTTCCCTCCAAGTCTGAGGACCCTCTTGACCCTTTAATGTTCTTCTCTAGATATTAATTTACCTATTAACCAGGGATCTTTTTCAGTTGTTTGATTGCAGCCATTAGTTAGCACGGTGAATCCATTAAACTGGTCTCAAAGGCGCAGTTAACTGGTACGTCAGGGCGCTACTGAATGGAAAGGGATGATGAGAACAGAAGTGGCCCAGCAGAGAGTCTGGCAAGATGACAGCCGATTGAAGGAAAGCACACCACAATAAGGCAGTAAGCAGACACAGATACCAACCTAGTCTAAAATCACCTCAACTCTCCTTATTCGTTCATTTTAATTAGCAGTTGTTCGCATGGCTTACATTACGCACCAATCTTGTGACAGGCCACAATCACTTTCCTTCGGTATTTTCACATAGCTCTTCTGTTAAAGCCCTTTGATTCAAGGCAGAAATCAGTAGTGGGGCACAATCTAGATTTTCAACACGTTTCATACAAATAAGCGAGCATAACCAAGCATCAAATATAACTTCACTTGGCTGACAAAACATTAATCATGCAATGAGGTTCCCCAGTCAAAACTGATGCGCCAATAATTCAGTGCACACCTCCACGACCTTCTGCAATGCCCTAAATCACTACGAGACACACCCATTCACTCCCTGGAGAGAATCTGCTTCCCACATCTATCTAGTTAGGGTTTTTTTGAAGGCATGAGCCCATTGCCAATCAAGAAAACGGCTAATGAGGACGACAAAAGGAAGGAAAGTTTCATTGTATTATACTTTCCAACAATACCCATTTATTCTTTTCTGTAGGCAGCATATGGAGTTAGTTTATATCATTCCTGCCCCTCCCACGTTCACCTAATCCATGCCTTTTCATTAAGGCAAAAGAGGAGTCACCTCCTTTAAAAAAACGATTAATAATTGCAACAAAAAAAGGAAAAATTGGTAAAAAACAGAAAAGCACTGTTTGCAAAATATGTATAAAATGTGATTCAGTAGGCTGGCATTATGCCATGTCTTCCCCACACGGAGACTTACAGTCAGAGAGGATAAAAGGTTCTTAACAGAGCTGAGCTAAATTAGAGTGGTTTATTATGTAATAAATACCAAAAAAAATAGGAATTAATCAGTTGATTCAAGTGTCACTGTATTTCACTTTTTAAATCACATTCGAACACTAAAACATCTCTCTGCTAGAGAGCAGCTCTGGTCCCATCGCCTCACCTAATGCCGTGGGCCAGCCTGCCTGGGAAGGGGACCTTCTCCGGGCAGAGCGATGGCGGGGGCCAGAACGACAAGATTCCCAAAGCAGTCCCCTGTCCATACTGTCACAGGCTCAACAATTAGGGGCTAGGCTAGCTTCACACATGACAACAAAGGATACAGTGGACTGCCTCGTAGGGAAACCCAGCCTGCATTGGTATTTCCCTTGCAAACGGCACTTCACCGCCAGTTTGCACGCCACGCAGCCCTGTGGGAACCCAGTCCTACCCGAGAGCTTCTGGGCACTGCTGCAAACAACAGCAACGGGCAGGCAGTGAACAGAGAATAACAGCAGAGGAATCTCCATGGCGTGCATTTCAATACTTTCAGTATTTGGCTGTTTAAAAGTGACTACCTGAAGTTCAGTTTTCAGCATTTAAGCTTTTCAAGGAAACCCACTTTATTCATCAGGTTTTTCCTCCAAAGGTAGTGTCGTGCAGATCTGAAGAACAAAAAAAATCCTCAATAATTCTGATTCAGCAAGGCAGTAATCTGGGACCACAGAATGCACACACACACAAAAATATTAATGTGTTCTTGATTGTGTTCTTTCATTCCTACAAGTACAAAATCAGAAGGGTAGAGTTTACTGTGTCAACAGTAAATGTTCTGTTTAAATATTAAAAAAAAATTCTAGTAGTTAAACTAATATTGAAAATACACTGAAAAGTGGATCCCTATTGCCTATTTCACAAAGGAGCTTACATTTCAGCAGTACGAGCACTGCCAACATTAAGTTCTGAAAGTTTTTAATTACAACCAGCATTTCAAGTACATTTCACAGTTCATGTATTATTAGAGGAGCTTTTGCCAAGTGAATTATTAAGTTGCTGTACTGAACAGAATGCATACATACCTATTTTCAGTTCATTATTTCAATATTGCATATTACAATAACGTAAAGTACACTACAAACTAATTGAAGTAATAAACTAGTTCTTTCACGCTAACATCTGAAAAGTAAAAAAGTATTTACCATGTACTTACTGCTACAGAGACATCTCCTAATGACAAAACAATTTTCCTTGAGAATGGAGATGCTTTCCATGGCAGAGGGCTGGAGCACCTTTCCTATGAGCACAGGCTGAGAGAGCTGGGGCTGTTCAGCCTGGAGAAGAGGAGGCTCCAGGCAGACCTTACAGCGGCCTCCCAGTGCCTAAAGGGGGCTGCACGAAAGATGGGGAGCGACCTGGGACAAGGGCATGTAATGATAGGACAAGGGGTGATGGCTTTAAACTGCAAGAGGGTAGGTTTAGATTGGGTATAAGAACCACCTCAGGACAACTGTGCTCAGGACTCATCTAGGGAGGGTCTGCATGTAAAGGTTATGCAAGGAGTAAAACTAACCTTTGAAAACAGAGGCAAAAACACACTACAAGCCAGAAGAACATAAAATGACTGGGAGGAACAGTGGCACAAAGTGACTACACAGAGCTCCAGAGCAGTATTCTCGCTGGCTACACTGTGCTACACAGACGTAATAAGCTGCTGGAATTCAAACTCTAAGTAAAAATTCCCAGTAATTGTGTGATAAAGTCAGTACTGTTTGGCAAAACTCAAGGCATGAAAAGAAAATCCTGATATCTGCATTCTGATTCTCTCTAGTTCACTCTTTCAACCTTATCAAATAACCCAATCCCAATACACTTTCAGAATCTCCCAGAGCTTTATTAATCTCTGAACATTTCTGCATACGCTTTTTATTATGGCTTGTAGGTTTTTTTCTTCTTCAAACTGTTCACAACTGACTAAAATTTTTTCCAGGTGTTCTTAGAGGGTGTCTTCAAGAAATATAACTGCACAAATGAAGATGCTACATAGCAAAAGAAGTACCACAAAATTTGAGTAAGTTGAGGAAGCACGCAACAGAACTCTATTCCAGCACTGGTGGAAGAACCAGCGTTTTCATGGTGGTGTCACCATGCAACTGAAAGCAATAGCGGCTGCAGCAGTCACAGTTGCATGGTCAGAAGTGTTGAAGTGTGATTACAAGATGACTAGAGATTGAAACCCTATTTAAAGGAATTCAGTATAAAAAAAAAAAAAATCCTAAGCATAAGACAAGGAATCACAGAATGCATCTACACACTTGTTCCACAGTTCCCACTGGCTGTTCTGCAAAGTGGGTAGGAAATCCCAACAAGTAATAGCCATGAAGCATTATCTCATGTTTCACAGGTGGGATAGCAGAGACTACCCGAGCTTAGTGTTACATTGTGCGTGTCATGTGTCGTGTCTGTGCAAAACACAGAAGTTCAGCAGCTTTTTTGCTTGTCCAGATAAAGCCTAAGTAGTCATTCAGAACCATGAAATAAGCTCTGGCAAGGATGAGCACCAAATTGCACGGGAACCCACATCCACTCCCTTTCCATAGGATTATTCAGGCTAGAGCCCTCTAGGTCATCTATGGCTTTCCTAGCTACTTACACTGCGCTCAGATGAAGTGCAAAAGAAAGGGGAAGCTTGGAATCAGAGTCCAAAAGCATAGCAAGAAATGGCCACAGTTCAGATAAGCAGACTGATCTACTTCTCTTGCCAGAACTAGCTCCTCTCCTTTCTTACCCTCCTTCCCAACTTCATTGCATCATCATCATCTTATCTGCCCAGCTTTTCACTGAACATGGAATTGAGAGTTATCCCATTTATGGTAAATCAGAGATACCTCTTCATTCTTCCAGATGGAAGCCGCAAGTCACAGAGGGGAAAAAATGTCTCTCACTTGCATGTTTGGATTCAAACCATGTCAGCCACGACATTTTCCCTTCATGTTTTTAAGATAAGGACTACAGCCTCAGAATAAGCTGGTGACCTAAAGAATTGTGTTTACAGAGAAAAGGTTGTTTTAGAGCTATGCATTTGTAGTGTGTCCTGAAAACCAGAATTAAACAAAACATATGTAAAAGGTGATTAAGTGATAAAACGTTATGGGCTAAAGGAATTACAAGATTGCAACATCAGGTCTTCAGTAAGGATATTCCTGAGTTCAGTTCCTAATGGACACATCATCCAATCAATAATGATGATTTAATAAATTTGGCAAACTTCCTATTTCCACGCACAATAGAAGGTAATTACTTTTTATCTGCTATAGAACTGGCCGAAGAGCACAGTCCAACTGAGATCACTAGAAGATTAACATGGAAAACTCGTTAAAAGGTGACTTTCATTACCAGCAGTGTACCCTCTTCACTTGCAACATAGCTTAGTCGTCAATACTTGAGATAGAAGTAGTGCAAGCAAAAACATTGTGGGAAGATTTCAACAGAGAGGTTGACAGGTTCAGAAATTACAACACCATGTGGTAGAACACGTGGTATAGGGAAATGAGGGGAAAAGAGGAGGAGTGAAAGGAAAAGTAAGGAAAATGTGCAGAGGCAATCTCTGCGTGTGCTTCAAGCTTACTGCATATGAGCTTTATCTGACAAAAGCCACGCAATTCATCAATGCTGTGCTGACCTCAAACTAATACATCCAGGTTTATTAGCTCTGGATTAAAAACATACTACTGAGTCAGAGTTGGCGCACCTTTGGTGAATTTTCAAATCTGAGATATTTGCTCACATCCACTTTGGAGAAATACCATAGCATCCTACAACTCTTAAGTTCACCATATCCTTCCTTAATGAATACCTGTATTTAAAACGTAGGTTATTAAAACTTCCTTGTATATCTTATACCCAACAAGTGAACAGGCCACCTCAGTTGGTGAAGACAATGCTTCTGAAAAAGAAAACTCTTCTTTCAAATGTCCTACTATTTAATATTTTTTTTTTTTAAGTTTCCTGCAAAATCATCAGATTGTGGTCAAAGTACTAGATTTGATACCTATCCAGGTTTGGGTTTTGTTTTATTTTTTTTTTTTTTTTTACATTCAGTTGTAATATTTCAATGTCGGTCTTCCATGGCGGTGAAATCACTCAAATCAGTGACTTGACTACATGCTGAGTTGGGAGATACAACTCTTTTCCCCTGAATTTACTGATGCATCCTTTTTTCTCCTTATACAAGAAGGGAGAAGGAAGGCAATCTATGTAACACGCTTTGAATGATTTGCAAGATCCCAGTTAATTCCCCCAACTCTTTCCCTTCAGAAATTAATTTAACTTAATTTCTGCCAGGATAAGGAATGCAAGAGTTGCTTTCCAAAAATTCACAATGTGTTTCAAGAGGTTTTAGCACTGCAGTAAGGATTAATCTTGGAATATATAAAAAAAAAAAAGAAAAAAAAAAAGAAAAAAAGAAAGTATTTAAAGGCAGGTAGGCTCACAGCTTTATGCTAGAGAAGAAAAAGCCCACCCTGTGTATCATACAGAGAGGATTCCACTATCCTTTTGTCTACTGCTGCAGGTCTTCTCTTGAGTGTCCTTTTAAAATTGTTTTAAAGGATGATGGAAAGTACTGGATTATAAATATTTTAAGATAAATTCAAGAGAAAAATAATATTTTTAATGCATGCAGATACCTTGACTAAATTTCCAGATGTATTACTGCAATCCTTCAAACACCAGCTGTGAAGCAGCACCCTACTAACCCTCTTAAAAATATCGCTCTCCCGCTTCATTACTTAACTACTTTGTGACATAAAAGAATTTCTTCCTCTATGTTGTTTAGAAAGAGGAAAGATAATTTTTTTTTTTTTTACACAGCATCTGCTACAGAACCCTGAAAGGGGTTAAATCCACGCAGTATAAAATAGCATACCAAATATGAGTGGTTCTTGATCACTTATTGGAAGTGCAAGCTCTCCATGTTTTTGTTCTGTTTGCTTCCCCATGGTGAACAGCGATGTTAAAGAGATGTACCAGAACCATTTCCTCTTTAAGAATCTACAGTATATCCTCACTAGTAGTATCTATTTCACACTTTATTTCATTCAGATGACTACCATATGGCCCTCATTATTTCACCTGAGCTTCTTGATTCGTTTCACAATTCCTCCTTAGAGAGTCTGATTTCTGTTAAGGACACACATTGATCTTCTGTGAGATGGAACATGGAATAAGAAATTGAAAGTCTTTTCCCCAAGTAAAAACTGCTATAAACACTAATTTAACTTCTCTGCTGCCTTACTTTTTAATTGTTATCGCTTCTTATCAGTCACAAGGCCTCGAGTCTTACTGATGGCAAGTTGCTTCTAGTGCATTTAAACCAGCTTTAAATAATGTATTCTTTAGTCTGTTTGCTAAGCCTTTGGTTTGCTGTTGACAGATGAAAAGAAATATATGCAAGTTAGCAGATATCACGTGGTTATTGCAGTATTCTCATTTCATTTGCATTGCCCAATCTGTACTACAATTAAGCAAAAACCTATTTTCACACACAGAGAAAGAAAAAACTTGAAAAACCCCGCAAACTCAAAGTAGCATAGAAATTTACAAAAATATCCCCGTTTTAAACCAAATGAGTAAATCAGGCTAAATGGTTTACTGACTGGAAGTCAAATGAAAGGTGTCATATTCAGAGTCTACTCTTCTACTCCATCATTAATGGCTGCTTAAACATCCGGTTTGATCTTAATGTATTTCTGCATAGTCTGTCTGCAAAATGATCTAACGATCCTTTGCACTTCTGGAACGGCTTACATATCTTACAGCCTGTGCATGTCATAACTTCATTTTACAGCCGAGGTAAATAGACATATAAATGCTATGATTTCCTCTGAAACCCGCTGGTGCAATGAAGCAGATCTATCTCTCACATCCACGATACAAACTCTTCACAAGAATGCCTAGAGTTTACTATAGGGCTAAACCACTATAGCAACCACACTTTCCCTCGGACAAAGTGATTCAAGTAAGATTTCCTTAAGCTAAACTCACTGAAATGCAAAAAAGTCAATTAACGGCCAAAAAGAAAAAGTGGGAGAACAGCCCTAATCCCTGATTTCCATCTCTATGGATCCTCCTCAGGATGGGTTTTTATCAGTGGAAATTAACTCACTAGACTGAGAGTTACTTTTTACCTGATAGCTGCCAACAGCCACTTTGCACCGCGTAACATTCTGTAGCTGCACACTTCAGAAGTGTAGAAAGACAAGTCTGTGACATGAACTCTAACTGGGTACAGTATTAGTTCTCAAATGCATATACCCATTGAATCCAAACGAAAACCCAGGATACATTCAGAGTAGTTTCTTTTAAAATCACCTAGCTCCTTGCGCAATTTCAACTTCCGTCCTCTAGCTGTAGAGCTGATCAAAACAAGGTCACAATGATCTCCTTCTTTAATGAAAAAAAAAAAAAAAAGTACCTTTTTCATTCCTCTTGTCTGGGAAACAGGTGAATTGGTTTTGATCAATCGTTCAGCACTTTAACAAAGGCACTTTGAAAGCAACCCTTGAGAAGTGTAGGCCTAATAGGTTTAAGTTTCAAACAGTTCCAGGTTACTGGGAACAAGAGGTCAGAACCCGAAAAACTTTCAGACAACATTAAGCGCACCAGTGAGAATCTTAAGCTACATGGAGAAAACATAAGTACTCCAACCTTTGCTTAGAATCATAGAATCATAGAATCACACGGTTGGACGGGACCTATAAGATCATCTAGTCCAACCGTCTTCCCACTACCATTGCTGCCACAGCTACTAAACCATATCTTGGGGGGGGGGGGGGGGGCGCGCAGGTGCAGGGGAAGACTCAAAACTCACAGTTCTGGAATAAATGGCCCTTCCACCTCTAATCGTGCAGATAAGAGACATACAGCAATTCCAGAAAGGGAGGCCTGGGTCAAAAAAACAAACCACATACACCTCCCCCCGCCACCCCAAGTCCAGAGAACCGCTCCTTACTCCGTGTGGCTCCAGGGAAGCCTGGCACAGGAGTTAAAACGGGGTACTCCCCACTTAGTCGAGCCCAGTTTCTAGCATCAAGTGTTTAGATTCAAAACTTCAGAGAGCTGCAGGAACAGGAAAGGAGGATTTTGTATTATTACTGTAGTGAAACACTAGCATCAACGTAAAAAAATCTTAATCATAGTACAGATTTTACTATGTTCTTCTACTTGTAGAAAACCAAAATCAGCTGTTCACTATTTCACTGCAAAATAAGGGTTCAACAGAGATGTTGTTGGCAAAGTGAGAATAAGATGTCATGTATGCTTTCAGATGTTAATTTCTGTGCAAGTGGAAAATCACAGAGAGCACTTTCAACAAATCTTAGCACGCCTTTCATGCCCAGAAATGTGATTCCCCTTACAAATGCCTTAGGCATCAACATCATAACACTTTCCTCTTCTGTCTGGGCTCCTCCTATTTTATTCTATTCTCTTAACAAAAACCTCCAGGTATTTTTATCTTTTTTCACCTCTTGACACCATAAATCATCTTTCAGAATATTGCAAAACCTCCATAACAAGGGCAAACAAGTTATGGGATCTATTTTTTCAGGTCTTAGAAAGCATTCTTAAAAATAAGCAGAAAGGAAGACAAGATAATTATTTCTCTGAAAACAGACTAGCATAAATCTTAAAAAAAACTGGTGGTAGTGATGATGAATGGAACATTTAGCTTCCACTGCTCAGGATTCTAGTGTTAAAAGCAATTATGAAGTAAGCCTCAGAAATTATAGGTATCAATCCCACTTTGTTGAGGAAGAAACAGAAACACACAAATATTTAGTCATTTGCAAGGTTACAAAGGAACCCAAGGAATGTGACGCCCGACCTTTACTCCTCTAGCTTGCTTACAGTCTTGCATGTTGTAAACTGCAGCACAAATCTTGTTCTCTCAGTACTGAAATACAGTTCAACCTCTTCGATGGTGCTCAAAATCCATCAAAATAAATGTGATTGCAGTTTATATAAAGATTATACCCATAGTATGAAGCTCAGAGTAAGGCCTGAAGTGTGCTAGGCAAATTCTTAATTAAAAATAAATAAATAAAAAAGATAAACTAAGTTCAAGAGCTGGTTGAAACACTAACAAGGATCCTTGTTGGTAATGAAACAGAGCATCTTCAAAACCATTTGCAAGTCAAGCCTCACAAACATACCGATCTCTGCCAACAGATTATAGTTTGCTTTTTTCCCCTAACTGCAGAAAACAATTAAATAAGGCCAGTAAAAACAGGATTGTGACAACTAGCTTCAATTAGTT
Organism: Chlamydotis macqueenii; assembly: GCF_036417535.1. Taxonomy (NCBI): domain Eukaryota; kingdom Metazoa; phylum Chordata; class Aves; order Otidiformes; family Otididae; genus Chlamydotis; species Chlamydotis macqueenii. The sequence continues at coordinate 647,760 of NC_141561.1, read as the reverse complement.
TTTCCTCACTTAAACACTGTAACTTCAATTTGAATTTACCAGTTACAGATTTGTATGTGGTAGATTTATAACTGAACCTACCTTTGCCTTGAGATCAGCGCAAATCTCTTGTTGCTTTTGTCTGCTATCAGCCAACACTACTTCTGTCTCGTGAGCAGCTGAGGCTTCCGCAACAGTCGTCACTGCCTTAAGTAGAAAGGCTTCCCTAGCTTGAGCCCAATTTAATAGTAAGACTCTGCGCTGATTCTTAATGAAACGGTAATGATCCCACGCTTTCTCATGAACAACCTAAAAAAGTAAAGCATTTCAGAAAGGTTTAAGAACTATGCATTAATAAAATAATTCTAGACATCTCTGCAAACCGCAAATATAATTGGTTTCATTATTATATCACCCACATTCCTAAAGAATCTGCAATTCAGGGCCCAAAAGGATTGTCAGATGCCAGGTACGCTGCAGTCTCCCGGTGTCGGTAGGCGGTGATACCACTCCAGCCTCTCCCTGTTTGCCTGTACCATACGGCATTTCAATACCCTGGTGTCCCGCTGCCCGTGCCTGAGCTACGCTTTTGTAATATGAATAAATTAAATGCAATGGTCCCATCCTGCCCTAAGGTACATGAAATGCAAGTAGGTCCTTTCAATAAATCTTCAGACATATTGAGTACTTTTAGCAAGAAGTGCTAAAATAGTGCATTACTATTCTAATGTAACTGTTTTAACACATCTGTATTTGTCATGCTAACATATATACTAAAAGATACCAGTTCAATGCAGAATTATGATTTTTAAGTTTAGAATTTGAAAATTTTAAATGAACCTTCAAAGAAATAGGGAGACCCATTAATAATGGCTATGCTTAAAATACATCTACATTGTACAAAGCACGCAATTATTTAGCCCAGTTCTCACAGGCAAGTTCTGAAATCCAGAACAACTTTATTTTTGGTGAAACTGTGGTAATTATCAGTATCACTTTACTGTCACTCCTTTGCACTAAGCACTCCTCAAACACAAGGAAGTAGAGGGTCTAAAAATACACGCAGAGATAAAAAAAAGACTCAGTTTCCTTGTGACATCCTGAAGTGTTCTGGCCTTGAAATGGTCTCTTAGCTGCTTTGTGCTTATTCACTGTGGAGTGTAAAAGGGATCTGCAATCAATTTGAAAGGCATTATGCATATAAAAGTAGCCTCTCTCTGAGAGCAGGAGATAACTTTCCACTCTTCTTGCTATATATATGCCACAGACCAATTAAAAATAACTATTCCTAGACAGTGCGACAATGCTATACAGCTGCATAAAAAATAAAAATACCAAGAGAAGCAGAATAGCGTGACCTAACTATAAAATTGTACAACAAAAGCAATGCTAACAAACCAATTTTGTTAATTTGGCTGTAAGAGCATGTGGAATATATAATCTCCACAGCGCTTATTTTGAAGAAGTGATAAGTTTTCAAGCTCATGCATTTTGAAGACAGGGACATCCCTTCCTCGCTGTGCAGAATAAGATTTATAATTAAGACATTTTAAAATTTTAAAAAAAAAGTTCACTACATGATTTATATAAGAATTTATAGAATTCATCTAATGTTGAAAACAACACTGACCAGATCATGCTTAGATTTGTGAGGAAGGTATCTCTGCAGCACGTCAAGGTACAAAGTCCTCCTCCTCCGAAGATCCTTTGGATACTGATTGATAACAGCCTGAAAAACCCACTGATCTTCTTTCTTCCATTCAATGTTCCTACAGAAAAGCAAAGCAATCAGCCCCAGTATGACTTCACATTTGAAAAGGAGGAGTTTGGTTCTAGTTTACTTTCAAAGGCCTAACCTTTCTGTAGGCTGACAATTCTGAACCTGTACACTGGATGTTGGATCAGAGCTGAGAGACTTAGATTTACTTTAACGAAACAAAGCAAACCTATACTGCTCGTCTACTGTGACCATTTATCCTGCCATCTTTTGAGTGAATTATTCCTTTTTGAAATTGGCTCTTTCTTGGGGAATGATAGTGTTTCTCAAATACGTGAAGTTAATGAATAGTCACACCAGACGGAAAATCCAGTGTGAAAGAGGAAGAAGACTACTAGTCTTTACCTCTGCGCACTAAATAAATTATCAAAAGGAAAGTAATGAAGTGATAATACTCGTATGTAGCTAAATAAGGAACTAGTTTAAAAACAATTTTCTGACAGCCATAAACTTATCAGCAAGGCATAAGATTCAAAATTTTTAAAAATAGGAGGTGCAGTAATCAGTATGCATTCACGTATTTCAGAAAATTACAGTAGCAAGAAGTAACATACAACTAAAACAGTATCAGAGGTTTGGATTTTTACCCTCAATCTGAACTCCTGGCCTTGAAAGGATTAACGTGGGGCTTTTATTGTCAGCTGTAACATACGAGCAGCAACACTGAGCCAGAGCAAAAGGTCTCTCTGCCCTAGCGACCTGCTTTCAAAGGTGCCCAAAGGCCTAGGGCGAATGAAAAGGCGGCAGTCCTGTGACTCTACCCCCCACCAAATTCCTGCAGCCTCCAGCTGTTTGCAGCTCTTGGGCTCCCTGAGCCAGCAGCGGTATTTTGGTACCGCTGTAACATCAGTAAGATGTTAGAACAACTTTATCCTCACACAGGCAGAAACAGCAGAGGATTTTTTGAGATGCTCATATGCAATTAATACTCAACTAGATTTTATTATACAATCTAGCATTATCTCTAAAAAAAGAACAGTGAACACAAGTATTAAAAAAATTCTATGTAATTCGGTTTAATATAACTTTTCTTTAAAAAACATCGTACAGTAAAACCATGGTGTATTATCACCATTGTACAATATATCCTGGGACACCGAAGGAAGAAACAAGAAAATATCCCTAGGTCTGTTTTAAGAATTTGAAAGCTTCACCTACAGACAAATCTCAAGAACACAAAGACACAATATCCCATGTCACCAAAACATTTTCAAAGTAATGTCCTGTCAGGCAAGAGAACCCAATCTCTTGATGGCATGCATTTCACCTTTTTTCCTCTCTACTGGCACTTTCTGCTGTCGCATGCTTTGCCATCAAGTTGGCACAAATTTGGAGAGGTCCACTTATCTTCACCTACCTAATGGCATTTATTTCACAGTTTTCTTCAGAAAAACTAATAGGCTTTATTTTTACCCTGATGGTCTTAAGCAGGATTTAACCTTCACCCATCTTTCTGGAGACAGCTAGGGATCAGAGATTCTTCCCTCCTCGCTTCAATTCTTCATCCTCTGACTTTCATGAAACAGAAGAGACTCAGCTTACTACAACATTCTCAGCACAGAATCATTATTCCAGGATCAGAGTGGTGGCAACTTAACAATAACGAGATGCGAGGGCTGTCCTCTAACCTTCACACTGCAGATCTTGAACAGCAGACAGTTCTCCAAAGGCAAGAGCACCTGAGCTTTGACACAGAGGTGGTATCGGAAAGATGCGCTATTTCTGCAACATTTACTGCCTCTAAGAAAAAGGTCTTGCAACTTAATCCTCACAAAGCAATGCTTTCAACGCCTCACTTTTCTCTACAGGGAGCATTTTGATGAAATCGGTTCATTTATTAATTTTAAAATCTGTGTCATAATTTGATATTCTGAGTTATAGAATTCCTGAATAATAACTTCAATGAACAACTTAGTTATTCTTGCTATGATTTAAGCCTCTTTCACTGCAACTGCTCCTACTGGTACTGAACTAAGGGAGTACAATTTTTTTTTTCCTTAAGGTAACACCTAGCATTCTTGTCTTTCCAGCCCCAGTATTTTATCTGTTAATTAGAAGAATGACCATAAAATCCTGCTAGGCTTTACTCAGAGGGAGTACCATACATCCTAAGAGACTGTTTACTATTTTATGGGTTTAACTTTGAACTCTCTCTTGTAATTTCTGAAAGAAATCAGTAATCCTCTTCTGCAAGTCCTGATACACCTCGGTATGGTGCTGTTTGAACACGTTATGTCAGCAACAGTAATGAGACAGTTCTAAGAGCTGAGATTCTCTTTTGTAACAATCTACCTTGGATATTTCTGCAAATGTTTGTGAACAAATACACATCATCTGTCTACAAGAAGAGTAAGGCAGAGTAAGATACATCTCGGTCACTACACCATGATCTGGGGAGCAGGGAAACTCTCAGATTCTGTGATCCAAAGGCCAGTCTGGTGATCTCCTCTGCCTCCAGCGCACATGGGCAGATTTACCAGTTGTTGCACCAGTTTCTGCCTCCTGTATCTCACATATCTCTCAAGGTTCCCTCTGACTTTATATTCCTCTAAGGCCTGCTAACAGTGAATCTCTACGCTACTCAGGAACAAGATGGAGAAATTAGGGTTTGTGGAAGATACTCTGGAGAGCAGCCAGCTACAGGCAGAGCTACAAGTAGTTTATTGTAAGTAGGGACAAACTGACTGCCAATGCCCGCATTTGTCAGCTGTGCCAAAATTTGTCAGCTGTGCTGAGATTTTGTCAGCTGTTCATAGACAAATAGCCAAAAAACCCCCCCCAAAAACAAAAACCAAGCCACAAATAAAAAAGAACCAACCACCCAAAAATCAGCATGATCCAGGTCAGTGTATTCGTAACTGTTAAATGCACGGAGAATTTCAAATTATCCTGACTGACTGAATTCAAGAAGTCACCTCGCTTAAACTTTTGTAAAATTCCAGAAAGGAAGACCTCATCTAAAATGAGTTTGAAAAGTGCTAACACATTTTACATTAATATTTAAGGTAAAATCAGTCATCTTCAGTGTCAAGACATTGACAAACTTTTACAAGGCTGAATGCATGACCCAAATTTTAAATGTAGTGCTTGTTTCTCTTATATGTATCATTCTACCAGAAGACAGTACTGAAACACAGCAACTGTCTTACATTCAACAACCCTGAGGCAGCTGCTTCCTTTGAAACAGATTTACCCAGCATTAATCCCCGGCTTTGCGCGTTCTAAAGAATATAAACAAGGCAGAAGGGAAGCTACCCTCTCCACCCTGTAATCCCCACACGGCCTTTGCAATAGCAAGGCATACTTGATACACTGCTGTCTTGTTGAATCTGCAGACGTACTGACTGCAACAATACCACCAAGTGAGATGTTAACCTCCCTGCCTATTAATTATGTCACTGCCAGTTGTTATACCAGAAACATCCTGTTAATAGGTCTGAAAAGAGGAACTAAATTTACTCGACTTAGTCCTAATATCCCATTCATTTGAAAGGATGCTGCAGAGGATACGGTGCTGAATACACAATACTGCATTCATTCTTCAGTTATTTAAATAATTGAGACATCCTCGGAAATTGTGGCAAAAATATAGCAGTACTTAGAGAACCATCAGCTATAACAAACACATCAGTTCCAAGTCCACAATTTGTGGGATAACTCAGGACTAGAGTATTTCCCAAACACAGAAATTTGTGTTTTAGCAGCAGTAAAAGAAGTACATTTAGATTATAAAATATTATAAACCTATATTGTGCTTGAAAAAAACCAAAATCCTCTTCAGTTTCTAAAAGCAATAAACACTGTAATGTGCCTTCTAGTAGGACTGAAACGCACACAGAGAATATAGCAGACTAGAATATTATCTTATTCTGATTTTGGTTCTTTGGAAATTCTACATACGTTTTCCAAATTTCTCTTCCAGTCTGAACAGTTAAACAATGAGATGTGTGGTGCCAGAAGACTAGTATTAATTTAAGGTTCCTTTACTGTACGTTCAAGGATATGGCACGAGAGGAAGAATGACAGACAAGTAATCCTCAGATGAAGTTACTAAGTTATCATCTTATCATATAATCATATTGCTATACCGGGCAACTTCTCAAGTTCAAAAATGAGGGAAAAAAAATACCTTGCAGGAGAATGTTTGGTATCTTTGGGTACAGAGCAGTGACTGTAATTGCTAAGGCTTCATTAAGGCTATATTAATCCGTAGAGTACAGTGGATACACACCAAGGTCAAAAATCTATGTCACTCAATTTTTGAGAGTATTATCTGTGTTAGTTGGATCAAAGTTAGCTTGATGAGTTATAGAATACTTAAATCACAAGGCTGTATCTTCGCAAACTCATAACACAATTTCATGCAAATTAGCAAATATAAATGTAAGAAGTGACAAAAAGTGTTGTGTCTTTTATAAAGCCCAGATCCTGGTAGTAAGCAATTCCACAAGAACAAAATCTTGCTTTTTATTGAAAACACATTTTTAACGTTGTTGTGGATAAAATCATAGAAACATAAGTAAGCAATACATTAAAGACTTGGAGACCAGAAGGCAAATGAAAAAAGACTAAGAATGAACTTTAAATAAAACGCCTAAGATAATTGCTGGTGGTTCATTTATGATTTCATACATTCCCAGCTAACAATACTGGCATACACTGATCCAAACCGGGTAAATTGTCCTGCACAACCTACCCTTACTCCCCACCAGCAGATTGCTGCCACTACCACCACCGTTTCTTCCAGCTACATCACTTTCTTTTTCCCATCTAGATATCATAACTCAGTCCTTCAAAGTACCACAGCATGTGTTTTCATGCCCACAACGCAATTTCTTTCCTTTACAAATATAGTATTTTATCTTTAAGTCTTGATGTTACTTAATTATCAGTGCAAAATTAGCTAGCTCAGGACCTCAATTCAAACCTGGCATATGATCAATAAAAATACCACGGTAGATTTTATAACCATTTCATAGAATCTGTTGTCTACATTGATGTTTGTCCATTTTTCAGTAGCACACATGCTGCATGGATCAAGGGACTTAGATTTGCGAATTTTCACCAAAAGTGCATTGATCATAAACTTTAACACAATTCTAATTAAAACCACTAGAAAGCCTTTGTACATATTTAGTGATCTAGTATTTGTCACAGATTTTCTCATGGAGGTTGTTAAAAGTTATCCGTAAGAGCAACTGTAACAAAGTATCAGAGACAGCAGGAAAGGAACTGCTGTAAATTTGCCACTTGCTGCTTAATGAATGCTATAAATATGGGAAAGATCAGAACAATTTTTAATAAGTATCATCTTATCATAGCCAGGACATTACAGTATAATGTAATGTATACAAACAGGTACAGAATACCTACACAACTTATGCAAAAGGTAAGTAGGTTATAACGTCACTTTCAACGACGCCCAACATCTTAAACCTGTTTCAGCCCCCCAAACTAATTCAGCAGCAGTGGTAGAAGAGTTCAGTGCTGCACTATAAGCGTACATAGAAAAATGGGGGAGATTTAGAAGCAGTGTGTGACTGTTTCACCAGAGAAAATCAGGGACTTTCCTGCTCTCCCCAGGTTTCTTCTGCCCAGGCTGAAGAATATCAGTAGATGGCAAAAAGAAGTCAGGGCTGCTCCAATATCTGCAACTTGATTATCTCCCGGACTCAAGCCAGCCTCAGCAGAAAAGCTAAGCTTTATACTATTAATATACAGGTATGCTACACCTCTAGATCATTATGAATATTGATGTTCTTTCCATAAACTTTTTCGTTTACACAAAAATCTCTCCTCCTTTCAGTTACTCTGAATCAGCTAGATAATTTTTTACATTTCTTTGTGATGAGAATTACTGCAGTGATCCAAAATTTGTGAGAAGAGTGGACCTACATATCTGCTTTAGAAATACATTCTGAGAAAGTTTGTACTCTCCTGACATAAATTTGGTAGTGTAATTAGCACTCAGAAAGAATCATTTCTATTCATACAAAAGCACATGAAGACATTTGATGCACACCAGATTGTTGGTTCTTTAATTCACAAAACATTTTGCTTCTTATTTCAGATGAGAGCTACTGAAAGGACTGCCTCAAATCTCTCAGCTGTGCAAAGTTCCTGACCATTTAACCCCAGAGAGCTGAGCACTGCCTCAACTACTCTCTGCACTGCATAAAATAGAACCAGCTCTCATGGTAAAGGCAACTGCAGGATCTACAGGTTACAAAATATATTATAGTTATTCATGTTATACCTAGTGAAAGAAATCCAGAAACCGATGTCTTTACCTATGTAAAGCTTTTAACTGTTCATCAATCTCTTGAAGCTTAGACCAGTATTCACTTGCAAGCTTTTGGTATTCAATGGTAACTAAGGTCTTCAAATCAGGATAGGGGCATTCCAAAGACAGTAGTGTTGAAGGAACTTCAAGAAAAAGTCCATTTTTCTCTTCAAAAGAATGCGCTAATGCCTGTGGTGAAAAAATGCTACTCAGCAGACTACTCTCCATCATACTTTCTCTCAAAAAAAAATTGCTAATTGAACTTATAAGGAAAAGCTTACTTCTGGTTTGTAGTCTTCAAGCTCTCTTTCCAAAGCCAAACATTCAAGGATAAGGAATTCGAAAACTGCCTTCTGTTGCTGCTTCACAAATTTGATCTATTTCATGAAATATGTTACTGTTACTTCTTTATCTTGTCATAATATGAAAGCTCTTATTTAGAAACAGTCTGATTTCTTATTCTACAATGTTATGCTTTTACAGATTTTAGTGAAGCAGATCTGCACTTCAGCAAGTACAGAGGTTACTGAGAACATAACTCTCATTCAGAGTATCCTAAGTATTACATAAAAATAAATTAAAATGCTAAAAATATGGTGACAATAAATCGTAAAAATAAAGTTAAGATACCAACCTGCTGTAACATCTCAACTGGATTGAACTTAGACTTCAGACAAGATTCTTCTGCAAGGTAACACTGCATTTCAGACAGCCTGAATTTCAAACTCTCTTTCAGCTGCCACATAGGAATGACAGTATCTGTGTGGTATGTATCCCGCTCCTTTGATAATTTACGCTCTACATTCAAACGAAACAAAGCTTTCTCAAACACAAAAAATATTACACAACACTGCTTTCTAAATCTAAGCCTGTCAAGACAGGGATTTAAAAACTCAAACAAATAATCAAGATAATTTTGACTATAATAAATAATAAAGAAATGAATAAAAAACTCTTACCTAAGTCCTTCATCTCCGAAAAAAAGTTGTGTTTACGGCTTCCTTCATCAAGAAAAGTCTTTATTTCTGCTTCTGCTTTTTGTCTGGAAGGTATGAATATGAGTTCTACAGAAGATTTAATTTCTTATTCATCAAGTTTTCAAGAATTACAAACCTCAAATATTTTAATAAGTAAAAATGGGGATTCTTTGCATGGGAAGGTACGAAGTGCAGGACTTGGCCATGAAGATGGTATGGAAGCAACCCTCCTCTGAGCAAAAAACGTTCTCATTGATCTGCTGTATACACAATACGCACGCTAATAGACAAGAACAATATTAACATTCCCTGTTATAAGTGTGAACTCAATATGTGTATCTACAGACACACACTCTAAGGAATTAACAAGTATCTGAAAACTTCTGGTACTCCTACAGATACATGCTCTTCAGATGTTGATAGGTCAACTACACAGCCATGAGATCACCATGGAGAGGTACCTCCCCTCCCTTTATGTTCTCTTCATGTCTACAGACCCCTTTCAGTACAGATCACAAACTCTCACACCCTGCACAGAAAGTTATCTTCAGCTCAGGTATTGTCACCTTCTCCTTTTAACGTCCCTTGAATCAAGTATCCACACCAGAACCTCTGTCTACTGAAGGATTTCTTTAACAATGGCTCATTAAGATTCCTCAGCTCTTACCTGTTCTCACTCAGTCTTTTATGCTCTTGCCACCACACTTGCTGATGCTGTTTCAGCAGCATTTGCTCTTTTTGAATTTTTGAAACTTGCTCGGTTTTTTTAATCTGCAGGAAAAACTAAAGCGTGTAAGTATTTTCAACGCGTTCAATAGCTTTATCAAATGCCTTCATGTGTAAACTTTTAAGTACAGAATGGTGAACCTAAAAGTTTTTTCAAAACTGTGTTTTTTCTTTTTTTTTTTTCCTAAAAAATAATAGCTTCAAATGTAACCAGTTTTCACAAAAAGAAAAAAAAATATTCCATTTCAAATCACAATGAAACGAGAAAAGAAAATGGACTGCTTTCTTTTTTCTTTTTTTTTTCCTATTTTCTCCTTTCCTTTCTCATCCCTATTTCCCAGGAGGTGAAGGGGGAAAGATGAGCAAGAGAAAGAAAAATACACTTTCTTACAGGTGGGAAGATGAAAGAGTGAAAGCGTGTCTTTCAAGAAAAGGAATTTCAAAAATTTATTACTAAAAAAGGGTGCTTTTTCAAATCTATCCAATTAAAGAGGCTCTGAAATGGTCTGAGGGCTTCACAAAAACATTGCTTCTGACTTCAGATAAAACAGAAAGACATGCTTTTGAGACAGATAGGGTTACTGCTTAAACTAGAGGAAAAACCGTCAGGGAAAGGCTGATGAAGTGGCGGCCAAAAGACACTGGCCACCCAACAACGAACGAAAAAGGATCAGAAGTCTGCGGCTGCCGGCAGCCCCCGAGACAAGTCCGTTTCTCTCATCCTCCCACCACCATGACTGTCTTCTGGCCTCTCAGCAGACACTTGGGGCAAAGCAGCATTTCAGTTCAGAACTGGCTCTTTCCTGCTCCTCCTCCTTTTGCTGCCTTGCCACTGCCCTCCTCCATAACACCTGGCCTCATCCCTGCCCCAGGCAACTTCTAGTCGCAAAACCCCTCTGATTCCAGAGGCTCCCACAATTCACACGCACCCTGCTTTTTTTCCCTCCCCAGACCTTCCTTCGTGCAGATACATTGTCCTACTGCAGAACAGAAGCAAGAAAATTTTAAAAAATTGGAAACTCTTGGCCTAGTTCGTAACAAGAAGAAATGAATAAAGACCTCACTGCACATCTAGTTCTGGAAAGAAATGACATTCTGTGTAACAAATACTGGTTTTTGGCTCAGGTGGAAGTCATATGCTCCATTAAAAATGCTTAGTCAGCTCTCCTGAAACCAAATCACACGTTACCCCTTCAGCGTTCACACACATAAGAACAGGGAGAGCAAAGCCCCCCAAAGGCACGTTCTCCGTTCCCTCCACCGGCTGGGCAGGTGGCACCAGCAGGCCGCTCAGAGAGGAAAGGCGGGGAGAGTTTTCCTTCGCAGCGCTGGAGCACAGGTAGCAAGAATCCCATCATGTCGCAAACGACAGCCTCTCATTCGCCTACCAACACAGCTCAAGTCTTACTCTAAAACAAAATACCTAAAATTTGGAAAAAGAAACATTCACAGCTCTCAGGTGAATCCGAGCTTAATGTATCCGGTTGAGTATGGCCGGTCTCTAGCTAGTCACCCCAGGAAGCGGCCCAGCAGCACGGGGGGACCCGTCTGCGTGTTCACACAGAGCTCCGGCGGCGTTACCCGGCTCAGAGCTGCAGCAGGAGCTATGGAGAGAACAGGCGGCTGTAGGAACCTGCGTATGCAACTGTACTTTAAGATGAGAGTTTAAAAACCCCTTTCAATCAGTATGCTACAGTGCTTTTGAACCAAAGATAATTTCTCCTTATTTTTATTGCTTACATATTTTCAGGTTTAAAAGCTACTTATAGCTTCCTCTGCATTACCGTTAGGTGCTTAAGACCAGACTTCAGCAAACACAATACTGTTTTTAAAATAATTTGAAAATACATTCCTCTTCAAATCAATTCTAAAACTAAAGTGAGACAAAAGTTGAAGTAGATCTGTACATAAAGTCTAATATGCTCTTGAAATTATTTTATGGCACCACCAATGACATTTATGTAAAACTGCTGCAATATTAGCTTTTTTTTTTTTCCTGTATGTGCTGTGCTTTTCTTTCTTAGATGGCCAACAACTGATTTACCATTTGTTTCTTTGGTTGTACCTCACTGGAGGAGTAACCCAGCATTTCAAATTTTGGATAGCCTGAATCAGCAATAAAAAAGCAGTAGGTGGGAACACATTCTATTTTCTCTGGAGCTTTCAGCATATATATTTTACTACCTACTCAGCTGGAAAACACTTGAAAGGGTGGAATACCAAAAGACAGATGATGAAAAATTAGCTTAAAGCTTGAATGAATTCAGTAGAATTTCGTACTCCCATTCCATGAAGAAATATCTGCCAGAGCTTTTGACATATTCTACTTACTTATATGCACTAAAGGAAGCAGTAATACTATAAACAAAATATGTATTTTTTTCTCTCATTCACTAAGTCACACTTTTCCATTTTAAATGCAAAGAGGGGAGCTGCATGAGCAACCCCTTTTTTGTTGCAAGGCCTTCAGGACAGTAGTGTGAACTGGTAAGTTATGCTTGTTGGTGCTGTGTATATTCCATTTACTAAGATTTAAGAAACAGCATCAGAACAAAAAAAAAAAAAAAAAAAAAAAAAAGAAGAGTATATGGTTATGTTGCTAACCAATATATTTAATTTAATAACTTCTGTTCAAACAAATTCTAAATAAGTATTAGACATTAAAGGATTTTTTTTTTTTTTAGAACTTCATCCTAACCCCATATTTCTTCAGCAAATTTCCCTTTGAACTCTGCAATCCCATTTGAACGTAGACTCTGAAAATACATTTTATATATGCCAAGGACATCAGATGATCAGGTCCTTTCGTCATCTACACAAGAAAACTTTAGTCACTGCATTTTGCATAGTTTCTGTGCTCTTCAGCATAGTCTTTCATTCCAAATGCCATCCACAAAATTGCAACTGTTCAGAGGAATGGCCAAGGACTGGAGAGACAGTACACGGCCGCGTTAGTACAGGTTAAGCATAAAAACGACATTACCCTTATACTGAAGTTGCAGTTTTCTGAAAAAGTATTCAAATAACATTACTGCTGGAGTAACACTGGTTCAAATTGATAATTTTTTTCCTCTTTTATTTTGTTTCTCAGCCTAAAAGAACGATTTCAGCTGAATGTGTATCAGTGACAATTTCTTCAGAAATCACTTTTCTGTGAATTTATTTATTTTTTTAAATCATGTAACACTTATCAGTGAAACACTTACACACAGAAAGCAGTTCTACTCTCACAAGATGTTACCACTCTACAGTGTTTCTGGATCAACGTTTTACACTATTTCCACACAACTTGAAAAGGAAAACATACAGAGCCAGCAACACATGCTCCAGAGAGGCTGGAGACTTCTTGGGCACCCGCATTTCTGGCAGTTTAACATATACTCTCCTTTCAAAGAAAGCGTAAAAGAGAAGCTCTTAAAAATACAAATCCAAATTTACAGTGAGGGTGGTGGAGCACTGTCCCAGGTTGCCCAGAGAGGTGGTGGATGCCCCATCCCTGGAAACTTTCCAGGCCAGGTTGGCCGGGGCTCTGAGCAACCTGATCCGGTTGGAGATGTCCCTGCTCCTGGCAGGGGGGTTGGACTGGGTGGGCTTGAGTGGTCCCTTCCCACCCAAACCATCCTGTGATTCTAAATCACAATAATGCTAACTATGATAAGCTCTCATCTTTTCCCCCTTTTTGCTGAACACTGTTACAGCAATTTATTGATTCTCAGGCTCCTTGGGGCACCGAAAACAAACAAGATAATTGATTTTTAAAATAATTAACATTACAAATAATATAAAAATAATACCTTTAGCTGAATTTTTGCAGATGCTATTTTTTCCTCTGCAGCAAGTTCATATAGATGTTCGTAGTCAACAGGTTTATACTTCTGGCCGCGAAGACCATTTCTCACAGGAACAACCATATTTTCTAGTTATCACACAAAACATATACAGTCATTTTAGATTCTGGAGAAATATTTTAAGCATGAGTTATAAAATGTAAGCATTATAGATAGAAATTAGAAACAGTATATTTTAAACCTTAAAAGTTTCCGTAACAAAGAGATTGTTAGTTGCTAAATAAGGATTTGAAACAAACATAACCTAGTAGAAATTGTAAGAAACATTAACCATTTGCCTGTTTACACACAGTTTATTTTAAAAGGTTTTTTATATGTGAACTTAAAGAATAATTCACTTTAAACTGGGTTTACTAGAATTTCAGTAACTTCTAATACAGAAATATGTAAGCTTCAATAGATCCCTTCTTATATTACAAATGGGAAAACTATTTTAATATTTCTTCTAATCTATGGATTGAGCAATAGGCATTTTTTTTTTCTAAAAAGTATTTAAACTACTAGTTATATGTAAACAGAATGAGTGGCAGTTACTCAATGCAGAGTGCCATTGAAACTCCAGCTCTAAGAACAGCATAATTCTCTACTAAACTTCTGTAGGCCCCTGGGAAAACAATGTACTTCCTTAAAAATGAAGGCACTAAATTACAAGGAAAACATCATACTTTGTTTCTGCTGCATGCAGTATGGATTATAATATCCGCTTTCTGCAGTCCTGTCATCAGTGTTTGAAAGACCCTGACAGTATTGAAAGACTGTTGTTCAAAAACCCACAGAGGAAATGGTTTTGCTGAAAAAGCATTTGAAGTCAACAAAGATCTAACCAAGCTGGTCTTTCACCACACAGCGAAGATAACTTACAACGATCCCTTTGAGAAGTTTCATCAAGGGATTGCCACATTCACCAAACAACAGTTTACCATGGAGTCCTACTTTGCTCTTATGTTCATATTCCTAAAATCCACTACCTGTATTTCTCTTCCTCCTTGCCAGCTTCCCAAGAACGGTAATTTCCACCATTTCATGGTCACTTTAATCCAAAGCATACTATGTATACACAACAGCCACATCACAACAAATCCAGAAAAGCCAAGGCTGCAAATCCTGTCTGAACAAGATTTGCCAACAGAAGAAGAGAAGCACGCTCCAGTAACCCCAGATACATAGCTGCCCCACATTAACTGACAGATTTTCCTGGCACACTGGCCTGCGCCAGACCCCGTCAAAACAGAACGGCGTCTTTCTTCCCCTCTAATCATCATCCACAGTCTCCACTCTCTGAACTTGAGAGCACGCACCACCCACACAGAGGAAAGCTTCCTCCTTCCCTCCTGCTTTCCTCTCAGCATGCGAATTATTCACCAAATCAGTGTTATGCTAACCAGGTTACAGCTTTGATCTCGCATTACGACTACTTTTCTATTCCTTGCATACCTTACACAAAAAACATTCAGTAGTCTGATTCACTTGTTTCTTCCATTTTATCCCTCTTATGAGCTTAGTATGAATAATCTCCTTTCTCCCAGTCTTTAGGTAGCTTTGTTCACCTAAACTACCTTTTATCATCAATCCAGACTTTAAAGTCCTCATCTCTAAGTTAGCAAGATTTTATATGAGTATTTTTTTTCCTTCTTTCTGAGGCTGCTTTGTCAGCATTGTCCAGCAGAGGTTCTGGAACACCATTCCGTGTTCAAAGAAGCAAAAGTTCAGTGGCCAACCCCTCAGAAAAAAAAAAACACTAATTCAGTTCTTCCTCCTAAGCCTTTTACTCCTTCGTTACTGCTCCCAAAGGCTTACAATCACTTCTAGTCTGTTAGGAGTCGCTTTGGGCAGTAGCAGTGAGCAGCAGGGCATAGCAGGAGCTTCAGAGCAATTCTGTAACTTTTCTAATTCGGGCTCCCTGCCGGCAAATGCCTGGAAGCACAGATGCATCCTATCATGTTCTTCAGAAAAGAACCAGTAGCTGTTACTAATCTACTATATGACATTAACTACTGCTAGAAGTCACTAAGTACAGGTCCTTGCTGTGGTGCCTGTGAATCTCATGATCTTTGAAAAGCATGATAGCATGATACTCCAGCATCAGAGATACTCAGTTCCAGGACAGCATGCTGTGATGCAGGTAAGCATCAGAACAAAGCTGGGACAGTCACAGAATCAGAATGGTTTGGGCTGGAAGGGACCTTAGAGCGGCCTTCCAGTGCCTAAAGGGGGCCTACAGGAAAGATGGGGAAAAAAACTCTTCAGCAGGGCCTGTTGTGACAGGTAATGGTTTTAAAATAGAGGAAGGTAGATTTACATTAGATCTAAGGAAGATTTTTTTTCCACTGAGGGTGGTGGAGCACTGGCCCAGGTTGCCCAGAGAGGCGGTGGATACCCCATCCCTGGAAACATCCCAGGCCAGGTTGGCTGGGGCTCTGAGCAACCTGATCTGGTGGGAGATGTCCCTGCCCCTGGCAGGGGGGTTGGACTGGGTGGGCTTCAACGGTCCCTTCCCACCCAAACCCTTCTGTGATTCTGTGATTCAGCCTGCAGAAGAGAAGACTCCAAGGAGACTTTACTGCGGCCTTTCAATATATAAAGGGGGCTTATAAGAAAAACAGAGAAAGACTTTTTGTCAGGGCCTGTAGTGACAGGACAAGGGGAAATGGTTTTAAATTGAAAGAGGGTTTTAAATTGAAAGAATTTACATTGGATATAAGGAAGAAATTCTTCACTGTGAGGGTGGTGAGGCGCTGGCCCAGGTGGCCCAGAGGAGCTGTGGGTGCCCTGGGGCTGTGAGCGCCCTGGGCTGGTGGAAGGGGTCCCTGCCCAGGGCACGGGCATTGGACTAGATAATCTTGGAAGGTCCCTTCCAACCTAAACCATTCTATGATTCTGTGATCAGAATGCCACAGCAGCTTCCACATGCAGCTATTAATTGCACAGATTATTTCATAAGTAGTTTTATTCTAGATTGTGATAAAGCAATTAAATTTGAAAATGAAAGCATACATACCTACATCACTAATCCTATGAGTTGCAGAGAATGTTCCATGGTCCAGTACACTCATTTTTATTTTTTTATGTATATTTTATATCTGTTGAGAAACAAACAGATGTTTTGAGAATACCAGCATTGTGGATGTAAGCTAAAAGACATTCAAAAAATACATATTGTTTTCCAAGGAGAGATGACACATCTCACTAAAAGTGTAATCAGACAGAAATTCCACATTTCATGTGCCTCATAATTTAGCAGCTAAGAAAAAGAAAACAAAACATTGTTTCCTTGATGAATCTGTAATGCTGTCACATAGATCACCTACTCTTTGCTCTGTGCTTTTCAAAATGTAACAATCCTACTGATCCGAATGTAAGCTAAACTTTTGAGGTGTTCTTTGCTTTTTAGAAATTAAGCCTGAAAAGACCACTCTCCTCTGGAGAGAGCGTGGTTTTTGTAGAAATCCCTATCCACTCCCGTTAAGAGGCTCTGTATTAACACCTGTCCACCCAGGTCAGCCTTTTCAGCCACACTGGCTTAGTTCCCAATGAGCAGCTACAACAGGCAGCACAGATCAAGAATTCACATCATCTTGGGATAAACTTGACATTTAAGATGCAATAAGATATATAACATAGTAAAAAACTCTGATGTCTTAAAAACCTTACTTTCACCTTAACTAAGCATGCATGGGCACCATCGCAGGTCCTGCACACAAAGAAAAGCAACAGATCAAAACAAGGTGTTTCAGTTGAACTGAATCAATGGCTGAATAATGCCAGAAGGGGAAGGTCATGTTCCCCCAGCCTCCCCACAATCCCGCACCCTAAAACCCAGCTCTAACTCTCCAAAATTTCCTACACACAGAATTCCATCCACTTTGTCACACCTCTGACATTTGTCTGGTCCCACAGCAAGTAGCAACACAGGAAACAGTAGACCAGAAAAATCTGTTAATTTGTGTATTGTGGAGTTATTTTTCTGCTGTTCTAGTGAGTTGAACCAGTCTACCCATGCAAATTCCAAGGACTGCACAATGCAACAAGAAGGAAGGAAGGAAGAGTGGCAAAAGCAATGGAAGGTGAACTACACTGACAAGGAGCTATTAATTTCAGTCAAAAGCACGAAACTGCAACCAAAGATATTTAGCATTGTAATTTCCTGTGAGTTCTGTTTCTTCATGACAACATTCTGCATTGCAGAATCACAAAAAACAGCTAAAGTGTAAAAATCTGACCTAAATGGACAAGTTTCATGAATGAGCTTCCGTTATTACTGCAAACAAATGGTAAGGGCAGTTGAAATTACAGCCGCAATACATACACACACACACTACTGTTCCTGTGGCTCAAAGCCAGCTTGATATTAATTTTGTACATGTTAACTATGCAAGTTACGAGACAAATAAAATTCATGACCACTGGGCTTTATACAGTGAATATTCCATGACCAAACCAAGTAGAACACAGTGAACACTCATTGATGAAGTGTGACATTTCTCAATGCTTCTTCAAGTAGCACTGAAGAGTGTTCATAACAATGCTATGAAACTGTCCTTTGCACTAAAAGCAAAATCACTGGAAATATAACTCAAGCAAGAAATACTCAATCACCAACACACAAATCTTTAGGCTATAGGTTGATCAATTTAAAAGGCATTTAAAGAAACTTATTTTTATTCAGGTTGCTTACAAGTCTGTAAATCAGGTTTAGTTTGGTATCTCTAGTGTCATAATTCATTTATATTTCCAGCCTTCAAAATCTTCTTCCTGGGAGGAGGGAGAAGTTGCCACATAACGAAATTTTGTAATTAAAAAAAGTGGCTAGAAGAGGAATCTTAAAACAAAGAGTGAAACCCTGCAAACTGACATAATTTCCCACGGAATTCTATAATATCCAGCACTTTCTGGAAACTCCAGCACAATTATGTGACACAATCTTCCACTGAATTTATAGTCATTGAGGTTCAACAGGAAAACTTAAGACACTAACAATAAAACCTCAAAATTTAGAAAACAAAATATAAGAAAGCTCAAAATATTTGTTTTGCACTACTTTTCAAATATTTCTTCTTAAGGATTTCAATGTGAATCACAGAGAAGCAAAGCCAGGCTTTTTTTTTCCTCCTTTGCAGAACTTTACCCTTCCCTTGAAGACTAAATCAACTATGTATCTGAATTTAGAGAAAATGGAAAGCATTGTAATATATCTAAATTCTTTATTTTAAAGCTTTTTTGATTGACCAGTCTAAAACAGACTTTCATATATCTCTTTCTTAGAAAGATCGTAAGTCACCAGAATTCCCAGCCTCACGCAGGAACACGTGAACATTCAACTGTGGCTTGGTATTTCAGTAACCCTGCTGATACTCTTATCAACGTAAAAATGAAGAATGACTGTGTCAGGTCTCTTAAACCATCAGATATAATCTATATTTACACAGGGCCGAGAAAACACAAGGAAGAACCAACACAAGGACTCTGAACCAGTACGACCAGTTCTCCAGGGGAGACACTCCAGCTCTACAGATCAGCAGTGTGATTTTTAAACAACAGCAAGTTCTTGTGAGGGTTTCTGTGTACTACCGTTGATATTCACAGAGCAATGATGATTTTCCTTAGCAGAGATAACAACAAGGCTCCCACGTTCTGAGATTCTGCAAACAGAAATAAATACATCTGTATTAGACTTGTAGCAGATTGTCCACAGGCTTTGTGGAACCACTTGGACTGTTTAGATTTGTAACAGCCCAGCGACAGCTTCAAACAAGTTGCCAGAATTCCTCAAATTAAAAGCAGGAAGATATATCTACAAAGGAAAACACAACACGGGATAGCACTACCTACAGAGTGGGACATCAAAGTTCCCTGCAAAGTCAAAACAAGAGATCTGCAACACTGAACACTGGCTTTGCTTCGCCTGCTAGCACTTGCAATTCTTGGCACCCAGTTTCTCCATACTTAAGTTAGAGAGGGATTCAGTGGTCTATTTGAGCACAGTGGTACAAAATAAACAATGTACCTCAAAAGATTCTCTGACTCTGTCCTTCTTAAGGACTAACCTTGTGAAACAGGCTTTTAAACCTCCATCACCAGTTCCACAGTCTGCGTTCGCTCACGCCAGTGTTCCAGCAGACACTCTCCATTGCTACGGCCAACGGCTCTCGCGCAGCTTCTGAGAGCTCAGGGCAGCATCAGCAGGCTGAGGACATCCCTGCTGATCTCAGCCTCCCCGGCCGAGGGGAAGAACTGTGACTCAGCAATTTCAAGGAGCATAAAATCTACTTCCATTTTTCATTCTTACAAGCACAACTCATGGAAAAATCACATGTGGCACAAGTTTTTTCTACTTCCTCTTTCATTTCTACTCTAGTTCATGGAAAGTAATGCAAATATTTCAGGGGGTATTTTAGTTTTTAACAAGAGCCACTGGATTTTGCATCTCAATACATCTGGCTGTGCCTTTAAGCACCTTCATCCTTTCGCTCTTGAAGAGACCATTGGAATGTCTGCATTTTATAACCTTAAAAGAGTAATCCTCAGATCTGTTAGTATTTCTCCTAGTTGTGAAGTCTGTATTAAAAGGGGAAAGGAAATCAATTTAGGGTGAAGCCTGGTATATTTACATTATAACGACATTTTTACAAAGATCAAATTATTTGTAGGTATAAGGATGACAAATTTAATTGATAGCAGTGGGTTAATCCCGCAGGTGCTTGCTCAACCTCTACCCTGCAAGGCCCCCCATCAGCTTCAGCTGACATTTTGCTGAATGAACACTACAGCTTACTGCCCAGGCTTTACATTTCATGATGAAAATTATTAATTTTTAAAGGTTTGCAGCTGCTTAAACATAGCTAATGAGTTAGGCTAATTAT
Source organism: Chlamydotis macqueenii (assembly GCF_036417535.1). NCBI lineage: Eukaryota > Metazoa > Chordata > Aves > Otidiformes > Otididae > Chlamydotis > Chlamydotis macqueenii. The sequence goes on along the minus strand of NC_141561.1, from coordinate 627,310 downwards.
TTTTTTTCCATATACCTGTGCGGTTTTGGAGCTAAAATACTTAAAGAGTAGAAATACCAATTTCAGTCAGAGTCCACTGCCTTCAAAATCTTTTCACCTTCACAGATTACAACAGAATAAGTTTAATTCACATACTTCTTTTCTAAAGGAAGATTATTCAGTAAGTAGTACTCCTTAGAACAAGAGTAAATTCACTTCTCTTGCTCTGGTACCCATAGTATACTTCCACTGGGAATAGGTTTGTTTCTGTAGGCTTTTTCAGCAATTAGTTTATTAACATCCATAAAATGCAGCTTGAACCAAACATGCTGCAGGAACTTGGTGAATCCATTTAATATTTGTGATCAGAAAGATGAAGAAAAGATTTGAGGTTGACATTAAGCATTTAAATTTTTAAAACACTCCTTAGAAGGAAATTTGGGTACCATTCACGTGACAGAAAAGGACCTTCCTTTCCTCTAAACACCGTATCCCAGTGGTTAGGGACAAAGGGCGGGGAAGAGGAAAACTCTGGTTTCCAATGCCCTTTCCGAAGGGAACCACTGGAACCACAAGGATTCCCACACACTGCATACTGGATGGTTGTCTTATCCATACACATTAAGCGATAATCTACTCTGAAGGTTTTTGAACAGTGCCTACACCTCACACCAAAACATGATATCATGTCATTTGAGTGTTTAATCCAAAACACTTCATCCACCGAGGTACTGACTGTGTCCAGAGGGCCCCACAGGGCTTGGATCCAAGGCAGCTGGGGCATGCCACGCTGTGTTCGCTGGGCCTAAGTGGTACTTACAAATCCATTAATGCTTTGTGTCATACAACATTGCGTCCTTCCAGAAAAACACCTGGATGACATCTGCCCTAAGAGCACAGGCGGAGCTAGCCAGGCCAGCATGACTGTGCTCCCACAGCACCGGTGGACACAAGCCCAAGCTCACAGGCAGCCCAGGCTGAGGCCTTCCTCCTACTCACTCTGCCATCTGCAAGGTGCTCCACAGCCTGTGGGTAAGGGCAAGTTTGTCTCCAAACACCTTAGATGCAATGACGTTTAAGCTTAGCCTGCCTTTGCTTGTTCTCGAGAACAAAGCTGAAAGAGCAGTTCAAGGACCCGAGAGCACTGCCCAGGCACGGAGCTACCTCCTGTCACCCTGTGAGAGCACAGACTGGCCAGGAGCCGTAACTAACAGCAAACTCGGACACTCTCACAAACGGAGAAGTGCTCCCTCTCCACCCATAGTACGACAAACAGGATGGCATCTTAACTGAAGATACTACCACCACCAAGTCCAAGCGCGGAGATCTAAGGGGCGGGGGAAGGGGAAAGGAGCATTTTAGCTGGAGATCCCAGAACTAGATGACTCAGCAGATTTGGAAGACAACTCTAAAAGAAGGAAGCAAGCTGCATTAGGAAGCTCTGCCAATTAGTATTACACGCCATACAATTGCGTAGGAGAATGCAAGTTGTCTTTTCTAAGTATCAGCCAAGAGTATCCCAGTTTGACAGCACGAGCAGTGTCTTGCACAGACAAACCCATACTTTCCATCCCCAGTGTGATTTCCAGGCTGGCTCCTGGTTATCCTCCTGCCTTCCCCAACAGCTCACAGTACCCGTTCCAGCTCTGTTGCATGTCGAAGCACAACAGCACGGGATTTAAAAATAAATTAAAAGAAAACCAGGTCATGGCCAGGAACTTCAGCTGGAAATAAAGAGAAATGGGATACCACCTGACAGTTTCATTACTGCATCAAACCTTTAGTAGGGTTAAGACTTTATTAGGTTAAGTAAAACAAATGAAGCTGAAGAGACATTTCAAAATTTTGAGTAATGTAAAGGCCAGACAAAACATCTGTCTTTAGAAAAATAACCGCAGGAGGAGCTGACAATCTAGCCTCTCACAAGGTTAAAAGAAATTCTATTCCTCTGCTATACACAGTCAGCCTTCCTCCCATCTGCTTTTTGGGGTTTCTGACCACCCTAGCACTACCTCTATTGATAAACTTGGGAAGAGAGTACTACATGGTGACTGTCACATTGCCCTATATGACGGCAAAAACAACTTATTGATGAAAAATTGGGAGTATCTGAAAGCTTTAGAAAGACTGTATCCATCGCACCTGCTTCTCTCTATAGGAATCTTTTATTACCGTTCCCTGCCCAGCTGCTGCGTTAGCATCATTGTCCTGTATTTCGCATTTGGGGAATCATCGTCCTACTCTGGGTCCATCTGGCCAGCTTTAAGTGACAAGCTTCTTCCAACACAAGAAATACTGTCCTTTTTGAAAAATAACTATGGATACCAGTAAGATCAGCAGCAGCATAGCTACCCCTTTGTTTATTTATTTTTCCCTTTGGCAAATTGTTAATCTCTTCTTCCTACTGACATGTTTCTGATACAGTGTCAACATTTTAACAAAACTTCACATATTTGCTTTAGCTTCCACTCCTCTGAAAAGAAAGTAGGAGAGTACATCTGTGGGAACAGAACTGATGCAAAAAAAAAAAACCAACTTAGTGATCATTTTCTGTAATTTAAGGCGTACTGTGTTTGGTTAAGTACTTATTCCATTCCAACCTACCCATTTCTCTCTTTTGCAATGACATCATACGTTTGTATTTGCTCTCAGCCTTTTAACAGATATTACTTTCTGTTGCCACAAATTCAACATTATGACTTCACCAAAACACTGAGAGTGATTGTTAAGATTGTCGTGGAAAGGGCAAGATCTGTATAAACCTGTATTTTATTTTCCTTAACTAGAAAATGTACCAATCAAAATGATAAAAGCACTTCAAGTTAAATTTTTTTCTGCTTTAATGCTGATATATCGAAAAACCTCTTCAACACTACAGAAGTTCATCTAAGCCTGATTACAGATACCCGCCTTCAAGGCTTTGTTCAAACTTCAGTACAGCCTCTAGGCTGGAAGTCTTGATGCTTCTCAGAAAACGTACGAAAGACAAAACAGACATTGAAGAGAAGGCTTTAGTACACAGAAAACTGTTCCAAGAATGTGAAATCAGCTGTGTCTACTACCAGCCATAACTAAACCTTTTAGTAACAGTAAAAAGCATAAGGTTTACTAATCCTCTGTTTCCCCTCCTGTTGATAATTTTGTATTTTGCTACAATTCAGAACTCTTTTAGGTAATAACAAATATGACCTCTTAAAAGATTATGTCTCAAATTCAACTAAATACTTCAGTGCATTCTTAATTTGCTCGTGTCTGAGGTATATGACTTAAGAGTATTCTTAAATATGGGAACACTAAATATTAAGGCAAGAGCCTACTCCCTTTCATTTAAATAGAAATTGAACTCTCCAGTGTTAGTCAGCGTTTCTGCAGCAAGCAAAGCCCGCAGCCCGCTGCACCCTGTCACAGGTTGCTACTGGTGACGATTCATGCCCAGTTAAGGTCCCAATTCCACAAGCATGAGCACTCCCGATGAGTTTAACCATTAACTTTCAAGGAGCCTGGATTTCACTGCCTCAATTCAACAAGTCATTTCCATACATAAATCTCTGCAGATTCGGGTCATGAGTGGCAATTTTTCCTCTCAGCTAAGTGCTGCTAATCCACAGAAGGGCAAAACTGCTGGGGAGGGAAGGGGCGAGGCACCGCGTTAACGACCTGGACATGCTATTTAAACCAAAACTTGGTGCACGTTTTAAATCAGCCAAATTATTAACTGTAAAATCAATCAGTTGAAGCCATATCAACTCTACAGAAAACACAATTTAGCAGCATAACCAATGACAGTTTAATAGCTACTCATACTTTGTGCGAATGAAGGCTGCTTAATTTTGCAACAGCAGGTGTGACAATCCTGCCAGCAGTTCCCGTAAACTAGCGGGCATACACAACTGAAACCAGCAACGAACCACTGACTGCACTGAAAACTGTGAATACAACATCAATGGGAACTTTGATAATAGATTAGGACAGATGTTTCCTAAAACATCCAAACTCGAGGGAGAAAAAGCTACAAACATACAAGTCTCTTATTTTCAGTGCTCTCTTTTGAATATCTGGAGATTTCTTAAATATTTAGCGGAAGATTTTTTTCTAGATTTTAAAGGACATGTTAATTGCTTAGCTAAGGCATGTTTCCATTCAAAGAAGAGGAATATCAACATGCAGTTGTTGGAAGTCTGTGATCCTAATTATTGTTAGGGAAAAGAGGCAGAGATTCACTGTCATTGTACAGCATGAAGTAAAAACAACAAACAAATAACCGGCTTTATCCTTTAATCAGATCCATTCTCTTCTTCTAGTTGAACTAACTATCTGAACATGGCACCCATCCAGAACGTTTTAATCTCGCAGCAGTCAATCCCTTCCCCGGGAAGAAAATGCACAGTACAATACTTCTGTCCTTCAGTGGCAGCCCAGTCAGAGAGGTCCCATCGTTTGGTTGTCATTTAAATGTGCACTCCCCAAAGAAAGAACCATGGATACGTTTGAAATAAAGTCAAGTATCAGAACCCGTGCATTCTCAAAAGAGACATAGTCCTTTTTGTCTGTGGTAATCTCATTACTTCCTCATTAAGTAAAACTTAATCCAAAGTAGGAAGATCACTTTGAGGAACACTTAAAACAAGCAGCTTCATGGAATACTCTGTCACTCTGCAAAGCAGGGGGAATAGCTCATCTGCTTCTGAGTATCTGCACATTACGAGAGAACTACTACCCTTCCCTCTATTCTTTGAGTATTCTAAGTAGTAAATCCAAGATAAAACAAACTTAAAAATCACTTAAAATTAAAAAAAAAAAAAACAACCAACAAGCAAATAAAAGAAAGGAAGCATTTTTTTTTTTTTTTTAAGAAGTTGACAAGGGACAAAAAAAGGGTAGGAAATTAGGTCAGCCATGTCCACCATGCAGCCTTGAATCAAGTGAGTCAGCTGGCATTTTGTTATGTTGTTTTGTTTTGAACAAAACATGCACAATCCATTTTCACTGGCCAAACGCACCCACTTCAAAGTTAGCCAGCCGCAGGCAGCACACCTGGCAATTTCAAAGTTCAACTGAAAGAGAGGATGAAATGAGAAAATGTTCTGATGCTTTCTGTAGTTAATTATCACAGAACTGTCTGGGCTGGAAGGGCCTCAAAGCCCGTCCAGCCCAGCCCCCTGCCCTGGGCAGGGACCCCTTCCACCAGCCCAGGGCGCTCACAGCCCCGTCCGGCCCGGCCTTGGGCACTGCCAGGGACGGGGCACCCACAGCTCCTCTGGGCAATTCCTGGCACGTGGCTGGATAGACAAAATCCCAAGGCATCTTTGCTGGATAATCCCAACACAGACTTTTGGATTTGAACACAAGAAATATGCAGAGTTTTATTACATATTTCTAATATGTAATAGCTGTCTAGCTTCCTATTTATTACCTGTACGTATAACAAAAGGTAAGTTACAAATTAAACAATATGCTTCAACATATTCCATTTAAAGATTTACTGGAAGATGTAAGCCCAAGTTACCCATTATAGCACCATACAATTTTCTCCATTACTTAAGAAATAACAAGTGTATAGTTAAATCGACCTTTAACTGACGCGTAAAGCATGTCCTCTTATTTGCTAGGCTACGTGGAAAGCAGGATATTTGTAAAGGTGCAGTGAGCAACTCGCCACTCCGCTGCTCTGCCATCCGTCAGGTAAAATGCTCAGTGCTACCTCACCCATGCAGCACAAGAGCGGTAAAGATGCTGTAGTAGAACACTGCCATAGAATCAATGTTCCTCGCATTATAAGAAAGTATCTGGGCTTTGCCTTGACTTTTTTTTTTTTCCCTTTACCTGGGAAAAAAAAAGGGAAAGCAGTAGCTTGAGACCCTATCAAGAGATTTATGTTAGTGGAACAAAATATTGCAATTTCATTATCTCTTAAGGCCTACCAGTTTTGGAACCAAGCATTTCAGCCACCCATATAAAACCAATATTGTCTTTTTTCTTTTCTAAACCAAAAAAAGATCCAATTCATGTGAACAAGGAGACTAGACGTAACAGTGCAGAAAAGTACTGAGAGAAGTAATTTTCTTGTTAAGGATTTCTTCGCTTAATAGCGCCAATTAAATGATGCTCCTGGTCCAAAATTTGACCTGCCTTCTAACCACTAAAACAAATCAGATAAATTCTTCTTGCTTATATATAACTAGAACATTTAATTCCATGGTAATAAATAAATAAATAAATAAAACTATCACCTTGGTAACTTAAGAGAATGCATTCCTTCTCTTAACAGGTGGCACCCAGAGCTGTGCAAGGCACAGCACTTCAAATTGAACCTGTATGGAAATTAAAAATGCCAGTATTTTCATCACTTAAAAGATATTTCAGAACAATGTCATGTTATCCATAGAGATCATTCCCAATTGTTTATTTACATGTAAAGGTTTTGGTGTTATTCCTCTTCCCATGCACTTAGACTTTCTCCTGAGGACTCTGTTCTGCAAGATTACAGCCATGTTCATCTGGATCCAACACAGCACATAGCTGCACGCGTAAGCTTAAACACACCAAGGTATTCTGAAAACTCTCAGTCAGTATTAAATGTTACTAATACTATACAAATATACAGGAGGAAGTAAATTATTGTATTTGTAAAGGAACTAGCATACATTAATAAAAAAAAAAAATCACCAAAACCATTTAAATAACCAGAACAGAACGTTTCATAGGACTAATAACTTTCTGATGATAACCTAAAGCCGTAAGATTTTACAAAAGAAGCACCTTCTCATTACAGTTTTCACAGAAGGAGGACTTAAATCAGGGAAGAAAAAAAAAAGTGTTGCTAGAGGGGTAAGAACAGGAAGAAGGAAAGGAGGATGAGAGTAGAAAATACTTCAGGAGAGATATCTGGGAGGTCAAAAAGAACTGAATGAGAAGAGAAACTAAGGAGGTTACCCAGCTCACAGCCTGGGGACAGACCAGTCAGCAAGGTTAACACACGCAAGCAGAAGGGCTGCCTCTCGGGTGGCTCACTTTGGAAGGCGAGACTGAAGTGCTCTCGATTAACGACGGTTTCCTGCCACCAGATGACCACTCTGATGTGGGAAGGACTGACCATATGTTTCTGCAAAGAGGCATCATCACAGGGGAGATGTAAACATCTCTTTATCCCTCAATGCATAGTGCTTGATTGCTTGTAATCCTGCTGAACCAAAGAGGCACCTGTCTCCTCACAGAGGTGATCATTCTTCCAACAGGCATCGATGGAGTTGTAACACCACGGGCAATCTGGTCTTACACAAAATAAGCGTAGGCCTCCTTTTTTCTGGTAAAAAGTTATGCCTACGGAGTAGGGAAGGATTCAGTTGCAATGACTTCTTATGAAGAGGTTGGATATGCACTGTACCACAGAGGTGTCAAAGATGGATTCCACGTATAACAAGGCAGGGCCAGTGGAAAGGATGTAATCTCACAGGCAGGGATCATTAAGGAGATAGACTTCAAAGGAGCTGTAGCAGACCAGTAGGTCCTGTAAGAGGCATCACATTTACTAAGCCATCAGGTGCGAAAATAATCAATACCAAGTAGAAGCCAAAGTTCAGGGAAAGACGGCTAAAGAAGCTTGGAGTATGCATGCAGAAGTCATCGAGTCACTCAAAAAACAAAACAAAACAAACAAAAAAAACCAAACCCTACTGAAGACTGAGCTTAAAAATCCTGTACAAAGTATTCGGATTGTTGTTAAATCACAGCTCTATTGCTCTTCAGATAAACCAATTGAGTGATTCTGTTTCCAGTGCTGTAAAATGAACGATTAGAAATATACAGTTTTCAGAGCCATTATAATTTTAATTTCATTAACTAGCTAAAGTCCAAATTTTCTCAAAGCAGGAAGGGAAACAGAAGTCCAACTCTTTGTTTTATAGAATGAAACAGGTGATTTTAAGTTGCCCACACCTTTGCACATGCTCCTGTCTTTGCTCTTGTCTTCTGTGTAGTATTTTAAATGAAAGCATTTCCACCTACTCCATTTTCCTGTTAGCTTTCTTGTCATTTTGTTTTTCTTTAAAAAAACCAAACCCGTATGGGAAAAGTTCAGTGACGCACTGCTGGAGGCCTCCTTCCCACAGCTCTGCTGACAGACCAGTTTGCCTGAGCATTTCTTAATGAACTTCTGACAGAAGTCAGCTGGCTTAGTTTATACTGTGTGGGGCACAGTTTTTCTTTATCAGTGCCTCGAGAACATATTACTCTGAATAAGTCCAATTTGTCCTTCAGCCAAGATACTTTTTCCTATTACAGCCTATGAGAAGCTACGGCTTTCTCAGTTGCCGTGATTTGCTCGTTTATGGCTATAGCAATTCCGCATCAGTCCCCTCAGACTTTAACAGATTGCTTCACAAACCGAGCTTAAGGTGAAGACACACAAACAGGGCTAACTGCCATCGTGAGGGGGAGGATGAACCTGAGAAAGCAGGCCCTAGTGAGCCAGTGCTGACACCAAAGACTCCGTATCATCACACCTTAAGCTACCCTAGCTGATTTTTTCTGACAGTAGCATAGCTGGAGTCAGAGACAAACATTTGTCTGCAGCCTATGAGATAGCAAGCAGGAGGGATAGATAATTCATATGATTTAGAAGCCACTGCAGATGATTATGTCAGGAGAATCAGTATCATTTTGTACAGCTTTTGCCAGTTCTGCTAGGCCAAATTTGCAGAGTTATGTGCAGGGAAGCATTTGGCACACCTTCACTTTAAATTAATGCATGATGTTGTCTGATACTCTCCTACAAAAAACAAAGCATGCTTGTCTGAAGCCTCCCATTTACAACTCTTGGAAATGTACAGTCCATAAATAAAAACCAATTTTCTTTGTTGCCTCCTTATTCACAACAATCTCTTTCAGTTTGAAATTCTGTGTCCCTAGTCTGATGAGAAAGATTATGATTTGGTCAATTTCTCAACATGCTTTCCAGGTCTCAAATATAGCCTAGTAGGAAGATGGGTAATATTTTATTCAGCTTGAGAATTGCAGCTGTCAGTAGGAGCTGTAAAGGATTTCAGCAGGCCTTCACCTGTCCTTGAGCAGATACAGGTGCCTGCGTTCTCTAGAGCTGATTTTTTTTTCATTTGTTTGGGGGGTTTGGGGGGCTGGCACAGTTTGTGCTTTGTTGTTTTTGTTTGTTTTTTAAAAGGTTGTTAGTTTTTTAAATGGTTGTTAATTTTCACAAAAATCACTTACAAGCTTAGGACCTGAAAACCCACGGAACAGAATGACTGCTAATCACCTTTTCTTTATTGGACGTCCTGCTCAGGTTTCCCTCACCACAGCATCCGTCCGGCTGCTGCAGAGCTGCCCAGCTGTCAGATGCAGCGACACCCAAGAGCAGCCCTGACCCACAGCTCCAGGTGTGTGACGAAGCCTGGTTTCACAGCCAGGCACTGCTTCCTGCCCTCCCGCTGCAGTACACTACTCCCAGACAAAATACCAGCAAAACCACTCACGGTGCCACACTATAAGCTGAATCAATATCTTGGCACAGGATTGATTTGTTTTGCCAAGAAAAGGTTACTTTTCTTAAACCTAAATCAGCTCTGCAACTGAGCAGCTGCTGTGGCCCAGCAGGCTGTTCCTCAAACCGCCATTTTGCTGAGACAGGTACTCAGGGCAAAACAGTTCAGATTGCTGCCAAAAAAAGAGGTCCCCCATCCCCTCTGTACCCAGCTACTTGCAAATATCTTAGTGCAGGCTTGAGAGGCAGGAACAGTGAGCTAGATCAGGACATTGATCCAACAGAAAAAAAATAAGAGCGTTTGTTGTGGGGCAGTTTCTGGGGAAACTGGATCAATTTTCTACTCTAGCTCACTGCACAGCTGCACGATCGTGTTTGCTGGCACAAGGAAAGCTAGAGAGTTCTCATGACAGGCTAGCATTGTTCCTTTCCATTGCAGCTGCGCTTGAGCCAGATTCAAGTGGATGTGTAATCAGAAGCTTGGTGACCATGCTGAGCACTCTGCAGGATCTAGAATCAAATATTCATACCTGATGCTTCAAAGCCATGGAAGAAAAAAAAATTATCAAAATGCAAACAACTTGGCAGTATCCAAACAGTTTTCCTCAGTATTTTGTTTTCCCACAGGGAAAGAGAAATCTATACCCATGAGAGTGCGGTAAATTTGAATGCCACCACCTGAAGCTGGTGAGGGGTCTGGAGCACAAGTCTTATGAGGAGCGGCTGAGAGAGTTGGGATTGTTTAGTCTGGAGAAGAGGAGGCTCAGGGGAGACCTCATTGCACTCTATAGCTTCCTGAAGGCAGGTTGTGATGAGCAGGGGTTTGGCCTCTTCTCCCAGGCAACAAGCAGGACCCGAGGAAATGGCCACAAGTTGTACCAGAGGAGGTTTAGATTGGACGTAAGGAAAAACTTTTTCTCCCAAAGAGTGGTAAGGCACTGGAACGGCCTGCCCAGGGAGGTGGTGGAGTCGCCGTCCCTGGCAGTGTTCAAGAGGCGGCTTGATGAGGAGCTACAGGATATGGTTTAGTAGCTGTGGCAGCAATGGTAGTGGCAAGACGGTTGGACTAGATGATCTTATAGGTCCCATCCAACCATGTGATTCTATGATTCTGAAACTTCAAATTTCTGTAAAAACTCTTGTTGAAAAAGCAAAGTGTCCGTCCACTACTAGTTCAGAAATTCACCTTCTATTAGGTGCCACACCTCCCCAGTTCAACAATAAAAAAGCAGGAGAACATTTACTGCTTTTTTTTAACCAAATGAAATTACAGTTTCCAAATCACCCAAAGTCAATTGTATCTTAATTAACTGCATTGCTGTGACATCAACACAATGGCTTGCAGTAAATTTTGAATACAAATTGTACGTTTTAATGATGGGGAAAAGAACCCACACATCTAAATAGTTTCCCTTGTGAACGCTAAACAGCTGCTGATTTGTTCAGTTAGCCTGCCATGAGCATCACCTTCTCCAATTATTTTTTTTCCAAACCTTTGTAATTTCAGTACCTGCAAGAGTTTACAGATAAAACAGGTAGCACTAAATAGCTTACAGAAAAAAAAAGGCAACACTGTTTTTGTGACTATCTTGATAATCTCACACTTCCAAGGATCAAGCATTCCGTGCTGGCAGTTCCCACTTCCTAGCCACAGTGCCTACGTGCTTACATCAAGTAACAAAATTCTAGGTAATCTTACTAACAGATAAATAATTAAATAGTTGCTAAAATTAAAGGTAGGTGTGCAAGTGTTCTGCAAGGACTGTGAACATCTGTGGAATTTAAAAAAAAAAAAACTCCAATTTGGATTAATTTCAGAATAGATTAAACAAAGCAGAAAGACATACTAATGACTCAAAATGCTGAAGGAGCACGAATAATAGCAAAATAACCAGCAAATACCCAGTAACTAAATTGCTCTTCTAAAAAGCTGGAAAATGAGCACAATCATTTCAAGAGATCAAATTTAAGGCTCATAAGAAACCAGGAAGGTTCAGACTGAAAACACACCACTAGGTTTTTAAAAGATTTGCAAATATAATGGAAACGGTGCTTTCCAAATGATGCTGAGAATGAAAAAGAAAGATCTTACTTTCCAGTCACATCCTGAAGAAAGTGAATAAAAAGAAACAGTACTTGTTTGTTGCTGATGCTAAAATGGATATAAGAGTTTAAACATGTATTTGGCAAAGGCTAATACCTGCTAATGGAATAAGAAATCAAAAGAATGACTACACCATGCAGCTCTTCGGATTGGAAAGTTAATATGGGGTGCCTTTCCATTACATATTTTGTCCCTGTTGGGCTCAGCATGGTGATAAATGGGTGGGAATTGATGGCCTGCGACACGCAGCAGTCAAATTAGATAATGTATTGGCTGCTCTGGGTGCCAAAACAAATAAAAAAAGCTATGACTGTATGACTAATACCAGATAAAATGAAATTGCTGTTCCTCACTGATAGTCAGTCAATATATTTGCAAATCTGACAGGACCTCAAAATATTATTTTTAATTCTTTATACTTCTACTTTGCCAAAACAAACTGGCTCAAGATCACTTTCTCCTTCTCGCCATTCTCTCTTACCCTTTCCCATCTTGCCCCAGCCGCAATACAGAGAGGCCTTGCAAGGCACGGCTCTGCAGGGATACAGGGCACTTAGAACAGGCTGTTCCAAATAATGTTGAGGGTTACAGCCACCCACCTGGAACCACCTGAATCTGGGAAGGCCTGGAGATGGCACTATGCCACCTTTCGTGTCCTGCCAATAGACTCTGCCCTCCACAGTTACAGTAACATTCAGAAACGGCTCCATTTACCAGGGGAGGCAAATAAGCTTCTTCATTTTCCAAAAGCTGTTATTTGTGGAAGATAAGCCAATGTACAGTATCCAAATTACAGATTAAACCCAGTTGAGACTGATACAAAGTTGATTTGATTAATCCAGTACACCTTTGGTAGAAGCAGCCTTGCAACTAATGAAAGCCACTGCTCTCAGAGGTCCTGTGCTTTCTCCTCCCTTTATTCTAGATCTACCTATTCTGATTTCATGTTTGAGTTTTACTTTTCTCTTGCTCTCCACCTTAATTTGACCCTTCCCCTTTCACCCTTGTTACTCTTTGTTTTACCTAGTTTCTGCTATTATTCCTCTGGACTCTTGTTTCCCATTTTCCTAGGAGGAAGCCACCATTCTGGTTTGGTAACATTTTATACCCAGTTAACATAGAAAACACTTGATTCCTCACTGCCCTGAAAAATCTCATTGTTTGTACTATCTGCCAAGTGTTTTCCATTTCATACTGTAGGAGTTCCTACTGTATTAATCCATACAAATAGCAACAATGTTACAGAGATTAAAAATTATACTAACAGCCTACATAGTTTTCAGCACAGCAGATTATACTCCAAGTGGGAAATTGAGAGAAGATTCTATATATATTCTGAGTTTATAGGTGACTATCCATGTTCTCTCTTTGCCTGCAGTTCCTTTCTGAGCAGAGGGTAAGGACATAGCTCTATTTGTAGCGTCAGCACTGATTAAACCACACGGGAGTTATCATGTGTTCTTATGCCAAGATAAAAATATGGTGCACCCTACTGCACACTCAACTGGAGAACTAACCTGGATGAAAAAAAAAAAAGACACACCAGTAAAAATGCAGGTACCATTTTCATGGTTATTTTTCAGCAGGATTCCTACACAGCCTGTGTCAATGTAACAGGGGAATGGATGGAATAAGACAGCCTCTTACAACAACGAGAGCTGCTCACTGAATTACACCTCAAATCCAAATTTACCTACAGGAAATACCTGGAGCCTTCCTAGCACACTAAACAAGTATCAGGAAAAGATAAAAGGCAAACGAATAACAGAATAAAATGAGAATGCATTAATTTCTGGGAAGATGCAAGCAGCAATTTTATTTTGGCCTTCTTTCAGCCATTTACAGTGTTGTCATCATCATATTAGTCAATGAAGCAGCAGGTGTCATACCACAAATATAAAAGCAGTAGACTGGGAGGAGAGGAAATGGGATCAGTCAGCAAACCCTGAGAAACACAGGGAGGTTTGGTGTTCAAGAGGCTCACTTAACTCAAAAAGACCAAGCATTTAACACACACACCCCTCCTCTCACCCAGAACTTCAAAGTGTTTTACAGTATCTTCAGATATATTGGCTTTTCTTTTCTCCGTCTATAATTCTCTACGCCATAAGTAAAGTCAGGCCAGCGCTAGAAGCTTCAGAACGGTGACGTTTTAAAGCACTACGGAAAGCGTTTCTCTCGCCTTTCACCAGCGTCTTGGCTGCACCCGTCCGGGTCCGAGCAGGATGGCGGGGCTGCCCGCCCCGCCGGGAAACCCGACTGCCAGCGCCACAGCCTCCGGCTCCTCAGCCCGCCAGGACCCACCGAGCCCCCGAGCTGCGGTACCGGTACCGCTCCCGCGGCGGCCGCGCCGTCCGAGACAGCCCCGCGGGGCGGCCAGCCTCGCCGGGGGAGCCCCGGCCTGCCGCGACGGGACGAGCACCCCCGGCCACCGGCAGCGGCCCGCACCTCCGCGGCGGCCATTTTGCAACCGGTTGCTTCAGCCACCTGCGCCCCGCCCGCTCCCGCGCCGCGGGGACACTCACCGCGAGGAGGCCGGCGGGCTCGGCGGGGAAGCCGGCGGAGCCTCCCGCCCGGGCAGGCCGCCCCGCCCAGCGGCACTCCCGCCTGCAGCCGCCGGCGGCGACGCGACTCGACCTGGCCCGGCTCAGCTCCGCCACGGCCCCCACCCGCCGCGCACCGCGCTGAGGGGACGGCAGCGCCTTGCACTCCGCCGCCTCACAGCATCGGTAACCATAGCAACCTCAGGTCGTGCCGCCGTTGGCGGGTTTAACAGGAGGCAGCAGCCAATGGAGCGCCGCCCTGTGCTGCGCCTGGCCAATGGGCGCGGGTGCTGGGCCGGGCGCTGCGCTGACGTCACGAGCGGGGCGGAGTGTGGCCAGGCGGAGCGGGCGGCGGGGCTCGGCGGCGCCGGCGCCTCCACTGCCGCCACCATGGAGACCCCGGGCTAGGGCCCGCCGCGGCCCGCCGGCGCGCTGAGCGGGGCCGGCCCCGGCCGCCCCCTCCGTCTCCGTCTCCCTCTCCCTCCGCGCGGTGAGTGGGCGTGGGCTGGGGGAGGCCGTGGGCCGGGACTGGGGTGCCGCGCGGGGCCGGGCAGCAGGCGAGGCGGCGGACCCCGCCGGGGGCCCGGGGCAGCGGGGCCGAGGAGCCGCCGCCTCGGGCGGACCCGCGCCCGGCCCAGTCCGCTGCGCCGCGCCGCGCCCGCTCCCGTCTGCGCGGGCGGAGCACGATGTGCCCTCCGTGCCCGCGCTGCCGCACGGTGCCTGGCCGCGCCGCGCGGGCCCTGCAGGCGGAGCTGCTGCCGCCGGGCCCCTGCCCCGGGCTCCGCGCCGGGGAACCGAGCGGCGAAGCGCGGGAGCCTGGGGCGGGCGGGCGCCGCGGGGACAGGTGCGCGCGGGTCGGGGAGCCCGCAGCGGGGGTCGGGGGCGCGGAGCCCGGGCCCGCCGCCTTCGGCCCGGCGCGGCCGCCTCTCTCCCTCCCCGGGCGCGCCGGCGTTGCGCGGCCGCTGGGCGAGCTGGCGGCGGGTGCGCAGCCCGCGGCCGCGCCGGGTGCCGTCTGCGCGGGGCGTTGCGCGGCGCCGCGGGCGGGAGGCGGGAGCCGCGCCGCAGCGGCAGGGCCCCTCCGCCGGAGCGCGTTCCGCGGCCGGGGGCGGGGGCGCGGCGGAAACTTTGGGGGGCGGCCCCGCGGCGGGAGCCGGGCTGCGCTGCCGCGGCGGAGGCTCCGCTCCCTTCCCCGCGAGCGCGGCGCTTCCGTGCGGGGCCGCGGGTGCCCAGGCGGGCTCCGGTCGCTGTGCTCCCCGAACGTGATGTAAACGCGTGGAATTTCTTTAACCTTTGCGTGGCCGCTGACCTGCGAGTTGCGTCGCGCTGGAGAGCTGGCGGAGGACCCTCTGCTCTGCCCGCGCGGTGGAGCGCGGCCGCGGCGGCCCCTAACTTTCCCCCTCCGCGGCGGGAGCCCGCGGGAGAGAGCAGCGCGCTGCGGGTGAGCGCTGTGGCGCGCGGGCGCCGGCTCGCTGCGGGGCCGCGCCGGTGGGGAGCAGCAGCCCCGCCTGCCCCCCGGGCACGCGGCAGCGGGGTGGCGAACAGCGCGCACCGGGCTGTGAGCGCGGCCGAGGCTGGGGCAGGCGGGAATCGGGGTCTGGCAAGAATAAAAGTCGTGCGGGCCCGGAACCCGGGCTGTTTCAGCGGCACGTCGTGCTGTGTCCCTGCGGTTCGTGTGGGAGGGAGAAATACCGAGTGCCTCAGGAAAGCACAGTTTGGGAACTGAGCGCTCTGGCCCTGTCCCCCTCCCAGCTAGCACTTCAGAACGTATCGGTGTCTCACTAAAGATCAACTGTGTGTTTCTAAAGAGCCTGTGCTTGGCCTGTAGACCTTTGTACCTTTTTTTTTTTTTGTCGTAACCACCTCCTCCATGTTAATTTTACATTAGTCATTGCTTCAAGATCCGAGTGTTTGAAGGAAAAGGTGTGGCTGGACTCGCAGTAGTAATGTTCCATTAACTAGCTTTTCAGTTTTCTGAGCATTCTCTTTTTTTTTTTTTTTTTCTGACTGTGAGTTTGGAGATTAGGAGAAGATAAGGATGTTAATGTTTGCCCCTTTAGGTAGTAACTGTATTTTTGAGGTAAGTGCCAAATAATACATTCACTGAGACAAAAATATGGGAACCTACTAAAGGTACCTGTTTAGTTGATGGAGATGCACTAATTCGATCTTGGCTGTCACATTTAAAGCGGGAGGAGTGTGTTTCGGGGTCAGAAGGTTATTGTTGGCACTGACGCGCTGTGGTGTCTCAGTTAAACATTGCAATATTACAGGCAAATGAATGTAACCTGTCTGTAAAAAGACAGACTGCAATAATTTTCTCCTTTTGCTTAAATTGCTTGTCAAGTGCTATTTTGCTACTGAAATAAGTTGCTATTGATAATTTTAATTAAGGCAGAACAGCTGATGGACCTTTTCCAGTAAAAATGATGGCTTTTTTTCCTCTTATCCTTTTATTTAACCTGTTAACAGTAAATAGCAGTAATAATAATAGAAGTTCTGCTATGGAATGCAGTTGGAACACGTTTAGTGAGAGAATTGCCTTCTATTACAGTGGAGGGTTTGTTCTAATTTTTCTTAAATTGTCGACAATATAACACCTTTTCATGTTTGCTTTTTTAAAATAGTAATGCAGGGTCCTTTTATACGAACAGGTCACTTCAGTCACACAATGTAAACACGGAAAGTGATGTGATATGTTACTTTTTTATAGCAGCTTCATGTACTAGCAAATAGCATCTATAATGCGCATACTGAGTGATAGCGTGTGCTGTGTAAAAATAACAGTAATCTTAATTAGTAAGCTGTGTCAGGTGTTCCGTGTAGGAAATCTGCATGTGTTGTGAGAGAAGCCTCAGTGGAAGAAATACTCTGCATATTAACAAAACAGGAAACATAAATAAGAACTTTATGTACTTCTGCTTCACTTTATGTAGATTATTTACACACATGTATGACAGATGAAAGGCTGAAGCAATTCCAAAAGATGGGACTCTGTGAGTACTGTCTTAATTTCGGTGGTTTTTTTTCTTAATGGTGATGCACAAAATGAGCAAGTTCTGCAAGCATTTATCTGATTATGTATTTGGTGCAAGAAAGCACTGACTAGTTCAGGGATCTCAGTGAGCTTAATGAAGTTGTTATAAGTGTAATAAAGAATAATCGTGTTTGTAACCAGAGCGTAGTTACCGTAATATGATAAAGACATCTAAAAAGCAAGCCGATCTTGTGATACTTGTCTGTAAAAAAAAAAATGCATATGAGCCTGTTATCAGACATCTTTTGTATTGCTGTCATTGACTTTCTTATTATTGCCAAGCAAATTGGTGAGTCTAGGTTAAAATTGCATTCCTCTGTATGAGAAGCTGCACTCCTTTTAAGCTGTTTACAATTTAGGTAAACAGAGCAGTCCCCGTAAGCAAGAGGGGCTTTTATAAACAACACACCAGGTTTCAGTCGGTTGTTGTGGCAGGGAAGCCCTGATGGTGACCGCGACCCTGTTCTGCTCGGCAGCCCAGCTGTGCCTGCCTTCCCTTGGGGGCTCACCCCGGTGCCCGTGGGGCGAAAGGCTGCCAAACTAGGGAGTTTGGAATAGTAACTTCATTTGCCAGGCCTTGGCGGGAAACAACTTGTAAGAGTCGCTGCAGAAAGAACGCGTTTTGTCATCTTGTATAAAGAGTGCGTGTGTGTACATCTCCTGAGTAACTCGTGGTGGTGCAGTTCAGAACTTAGGTTTGTGTGGGATTTCTTCTCTAATGAAAATAAGACAGCACACCATTATGAATATAGCATGTACTCTTACTCCAAAAGTAATCTTAACTGGTTTAAACTTTCCTAGTTGGGGAGGGAAAATACTGAGCTAGCATAGCATTATGTGCAAGTCACTAGAAAGCCAGACCTGAAACTGGAGTTTTGGGCATGACTTGTAAATACTGCTTGCTGCTTGATTTCAAATATTGCTGACAATAAGGCAGCTCAAATACCAGTAAAGATGGAGAGTAAACACGTAACAGCAGCTGAGCACAGAACCAAAGCCCGTGGAGGCAGCCCTTCCTGCCGAAGCTGCGCTTGGTTCCTGCAGCAGAACCGCACCTAGCGAACTTGCTGGAGGGACCGCCAGCACTAAGCGGTTCTCTGGGCGCTCTTGGTAGTTTTTCTTATTCTCAGCTGCTTTTCCTAAGACCTGTGATATGTCGGGACAGATTGGATAACTTACCATGTTCTTTTTATCCAGACGGTGTACTCATTTGTTCTGCTCGGGAGAGGTTTGTAAATTGAGGGAGGAAGTGGATGAGGACAGCCAAAAACTGCCTCTGGTGACCTTCCCAAAGTTTTTGCTTGCACGGAAGAAAACCTCTGCACCTGGCAGCACCGATCAAACCTTTAGTCCTTTCCCACTTGCTGCCTCCTCTTTCCCCTTCTGCCCTTAGCACTCGCTCCTCTTCCAAGGCAGAGGAGAGACGTGCGTTTTAGGAGGGAGGAACAATGCCTTCAGTTTTGCAGTAGATTAACTTATTTAATTTTTGGTAATGAAATCCCGAATGCTATCGTTAAAAGGAAAGGCTTAAGGAAGCTCTTTGAGCCGTATCTTGCAGAGGTCTGACTGCTCTTCCAGCCGCCACAAGGCAGGAGGACATGCCTTTCCAGCCCAGCCCGCTCTGTCCCGGGGTCAGCGAGGTGACTCGAGCACAGGCTTGTTCTCCTTGCAGGGTTCGTGAGTCAGCCCTCTGCTTCCTCAAGAGCGTTGCGGCTGGAAGAGCGCAGCTCTGTCAACCAGCTTGGCCAGGTTGCTGCCTGCCTTGCCTTTCCTCCCCTCGGGTCGGTAGCAAAGGGCGAATGCAGAAGCTTTGGTTCAAGTGATTCGTGGAGAATTTCCGTGGCTATCTTTAACTTTTTAGTTCTTTTCCTTTCATCCTTCTCATGCAGGCAAATGAAGACAACGTCACTTTGGGAAAAGTTAGGGAAAACTCATTCTTAGTGTTTTAGTATTTTTAAACAAGATGCCTTTTTAACAGAAATTTAGGAAAAAAAAAAAGAAAAAGTTAGGCCTATTTTTAATATACATACATTTTCCTCCCGTTACTGCATTTTTTATGGTTACAAAAGAAAAAGAAATTATTATTTTTCTCCGAAATGTCTCCATTGTTGTCTATTATAGATCTTCCCCCTCTTTTTGAATTTGCATAGCATTTTACAAAGTTCTTACCTAGCGCTAGAAATTGAAGACCAGTCAACTTCCTGTTTAATGGCTTTTAAAAATCATTTTAACCATGCCTTTATTTTAGTAGAGAAAATAAAGCTGTGAGATGTTACTTTATTTGAGAGTGAGTGATCCCTACTTCAAGGAATAATGAAAATTAAGACTTCTCCCCCTCCACCCGCAGGTAGCGGGGCCTTTTACTTATAAAAGGCTTGTGATCTAAGTGTTCTAACTGAAAAGTAGTGGTTTTTTGTGAACCTTAAATCAACATTATAGCTAATTAATATTCTGACTGGTATTGTGATTAATTCATTATTAAAGAGAAAAAAGGCATCTATTGTAGATCCTTTGAAGGTGTACAAGCTGAAACTTGCTTTCTGCATCACAGCTCAATGGGGGGATTTTTAACGTATTTACTGTTTATGCATCCATGGGGCTGGTAATTGTGGGCAGTGAGTAAAATTACCCTTTAGCTATTGGATCTGCAAAGCAGATGGTTCACAGATGCCGTGTAGGTTGCACACCTAGCTAGCCTTTGTTGTTTGTTGAATTTGTAAATAGGCGTTTAGAGCGCTGGCTCCCGGCTGCCCTGTGAGTGAGGTACATCTCGGAGCATCCGGTGGGATTCACTTGGCTGGAGAGTACTTGAGCTAGCTGGCAGCAGGACAGAGTGCAGCAAGGGTGGCTCTGCACAGCGTTGGTTTGCCCGGTCAACGTCCTTAGCTGGAGCCATCTCCAGGGGCAGTATGAGCGAGAGGGAGAGTGTCCTGCAAGGAGGCGAAGGAGCTGAGGACGAGAAGGCTGGAGCGATTTTTCTGGTGCCAGGCAGGGTAAGAAGTAGCAGAGACCTGGGGAG
This sequence comes from Chlamydotis macqueenii, assembly GCF_036417535.1. Lineage (NCBI taxonomy): Eukaryota > Metazoa > Chordata > Aves > Otidiformes > Otididae > Chlamydotis > Chlamydotis macqueenii. The sequence continues at coordinate 607,138 of NC_141561.1, read as the reverse complement.
CAAGTGAGGAAAGGGAGGAGCTGGATTGCATGGTGCCAGACATTGCTTTTTCTCAAATGAGGTTCAGCTGTAAGGGAACAGGGAAGAAGTGTTAGAGAAATTCTGGATTTCCATTTGTTTGCATGGGTGCAAAAAACTTTTCCTCTCTTCACCTCCTTAACAAAACCTCATTATGGCACACAAGCGGTGTGGAAAGCCTTAGGCTATCACCTGCGCTATACTTTTAACATTTTTTAATAAATGTACTCAAAAGCATTTGCATTACACGTGTTCAATAAGAGCATCTAATCTATATCTTAATTTGCTTTAAATGATTTTGCTTATGCCACCTCTGCTAGAAATGTAATGCAAACAGGAGACTTCACAGTTTGCTGTGGATTTCTGTCCTCTTCCCGCCCAGAAAGGCGGCGGCAGGCAGTGTGTCCTTAGCGCTCCTGAAGGAAATGTTTTCCATTCCGAGAATGTGTTCTTCGTCGTCTTGTGTTGGCAGAATTTTCTGTTGTGTAACACGTGAATTGGGTATTTGTGCATTCGTTATCACGAAGGTAAATCTGATTGGAGAAAACTAGTAATCTTGTAATCGCTCCCGTTAGCCTGTTCCTGCGGAGCACGGTTTACGAAAGCTTGCTGGTGGGTTGGGACATGATGTGTACGCAACCGGGTGAGCCGGCGGACTCCCCTTCCTTTGAGGTATCCTTTGGAATCTTTCGGCTGCTGGTAACAGTATAAGCACAGGATACAAATTCCCAGGTAGTTCTTCCTGGATCGATTGGTGCATACAGTGCTGGTACTGATGTGTTACCCAACGTGCTGAAATCCCATACCGTATCTCCACTTAGAATTAACTCTTTTCCTTTGTAGTGGCAGATATTGCAGTAATTCCAGTTTAAAAAAAAAAAATAAAATTCACTGATCTCTGAAACTACTTCAGACAAATAGTAACTCCTTGACTTCCATGTCAGTGTGACATGCCTAAAAATGAAGTGTTTTGTATCTTTCGCAAAAATAGAACCAAGATGATGTATGTAAGGCAGTTGATTTCAAGGACTTTGGACAAGTGGAGTGCTGAGTGTTACCTGGAGAAATTCTGTGTACAGATGTTTGTGTGACATTGTTCACTGATTGTCTTTTGCAGATTGCTACGTGGGTTTTGCCTGGTATCTAAAGACAAATAGGGAGGCAGATCTTAAAGAGTTAATATTTTTGTCTTGTACTTATTTAAAAACAGAATTGCCAGATTTTGTTACTAAGAAATAGACAACAGTATGAAAATGATAGCATATCATGAAAGGAGATTTCATTTGTATTGTCAAAGTGCCTAAACCCCAAATTGATGTGTCCTTTTATGGAGCAGAGGGCAATCCATGCTCCATAGAGCTGACAGGCAAAAAGGCAAAATTTAAACAGGGAGATGAAACAAATAGGGGAGAAGAGGGCAAGAACGTGACTTTGTAGTACGGACCTTCGTCCAGTGAGCTTGTGATACAGTAGCAGTGCTGAGTTGTTGGTCTGTGTTGTTTGAGACAGCCTTAATCAAAGACGCGCTATCAGAATTTGCCATCTGTTGCTGGTCTAGATCCTTCATATCAGGCTTTGTCCTAATAACTAATATAGTGAAAATAACCAGTACCGCATTTTAGCTGAAACGGAGAATACTGCCATGTGAGACGATTGATACAACACATCACTTGTTTCTGGGAGCATGTTTGTATTTCAAAGGAGATGAAAAAACACTGAACCCAAGAATTTCAGGTTGGCTGGTAGATCTGAGATTGCCCGTTTCCTCTGTGCTATTTGGACTATCCAATAAGAAAGCAAATTACTAAGTTTTCTTAGTTTTGCCATTGCTGCTTAGCATAAATCACAGCAACAGCCTACACTGAGATTTGTGAGATTTCACTGTAGTTTAAAAGTGCCTTCTGGAAAAGAATATATTTAAAATCATTGTTTTGAATTCTTTGCAGAATAGAAAGACTGACACAAAAACTTACTGTGGTTCAAAGACTTGGCTTTTTTTTTTTAAAGGAAGTTCTGGTAGAGAACACTGCCTATTGTGGGATGCTTTTTTGTTCAGGCTGATGTAATCAGTCTTCCAAGACTGACTGAGTATTTTCTTACTGTTGTGGAACACAGAGGTTATTTTTAAGCCACACAAAAAAAATCACTAAGTCATGTACTGACACTAAAATAAAAAAATTAAAAAAAAAAACCAAACCAGCAATTGCCAAAAAAATCCAAACAACAAAAACTCCACCCCAGAGATATTCAGTAGCTTAAAATATTTTGAATTAGCAAGACAGACCGAATACAGGAATTAGGTCTGTCTGATAGCTAGAGAGCTTTATTGTGGCCAATGCTGAGTGCTTGGAAGGGGCAGGAAGGCCAGCGTCCTTCAGCCGGTTGCTCCTGCCCTAACAGTGTGTTTACTCGCACAGTGTAGGAAGATAATGCTTCTTATTAAACTTCATGTATTTATTGCTATTTATAATGGCTAGATTTTTTATATCTGTTTTACTGTAGTGGGTGTAAAAGAAGGTGCCTTAAATCACAACCTGCATGCTTTTAGGACGTGTGTAGTTCACCAGGTTTAGAGAGCCTTGCTTTATTTGAATTTGAGCAAATGCTGTTTTAGTGATACAGTTAATTGTATTATTTTACATTGTATTATTAAATTGTCTTTGTATTGTTAGTCTGTTGATTTACTCTATATTATAAATATTTATTTGTGTATTTCAGAAGGACTGAAATTTGAAATAGAAAAGGAAGATATTTATTTTTGTGGTTGTTGTTGTTTTAGATAGCAAAGATAAGTTATTGCATGTTTTTCCAGAGCTTTCCTTTGTTTTCCCTTCATCTCAAACCATGACAGGCACCATATTACAACAGACAAAAATATTTTGCTATGGTAATATTCCAGATATTTTTTCTTACAGGAAGTTGAAAATAATGCTTTATGTATAGCATTGCAAACTGTGTGATGTTATTTTCACGTGTTCAAATTTTAACAGTTTCAATAAGACCATCTGATTACAAACTCGTTCATGAGTTACTTAGTCCTGTGTGCACATCTTTGCAGATCTAAATGGTTGATGGAGAAATACCAGATTGGTGGACTAGTTAATTTACGTGCAACTTGATGTCAGGAGGCATCCATACAAATAACACAAATCCTGTGTTGTCACCAGTAGAAACATTGCTGCAGCAGGCTGCTTTTAAGTTGCTGGTTTGGTTGCTTTAAAGAACACCTGTGAGTCCTCAACTCCTCAATGTTTGGCGCTTTTCCCCTGGTATTTACCAAGTGAAGTCTTTCTGAATTGATTGTTCTCCAACTTGCATGTTTGAGTATTGTGAAAACAAAGTATCTTGCTGCGCAGACACTTTCTGCATTGTGAGGCATAAACATTACCTTTTCCTTGCCAATGGCAGCTGAGCTTGGTCACGCTTTAGGAGAATAGCGCTGTATGAAAATGTACAGCACCTCCTCCCAGTAGCAGCTCAGAAATACTTCATCTCGCAGTCCAACGGTCAAATGTGTTCTTTTACTTGTATAGGATTTTTTTTCTTACAAAATCAAGAACTACTAACACTGAGCAGGTAACTTCTTCAGTATTTCGTGCTTCTCCTGGAGCGAACAATTGCTCCCGTGTGATCCTGAGTACACGTTTCCCCCCAGGTTCACTGCAACAAGCAGGCAGTTGGTAAGAGCATGTTACTGTTGTCGGCGTGGCAAACAGCCACCTGCCTGCTTAGGCTTCTCTTTCGAAATACTTGACGTGTCTATCTCGCTTCCAAGTCTTTAGATGGGCAAACTTAAACATGTTGGAGGAAGGGGAGACAGGATATACTACTGCAGGAACTCATTCCTGCTCTTTTCCTCCGTGCCCAGGACCTCACAGAGGCTGCCTTGGCTTCGGTCTCCTAGTTTAAAAATAGCCAGTAGCTGACTGAAATAATTTGCGTGTTTAATAGAATTATAACCAGGCTAGAGATTTTTATCTTGGGTGCAAAAATGCCTCCTAATTCTAGAAATTCAAGTGTGGTGTGTCCTTTCCCCCCTCCCCGGTATGCGTAAATACTAAGTGTGAAGCCTCTGCGATGTCATTCTACTACATTCATTAACCAATTAACAACCAACTACAAAGCCTCTGCTCTGGCAATTCATAATAGCCTCAGAAGGAGAGCAAAGTTGTGATAACTAAACAGTCTTAACTTTCTTAATTTTTACAACTTTTCTTATATCAACCCTCCTGTTGTACCAGTCTTTCATATTTACGCTTGTCACTGTGTTTCGTAATTTCTTAAACTAAGGCATCAAGTGAAAATCCTTGTGGAAGAGAATAGGCTATTGACATTCAAAACTCTTAAGCTTGCTTGGCCTGTATTTCATAATCAAGTTTTGGTTCCAGACAGCAGATGAGTAACTACTGTTCTTCAGCATCTTTAGTTGCAAAGATCTGGCACTTGTATTTAAAGGTTTTAAAAAAGAAGATTCTCTATACAGAATATGTGGGGGGAAAAAAAACCCAACCCTGGGAAAGAGCTGATATAATACTCTGTATTCCTTCAAAATATTTCTCCGTCATTTTACACAACTTTTAAAAAGATACTCTAAGTTGGGACTTTTTATCTGCTTTACCATTAAATTGCCATAATTCAGCTGAATGTAGTAATTCAAGATCAGAAGCTATCTTGTTTGTACAGCCAGCTTGTTTCCTTGTGGTGGCTGGGAGAGAAACCTGGGAATACAGAACTGCGTACTCCTGGTTCTGTTTCTCGAGCATCTGCCGTAGCCCAACATCAGTCAGGTTTATCGTGCTAGATGAATCTCTGCTCTGGTGCAATGTAGCTTTTCTGAAGTTCTTCTGGGTAGCCAGATTTACTACATGCATTTGATATTTGGACTTTTCCATTCTCTGTTTGAAACAGAACAATCAAGCTGAAGACAATGCTTATACCTAAGCATATGCTATTTTTTGGAAATACAATGCTTTCTTTTTAATGCATTTAATGCAGCTATCTTCACAGTAGTATTGATGACTGAGTTTGCCTTTCAAAGGACCTTGCTGATGGACAGCCTTGCGTGGCCCAAAGTTTAGACTTCTTGCCAGTGTATTTTTTGAATATGAATATGAAAGAGTTTGTGATGTCACCTCATGGTGTAATGTGTTAAATTAGTACGACTTACGACCTCACAGGTGTACAAACTGCACCTTTTCAGTTGTAAGTGCACGCTAGCTTTCCTCCCCGCTTTTCCTTGAAGCTAGAGCTAGTGTTCAGTAGAACTGATCTTGTCCAGTGCACTGGAAGTAGACCTAGTAACGTGGGATGGAGTGGTGCCAATGCCTGGCTTTATTTCTGGTTTGCCTTTATCTCAAATTGTGCATTAGGAGGTGCAGTGGCTCTGCCTCTCACCTGGCCAATGTTAACATCATTTCTTTATCTAGATGAAAGAATATGTGCCAGAGTTTCCACAGTGTAGGATTTATGTGCAGGTTTGAATGTCAGCTTCAAATGGAATGGTGATTTCCATGTGCCAATCTACTTGGGTAGGGGGCACGCAGCATCTCCCCCAAGTGAGTTATCATTGATCCTGACACGGCTACAACTGTGTGGGTTTTCTCCTGCGCTACTCGTTTTGGATTGGTTAGAACAGCTATGGCCTTGGCCACCTTGACCAGCTCTGAACTGAACAGACAGGAGCAGATCCTCGTGTAATCCCAGGTGAACTGAAACCAAAACCTGAAGTCTCACCATAAAACTAGCAGAGGGGGACCCAGCGGCTTGAGCTAATTGTTTTCCAGTGCTGCTTTGTACCTTTCGACGTGGTGGAACCTGAACACGTGATTCTAAGAATCCTGTGGATGTCCTGATGTACTTGGCATTGTTACTGTGCTACGGGTGGATGCTAAATGTAGTAATAGCTTTGATTATTAATAAGTTCAGCTACTGTCTGAAGATATTTGTGTATATTTTATTTAAGAGCCCTGACTGAAATGGCCCTACCACAGAAGGAAAGCAAGCAAATCACTTTTGTTTGACCTTAACGTTTTGGAGTTGCAAAGGTGCCAGCGGGATATGAGTCAAAACAATACTAACTGTAAACAGATCCCAGAGGAGCTGGCTACTTTCTGCTGTTGTAACTGTGGGATTGAAGTAGTTTGACTTGCCTTATGGTCGGTATGATTTTGTTTGTATACCAATGTGCCTTTTTGCCACAAGAAAAAAAATAAATTTGGATTACTAGTACGACAGGAATCCACTCTTAAGTATCGTACCAGTGCAACTACAACAGTGAAAAAAATAGCCACCAATAATTTGATTGTCAAGTAATATACTTAGTATATTTTTTCACTTTTCCAAGATCTTCATAAAACTGAGAAATTTCCTAATTTATAGTTACAGAGGTAAAGTTCTTTATGGTTTTTCGAGACCTATTTGGTCTCCTCTCAAATGTCTCCTTATCCTCATTTTTAACCCCAAGTAGTCATAGAAGACAGCATCTCCTTAGTTTCTGTTTTGTAAGGTTTCTGCTTGTCAAAAAGGAGAGTTTGGTCCCTTTATCATCATGACAGCCTCTGAATTCAGTCAGACCAGCACAACCAGCTGCGAATGTGAGAAACAAGACCTGTGCCAGGCACTGGGTTAACTTGTATTCCGTTATAATGGAAGCCACACTTCAGGATCTCTGCTGGAAGTGTGTTTTTGATGTATTCTACAATGGCATGTGCCACTACTGTGGCCATCTCACAGGAGCAGCTAGCAGTCAATATTCTTTTCACCAGTCACTTATTTGTGATGACTTTATTATCTGTTACAGAAATTTTCATTGGACACCATCTGTGGCTTGGCTACAGAGCAGCAGCAAGATTTATTTCTCAAAGTCTTCCATAACAACATGCCTGCTTAACCCCCCAAGCCCTTCTTGCCCGCCAAAGCCCCCAGATTTGGAAGACATGTGAAGACCAGCTGTTTTGACAATGTTAAATATGATCAATCACAAGGGAATTCCTAGTGGTGAAATTTATTTCCAGATGCAGCTTCTCTTTAACACTACTTTTTTGTCTTCCTTCCCATAAACAGGCTGAATACCTAATCGTGATCATTTGAGAACAGAAACCATATGTAACTTATCCTGTCTTTTTTTTGTTGGTGTAATTGGTCTTTTGTCACCATACCTGTGAAATTAATACCTGTGCCCCGCCATTATGATGATTTATTCATGCATCAGTTAATGTCTAGAAAAGCTAGGTCTCATAGGACCAAGTTTCCAGTGGTATTTGTTCCTAATAGAGCTTCTGCCCCAAAGTCTGAGTGGCCTCTACTAGCAGCTGTCTCTTCTCTGCTGTTGGAGATTCACTAAAAAACGCTAATAGTTATGCAATAAACTCAATCCTTTTTCAAGTGAAGGAACACCAGTTACAGAAAGGACCAGTCTCCAGAGAGATGACTTCTCTCAGAAGTTGAAAGCAGGTAACGTGACTATTCTTAACTTCTGAATTTTGCTTTGGCCAGTGGGTCTTACAATTCACCAGTTAAGTTTGTAACTAATAAATTGGAAATATCACAGGACAGTCTATTGTGAAGACACTGAATCACTGGTTTGTTAAGGAAGACTTTTTGTTGTTATTGAAAGTTTGTCGCTTTGAGCATGCTGTATTTGGCATGGATGCAAGTCTTTCAGCCTTCTGCAAACAGGTCATCAGTGAGGTTAGATCATCGGTTCTTGAGAATTCAGTGGGAATTGAATGAAGTTCACATTGCCATTCCAGTAAATAATGTTTCACTTTCATTAAGACTTATTTGTTGTGCCAGTTCTACTACATCTTCCTTCATTTAAATGCTTTGCATTTCTTATTCTGTTGAGGACAGGACTCCTCAGGAGTAGTGATGGTGATGACCTTGGTTTTGAAAGGATTTCAGACTGGCTTCTCCAAGACGAGGGCTGACTCCCTGGCATCGCTCTTGGCCTTGGAGCCAGGCCAGGCCCCAGGAGCGCAGGCACGCCCAGCAGCGCGGTGCGGCGCTGTGCAGAGGTCCTCCCGCGCTCAGGACAGTCCTCCTGGGAGAGCATCTAGGTTGTGCCGGGCTGGGTTCGTGATTCTCCTGTGCCCGCGTTTCGCTGCAGCAGAGACACGCGCTGTGTTCAGTGGTGGCTGGCCTGTGTCGAATGCCAGCGCTGCTCAGATCCTCGTGTGCCGCTTTGCTAGGGTGAGGACAGCTCTCCAGAGCACTGTGCGCGTGTTACCCTCTCAGTTCCATTGCAAGTAGATGCTACCTTTTAAGGTGACCATAAATGCAAGTTAAGGGACTTCTGGCTCATTCCATGTATCTGACAAAATTGCTGGGCATATCCTTTATCCTTCTGGTGGCTCAGCAGGAGGATGTTGACAAGCAGCGACAGCACCAGTATTAAAACTAGATACAAATGGGACAAGGTAGGATGTGAGCGTGTGTGTGTTTACCTTGCTGTGTTTGGACATGTGGATCTGAAGTCTGCATCAATAGCCTTGTGAAGTCTATTTTAAAAACATATTAAAAAAATATTTTTAACAGCGTTCATCAGAAGGTTATTGAGAGTTATTTGTAGTTAACCAGTAGCATTACCGTAGAGAAACAAGTTACAGACACTATTTGCCATTGAAAGGAAGAAACTTCTTTAAAAATGTTATTTGAAGAAATAATTTTATGCAGATGATATAATGCAGGTATTTTAAATTGAGTTTTTACTGTGTTTTTGCTTGACAAAAGAAGTGGAGCGTCACACACTTCCCTTAAAGAAGAAAACCTGATCTGGCTGGAGATGTCCCTGCTCCTTGTAGGGGGACTGGACTGGGTGGCTTTTAATGGTCGCTTCCCACCCAAACCATCCTGTGATTCTAAGGGAGATTTTTGAGCGTGTTTTTGCCGCTCCCTTGCTGGGCATGTTAACATTTGCTCTGGCATTTGCAGCTTTACCTGTCTGGTCATATGAGAACTGAACTAACAGAGAATATACTAGGTGAGTTTTAGAATAAAAAGCAAAGAGAGGTTAAACCCTCTGTAGCAGCTCTTCTGTGCCTTTGCTGAAAAGCTGCATTTTAAAATTTTTGGATTTGAATTGGTCTCTTTCACAAATAGAAAGGCAAAAAGTGCAATTAGGGAGTTAGGTACCCTCTTAACATCTGTCACTTATCCAGCAGTCTGTGATATCGAAAAGATAACCAGCAACTGACTTAAAGCACCTTGCTGAAATGTTTCACTTTTAGATAGCGTAAGTGATATGTGCAAGAAATATTTTCAGTTCCTGTGGTCTAGTAATACGGGTGCTTCTTGTTGATTCCTGCCTTTCAGACGGGACTGGTTGTAGCCCTTTGCTCTGCTGAAGGGTGTTTGGACGTTGTCTGGCTTGGGGTGCTTTCCTGCCTGGTGCTCAGCTGCTTCCTCTTCCTTTGCAGGGCTCAGAAAGTTCGGTGCAAGTCCAGCTAGCTGAAATCATATACATTTTTACGAAGCTTAAGACAGACGTTCTCAAAATGGAAAGATACGACTCTAACTACAATTACTATTTAAGCGTTACATGAAATAGCAATCTTGCAAGTTCAGGGAGTGCATTCTTTTCTGCTGTTGTCATCCATGAGTGTATTTCCTGAGTTGTTATATCGACGTTTTCCTGGACTTGCACAGCGCGAGCAAGAGCAGGCTTTTTCTGCTTCGAAAGTGGAAATCCCCTAAACCAGTAATTAATTGTTATGTTTTTTTAAAGGCTTAAAATTGTGTAATTTTAACTACTTCATGTTATTGAGAGGATTTGCTTTTGATAGCTGTGTTTTAAACCCCTCATTTTGAGCTTTATGTTAAAGCACAGTGAAAATAACTAATTAAGTTTGTTACTTTTCTGGTTGTAGAGTTGCTTATTTGAATGTATCAGTATTAATTGTCAGGCATATACAAATCTTAACTGTAAGCATTTCATTTCTTCTATTATCTGTAGTTATGAAAAGCCTGGAGAGGAAGGTAAAGTTTATTTGAGTTTGGAAGGGGGGAAGAGCACCTCGGTATCATTGATATTGGTTTGATACCTGGCAAGAAGATAGCAGTAGCTTTTAAATATTATCCTTGATTGTTGTTTCGTCTTCCCTGCAGTGACTTCAGCTGTTACCACTTTTCCCTGTAGTCTGTTTTGTATCCAAACACAGGCAACTCCTACACAAAATTTGCGTAGCTTTGGTTGCTCTCTTCTGACTTTTCGATTGACCTAACTTGAAACTGGAGCACAAAACTGGCTATGCTCCTTTAGCTAAGCAGGCTGAGAAGGCTGTGCGTTTCAGTGCAGTGGGAAATGGAAAATAAGCAGGAGTGATAAATGAGGTATCTTTTTTTCTTTTCCCCCTGCTTTTCCTTTGTGACAGGAAAGTGTGCTTTGATTACAGGCATCCCAGCTCCGTGTTGTTTTCTGCAGAGCTATTGTCTTGCTGGTTGTCTTCTGTACTACATTTGTTCCTGCTTCAGTGCAGGACTTTGATCATTTTTGTAGCCTGGGTAAACGTGAATGTCGGCAAGGCAGAACGAGGCATGTGGAGGTAACGTGAAATCAGTGGGTATCACTGGGATGGGTACCTGCCCCCGCCGTATTTTCACCTATCTAGGCTGCTTGCAAGAAGACTACGCGGCAGTGTCAAGAGCTTCACATTCAGGATTTATTTCTTCTAGTGCTCTTATAGAACAAAATGAGGTACATTTGATGTGATCTGTTCTTGACAAATGCACGCTGTTTATTAACACTTGAAGTTCTAGCACTTGAAGCCTACCAGATAGCTTGTTACCGGGTTTGGTGTTTGTTGTGCTCAATTTTCCCTGCTCAGAAATTAGAATTAGACTAGAATATGGGTCAGGGAATTAAAAGGTAGAAATAAGAATGATGTTGTGACCAGTATTTGAGATTCCTTTGAAACTTTGGATTTGAGTTTTTAAAATACATTTCAGTCATATTTTCAGTCTTTCAGGAACTGAGTCAGGAAAGCTATCTAAATTGCGTCTCCAACTGGTAAACTTTGATGCAAAATTTTGCATCTCATGACGAAATTGCATGCCTGTAGGAGAGTTTACAGGAAGAAATGTTTCTTACTGAGAGAAGAAAATCACATCTTAGCATCATTGTACAGTGCCGCATAAAGATGCGGTGCTTCCTCACAACAGGAAGCCCGTGAATACTGTCGGAGAGTTTCTTCTTCTTTTAACTGAGCATCAGTAAAAAACCTGAACTGTCTGCTGTCCTTCAGTATTTGTCTTCTTTCTTGACCATTTCCACACTTAATCTTCATTCCTTCAGTGTACAGTTTTCTATCCCTCTGAATGTTCTTGTGGCTGTATACGGAAATGTCTGTGTTTTGTACTGTGGGCATCCATTTCAGAGTGTGGTTGAAAGTATTGACATTATTTAATGTACCATTGACCTGACTTTTTTCCCTTACGGCAATTCTGCAAAAAGTCTCCGTGCCTAGCCAAACATTTTAACCTAAGTGTGTCTAACTTTATAGTTACGCTTCTGTCATCCGCCCGCTGCTGTGGAAAGGCATGTGGTTCAGTTTGATAGGAACAGTTCATATCGTTTTGTGTTTATCAACATTGCCTCGTTCACCTTGCTTTATGGCTTTCCTCAAGTTACTTAGTTGTCTTTGATCGCATCTAATTGTAATGTCACTTGTAAATTTTGGTGTTTCACAGCTCTTCGTCTCTATATAAAATAGTAGTAGAAATAGCAAGTTCTGTCTAGAGTAGAGTCGTGTGCAATGCCACTACAAGTTCTTAAAGTTTTTAAGGGTAAACAAAGTCAAATATACCGTAGAAAAATAATACCGATGATGCCTCTTTTTTGGGAGACTGGAGAACTGGTTGAAGCATTGGCAACTTTGGCCTTAAAAGCCAGATGCTTGTTGTCTAATTCATGTAGAGTTTGCTACTACATGCAACTCTTTTTTTTTTTAGCTTCTAGCTTGGAGAACAGAAGAGGCGAAAGCTCCTTTTGCTCACATATAGAAGTTTGCACGTAGGGCGTTCTTAGCAGCAAACTGAGTTTTGCTGTGTAGTTCTGCTTCAGAGCAAAATGAAGAGTAAACAATTTAGCAACTGATAAAACTTCAGTAAAACCTTTTGGTAATCCATAGCCGTGTTTTTTAGAGAACAGTGGCGTTCCCCACTCTACTTCTATGGTATGCAAGAATTTGACATTTCTGTAGTAGCCATTTGAGCAGGAACAGCCATAGGTTGTGTTAAAGACCTTCTAAATGTATCCTGTGTAAAAGCAGGAGTTTTAACATCATCAGTTTCTAAATTCTGTAAGGGCATAGTTGGGTTTTTCTCCCTGCTATACTCAATTTAAGCTGCTGCTCCTTGGTCACTCGTTGCTGAACCACAGTTCTCAAGGAAGAGATGGTGACTGCAGTGTCAGTGAAAATACGCAAGTCTGTGATAAGTGAAGTCACACCGCTGATCTAGTCTGGTTGCCTTTTAAAGGCAGGATGCAGCAGGGGCTCTCAGTGATACACCTTACACCACAGCCTTCCAGAACTTGCATTGGCACAACTGGAGGAGCTGTGGAAGTCTAACTCTTCAGCTGTCTTTTAAAATTGTGGTCGTAGCTGTTAATTTTTATCATTGGGAAAATTGTTTCTATAATGTTTTGGTTTTTTTTTTTTTCCCAGGGATAGAATTGAGGAGCATACTTTTACGAATGCATTTAAAATAGAATTGGTTTTATAATGCTACCAGTTTAAATATATCTGCCTACAGTTAGTGTGCATTGTATCTAGCAATAATGTATAGAGTAACACTTCAGTAATAATTTTACACGGCGAGGAGAAAATACAAGTGGAAATTGAATAATACTTGCAGCTATTGTTCTGCTTGGTAATGTTTATATCTTTACTTACAGTTATTCTCAGTTTAACTCCCGTTTGCTTGTTTTTAGGAGTTTTCAGGTGGGAGATTGACAAGTGTCACTTTGGAGCGCCCATGCTTTGCAAGCATTCGGTAGCAGTACTGCACAGCATACCTGCACTACGGTTACTTGGCGGTTACAGATTTTAAGTTATGTTGTTCTGTGACATTCATTCTGAGTGACTTCATACCCTAAATTAATTGAGAGCATTCCAACAGCAAACTAAGAATTTATCCTGCTGTGAATGGTTGGATGGATAACTGCTGAGTGTCTTTGTCACCTGGCAGTCGGTGTGGAAGATGTGAAATCCTTCCGTGATGGTACGTGTCCCTCCTCCCTCTGTCTGCACCAGGGTAAGACTGAACTTCATCCCTCGGGAGAGAGCTGCTGTTTGTTTGCCAGTCTGCAGAACTGGTCTGAGCGCTGCTCTGAGGCTGTTCTAAATGACAGCGGATCCAGATTTATTGGCAGAACAAAGCAATGCCGACTTGGATGGTCCAAAGGAAAGGGTCAGATTTGGGGTCTGTCTGTGTTTTCTTTAAGGCATGGAGCCTTGTTGACTTAAACTCCTGAAAACTATTGCCAGTTACCTTGTGGTACTTCATATATTTGTGGTGTGTGAACACTCTCCAGGCGTCCTTCAGATGACAACGATTCTTCTTTCTTTTTTTTTTTTTTTTTTTTTTAAGGTGAGCTGCAAATGGTGCCTCAGGCCTCGAGGGATATGATTGTAAATATGCCTTTATTCAAAATGGTCGTCTTCTATACCTGTCTGATCCCTTCTGTTGAATGGGTAGTTTGAAAGCCATAAAAATACTAATCTTGTGAGCATGTTACGACTGGATATTTGCAGATGTAGACTCTTGCCTGCTTACTGGAGTGGAGTTAAAGTATGTAGCCATCGGCCAAAAAAAAAAAAAGAAAGCGCTGTCTTTTACTAGGAACTGTAACAAAAATACATTTATCTAAAAGCTAGGGTAATAATTTTTAAGATTTTTAAAAAAGACATAGGACCAGATGCCTTTTGAACCTGCATGTGTTTAAAAAGACAAAGGGGAAAAAAAAAATGTATCCTGAAAAGAAAAAGGGATGAGGAAGACAGTAAATTTAGTGGTAAGATAGTTGAATGCATCTCCCGTGTTTCTCGGGCAGCATATCAACTGCATGTAGGTTTCTTTTGTTCCTGAGGAACTGAGTCTGCACAATTATGCACGTGTATTTTTGTTATCCTGTCATTACAGAAGTCAATTTCTTCCATGTTTTCATCAGGTAATGTATCTACTTCCCTGGTTTCATCCTTCTGCACTGCTAATGTCCATAAAGAAAAGTGATACCTTAACAGAATGCTTAACCTATGGTGTGATATTTGAAGTTCCTTGATTTACTGTATCTGGAATTTTAAAACCTATTTTTCAAGTAAACTTTTGAGCCATCTTTCACATAATCCATTTTTAATTGCTTGCATCACCTTTGGAAGTGGCTAAGTTGTCATCTGCTGTATTTTCATCCAAAGACATGACTGTAGGCTGGTAGACATAATACAGAGTTTGTCTTAGTTCAGTCGGTTGCACCAAACTTGAGAATGTAAATCACTGCCTGGTTTGTAGGCGAGCAACACTCTGTCCTTGCAGCAGGATGGAGCTAAGAGGAGCTACCCATACCTAGAAGTGTACAGACATGTCTGTGAAGTAACTCAAAAAATCAGATAAATTTTAATCATGTCTTCATCTAAAAACTGTAGAAATGTAGTAAGTCTTGTTTGGTTTTGACTTTCACATATACTGTAACGGATGAAAGCCTTGTTGCTTAAGTGCAGATTTGTAAGAATAACTTAGTTGTATAATAAATAACATGTCAGTGTCCCAGCAAGTTGATTTTAGCTTATGGAGTTTTTTCTTCTATACTAATGAGTATTGCTCTGGTGTTCTTGGTGATTTCCTCCTGTTCCTTGAGTTAATCTTGTAGCTAGAAAAATACGAGGATTTTCAGTGATGAGATGTTGCTCGTTGTTTTTCTCATGTTTCCCTTGTGAAACAGATACAGTCTATCCTATCCTAGTTGACAGTGTTCCTAAGAATTATATTATCTCTTCAGGGCAAATTTTTGTTGCAACTTTTGATACTGGCTTCGGGTCAGCAATGAGAGGCTGGGAAACAGGGAACGCAGGTAAGGAGAAAATTTGGGCAATCACCTGTGTAAGGGAGGCAAGAGGAATATGAAGGAAAGTGAGTAGGAAGCTGTGGAAAAGCACTGCTTTTGCTGTGTGGCAGGGAACCTGGACAGGTCTGACTTCTCCTTGGGCCCCCACAACAAGGAGAGGCGTTACTTGGTGCTGGCAAGACTGTGCGGGTATCTCTAAGAAAATAACAGGAGCAGCAGTGGAAGATGGGGAGTAGACTAATGAGAATGAAGAATTAAAGCATGGTTTCCTACACAGTTATTTCTCATATTTCTTCTCCCCTCCTCAGCTGTGTATTCTTGTTCCTTGCATCAGTGATTGTATGGCTACAAGACTGGCTGCTGCAGAAAAATACACGCTGCCCCCCACAAAAAGCAAAGCTTTGTGTCAGATGAACTCACTGAACCTATTTGCTTTGCAGCTGTTTGACCATTTGAGTGGACACAAAAGAAAGCATTACCCGTTTTGGCAACCTACAACCCCACTGCGTGCTTAGAGCGTGAAAGCCAGGGTTGGCAAGCTGCTAAAGAAATCTGGTGAGCCCGCCGCATCATCTGTGCTGGGGTGCCAAGAAGGCGGCTGCGTTTGTACAAAGGGAGAACATCTGGCAGGTTTTGAGGAGTCGGTGCTTTTGTGTGCTGGGTAACAAGCTGATTGTGCATAGTGGACGTAGTAGGTGTCCTCTAAGGAGGCAGGTAAAGTGGGGGTTTACATGTGGTTTACTCAAGCAAATCCCTGCAGTTGCCTGAAGAGGTGGTCTCCGCCATACACTTGTTGGATTGAAAGCGAACTCTCTTTGATGGCTTCACTTGCTCTGATCTGACTTACTGCGCGGTTTCATGAAACCCACGTCGGTGAGCCCCCATGGCAGAGAGGATGGAAGAGCCACTACTTTCAGAATTATTTCAGGGTATTTCAGACTAGCAGCTTCAAATTGGACAGCTTTACCTTGTTTTCCTTGCAGGCTTGCGTCTGCTTTGAAAATGTAAATGCAGGCCAGCCTAGAGCTAGATTGTGTCACCGCTTCTGTCCTTTTGTCTTTTACTTGTAAATACAGAATTTCAAAATTCAGAATAACTGTTAAGAATTTTCTCAGATGTATACTACGAGATGAAGCATTTAACTTTTTTTTTTCTGAAAAATTATTTAAATGATTGAAAATACATTCTTTTGATCAGAGACTGAAATCTACAGAAAAGTAGCAAATTCTTACTCTTCTCCTCAAGTCTGCTGCTAATCTCCTGCAAAAGTTACAAAGGATCTCGCATTATACTTTTGAGCTATACTGGAACCATTTACACCATTCACAAATCTGTAGTTCTGCAACATCCACCAAAAGATCCTCTCAGAACATTTCAGTCTTTCAGTTCTTGTACATTCTTTGCTGTAGCAGGGAACTGAAACTTTAAACTTTTCTCTCGTTCAGGAATTTTAAGAAGTTATGTGAATAAGATGCTGAAATGCATTGCACAACGCAGTAGAACGGTAAAATAGGTTTTCTGAGTTTTCACTATGGCTACACAGATCTCAATGTCTTTAATGTGTAGGAGCAATTTGAGAATTATAAGAGCTGGAATACAGGGAAGCTTTAAGGTGCGTTTATAAATGGTGCCTGTGTATATTGTCTGGTTCATCCGCATGAAAGGTTTGTAGAAAGCAGCCCCGCATCCAGCCTGACCACAGCTTAGTAGCTGTGATACTGCAGCGAAGGGTTGTAGGGCATGAGGATTTGGACAGAGAGGCAAAGGTAGAGGAACAAAGCCTCCCGTTCTGGGTGAGACCTAACTGCTGACTCGTGACTCAAGAGGCAAGCAGTATAACTATGGATCTAATTTTTTGAGGGATGATGTCTGGTTGCTTGTGTTCCGATAATGAACCAGTTATTCACACCCATAAGGTGAATATAAGACTCTAAATTGCCTTTGAGAGTTCCTTTCCTCAAACAGCATGCCTAGACAGAGACATAGTGGTGGGGACGGGCTCGTCTGTGGGGCTGAGCTTCATGGAGCATCTCCTCCTTCCTTCCGTTCCTGCCCCAGGTCACCACAGCTCGTGCGCCTGGCAGCTGCCTGGCTACGCAGGAGGCCGGGGTGAAGGAGCGTACTCGTTTGCAATAGCTGAAGTATGCACATAAGTGTTTGTAGGATCAAAGCCAACAGTCGTCTAATCTTTAAATCGAGATTAGAGAATCAGTAACTTTGCCAAGAAATGTGTTAATTGAAAGAACAGCAGTGAGAACAACTGCCTGTGTGGAGGGGTATAGTGCTCTAATTACACCTCTTAACACTGAGAT
Organism: Chlamydotis macqueenii; assembly: GCF_036417535.1. Taxonomy (NCBI): domain Eukaryota; kingdom Metazoa; phylum Chordata; class Aves; order Otidiformes; family Otididae; genus Chlamydotis; species Chlamydotis macqueenii. Next base: position 589,750 of record NC_141561.1, on the reverse strand, counting down.
AGATGTACATTTAACACTGACATCTTCATTAATAATTAATTTGATTGTTTTTCATCTGAATGTTATTCTTGGAGACTCAATATTGGGTGTCTTTTCTGTTCAGAGTCATTACCATACCTTCCAACTAGTTAAAATGTAAATTTTGTTGACTGGTTACAGAAATTTACTACAGATAGGTTGGAGAGTTATTTCAGTGCTGGGGTGAGAAGGGAGTGACAGATAAAATTATGGAAAGGACAAATTAAGATCATCTTGTATCTGCTCATTGTATGATATTTTTGCAGAGGATTTTAGTCGGTCCAGTTTTAGGCATTCCTTTAGGCAATATACTTTGAGAGTGATCGCAAGGAATCGGCAGTACATTTTTATAGTACTTTTGTGGCACATGATAGAAGCTTCAAAAAGTCAAGTTGGTGGGTTTTTTTAAGTAAATAAACAAAAGCTGTACTTTTCTTCCCCATATGTCTTAAAGAAAATTAAGCAGTATTGTACTGATTTCAGTGTTTTAAGGTATCTCATAACTTACCTTCTGCAAGCCGTAGTTAAACCTTTGGAAAGAACTGGAAATTTAAAAGTATGACCATGATGGCATGTTCTACTGGTTTTGGGTGGGATAGAGTTATTTTTTCCTAGTAGCTGCTATGGTTGGATCTGTGACCAAAGCAGTGTTGGTAACACAGGGGTGGGTCAGTTACTGCTGAGCAGCACTTGCGCAGCATCAAGGCCTTTTCTGCTCCTCACCTCGCCCCTCCGCGAGCAGGATGGGGCTGCAGGAGGAGCTGGGAGGGGACACAGCTGGGACAGCGAACCCCAACTCACCAAAGGGACATTCCAGACCATACGGCATCGTGCTCGGCAATACAAGCTGGCTGAAAGGAGGAGGAAGAGGGGGACATGCAGAGTTAAGGCATTTGTCTTCTCAAGCCACTGTTGGGTGTGATGGAGCCCTGCCTTCCTGGAGATGGCTGAACACCCGCCTGCTGACGGGAAGTAGTGAATGAATGTCTTCTTTCGCTTTGCCTGTGCGTGCACCTTTTGCTTTCTCTATTAAACTGCCTTCATCTCAAGCCATGAGTTTCCTCCCTTTCGCCCTTCCAATTCTCTTCCCCATCCCACGGAGGTGGGGAGGGGTGGAGTGAGCGAGCGGCTCTGTGGTGCTGAGCTGCCCACTGGAGTTAAACCACAATGCATCTAAATATTCGATTGACTTAAAACAACAGACGTGTGTAACTCCGCATAATTAAGAATTCAGTGCTGGGGTCCTTTTTATTGAAAAGATTTACTTTATTGCACTATATTTTGTGTTTTTCACCTGGAAGTCCCAAAACACAATGGACGCTCCTGTGGTTACTGTGCAGGTGAAGACGTGTTGGGATGTACGGACAAGAAAGCATCCCATTTCTGAAAGAAGCTGCTGTGTAACTTCTAGGAGTTTGAGATTTGTCCTTTTGATTACTTAGCAATACTCCTAAATGAAGGAAAAGCTTGACTGGGTAGTTTTATGACTTCATGATATGCTTGCAAATTTACCAGTCCATTTAGAAACCTGAAACACTGACTTTTACGACTAAAAGAACTCTGAAAAGTGATTTAAAAATTAGGTGTGACCCAGGGACTTGTAACATGCATTCTGTGGTTCTTTGCGTTATTACAGCTTGATGAGAGTTGATTTTTCACAAGTACAACCTTAAAAGAATACATTTTTATTTTCTAAGACCTTAAAATTACATCTTTCTCTTTGACTTTTCAAAATCCCGTTGTATAGCTCTTAGAGCATGTTTTTTATTCTGAATGGCATTTACCTCGTTCAGGTAGAAGCAAGGCTCCGTGAAGCTCTAGGTGTGTGCCGGGCTTAGGGCTGGCTTATGAAAATCCGTGGTGGCAGCCTTTGTAATTGCCAGTTGTGTCTCCGCGGGAGAAAGGGCGGTCGTCGCGTTCTCCTCTCTTCCCCCTTCCCCTCAGAACACCGCCGCGCCCTGGTCGAGCTCCTCGCTGCTGCGAGGTCTCTGCCGCCGAGGGCGGGGGGCTGCTCCCCGCCGCAGTCGCGGGGGAGAGGAACTCGGCCGTGGCAGGGCCAGAAGCCGCCCTCCCGCCTGGCCTGCTGGAGCTCTCTGCCCTTTCGTCCCCGCTTCTCTCGCCCGGTCTCGGCATCGAAGCCAAGAGCCTGTTTATTCGGAGCCAGCCCGGAACGGGCGCTGGGAGGCCAGGCGGCCCGGAGGCTGCTGGCCGGGCGGGCCTTCCGCCGCTCCCCCGCGGCCTGCCGCCCCGCCCCGCTCCCCCGCGGCCGGGCCCCGAGCAGCCGCCCCGGTGGCGGGAGGCGCCAGGCTGGAGCCGGCGGGGAAGGGCGTTGCTGGGGCGTTGAGGTCCTGTCAGTGCGGTGGGACAGGAGGAAATGCGTACTCTGGACTTTTTTTTTTTTTTTTTTACATGAGGGGAAGGACAGAGTGCGGCGTAGTCTTTGTGCTCAGGCCTGTTGGAAGATGAGGTGAGGGAGGAGGGAACAGGAGTTGCTCTTTGTGTCGCTGAACTCGCCTGCTCGGATTTCCCCCTGCAGTCCTGGTACCAGAAACCTGGCAGCGCCGCGTTCGTGCAGTTCCCTTGGTCCCAAGGGTTCCCTTGGCAGTGTGGCCGTCAGGCGAGGACAGGCTGTCTGCACAGACTCCGGGTTGCTGCAGTCTCCCCGCACGACTTGTGCGGTCGCTGAGGGGAGGAGAGGCCCTTCTCCAGAAAGGAACTGAGTCCCAGCGAGGCCTTTGCTCTAACGTGCTTTTGGAAGCAGCTCTTCTTTTTCTGTTGTCAGTGGTAGAAGCTGATGGGTGACCAGGTTCCTGCGCCACGTTACCTCTATGGCCGCTCCACTGCCTCTCGTCACTCATCTCACTTTAGCTTCTCTGAAGCTGTAGTTTGATCCCTCAGTGGCTGATGTGAAACTGCACACTGACCACGTCACCAGGTCTTTTAGCAAATTAGAATAGCGTGGTTAATAAAGACCACCCGCTGATGCACTTCAAGCGACTTGTAAGCCTTAACAGAAATCTCCGTCATGGTGCCCGTTCTGCTGTACACAAAGCAGAACAAAATAACTTTTTCTTACATTGTTTCTCTTCTGGTTTCTGCTAGTCATCTCTGCCCAAGGCTGCCTGTAGTAGCATAGATGTCCTCTGATAACACAGAGTCACAGACGGTTTGGGTTGGAAGGGACTCTTAAAGCCCACCCAGCCCAGCCCCCCTGCAAGGAGCAGGGACATCTCCAACCGGATCAGGTTGCTCAGAGCCCCGTCCAGCCTGGCCTTGAACATTTCCAGGGATGGGGCACCCACCGCCTCTCTGGGCAACCTGGGCCAGGGTTCCACCACCCTCAGTATAAAAAATGTTTTCCTAATATCTAATCTAAATCTACCTCCCTGTATTTTGAAGCCATTATCCCTAGTCCTGTCACAACAGGCCCTGCTGAAGAGTCTCTCCCCACCTTCCCTGCAGCCCCCTTTGGGCACTGGGAGGCCACTCTCAAGTCTCCCTGGAGCCTCCTCTTCTCCAGGCTGAACAGCCCCAGCTCTCTCAGCCTGTCCTCACAGCAGAGGTGCTCCAGCCCTCTTATAATCTTCATGGCCTCCTCTGGACCCTCTCCAACTGGTTCATGTCCTTCGTACACTGGGGGCTCCAGGACTGGACGCAGTATTGTAGGTGGGGTCTTTGCATGTACTCAGCCTCTGTGTGCAGGCACCATCGCAGAAAAAGTCCCAAGAGGGCGAGTGATCCCATAGGGTGATTCCAGAGGACATCCCTTGAGGGTCAACTCAACTACTCTTCCAACCGAATCAGAAACGCAGAGCTTTATAGCACAGACACTGATCTTGTAGGTTGTCCTGTGTCTTTTTAGGGTAGTGTGTGCGCAGTTTTATGCTGATTCAGCATTTAGAAGGCAGGTGGTGGAGAAGGGATGGTCATAGTTTTGGATTTGGAGAAGATTTTGGGCCCCTCAGTACAAGGACATTGAGCTGCTGGAGCACATCCAGAGAAAGGCAGTGAAGCTGGTGAGGGGTCTGGAGCACCAGTCTGATGAGCAGCAGCTGAGGGAACTGGGGTTGTTAAGGCTGGAGAAGAGGAGGCTGAGGGGAGACCTCATTGCTCTCTACAACTGTCTGAAAGGAGGGTGTGGAGAGGTGGAGGTCGGTCTCTTCTCCCAGATAACTTGTGATGGGACGAGAGGAAATGGCCTCAAGTTACGCCAGGGGAGGTTTAGGTTGGATATCAGGAAACACTTGTTTACTGGAAGAGTGGTCAGGCACTGGAACGGGCTGCCCGGGGAAGTGGTGGAGTCACCATCCCTGGAGGTGTTCAAACAACGTGTAGATGCGGCACTGCAGGACGTGGTTTAGTAGGCATGGTGGTGTTGGGTTGACCGTTGGACTTGATGATCTTGGAGGTCTCTTCCACCTGAAGATTCTTAGCAGGTCAGGACTGAGAAGTCTCACAGATCCATTCCTGGCCTTGGAGCCTGCTTGCAATGTAAGCTGCTCCTTGCGAAATGACGGAAGGAAGCTTCTGTGCGTATTTGTCTCCTCTAGGAATACTGAGTTTGTTTGATCTGAAAATCTAAAATGAGATATTGACTGCTCTTAACATTACACCTCACGAGCTTTATTTTCTTTTTTTTCCTGAAGGAAATTAAAGCGTGGTGTATACACAGAAACTGCATCAATACCACCGCTTGCTCTTTTCAAAGCGTTAAACACACGTCATAACTGTCTCGGAAATGCTAGTTAGTGGTGACGTCCGTAGGGACACGAGTGAGTTGCCTTTTATCTGTCCTGGAGTTGTCAGCATGCTGCCTCGGCGACAGCGAGACCTGAGGTTCTCAAATGCGAATCCTGTCTGTCCTGTCCGTGCTATCCATAGCCCAGGGCAGTTGGTTTAACTTCAGTGTTTTAATTTCCTCTTCTGCAAAAAGAACACTGGAAGCGTTACTCCCATTAACGTTTTATTACTGTAATTAGTCTCTTCCATGGTTTGTTCCGAACAGCACAGCACTCTGCTGTTACATGTCATTCTTCTGTGCTAAAGACTGCATGTGTGGTAAACTTGTACTAATGCTGGTTCTTGCTGTTTAACACTAGTATTCTTCACGCATCTTGAATTTTGCTACTTTTAGTAACTACCACAAAGTAGTGTTTTAGAAACAATCTTTAAGTGCCATGCTACCTGGTTGCCTCTGCCCAACCCTCACGTTCCGTATGTAGTGCTGGTTTCAGGTTGTGAAGGGGGAGCACAGTAACGGCAACACAGGTTGATGTTAATAATACCAGTTGCTGATTTGATTAAGTTTGGAAAGGTTTTTGGAAAAAGAGAAGATAAATTATAATAGTGAAAACTTGAATTTTCTTAAACATCACTGGCTCAAAAAGTAAACTATTTTAAAATATTGTTGTTGCAGGCAAAATGCCAGCCCCTGAGCAGACCCCAATGGTGGAGGAGGGGCTGCCGCAGACAGCACAGGAGACTTCCGCAGGCCCGGGCATGGAACCAGAGACTACTGCCACCACCATTTTAGCTTCCGTAAAGGAACAGGTATATGCCTTGTTTTCAGCGATGCTGGAATTCCATAGGTGTTGTGAGTTAACCATTAAGAATGTATTAAGAAAAATGTTGATTTTATCTGTTTCTTAGAGGAAAAACGATAATGGAATATTTCTTCATTTTAAAAAGGAGGTTAATACCTCTTCCCCTTTCCATTAATAAAAAGACTAATAAATACGTGGACTATTGAGTAACTCAGTTCTGATGAAAGGAAAAAATAAAATTAAAGTTGTGTTTAATATTGAAATGGAAACTTCGGAACTCTAGCCTAACTTTAAAATGTATAGACGCATCAGAATGAATACAAGGAGGAGGAAGATGTAAGTTGTACTTCACTCTTGAAAATGATAGTGTGAAAGAATTAAGAGCTGAACTTTTGCTTTCTGGTATTTTTTCTGTTGATAATAATTATGGACACTGACATATTCAACACCCTTCCTGTCTGGCAGAAAGCCCAGAACAGAATATTTTCCAGTGCAGTTATTTACTTTATTAAGCTTGAACAGAAACTACTATGCTGTTTGCTCTGGCCTAACTTCCTTTTACACAGTAATCTCTCTTTATTCGCAGCAGGTCTGTCTTTGTAAAATGGGGTTGCCACACCTTGACTTCATTACTTCAGAAACACTTATGACAGTAGAAGTACAATTCAGAAGAGCCTTTGTTATTACTGGTCAAATTGTGCAAGATTTTAACGTAATAAAAACTTCTAAAATTACTGCAGTAGTTCGAAAATAGATAGATAACTTTGTTGAATGACTTTCTTAAGCATTCTGCCATAGTAGCATAGATAGGATTATATAAAAAGTTGCACTAATTAGTCTGTGAATCCTACAAGCCACTTAAATAAACTCCTCATTTGTTTCTTTTTTTTTTCTGTGACCCTGGATCAGTTTAAAGCAACTTTTTTTATCAAACTGGAGTGTGTCTCCTGAGCTCTGAGCAGTGTGTCACGGGGAGAAAATTGTCAGGCAGCTGTGTAAATCTCCCTTGGTTATATTTTACAAAAGAAATATTTCCATTCACTTCTAGTGTTAAAAAATAATATGTGCAGAACAAGTGTAATCTGTGAAGAAATTTAGGTTACAACAGCTTTGTAGTACTACAAATTTTGTTATAATGTGAAGACACATCCCTGCCACCACAACCACCACTGGCTTTGGCTGGGGTAGGGGCGTTAGTTCTTTTGTCAGGTTAAGTTACTCTCTTTGCAGGAGCATGAGTGGATACGCTTTTGGGTGAAAATCAAGGGAAGAACTGACTCTTGCTGGTATAAGTTGCATCTCTACTAGAGGAATTCCTTTTTGAATGCAGGGAAGTCCTAAGGCTAACCGTAGTGAAGCTGAAATGTATTTTGGCCTTTTCTTGTAGTGGATTTGATGATGGCTTGTGGTTGGTTTTGTCTGGAGAGGGGGTCATTTTCTGTGGGTTTGTTTTGTTATAAAACACAAATTTCACTGCTAAATGTTACAAAGTTTCCACGCTATAATGGATAGAAGTATCTTAGGAAATGCTGAAACAAGTTTAAGTAAAACTAAACCATTAAAAAATACATCTCTATATTGCTGAATCCTGGGGAGTATTTGGATAAAAGTTTAGTGGACTTCTGTAGGGAGTCTCTTATCCATATTAAAAATAAATTGAGTATTTTTATACTAAAATAGAAATTTGTTAAAAAATGTAGGGACAACATCATAGCAGTAACTTTTGGAGGAGAGAGGAGAATGTAGGGGCAGCTGGTTGTCAACTACTCCAGACAGATTTGTGGGATCACTGCTGCTTTACAAATGCAGGCCATACGCTGCTGAATTTGAAATTAATTGCTGCTGAACTGGTGAGATTAAATGGGATCACTTGGAATTGTGAATTTCCTGCTTAGCATGTTGGTTTTCCTTTTCAGTGATTGGGCTGAGAGAAAAGGTCTCACAGGAAAGAGTATCTATCCGTCCAGTTTTCAAAAGTGACATGAATATGCTGTTTTTAATTTCTTTGCTAAGAGAGAAGCATTTGCAGCAGTGGCAGGGGTTGTTTTGTGGGGGTTTTTTGGGGGTTTGGTTTTGGTTTTTTTTGTTTCTTTGGTCTGATTGATTTTGACGTTTAAAGATGGACAGCTTTTCAGCTTTTCTTTTTTAAATATGTCACAATAGAGTAAGAATGATTGGATGTGCTTTTGGATGAATAATCATGAATCTCTTGGGTTTTCCTAAGTGTTTTCCTAGGAGCGTTCACTTTTGTTTAACACCTCGGCAAAACCTTTTCCTTTTGGATAACTGTATTGAACCATATTATATACTTAGAAAGTGTGCGCTTTACTTTTTCCTCTTCTTTATTGTTTAAGTACAAAATTATTTACATAGTTCTTGAGATGTTTTTCGTAAGGTTTGTGACGGGTAGCAGGGTGAAGGGGGAAGGCAAAAACCTGAAGTTTTTCAGATGGAAATGAAGGAAAGCTTGCACTCTCCATACAACAAAGAATTTATTATTGCACGTTTAAAAACATCTTTACTAGAATGACAGTATTTTGATATTACATTTGTGAGATTTCTTTACCGATTCAGATATGTAGTGCATTATATCAAGTATCCCAAGTGTGTGGGCATGTCACTTTGACAAGACACCTGAAAAAAAGACTTACTAAGTGTACTTTCAGTAATTAGGCACAAACATTGAGCACTCTGACTTTGAAATTCTGATTTACCTGCATCTCGTGATCAATTAAGTGGATAAACGTGTACCAGTTCTGAAATGAAGGTGGTACTTTTTATTAAATGGACTTCCAAGCTTTGTGCGAGTGAAACAAAAATCTTTGTCAGCATTTTCTGAATGACTGGAAGAACTGATTTTTTTTTCCAGCTCTCTCGATATTGTGTTCAATTGCTTAGGTCGTTCTTCTTTATTTAATCCTAGAACTTTGAAGCTTACTGTTTCTGCTGGTTACAAAGATTTCCAGTTTTGGTGAAATAAGTCTGAGAAGTCCACTTCCCAAGGCTCTTACTCTACGACAAAATATGTACCACTCCTTTGCAGATAAAACGACTAACTCGTTTTGCCCAGGGAGGCGGTGGATGCCCCATCCCTGGAAACGTTCCAGGCCAGGTTGGCCGGGGCTCTGAGCAAGCTGATCTGGTTGGAGATGTCCCTGCTCCTGGCAGGGGGGCTGGACTGGATGGGCTTCAACGGTCCCTTCCCACCCAAACCATTCTGTGATTTCCTTAATCAAAGTTCTGTGTGCTCCTTTTTTCATATGAAGGTTTAGAAATTAATTCTTCTTTCTAGCATGTACTGCGAGGCTTCTGAGGAGAAACTCCCTTGAAAAAGAGCCTACCTAGAACTGTGGGTACCCCTGAAGTATGCGGGAGTATTTATACCTTTTGTAACACTTGTACGTTTAGATTACCAGCGTGTCTGCTCAGCAGCAACTGAACTTGAATCAGCAGCTGGCAGAATAGTATACTTAGTTTCAGCACCAATTTTAAAAAACCTAGCATTGTAACAGTTTCCAAAGGTGATCCTACTCAGATGTAGTCAGTGAATACCTCAAGTGGCATTCTGCCTTTCTGCTGTTGACTAAGAGTGAGCTTTCTATGAATTGCTTAAATGTTGATCCCTCATTAGCTAGAGCAGCACTAAACTCTTCTACCAGACTAGTGAACAATGCAGGCTAAAAGTATTAAGGGCTTTAATGGTCTACTGCTGTTGAATACGGAGTATGTGTGATCAGCCGGTAATTGTAGCTGTGTAATTTCACATCCTGTAATCTGTGATTCTCTTTACCCTGTCCAATTTTTTATCTTTTGTCTTCTATTATGGAAGATACTGAGATACCAGAAGCATGCAAATGCAGCTGTGTGTGAGTAAACTTTATTTTTACAGGAAATGTTTCATCTAATATGGTTAGTTAAAAGTACAGGGTTTTTTTTTCTCGAGATGTTCTGGTAAAGAAGTATTAGGTCACTCCAGTATGATATTCATATTGGGAAAAATACAGCATTCAGCGTGCTTTTAAGCAGTCAGTTGCTTGATCTAGCTCAGAATTACAGCAAGCAGCAACATGTAGAACTCTGTGTAGATCAGTGCAGGAGGTTAATGTGAAGAAGGTATAAATGAACTTGATTTAGTTTATCCTCTTCTTTGTTGTGCATTTGCGTCGTAGAAATGTCCAAAATGTAATTGCCTTCTCTTCAGCACTATTTGGACTTCCATAGGCAATGGGAGTTGTGTGGTTCTGCACAGTATGTTGCAGTTGATTGAGAAATGATAGATTTCTCAGCAAGGTAAAAGTGTTCTCCCCACATGCTGGCTACACTCTTGCAGATCAGCTTGAACTACTGGAAGAGGCTCAACTGAATCGTTCAATAGACAACTTCTTTACGGTTAGGAAAACACTTCATAGTCCAGCTTACAATTACTTTCTCAATGTTTCGCAAAAACGGTGGTTTGGCAATTGAAGCAATTTCGAACATCACAGTGTTACTACAGCTTGAAATACCATCCCATCCTAGCCCTGTCTTCTACCGCAGCAACCGCTGAGAACCGGTAGAGGCCAAGGAGCTGCAAGGCATCCGTGTCTGTACCAATGGCATCATCTCCCTCATGTGTCCCAGCTTGCCCGGTCCTGGTCTGGCCAGCCAGACGTGTGCCATTCAAAAAGTTTGTGAGTTCTCTTCACTGCTTGTGCCATTGCTGCTAATTCTGCATAGTTGTCACTAGAAAACCATCAGTAAGCTAATCGGACCACCGTTTGTTTAAAGTTTTAAGTTATCTGTGTTTTGCCAGAGATTTTCAAATCACAGCAGGGCAGGAAGAAAGTAATTTTTATTGTTCAACATTGTGAATGCAGACTCCTCATTCTCATCCGTGTTACTGAGGGATAAAAGTTCCTCAGTAACAAAAATGAAAATGTTGGATCTCTGCAACATGGTGTCATAGTCGTATGCAGATAGAAAGCCTCTAAACCTTCTTTTATTATCCAAAGCCTGCAACAGGAGAATGACAGTCTTCGCGATCAGTCGTACAAATCACATTCCCATTACTTGCTTATTTTCTGGTATTTGCTGTTATTCCCCAGCGTAGTGTGTTGGCAGTTCTTTCACTTGCCGGGGAGCCGCAAGCCTGTCAGAAGTACTCAGCTTTCAGGTGAAGAGAGTATCTTGTTTTCAGAGGTGGTATAACTTACCTCATCTGTATCTTGTGGCAGTGAAGACCTTGAAATGTCTTCTTGAGTGAGATCTCAACGTTGTAGCAGACAAATTACCAGTTGGCATGCAGAGCTGGCAAGTAAGAGCTGTTATTGGTCAGCTAGGGTGTTCGCTACAACATCGACACCCCAGGCAGGGTTTGTCCCTTCTCCAGAAACTTCAGCCTCCAAAAGGAAATGCACCGCTCTGAAATGTGAAAACCAAAAGCTATCACTCGTGGAAGTTTGTCTGCCTACAGGCTGTATGGTTGCCTTTCCAAAACAAGTTGCTTGCTTTTCTTTCTTGCACCATGTATAGGCTTCCTGTTCCTTAAATGTAATTGTATTTAAAGTCAGCATTTTTTGTAGCTTCATGTTAAGAAATGTAGTCTGTGGTTTTGCAGTGGAATTTAGGTTATGAATACAAAAATTGCAGTTTTGTAAGGTGACTGAGTAGTTACTGCTAAACAGGTGGGTATAATTATAGGGATATTTTTTCCCTCAATGTGTATTAAATAATTTTGAAAAAAAAGTAGCTTTGGCCGGGGCATTGTAGTGTGCATGGTCGAGAAGATTTGGTTGGTCCTTTTGATGCAGTATGACAGCATATTCTGTAATCTGCAGATATAATTTTCCTGCCGCGTAAATGTTCTTCTGCAAATGAAAACAAGCTTATTAATTGTTTTATTTGACTCCTGTCATGTCATTTTTTCACAAGCCAGTACTATAAAAATCAGTGAATTGTAATTTTTGCCTAGGACAGCAGCTTCTCTGTGTTGCTAGTAGCCAGCATTGTATGGGAGCATCCTGTTCCAGGAGCGTGCCCTCACACTGCTTTCAGAGAAGCTGGCTGGAGAAACAAATTCAAATAGGTTCCTGCACCAAAGAGTGTACTGTCTGGATAGATGGACAAGTTGGTGGCAGGTGTCCATTCAGAGTGGTATAAAATATCATTATAAGGCAACATAGACTATGAAGGTGATCAGCGCACTTACTTAGAATTGATTAGGACTTAATTTTCTATAATAATATGATTTAAGCTGAAAGGAAAAAAAGGCTTAAAACATGAGGTATTCCAGCTGTAAGGAGACAGTACTGCTAAAATTATCCATCTCTTACGCGTTTCTGCAGGTATTTAAGACATATAAACTACAACTGCAATTAACTGAGTTTAATTTAGTTTTTAAAAGTTTTTTGCCTCGGTTTTCAATGGTAATCTCTCTTCCCACATGTCTCAAATCCCCGAGCCTTAAGGCAGGTACGAAGTCCCTCCCACTATAAGTGAAGATCAGGTTTGAGACCACCTGAGGAATCTGAACACAGATATCCATGGGACCTGATGCGATGCATGCCAGGGTCTTGAGGGAACTGACTGATGTAGTTGCCAAGCTGCTCTCCATCATATTTGAAAAGTCATGGCAGTTGAGCAAAGACCCCAATGACTGGCAAAAGGGAAGCATCACAGCCATTTTTGAGAAGGTTAAAAAGGAGGACCCTGGGAACTACCGACCAGTCAGCCTCAACCTCAATGCCAAGTAAGATCATGGAGCAGATTCTCCTGGAAGATGTTTCAAAAGATATGGAAGGCAGGGAGGTGATTAGGGACAACCAACATGGCTTCACTAAGGGTAAAATGTGCCTGACTAATCTGGTGATCTACGGTGGAGTGACTACATCAGTAGACAAGGGAAAAGCTACTGATGTGATCTACCTGGCCTTCTGTAAGACCTTTGATAATGGTCCTGCAGAATGTTCTTCCCACTAAGTTGCAGAGATGCAGTTGTAAAATGTAGAAGGAATTGGTTGGATGGCCACATTCAAAGAGTTGTCGTCAGTGGCTCAATGTCTAAGTGGAAACCAGTAACTAATGGTGTCCCTCAAGTGTCCGTACTGGGACCATTACTGTTTAATATCTTCATTAGTGACATAGACAGTGGAACCGAGTGCACACTCGGCAAGTTTGCAGATGACACCAAGCTGAGTGGTGCAGCTGGTTTGCTTGAGGAAAGGGGTGCCATCCGGTGGAACCTCAACAGGCTTGAGGAGCAGGGCAGATTCAGACTGGACATAAGGAAGGAGGTGTTTTACGGTGACTGGAGCTAGAACAGGTTGCCCAGAGAGGAGCAGTGCCCAAGGCCAGGTTGGATGGGGCTCTGAGCACCCTGGTCTGGTGGAAGGTGTCCCTCCCCAGGGCAGGGGGCTGGGCTGGATAGGCTTTGAGTGTCCCTTCCAACCCAAACCAGTCTGTGATTTGAAATTTCACTAAACCTACGGGTTTTTTAATTGCCTGAAATCCTCAGAAATCTGAGACAGTTATTGGAATTGAGTGGACCTTTATTTCCCAGATGAAGAATTTGAATATACTCGCAGTTCTCAGGGAAGATGGGGAGGAACTTGTAATACTGTATAGAGGAACTGCGCTGTGAAATGGGAAAAATACAGCATAGCTTTCACTTTCTGTATTTTATCTTGATTCCTTTTCTGTGCTGAAAATAAAACAGTATTTTCTGTAGCTGTTACATTTTTATAGTGTTTGAGAGAAGTCTTGGCTGTCTTTTAGTTTCAGTGGAGCTTTTTTTGTCTTTTAAACCTGTAATTGTTTTACACTTGTAAAGTGAAAATCATAATTGATTTTTCTGATGATCTCAGTTATCTGGTTCATCTCTTAAACACCTTTAGGACAGACGTGTGTGACAGATTAGTTTAAAAAGCTGTGATCGTGTAGATGCAAGCTTGATGGACAAGTCCACATTTTATTTTCCATCTGATTTCTGCCGTGGACGCTGTTGGAACTGGAACTTTGTCCCGTTTCCTCTGTTATACGCTCTTTTTTAACTGATTCACGTTATGTGAAAAGACTTTCTAGACAATGTCAACCTTTCCATAGGATTTGGTGATTTACTGTAACTGTTTCCCTCTGGAAAGCACAATGACCCTAGTTTCCTAGTGATGACATTTGGTTATAAAATGCCTTCCTGCATGTGAGCTGGTGAGAGGGCTGGGTTAGAGCGCAGGAGGAGGTAGCAAAGGGAGAGAGCGCGCGCATGAATGTGTATTCATAGCACGTGTTAAGAGTTTGTTCTCTAGAATAAGGCTGTTTTCATTAATGTAATGAAAAGGTAAATTAGTAGAGACTGGTTGAATGGAAGCAAATAATGGCGAGCATATGTTTTATTTTATTCATCTAATTAAAAGATCAGTAAATAACAAAAGGCAACTTGACTCTTGTGTTCAAATTCACAGTTTGTATCAATGGCATTGCTGTTTAAATATTGATTTAAAAGGAATAGGAAACAGCTCTAAACATAGGGTGAACGTTTCATATCATTTCTGCAAACAGTACTGTTTATTTTAAAGATTTATGTTTGTTACATGCTACGTAACACATGATGATGTTTTACTTGGGGAAAAACTTGTCTTGCTGGCATTTGCTTTGAGACATACCAGAGCTTCAGACCTGAGTGCTTTTGAAAATCATGGCATTCCCCACTAGCATGTTAATGACAGCTGCTGAATCCACTTTTAGATGGATGTATTACCTATGTTCAGACTCCAATATTGGAAAATAAATTCTCATTTATAAATTTGACTTTTTTTTCTTAATACACTTTTTAATATTTTCTCCCCAAAACACAGTGTCCAAGCGAAGCGACTGGGTGCACGTGTCGCTCTGTGGTACACCGTGAAGCTGAGTATGCTGAGACCTGGTATCAGGCTGTGACAGCTGGGTCTCTGCTACCGGATGCAGTTACGTGTTGTGCAAACCTCCTGGTATTATCTGTTCTTTCTAGACCATGTACAGCCCCGAAAGATCTGTCGTGGTCTGCAGGTTATCGTGTTCATGAGGCTTTTCGTATCAGGTCTCAATTAAAAGGATTTAGCTTTAGAATTCTGTCTAGAGGCAGATTTTGCTAAAATCCAGGTTTAGGATATATATCTTAAAATGCTCTTTTGTATCTGCACATTGGCTGTGCTAAGCTTTTCTGATGCTGAAGCTTGACAGTAAACGCCAGCCGGACGGAAGGGGTGGCCGGGAGGAAGCTGAGGACCACGTCTCCCTCCTGCTGCTCCCGTGGTTTGCATAATCGTCTTTAACAAAACTAGAGAGTATTCTGTCCATTTGAGCTGTTCTCAGTAGAGCAGTAGCAGAACAGGGCAGTCCTGTGTCCTGCGTAGTGGCGGGTGAGTTCCAGGTCCTGAACAAGCAGTTTTGCTGGCCGGTGTTAGGGTGCGTTTGTTCAGTTTGGTTATGAGCTTGGAGAAATCTTTGAAAGCGTCTGCAGTTCCTTATATCTTCTGGGAGGGCCGGTAGCTTGTGTGGCATGCCTTTAACAGGCCGGTTTGTTGTATGGAGCTTGAGTCAAACTTTCAGGAGTGGACTTTTTTTTTTTTTTTTGTCATCTGATCTATAGAGTAGTTTTGGCAGTATTGCAGCCCTCAGCTGGCTTACTGATGAAATCAGCGCTGATTAGCCTTCTGTTTGGAGGTAATCTCATTGTGTTGTCAGTAGAAAAAAATTTGTCCCTACTTCTGCAAGGTAAATGTTGGGTTTAGAGCAGGCTTTTGGTGTGCGGTTCTCTGACCTCTCCTTGGGGGTGCTGCCAAGCCCCCCCGGACCGAGCTGGCAGAGGGTGCTGGCGGGCTGCTGGAGCCACAAGGTGCTCCCGAAGCACCCCTTACCCTACGGAAGGATGTGCAAACTGCAGGAGGTGCAGCGCGCGTTCGGGGACCGTGGATGCAAGTCAAGTGTTTGTCTGATTCCACGTAGCGTAAGGTGTGAAAGAACAGTTTGCGTTGGCTGTACTCTGGGGCTGAAGGTGACTTTCGTAACAGGCAAGGCATGCAGCTCTTACGTAGTACAGTTATGTGATTTACACTCGGAAAAAAACCCTTGTTAGTAATTTGCAGTTTAAAATTAAAGGAGTGCTTCTGTGCTGTATTTGACTTGTATACAAGACTTGCTTCCTGACGTTGTTAGGTACTGGTGTTCATCTATCTTTAAATAGTATTGAACAGTTTATTGAAACTTCAGGGGATGTAGAGTATCAGTTGGAAAAATAACACAGGTGCTCCGATAAAATCCTTTTCTGTCATTAACAAAAGCTAACTGTGGACGAAAACATTGCTCATATCACTTGATGGCATGGTGTAGATTTCAGAGTATGGTGTTTATAGGAAACACTTCCAGGTTTTAATAACACACAAACATTCTGTGCAGCGCTTGTATTCCCCTGCCTTCCTCTGAGAATTATGTTCCAAAAGCCTGAGGTTTGGTACCTTTGACCAAGAAATACAACAAAAGCTGAAATCAGGAATGCACATCTCTACCCTCAGGCAGTTTGAAATAAAAAAAAAAATTAAAGTTTTTGAATACCAAAGTCAGAACATGGCGTAGCTTAGGATTTGAAGTTTTGCAATTGGAAAAGTTAGAATACAATATTTTCCAGTATACCTCTGCTATAGATGAAATTGAAAACTGACTTTATAGGCACCAATTTTGTTAGATTGTGGCAACGTAAGGAGGTTCAAAAATTTTAATTGCAGGAGGAATAAAATCCATAAATGCTTAAACATGATTTTGCTTTTGTAACAGGTGATAAATCAATATTTGTATGAATTGCTGATTTAAAGAACCATTAAAATCCCACTTTAATCTTCTTAGAGTTTCTAACTCTTCCGTTAAGGAAGAGTCAAAACAAGAAACATGATTGTGATGAAACAGTGATTGTTTCAGAATTAATCCACACCCATTTTTTAACATCAAGAATGCTTTTCTTTTTATTTTGAAATTTCAGGAGCTCCAATTTCAAAGACTAACCAGAGAACTGGAAGTGGAAAGGCAAATTGTGGCTAATCAGCTAGAAAGATGTAGGCTTGGAGCAGAATCACCAAGTATCGCCAGCACAAGGTACAAATCCTGATGACTTTACTTTTGTATGTCCCATAAATTAAAGGGCTTTCTAGTGGTGTTTGTCCCCCATACATATATTTTCGCTGATAGCTATTCACCTTCCATTAATATCTGAAGTATTAAAAAAATGCAGATTTGCTGTGAAGAGTTATGGGACAGTTTAAAGAGGCCTCTCTAATCATTGATTACCTTTTCAATAGAGTACATGTAAAGCTTTAATGTCTCTTTAAATATATTGAAGCTTGTTTTTAAGATTCAGGCAAGAGAAATACAGTACACTTATACATATTTGTGTCAAAGTTACAGTGCTAGTTAAATGTAGTAATACAGTTACGATTTTTTTCCTGAATTAACTGTCTAGTTTCATCCAGCTTTTTGGAAACGCTTTCTGTTGTTACATTTGTTTTCAAGGAACATCTTGCTGTAAGTGTATTGTTAGCATATTTAAATGTATTTATATACAATGACAATAACTGTAGCAAAGCATTTTGTTAATATTTCAGCTTTAACTAGTATTCCAATTTTTAAATTATTATTATTATTATTATTGTTATTCCTTACCAAACTCTTTAACTCTAAATGTGTCTGGGCGCTCATTCATCTCAAGCATATTAAATGACTGGTAGCTCTTGATTCTGAAAGCCTTGATAACAATGTGTTCTCTTATGAAACATTTATACCTGTGCTTTGGGTAACAGCATAATTTCTTGTCTTAAGTACTGTTTGTTTCTATATTCTTTCAGCAATAAACTTGGGTATCATTCTGAAGTGTTTCCTCTTGTGGCCATAATAAATATTTCTGCAAGTTAAATGGAAAGTTTTTCCTACAAGAACTTAAAAAACAGGAGGCAATTATTTAAAATTAAATTTAAAAAAAAATCCAGTGTACGAGCTAACACAGCTTGGGTTTTTATACATCAAACTACTTGAGCTGAGTTGTCATTTGACAGTATTGTTAGTAGCATGACAACTTTTGTTTAAGAAACTTTGAGATATTAATGTTCCTTGAACAAAATTACTTATTTTATCCCCTTTGTGCTTGCCTATCTTCCTTCTAGATCACCTGTTTCTCCAACTGTTGCTCAGATTTTGTTTTGAAAGCTAAAAAAGTTGAATTCCTGTGGAAGAATAAGTCTAAAGTATCGGGTAGTTTATGCCTCTGGCCACCTTTCTTTCAGTCTTTAATGTCCATTTTCAGTAAATTTGCCTGAGTAATACAGAGGAAAAGGTTTTTCTACATCCTGGATCCAGAGAAATTCACATACAAAGAACATCAGAGTTAGCTTGTCTCAAAATAATGTTGTGTAGTTTTTTAAATAACGTACGGTTACCAGTATCTACACAAAAAGTTAGATTCTGTACTTCTATCAGATACTACCATTTACCAAGATGGAAAAGGTAATTTATAGCATGATGGAGTCATTGCTTCCTCATGTCTAAATGATGTTTATTTGTATTAAAAAGATGATGAAAGTTTAGGGGGAGGAAGCACCGAAGTTGGTTTCTAGTATACTTCGGTATGAGTGGATTTGTGGGTCTAGATAAACTCTTCAAGCTTTTGTTTTCTGGGCCATGAGTTTTCTGTAGTTATTCATAAAATATTTTACACATTTAAAATTAAAGCGTGATTATATTCTTAGTTCTTACAGACACGTCCATATGCTGACCACTGTTCTTGTTTTTCTAAATTTTCTTATCCCACTGGGTCTGGTCCTGTACAGCTGAGGATGCTGTGCTAGGTCACTTTTTTTACCGAGAGACAGAGGGTTAAAACTTGGTTGGGACAGTTTGTTCCCAGATGTCTGTTTGGTTTGGTTTTTGTTGGGGTTTTTTTTGTTTGTTTGTTTGTTGTTTTTTTTTTTTTTACTTAATGTGGATATGCCTTTTAGAAGATGTGTGAGAAGCTGGGGAAAAAGAAATCTGTATTTTAGTTAGATGCTTTCATTTCTTCCCAGCCAGTTGCTTCCAGTGTAGTTAGAAGAGTTGCTGAAAGAATCAAGGTGAAACAATCTCTCAGAGTGGTATCACAGCAGACACAAATATAGCAGCAAAATGTACAGCCCTAAAAAGCCACATGTGTTTCCCCAAACTAGGCAATGTAAATGTTTTGCTAAGGCTGACAAGAAATTAAATAAACATGAAGAGAGCATGGAGAAAAGGCTTGGAAACTGAATGCTGTATTGAGAGATTGGTCGTGGACAGCTAACATCCTGCTCCCAGAAGCACAAAGAGGTTGAGCATTTAGAGAGCAAGATCATGTTTCTCCTAGCCCAATAAAATAACTGTCCAATACAGTCTTATATTAAAAAAAAAGGACAAAAACTAAAAAAGCAAGCAAAACTCTAAAGCGTAAAATGCATACCTGTTTTTATTCTTTGTTCAAGTTTTCTGTCCCTGAGGAAATCAACAATGCTTTGTTTCAAAGATAACGCTTTAATCTCCTTTACTGAGGGTAAAAATGTTCTGGAGCATTTCAACTCCAGGAATCTCCAGCTGAAGATTTTGTTGACCTGAGTGGTTGTAGCAACGCCTCTGATTTACCTACTTCTAAACCGGATTCCTGCAAGCCAGCGTTGGCCTGGAGCTGGTGCTGCTTTGCAAAACAGGTGCTGGCGTGAAGTCCTGGGCACTTTTGCGGCAGCATGTGCCTGTCTTGGTGGCTGGAGCTTGGCCTTCGAGCTGTTCCGTGTGCGCACCTAACCCCTCTGGTGGGAGCTGGCTGTGTGCCTCCGAGTCAACTAAGTCTTTTGTGAATTACCCGTTGCGTGTAACTTGTGACGGCTGAGTGATAGTGGGAACCCAAAGGCTCATACTTACTGATCTAATTGTAAAATACTGCACTTACAATAGCAGCTTGTCACAAACACTTGAACAAAAGACAAGTATGCAAATGGCACATGAGACTTGATCAGAAGGCAGGCCCTTCGGGCAGTACAGTAAAGAATAAAAAAAAAGCTTAGCACTTCAAGTACTGAACAGTCAGTTTGAGCAGTAATGAGCCTACCTGAAGTCTTCTGAGTTTTGTAAAACTGAATGTATGTCATAGTTGCTGGGATGGTTTATCTCCATTTTTCCCAATGCCAACTGAAACACTGCACTTTCCATAGTAGTAGAAAATATTCCAGAGTGATTCAGTAAAACACTGCGCTCTGTGGTTGAACACTGTAAGTTCTGTGAGATGAACATGTCTTGCATTTCATGGTCACGCATTTTTCTCGTAAAATGGGAGAATGCTTATGAGGAGTGTAAACGGAGCAAGTAGTTTTGCGTGAAAGCCAGCACACCGTCGTGTTAAGCCGGGTAACTTCTGTTCCGCTGGAGGAGCAGTAACGTGCGAGACGCTTCCAACGTGCGCTGCCCCCATGCTCGGCGCATTCCACGGCGTGCAGCAGCAGGTTTGTCCTGACAAGACTGTTCACAGTGAGCTGATCTGGGTGTAATTATCCTTACAGAAACCAGTTTAATTTTGTTCAGATGACATATCAAATATTTCAGTGTTTCCAAAAGATATACTTGAAATTGCTTGCATATATTGCAATATATGATGTCACTAAACTTCCGTGGCACATTATAAGCTCCATAGAAATTATCTTTAGAATCAGTATGTGCTTTCAGAGTGGGAAGAAGGAAGGAATTACAGTAATTTAAACTATTTATTTATTTACACTAATATTACACTTACTGAAATTTGAAAATAAATCAGTTAAAGGGCGACAATAAATTTTAAACTAAGAAAGAAAAGATATACTTGATTTTCTTTGCAGAGCTTCAGCATACGATAAAAGCAGGGCTAGAATGTATTTGACAGAATATAGCCAAGTAACAAATAATTTTAAATCGAGGTCTCGTGGATCCTCATAGAACTGTTGGAAGAATATTTTGGGCGCAGGTTTTAATAGTCCATTTATTCTAACAGTTCAGAAGAAATAATGATTAATTCCATCATTAGTAGCTAGCTAGGAGCTACTTGCCATGTTAGATAATAACCGGTCACCAGGTCGCCTGACAGTGGCTGACGCTGAACCTTCGGAGGAAGTACCGGTCTCCGTTGCAGAGTGAAGGACTCTCCTTTTGTTAGAAATTGGTCCGTGCTACGATTGCTTTAGGCGTTACAGTTCTTACTTAGTGTGTTAGAAATCTTCTTGGATCTAGCTGTAGAGTTTCTGTTCTCTATATTACAAATAATTACATATAAAGACTTGGGTTTTAATTTATTTTGATTTAGACTGTAGTGATGTCTTGTGACCCTTAATTTCAGAGTTTGAGAATGGACTGTTAGATTTGTTCTCCTGTTTCTTAAAACAATCTCACTGAGTGTCTCTTCCTCTGTCTTTACTGTTTGATTGAACTTTTAAATGCTTTTACTTTAGAATTGTCTTCGGAAATGGGCTTATTTTTTCTTATCTTTCATTTCTTCTAATTCCCTAGTAGAAAAAAAAAAAAAAAGAAAAAAGAAGAAAACACAAGAACAGAACCATTGATCCATGTAACATCGGGACATTTTTAGGATTTTTTTCATGTTTTCTTCAGAGCCTGTTTTGGATTTGCTTTTTTGTCTGTACCTGAACATTAGGCAGAAGTTTCCATTGATTGTTTCCTTCTGGTCTGTGAAGTTTCTTACTTGCTTACTTCAGGTCTTCAGGCAGTTCTGGGAGTGTAAATACAGTAAGAATCGTGCTCGTAGGTAGGTGTGTGAGTGGTGAAGGTGGACATACAGCCTCTGTGTATGGAATGCGTGTTGCGTATTTCCTAGGTTACAGTTTTACCAGATGACTTCAGGAGGCATTATAGGGTCCCCCACTCTGACTTTTAGGATCTGAAGAGTCACTGTATTTCCAGTCAATCCATCGCTTCATAAGGCTGTTTAAGATATTTAGCTTCGTGAGCGGCTGATCAAAAGCACTTATCTTGAGATACAGAAGACACCATCCCAAGTCTCTGATGCCAAATGCTGTGTTTTTCCTTTGACACTTCAGCTGTGACGCTCAGGCAGCATCAACTGTTTGTATAAAATTACAGGGTGTGCTATCACTTGTCTTGCGTCCACAGAAGTTTATAAATGCCTTTTTTTTTTTTTTTTTTGCATGTCTATATCAAAAATGAGTGAAACTTGCAAAGTTTCTTGTTATAGCTCCAGTATTCTTATTCTTGTTTTCTGTTTGCTCAGACTGCAAACCTTTCTGAAATTCCATCAAAGCTTTTGAATGACAGTAGAATTGAGGAATTTGGTGGTGGTTTTTTTTTTTTTTCCGATATTCAGATATGAAAAAAAAAAAATTGTAGCTTACTGATGAGTTGCTCTGGTGATTATTCAAAGAGTGATGATTTAATTTTGACTTCAACTGCGTACGTAAATACTTATGATCTTACGCAATAGTGACTGGGCTACCAAGTAGGATTGTTGTTTTTACTGTGGATGTACATATGCCACACCCTACAGATGGAGAAGCAGTAAGCTACTGTGTGTCAGCTGAGTGATGGTAACTGCCTGTACGAGTGCTCCTGCAAGGTGACCTAAAGTCTCCGGTGAGCGATTGTGACAGATCAGGTGGCACGTTAACTTGGCACCCTCTGAAAATGTGGTGAGCATCATGGCAGTTCCTGCGGCGTGCCATTTAGCTGCAATAGTACTTGAAGGAGGGTTAAGTCTTCCAAAGACAGTCAAACATGCCAGAGGCCTGCATTTTGAATTCCTGTTTAGTGATACCAATAGGAAGGCGGCGGTGGGCAGTGTGCTGTTACCGCTGTCGCTGTGCTGACTGTGTGTGGTGTCAGACAGCGTGGGACGGTGGGGTGGCAGGAGCCTGCCGCTGCCTATCGGGCTGGTGTTTCCCGTGCCCAGCTGTTCTGCCTGGCTGCCTGCTGTGGGGGCTTGGGAGTCTCAGTCACTTTTCAGTGTTGGGTTTCCAATGGAAATAGCATCCTTCAGTATGAGTGACATTTGGGTGTAGTATTACAGCCACAGCTCCCTAAATTAATACGCAGAGCCTCGGTGCTTGCCTTCTTCAACTGGAAACATCTAGCGAGTCTCAGGACCACGTGCTCTTGGTGGCAGAGCTGTTTCATTTCTGCGTGTGGGACGTAAGATTTGTACGGTGCTTTGTACGGTGTCCAGCAGAGAGGGCACAGGGTTTGGGCGTGTTAGTGAAATCAAGAAGACGGCAATTAGAAAAGTTGAAGACTGAAAATGACATCATTCAGTTAAAATATTTGTGAAAACTACTGCTAACCTGTATCAACAAGAAAAGCAAAACCATGAAATCTCCTTATGCTGGTTTTGGTGGTTGCTGGTTGCTTGTAATGTGTATGATGAGTTCACGGAGTTTAATGTGTGCTGTTTATTAGAAAAATCCCCCTATACCAAGAATTTACAGTTATACGAAGCTTTAGGCCTTCGTACTGCATGTAATTGTGAACATGTTCTTGATGCAGATATTTAAAATGCAAGGTAAAGGACAAGAAAAAACAATACATTCAGTCTCAATGGGCACTTGCGTTTTGGCTGGCAGCTCCCGTGAAGCAGCAAGCACGACTCCCTGTGAGTAAACCGTTTGCAGCTGGGTGTCTGACTGAACAGATGTGTTCCAATGATGGAAGCATAGCCAAGCAGTAAACTAAAATACTACAGAAATATGTGTGAAGTACATACATTTCCAGCAGAATGATGTATTTAGCTTTTTACAGCTTTTCACCGGTTTAGAAATATTTAATAAATAATAGTTAATTTTTTCAGCCGTTGCCTTTTTGGATGACAGCAGCAGTATATTCAAGCAGTTAAGACAGGCGATGGAAATCACGACTTTTCTCTCAAGCAGTACTGTTTAAATCGGAAATACATTTCATCTTCTGTAATACTTGCTAAGATAATAGGCTTTAACTGTTTCGTGCCCTGTAATACCTGTGAAAATGTGCGTGGCACTGAGAATTTAACTGTCCAGTCCTCAAACTGAAGATGATAGTTGTGTTTACATATTTTTTTTAAAAATTAGCATACTGCTTAAGACATCTTAACAAAAACTAGAAATCTGCAATTTTCTTAAACTTTGGCGTTGTTCCTCTGGCCTTGCTGTCCCATACGCGGGCGCTGTCAGAGAGCTGGCCGGGACCTCGGCGGCCGGTTCTCCCTCTGAGGTGTGGCCAAGTCCTTGAGCTGTCATAGCCGTTCGACTGACGTGGATGTTCACCTCCTCCTCTGACATAGAGGTCCACAGCTGGGAAGTGTTTGTCTGAGTGCTATCACTGAGGAACGTGCAATGGTCCTGTTGATGCTTAGTACGTCTTGTCTCTAAATGGCTTCATGCAAAACCTTTTCCATTTATCAGATTCTTTTTTTTCCAGATTGGCAGCTGGTTCACTCTTGTATCTAAGACATCAGCTTGAATTAAAGCTGTAAGATGTCAAAGAAAAGATGTTAAATTAAGGGGGAGAAGGGACAAAACCAAACTAAAAACCCCAAAACCAAGAACCAAAAAAATCCAGATACTTGGGAAATAGAAGTGAGGAAAAAAAATGCAAAGGATACAAAAAAAAAAAAAGTGAACAGATCTATTTCAACAGAGTTTTTATGCATGCTCTGTCTTCAGTTAACCAAATATTTGTGTTACTGCCTAAAAAATTAGTGTTTTGGTGTGTGTATTTTATATGCACTTAGTAGAGTTATGTTTTATTTCACTTACTCTGTGCTCTTGTGAAGCAGATTGAGAAGGGAAGAGAAAATTATTTTAATGTACATGACTGTGTGCCTGATATTTTATTGTACTTTCCTTCCACAGCATTTAAAAATAGCTGCTATACTGTAATAATATTTATCTCTAACTTCTATAATTGAGAACTATATACATCATACCAATCTATTCTGAAAGAAAAATACAACTTCTGCATGTCTGCCCTACTAACATAATTCTTTTTCAAGGATAGCAGTGGGCTAAAATAGGTTTTAGAAGCGCAGTGCACCGCATGCGGGCTCCCTTGAGCTATGTTGTATGGTAATATCGGGAGGAGACGGCGTAACGGCTAGCTAATGGCAGCAGCTTCTCTCTGGTAGTGCAGTGTTGGACTGCGCTGGTTTTTAGACAGTGGAATAAAATGCATTAGACTTATCAAAGCTGAAAGATTTGGTAACTTCAAAACTCTTCATCTGTGCAGTGAAAAAATTAGATGGTCAACTTGGTAGGTGGTAGATGCTGGGCTTCTGCAAAAACAATTTAGTAAGAATCAAGTTAAATCCTTAACCCGTTTGAGTGTTCATTAAGTAGCTTGCTGCTTATGACCCCTAGTCAGAGTGCCCGTTATCGTTCCCAAGTCCCGTGCGTGCAAGGAGAGTTCGGTTAGCCAGACGTGCTGGATAGAGGTACGCCTGGGGTTTTCATAATCTCCTGTAGGTAGGAGGAAGGTGTTTCTGTATGCTTAGCACTTACCTTTGCTCGCACCACAGAACAATGCCGTCTGACTGTAAGGAACTGAGTTTACAAGAAGTCTGAGGGGGAAAGTCAAAGTGAGGGGTGTAAAACTTGGTGTTTGAGGGGTGTGAGAATTCTGGGGCCAGTGCTCGCGGTATCTGACAAATAGTCTCCATATTTCTTCATTTCAGTGGAGCAAAGTATTAACGAACAGGCGCACAGTAAGTGGTTAAAGAACCCACTCTATCCAAGTTTGCTCGGTGAAGAGTGAAGAATATACTCTGTGAAGAGCTCACAGAGGTTAATTACCACTCAGAACTCAGCTTTCAAGAGCTAAAATTCATTTGGTTTTATACAAACTCTCTTGAATTCAATACCGGTTTTGGTACAGATTTCCTCATGAACTTTTAACAACGGAAATATTGTTAAAGATTTTATCAGAATAGTTACGAGGTTCAGTTTGCAAGCAAAAAAACAGTGAACTTGCACAGCATTTACTTTG
The DNA here is from genome assembly GCF_036417535.1 of Chlamydotis macqueenii. Lineage (NCBI taxonomy): Eukaryota > Metazoa > Chordata > Aves > Otidiformes > Otididae > Chlamydotis > Chlamydotis macqueenii. The sequence goes on along the minus strand of NC_141561.1, from coordinate 564,185 downwards.
GCGTGCAATTACAGTCCCCAAAATACACCAAAGAGTTCATACGCTAGTTAGATACAATGGTAATGTACTAGAAATGAGAAATTTTTTTAGCTTTTTGTTTAAATTGAATGAGCTTTAGCCCAAAGCTGTGCAGAAATTGAGGTTTGGTGGCCTGGGCCCTGCTAGCAGCTCTGGAGTGGCCAGGCGCTGGTGGCACGGTTCGTTGGCTGCAGAGTCCCAGGTGTCTTCAGACGCTGGGTTTCTCACAGAGCTGTCCAGCTTGTGTGCCACCTGCACTTTCTGTGGAGAAGGTTGTGATAGCTTCAGAGATAACCCTCTGTAGCCGTGGTGCACCTCCTGTTAGCTGGAGGCTATGACCTTTCCTGAAACGCCTTAGGTTCTGTCCTGCAAAGTCTGGGTTTGGTTCAGCCCTGGTTTAAACTCTGCCCCTAAAGGCAGTTTCAACTAACCGGCCTGGCTTTGCGCTCGGGTGGAATGGCAGAGCTCATGCGGTCGCAGCAGCTGAGTTTTGGGGAAGGCAGCTGCTGGTTGTCGCAGGGGGAGTTCTTAAACTGGCCTAGGTAACCTAGTGTGATGTTTGCTTATCTTGTTTTGGCACGGAGTTTGGTTTTCTTTGTGTACTTACTGAGTGTTTCTGTCATTGGACTTATGTTCCAGTACTGCTAAGTGATTTCGTCTTTGTCTAGACTGGAGATGTTTGTGCTTCTTGGCTTGGACCAGATGGTCCTTCAGGAAAGAGAAAAAACCTGTGAAAGTTCAGGCGTGTGTCTGAATTTGGTGGAGTCTGAGCACCCTTCTCTCCACAAGCATCTCAGAAATACGGTGGAACACAAAGAAACTTCTGAAAGGTGATGATCCTGGAAAGTCTCAGCCTGGAGTTCAGCTCCTCACCTGTAATTCTATACCCCACGTTTCACTCTATTTAACTCGTCTGCTTTATGTACATTCTAAAGAAAAGAATAGTGTAGCACCCCGAAAGACATTGAAACTGTAGGCTGAGGGGAAGAACAGCCAGTACATAGTAAAAATTCTGTTACTCTCTAGATGCGAAGCTGGCTTTCGGACACTTGAAGCCTACGTTTGAATTCTCCTTTCTCATTAAATGTCGTTGTAGCTGCAGTTTAGCTTGTGCTGGTATTCCAGTTTAGCACTCTTATACGCAAACAGTTTGTCTCAAAAAAAAAGGCTCCTAAATGATTATTTTTATCTTAGAAAGTAAATATCTAGGACTTTTCATAAGGTGGTTTTTTTTTTGTAATTGGTATCTGTGGTAGAAAGAAGTAAAATAAATAATACTAGTTTAGAAATAGGTACATCTTGCCTAAAATCACAGTTTCGTGCTGATGTTTAGACATCAGAAAATCTGATAGACTTGCCTATTTTTTCCTTTAAATAACTTTTTGTTTGGAAAATAGCAGCTTATAGTCATTGCACAAATGATTTAATACTCAAAGTTTGGTAGCTCATATGTAGCAAGGAAATACTCGACATGTTTTTATGGAAAATGGATCTACTTGTAATAACACCTGGGTGAATTTTGCATTTGTTTGCGAGGGTATTCGTGCATCAGTACTGTTTCCAACACGTGAAAGAACATTGCTTTGTAGAAGAAACAAAATGGTTAAGATAGTTTGATGGAAAATAGTTACTGGAAAAAATAGAAGAGAAGTAGGAGTTTACACTGCCGTTAAACACCTGCCTGGCTTTGTGAAGCAGTCGTTTCTTAGGGCGTCTCTCTGCCCGTGACAGTGGGAGATGTTCACGTTACCCGTTCGCGCTGAGAGGGGTACCTGTGCTGGGGTGTCAGCTGGTTCGACTTCTTGTTGCATGCAAAGGATCAGGATTCGCTCTGGAAAGCTGGCTAATGAAATAACAGCAAAAACTGTGGGTCTGTTTCTGTTCGTGTTTTTCAAACTGCTTTACCTGCACAAGCAAATGCTCTGGCAGTGTGGTTCCCAGGCTTCCTTTGCCAGACGCCGCTGTGAGCAGTGAATGCGTCTGTCCCTGAAGTTTTTTTGTGTCCTCTGATCATACGCATGACTGTGGGTGCTTGCTGTATGTGATTTTCTTTGGGTCGTTACACCTTAGATAGGAGGTGGGTATCATACACCATGCTCTTACCTGCCCGGGTGCAGGTAGGTTGTGCTGCTTGGTGATCTCCCTGTGGTAAGTTACAGGGCGTTCCCGCTGAGGAATGCGACGTTACAATCGGTAACCAGCGGTTTGGTTGTCAGATGTAAAGTGCTGAGGAGTGTTATGTACACGGGCTATTGAAACATTGTCTGCTGGGGGGTTTGTACAATTTCTTATGCTTTGGTTAAAAAAAAAAAAAAAAAAAAATCCAAACTAGCCACATGGTTCATTTTTGTGATTTTTTTATTTTATTTTTTTTTTTCTTTCTGCAGCTCTACTGAGAAGTCATTTCCTTGGAGATCATCAGGTATTATCTTTTATGTGAACATTTTGCTTTTTAAGCCCCTCAAAAGTTATTTTCTTGGCATTCATTGCTTGTTTTGAAGTGAGCAGAACATCAGCAGCAATGCTATGTATCTTTTTCGAGTGTCTTTTGTAAAGCATAGCATTAGTACCCTCTGTCCCACCCGTGAAGACTTGTGTGTTCCGCTGATAGTGTAAGAGATGTTTTGGCTTAGATGTAGGTGCAGGTACTTTTCTTGCATCTTTTGTATTTTTGTGTGAAATGTGACCGTAGCCAGGGTATTGTGTCTTGGGTCCCCTTTGCAATTAATTAAAAAATGCCTTTGAGTCTTCCCCTTGGCAGGTAAGGATCATGGAAGAACATGGTATGTTTTAGGCTTGAAAACTGATTTTCATTTTACAGATATTCTTACTTAACTGATAAAATCTCCAATACACAAAGGTTTTTCTGAGTGCTTTTTCTGTTTTTGTATCTAAGGATAGCTTGAACTGTCTTTCCAAAAGAAGAAACATTTGTCCTGTAACACTTCTGCATCTGCTCTTGAGTACATTAGGTGGAATGGATAGGGCTCTATCTTAAAAGTGACATTCATGTGTCTGGTGAAATAATCCAGTCTGTCCTTCAGAGATCAGAGCATTTAACTAGTTACAGGTTTTGCATCAGTTAAAATACTGACTGTTGAAGAGTTGATCTTCTGAACAGCTGTCGTCTCTTCAGAGCAATGACGTGGATGTGCAGGAGTCAACACGGCAAAGCCCCCAGCAGGACCCAGAGATGGGCCCGTGACTCCCTGCGAATCGCTTTTTGCGTGGGGCCTGTTCCTCTAACTCAGTCACGTACCCTTGGCAGAGTGTGGTATTAAGCAAAACTGGTCTAATGGAATCACCGTGCAATTAGCACTATAGGTAGCTTCTTAAAGGTTTTGTTAGCCAAGTTCTGCACGGTGTTAATTTCCTCTCCTTGTATAAGGACGCGTGCGGGTTTGAGACATCCCCAGTTGCTGCTGTACAAAGAATACCACGTTGTAGTTATCTGCTCGTTCACTCAAGCGTGCTCATAATTATGATTATCATGACTATTTTAAGTCAATAAGTCTCTCAAATTATCTACTTTCCCTTCCCCTTCCTACTTTTTGTTTTATTTGGAGACTCAGCTCTTGCGTAGAGTTATATTTACGTGGTTTGGGTTGCCAGCGTGGCACCGCCTCAGCCGAGGGGAGGTGCGCATTAGCTTTGCTCTTTTCCTTGGAATCCAGTATTCTCAACAGCCACTTGTCTGGGCATTTAAATTGTGCTAGTCGTGGTGGTGATTTTTATTCTTTTAGCAGTGTTTTAAAAAAGAAGTCAAATTTGTTTTTTCAAGTAATTGAGAAATTAGTTTTACTTACTCTTTCAATGTGAAAATTATTTCGGTAGGTTTTTTTCATCATATTATTTCCCCTGGTTCTGTACTGTTCCAGTAACAGTTCACAACTGGTAAAGATACCTTCTGACAGATCTCAGTCATTGTTTTACTGATTTATCTCGTCCAATTGCATTCAAGTTTTTATTTCCTCCTCAGTTTTTCCTGTAACTTGTTATTTGTCTGTTGTTTGTTTTTCTCCTTGACTTTCTATTAGTTCCTCTCTTTCTTTCATCTCTCCAGCTTGTATTTTATTTTATCCTTTAATTATCTCCTCCCATTTGTGTGTTTCTTTTCTTTAGAGATCTCCTGTGCACATCCCTGCTAAGAAGTGACTTAACGTATGGCAAAAATCCTATTTCTATTTAATACTGTATGCGTGAATATGAATCTAGATGTGTGTTTCTCACATCTCTGTATCTAAAGTAAGACTTTCCTGGAGTGATTGCTCAGAAGTGGGCATGTTTGGAAAAAATGTATTTTTGATTAGAATTTTCTGATACACGTTTCATTTAATGTGTACATTTGTGTTGTGATTATAGCATGATTGTACGCTTCACTTACAGATTCACTCTTGAGCTTTGTTTTGAAGAAGTGTCACTAGATGATGCTTTACCAACTGCAATCTGTAAAATACTGATGCTAAAGACGAATGAAAACACTCCCTTGAATTACCTTTTTTTCCTGGCTGCAGGTCGTAGTTTATATCGAAAAACCGTCAGATGCTGAGATGTGACCGTAGCTGTAACTGCTTTATGCATCGGTAGAATTAGGCAGAGTTTTTAACACAAATATAAAATGAGGCTGTTTTGCAGATGCTTGTAAATAGAGTATGAGATCAGCAGCCACTATTACGGGCACTCTCCTCACGATTTGTGGTAGCTGAGAGAGAGAAAGACAACAATTCACTTCATTGTGCATTCTTGCCTAAACAATCTGTAGTTTTTTGTGTTGTGAAAGCATTTGCCTGGTGGCAGATGTGTGATGGAGCGAGGCTGTGGCTCAGGCCCCTGTCTTGGGAACGTCTGGACAGCACTGCACAATGGAACTTCAGTCTGCCTCTGTTTCTCCCAAAACTGGTTCGTTGTCAGTTGGACACTGATTTAGTATCATCTAATATAAGAAGTGAAATAACAAGGCCTTGTGTTACGTAAAGAAAAAGACTGAAGGTTAAAATATTGGAGTTGAATAAAATTACAATTTAAATGTCCCAGTCCCCGCATGTGTGTTCTTCTAAAGAAGACGTAATGCCCACGGCTGTCTGTAACCGAGTGAGTGTAAGAGGAGCTGTGCAAGTGAGTTATTTCATTTCTAGGCATGCTGATGATTAAATTGATGGAAGGGTAGTAACACTTCTTATTAAATCTTAATTGAATTTGGTCATAATACTGCTATTATAGTAAATTAATTAGCATCAGCTTTTACTAGATGGTTTTGATCTAAGGATGTACTACTGATAAATAACTGGACTGACTGCCTGTAATTTCCAAGATGTATTGATTTTTTTTTTAATTTTATTTTTAATCTAGTATGGAATTACTCGTAGTAGCCATTAATGAGTAACATTTTTAGTATGGAGGTCCCATTATGGCTAATTGTGCAAATAGCGAGACACCAGCGTTTTGTGTTCAGCGACTGGTGAAAATCAGAGTATTTCTTTACAGCTTGGTAGCTACAAATACCCTGTGTGTTTTATTTCTCTTTTGAAGTGTACTGTAATAACAACTATTATAAAGAATTTCCAGTAGCTCATCTGTCTGAGTTTTTTTTATTTTGTGTTTTGTTGGTTTTGTGGAGGATTTTTTTTCATGAGTCGCACTAGATTTTTATACCGGGGTGTTCTTTGTCAGTTTGAGAGAGTTGTTGTTAGTTATTACATGAAATTTATTTCAACCCTTTTTTGTCTTCCTCCTAGCATCAAATTTCTGCAAACTCCTGACAGATCTGCCTCTTTCTGTAACATGCTGTGGTATTCATTTTCAAAGAGCGCTTAGCAGGCTTCACTGTCCACAACTTGCATTTTCTGACGCAGAGCAGTCGCAGAAGTTTGTACGAGACTGTTGCTTCTTAGCATGTTTCTTTTCATTTCCACTCTGGGCTTGTTCAAAGATTCTTCAGCAAGAATCTACGTATCTGGTGTTATCTTTCAACGTAACCCATGTTCGTTTCTACTCCCCTTCCTCAGGCGAGGTTTAGATTGGATATTAGGAAAAAATTTTTAACTGGTGTCATGGTTTTAGCCCCAGCACTGGAACAGGCTGCCCAGGGAGCTGGTGGAGTCACCATCCCTGGAGGGATTTAAAAGACGTGTAGATGTGGAGCTCAGGGACGTGGCTTAGCAGTGGACTTGGCGGTGCGAGATTAACAGTTGGACTTGATGATCTTAACCACCTAGGCCAACCACCTAGGCCGACCACCTTAGCCCTCCCCTCCCCCTCACTAAACAAAACCAGAACATTGTCTTTCCAACCTAAACGATTCTGTGATTCTCTGATTCTGTACTGCATCTCTGACACCTGTTTTTCATCAATAACTGTAACATGATGGCAGTTGAATGCTTAATCACAGAAGGGTTTGGGTGGGAAGGGACCTTTTAAAGGCCATCCAGTCCAGCCCCCCTGCAAGGAGCAGGGACATCTCCAACCAGATCAGGTTGCTCAGAGCCCCGGCCAACCTGGCCTGGAATGTTTCCAGGGATGGGGCATCCACCACCTCTCTGGGCAACCTGGGACAGTGCTCCATCACCCTCAGTGTAAAAAAATTTCTTCCTTATGTCCAGTCTGAATCTACCTTCTTCTGTTTTAAAACCATCACCCCTCATCCTATCACAACAGGCCCTGCTGAAGAGTCTCTCCCCATCTTTCGTGCAGCCCCCTTTAGGCACTGGAAGGCTGCTCTCAGGTCTCCCTGGAGCCTCCTCTTCTCCAGGCTGAACAGCCCCAGCTCTCCTAGCCTGGCCTCACTGAGTGATGTGTCTGTCAAACCCACGTCTCTCCAGTTTAAAGACAAGGATGTCGTGCAGGACAGTGTCAAATGTTTTGCAGGCCAGGTAGATGACTTCGGTCGCTCTTCCCTTATTCACCAATGCTGTAACCCTATCATAGAAGGCCACCAGATTTGTCAGGCACGATTTGCACTTAGTGAAGCCATGTTGACTGTCCCAATCACCTCCTTATTTTTCATGTGCTTTAGCACAGTTTCCAGGAGGATCTGCTTCATGATTTTGCAAGACACAGAGGTGAGAGTGACCAGCCTGTAGTTCCCTGAGCCTTCCTTTTTTCCCTTTCTGAAAATGAGGGTTATATTTTCCCCCTTTCTAGTCAGTGGAAACTTCACTGGGCTGCCATGACTTCTCAAATATAATTAATAGTGGCTTAGCAACTTTAGCTGCCAGTTCCCTCAGGATCCTCAAATGCATCTCATCAGGTCCCCTGGACTTGTGCACCTTCAGATTCCTTAGATGGTCTCCAGCCTGCTCTTCTACAGTGAGGGGTTCTTCATTCTCCCAGTCCCTGCCTTTGCCTTCTGCGTCTTGGGCAATGTGGCTGGAGCACTTGCTGGTGAAGACCGAGGCAAAAAAGTCATTAAGCAGCTCAGCCTTCTCCATGTCCCAGGTCACCAGGTCTCCGTTTCATTCTGGGGAGAGCCCAGGGTTTTCCTAGTCTTCCTTTCATCCCTGACGTCCCTATAGAAGCCTTCCTTGTTGTCCTTGATGTCCTTGGCCAGATTTAACTCTGTCAGGGCTTTAGCTTTCCTAACCTGATCCCTGGCCTGATTGCTCGCACGATCTCTGTGTTCCTCCAGGCTGCCTGTCCTTGCTTCCACCCTCTGCAAGCTTCCTTTTTGTGTTTTGTTAATATTGTTGATATTTTTAAAATATTGTTAATATTTCTGTCAAAATAATCTTGATTCAGTTTTTCCTGTTGTTTCATGTCCTCATCTTTGTCCCTTTTTTTCACACTGTGTTTAACTTTCCTTTCTTCCTAACAGCGTTGCGATGTACTTTGCGTTCCGTTGCGTATGATGACACTTTGCTGTATGCAAAGTTCAGCTAATACTCTTAGAGCTGAGGTTAGCTTAAGAGCTGTTAAAAAGTAAACCTTTGGATAGTAGTACACGATGTGAACAAAAGTAGACAGTTGGCAGCAACTTCTGTTGGTGGTACACAAACAGATGAAATCCAAGTCGGTCTTTTACTTACGAAGCTCTTGAGAAGGTAGGACCTTAACTATCCTCTGTGCACTACAACATGGTTGCACAGTGTTTCCACTCTGGAGAGTATTTACTGGGTAATCAATTACATTTTTCATTGAAATAGCTTGGAACGTACATTTGAAAAATAAGATTTGTAGAACTACATCCGAACTAGATTCTCAGACATTAGCATTAATGTTCTGTTCATTTAGTTTGGTAATGATACCTGTCTACCAGTAGACTGTTTATGTTGGATGTAAGTTCTTTGTCAGTATGTGTGAGAAAATTATTATAATTGAGTTTTCAGGAAATGTACATGTGAAACATTGGATTTATCTCATTGATTTATTCTTTCAGATCCTCCGACCACCAGTGTAAACAAACACCAGGTGTCAGAGACTGTTCATACCAGTGCCTATGACGCTAGGACAGAACCAGAGCAAGGCAACCTCTACTCACCAGAGCAGACGTCTCTCCATGAAAGTGAGGGTCTGTTGTGTGCATTTTAAATATTAGAATATATTTCTTATTGACTGCGTAAAAGTGTAATACAATTATGAATGCAACAAATAACAAAGTTATATAATATTTTATTTTACTGAAGTGTTCGATGCTTTCGTTCTTATGCTGGCTTCATATCTACAGGGTCTGTAGGTAACTCAAGAAGTTCAACACAAATGAATTCTTATTCTGACAGTGGTTACCAGGAAGTAAGCAGTTTCCATAACAGCCAAAACCTGAGCAAATCAGAAAACAGACAGCAGCATTCCCTTATTGGAACCGCTAATAACCACTTGGTGAGAAGCTCGCGAGCTGAAGGGCAGACGTCAGTCCAGGTATGCTTAAAACAGTACAAGCTAGCTCTGTACGCTCTCTGTAACACAGGTTTAAAGATGATAGTTACGTAGCTGGACCTACCTTTGTATAGGCTGGAAGTAATGTTATTAAATTACATTTTTATTTAACAACTTCACTGGTTAAAAAGCAGAAATGGCTTGCAGCAGACACAGACTTGTTTGCTGTAATCAGCATGCGTGTGGTTTGGTTTCTTTACTGCAGCTGAAATTAAGTGAAACTTCAGAGGACTCCTGACTGCAGAGTATGCTGCTAATACAGGACCAAGAAAGTATCACTTGCTTAAAATTCAGTTGTGGTACTGGGGGGAACCTCCTAGAATTTAGCCTGTGTGTAAACAGAGTGGCTAAAGGAAGATGGTGTTTGTGGTCCTGTACCTTCTACTGTTCCTGTTTTATTCCCCCTCCTTTGTCATTAACTTGCAGGGGGCTTGGACTAGATGACCTTTGAAGGTCCCTTCCAACCCTAACCATTCTATGATTCTATGATTAATCAGAATGATAGTAAGACAGTAGCTGACAAAACTTGATTAGCTTATACTAGAACTCTGTGTATCACTGTTCCTGAATTTCCAAAGTGGTAGAGTAGTGAGGAAAGAAAGCATAGGTGCATATTAATGTAGAAAGCCAAATAAGAATGAGGAATAGATGGGTTTTTAATGTCAAATTGCAATTCTATATATTAAGAAATACTGGTTAGAAAAACAGTTATTTTATAGAAAACTTGATGGAATTACATTTAGAGTGAAAGCTACTCTGCAGCTGCTTTTACGTATTGTTAAATCATGTGCATTTCTTGTTAACTTCTGTCTTTTGGGAGAAAAGTATGCACTACACGGCCTAACTGATAAAACTAATAAACGTTTTTGTTTTTAAACAGCCTTCAGTAAATGTTGCTACCAACCGAGTCATGAGACGTGTCAGTTCAGTGCCATCCAGAGCACAGTCTCCCTCTTACATGGTCAGCACGGGTATTTCCCCTTCAAGGGGGTCGCTGCGAACCTCTCTGGGTAGCGGGTATGGTTCTCCGCCAGTGACTGAGCAGAGATCCCTTCCTTCTCACGTGTATTCATCCACTACGCTGCCGGTACAGCGGGCAGCATCCCCGTATGCTGCACAGAGACCTGCCTCCCCGACGGCTGTGCGGCGGGTCGGCTCGATCACGTCCAGACAGACAGCAAATCCCAATGGCGGGACTTCCCAGTACCAAACATCAGTCAGAGTTGGCTCTCCTCTTGCCCTTGCTGATGTACAGACCAGAGTAGCTTCTCCATCCCAAACTCAGCTGGGATCGTCTTCCCCGAAGCGTTCTGACATGACTGCAGTTCCACAGCATTTGGGAACCACGCTGCAAAGAACAATTCATGATATGGAGCAGTACGGACAGCAGTACGAGCTGTATGAGAGGATGGTCCCTCCGCGTCCAGATAGTCTTACAGGTTAGTAAAAAGGCACAGGCACGGCTTGAAACTCGGTACAACCCTACGGCTGTAGAAGACCCATAACGCAGTAGTTGTGTTATGGATGAAACAGTGTAGCGCTAGGACACAATGGCGGTGGATGGATCAAATTGGTTGTAAATACTGATGTCAAAACTAGGTATCAATCATACCGTAAGTTCCCTGGGAACACTTTCTCTTTAATTGCTAGATTGCTAGCCGTGCATCGGATTAAATCGTACAAGTAGCTAAGTGAAATTCTGAGTCTTCCAAACAAAGGTATTTCAGTATTTTCAAAGATAAAGTACATTTAAATGTACGTGCATGTTAAACACAAGTAAGAGATAGTAGGCTGGAACTACTTTTATGTCTAGTTCTTTCTTAAAAAATGTAACTTATTGCCACTGAATTTGTCTTTTTTTCCTTGAGATTTCTAGGCTATCTCAAAGTACTTCACTTAAATGTAGGGTAGCTATTGTAACGTTAGCTTAAAATAAAGCCGTTGAAGATAGAATCTATTCATCTGAGAGGCAGTTCTTATTAAGATGCCGTTGCTTTACATTTTAAGTTCTGTGTGTGTTACCGGTCTTGTTCTGACCTTCATCCAAATGAGCACAGAGAAGGTGATTTTGCAGTTAGACCATATGCTCTTTTGAACAGACTGCAGTGTCTGTTTTTTCTTTTAAAATACTATAATGCAGGAAACCTGAAAATATTCTCATTCCTTAGCAAAAGGTGTAAAGTGTCTTCTCCTTCGCCTCTGTTTGCAAGACATAGTAGTCTACCAGGTTGATAAGGGGGGAGAGGTAAACCAGTTTGACATGAGAGGCTATTCAGTAGTTAAATAAATGCAGTCCGGTGGGCTGCATAATTTGTGATGTAACAGCAGCCTTTTACAATTTTATTAAGGTACTTTACAGATAGCACTGCTTGAGATTATCACCTTCTTTAAACAGGTGAACTGATACATTTTCAGAAGATAGGAGTTATTTGGATAATGAAACAGTAATTCAGAAACAGATGCTTTAAATTTAATGCTTTTAGTATTAAGGAATTAGTGACCGTGGTAGCCAAGGTTAGAGAGCATCTTATTTTATAGCCATCTCCACTGTAATCTTTCCGGGAAGCTTGGAACGGTACAACTTCCCTGTATTCTGTTACAAACTAAGAGTAAAAATCCCTCAGTATTATAAAAAAAACTTTATACTAGAAAAATTTCTAGTATGAACTAGTTTTGGTGTTGCTTTAGAGGGAACAGTTCGGTGTAACACCTGAAATCTTAAGCTCAGATGCGTATATGATCAGCTTCCTGCGGGGAGTCTGGTCGTGGGGGAAGGTTAGTACTGTAGCAGCTCGTAGTACAGTCCAGGACTCTTCCCTGCTACGTGAGCTGAAGGAGAGGATGGATATGTGATCAGGTCCTCTCTTCCTTCTGCACTTACCTTACTGCCCGGAGGAAGGGTATCCAGCTGGCGCACGTCTGGGAAAATGGTAATGTTAGTAAGAGGAGTGTCTTCCCAGGAGGTGGCACCATCGTCTGAAGGCAGAGGCCCAGCTGCCTGCTGCGCTCGGTGAATCTGCGCTCAGCACCTGCAGAGGTGATGGCTTCAGAGACCCCCAAAGGCTTCCTTGCAGACGTTGTGATAGAGCAGATCTGTGATCTGGGGGGAAAAATACTCAAATGCAGGATACATTTGGTTACACATCACTACTTAATTGTATTTTGAAGTCGTTAATCATTTCATTACCTTTGCATAGTTCACCTCGCATATTCTATTGCTTTGATAGCTGCTGAAGCTTGAGTGCCTACAATGGTAAGCCCAAAGTGGATAAAACAATATTAATTTTATAAAATAGTTTTAAAAATATCTTTTAGAACCAACATAATTTTTTGTTTTATGCCCTACTTGAATTTGTGAATGACTAAACATTTAAAAATGTGTTTGCTGGGGCTATACCACCCGTATGTTACATACTCATTTACTAACTTTTTTCTAACTGTTAACAAGTTATGATTTGATGTAGTGAGTGCATATTGTAGATAAACTCTGCATATCATTTTAGGCAAGAAAGATGACAATAAATTATGTTGCAAGGTTGCAAAAATTAGGTTAGCAGTCTAGGAAGGGGAGCATGAGGATTGCTGGTCAGAGACCAAGTGGGATGTGTGTGATGGTCACACTTATTTACTTGTAGTGCAATGGGAAGTGTATTTGGTCATCTTTACTGTGAATAATTTAATTAAAAGAACAAAACTGGTGAAATCACAGAACAAACGGAGAATGCCAAGAGCAGAAGGAACTGGAGTAAGTTCAAAAGGGTTAAAGAAGAGATTAGAGCATTGCCAGATGCAGTAAATAAAAGTCGGAGAGTGGAAGAGGGCCCCATGGCGAGGTAAATCTCAGAGGCAAAAGGAGAAGTATTGTGTAATTGTTTCAAGGGAAGTAAAAATTCAAGAGACTGGAATGCAGACAGTAAAAATCCAAGCTTTTAAAAATTAAAGAGAATTTTCCTGGTAGTGTAATATTCAAAAACCAAGTTGGTGTAGGTGGCAAAAGTGTTATGTAGCTATTATGTAAGTAAACTATGTTTGAAAATAAATATGTTTCGCTGATATTTTATTAAATATGAGTATCTGAGGCTTGTTTAGCACTTAGCTAGCTGAAGGTTCAGCCAAGGAGGCTGTCGCTTAGGAGCGTGTGAGGCAGTGAAACAGGTGATACAGAAGTGTGGGAGGAGTATTGCAATACAGCAACTCTGAAATGCTTCCAGAAGAGTCTTTTAAGAGTAGGGATAGGGAGAAACTGATGAGTACAGAAGAGCTTTGACTTTGGGTGATGCATCCTGTTGGTTGCAAAAGCTCTGTACCCTCAGCTCGAAGAGCGGCACAGAAGCTGACAACACTGAAGTAGGAGACGGTGAAGAACTCTCAGAATTAAGTGAATTCTAACTAATTTTCCACTAGCCAGTGTAGTATATTAGTGCTGCTCCGTAGGCTCTGGAAGTAAAAGTTATAAAATAGGGGAACTAGGATGCTTTAAATGGAAGCATTAAAAACAGATGAGAGAGCTGGTGGAGGGCAGGGCAGCTAGTTAGTACACCATGGAGGGCAGGTAGTTAGTACACCATGGAGGGCAGCTAGTTAGTACACCACCAGCAGCAGGAAGCCAAGTCCATAGAAAGCATGCGTTCGACAGTCAATGGGAGGGGTGGTGCTGTGTGTCATATATATATATATATATGTGTATATATATATACACGCACGCACGTATATAATGGGCTATTTAAACCTTTGTAACGACCTTTCTCCATGTGCTTAAATCTCTGCTGCCACTACCAAGACGACTTTTGCTCTCGCTGCTCCCTATTGTTTCGTTTCCAGGACGATGAGCCCCTTCAGGCTGTGCCCTGTTTCACAGCTGGATTTCTGTCAGATTCACAGCTTGCCCTGTCGTTGCTGAATCTGTGAGCTGCACGTGCTGACTTAGCTTTTGCTCTTTATGATTTAGACTTTCAACTACAAATGCTACCAAAAAAATGGAGTTGGAGAAATTAAAGTTGTCAATGTATGGACAAAACTTTTCATCAAAGAAATGCTGCTTTGTCAATGAGTGTTTAGTATGGATCATTTAATAATGGAAGGAAGTTTAATGAGTAAATCTTTATAACTGTAGCTATAACTAACACCTTTTCTTGGCTAAAAGGAGGAGGATTGAAGCATGACAGCTTTATTCTTCTGAGCTGATGTGGGCCATATCAGCATATCATACATATTTCCCTCTGCTTGGTTTCAGGCCTGAGGAGTTCGTATGCTAGCCAGCACAGCCAGCTAGGACAAGAATTACGATCGACCGTGTCTCCGGACTTGCACATTACCCCTATCTATGAAGGCAGGACCTACTACAGTCCTGTGTACCGCAGTCCCAATCACGGCACCGTGGAGCTCCACCAGGGATCCCAGTCAGTGCTGTATCGAACAGGGTCAGGTGGGTAGAGGGCTTCCAAAGCTCTTCTTTTGCCTGTGTCCCAAAGTCAGGCTCAATACACTGGCGGGAGTCATGCTGGCACCTAAGGCATGTAGGAGAACATGTATGAGAGATGTAGTGCCAGTTTAAAAGGAAAAACTAGATGTTAGAAATTAATGGAGACAGAAGTAGGTTGAAGGACTTAGAATAACCAGCAAGAATGAAAAAGCTTTTGTGATGTTTGCAAGAAATACTTGGGACTATATATCAGTGTCGGCTTAGGGGCAGAATATTTTGTTTGACGTCACACACAGGTACAGTAAAATGATAGCTTGCGCACTGAACCTACCGCATCTTTCCCAGTAACAACACTGGTTTTATGCACCTTGTCAGCAAAGGATAATGTTAAAATACTGCATCTGAAGATTGTGTATTGAAACTGAACTATTTCTATAGCGTTACATAGAGTTGCTACTCATATACTGTGAAATGCTTAGGCCTTAGATTAGAATTAAACTGATTTGCTGTAAAGAGAAATGCAGTGCAGTTTGGTCTTTAAGGTTCATTAATAGTTTATATAGTGGACTAATATCCAAAAACTGAGTGCTTTAACAAAGTAACTCTCTAGAAATATTTATAGAGAAGTGTCCAATTCATATGTCATGTTTTCACACATTTGAAAATTGCTTTTTAATGGTTTTTAATGTAACTGAAATACTAACAGTATGGGATGCTGAAGGAGGCGACGGTTTTTGCAATTCTCCTGTCTTGTACAACCCAGAGTAAACAAGTTTGTCAGGCTGTGCCAACGAGGAAGTATAACTAGAAATTGGAATTCTCTGTTTACTCGTCTACCTAATGTCACTTACCTTGGTGATACTGGGTAGGAGCTACCACAACAGCTCTGTTAAGTCAGGAAGATACATGTTACTGGTTTTGAAATTATTGGCTTAATCTTTGAAATCATCCTCTTGTTAGCTTTTTGTCAGGGAAAATGTACATGTAGTTCTGGAAAGGAAAATGTCATATAAACTGTATAAATCTTTGTACTTATTTTTCCTTTTTTTTTTTTAGTGCAGTTGGCAAATTGGCATTACTGTTAATAATTGAATTTTGTTATAAACCTTGGTAACAGTTTGCATCCTGACTGCTGCTTGATGGCACAGCGTGCATTTCTTACTTTAAGTACTTGTTGGGGCAAGCTGCGGCAAAAGCCTGATTCCACCGAACCTTTAGTTCTGTAACTAACTTCTCTGTTTTCCCTGGGACATTGAGTAATTGCTCCCTTGAATCTGGCAATAGCTTTCAACTTTGAGCACAGTTCACACTTTTAAGACTGCCTTTTTTTTTTTTTTCCTTACACTTTTAACCACTTATTGCCTCTTCTTTTCAATAGACGTGTGTTACCTAGTTTGTTTTAATGCTGATTTTGTAATAGGACTCGGAAATCTGCAAAGATCATCCAGTCAGCGTAGCACACTCACATACCAAAGAAATAATTATGCTCTGAACACAACAGCTACCTATGCGGAACCCTACAGGTCAATGCAGTATCGACTGTCAGAGGCCAGCTATAACAGGCTGCAGCACGCAGCGCCTGCCGATGATGGGACGACGCGATCTCCATCCATAGACAGCATTCAGAAGGACCCCAGGCAAGTCCGTTTGTGCTTTCAAGAATCGTACGTATTTGCTGTAATAAGATATTTTTTTAATACATACCTTTTTGGAATAAATATGGCATTTTGTTGTGCATATTCCAGTTTTACATTGTTGAAACAATCATGACCAATTTAGATACTAAGATCTGTATCTTTCTAGCCAAAGTAATAAGTGCAATCTACTTGTCACAGTAAGAAAGAGCAACTTGTATGCATTTAGTAGTTGTTACATTTTTCTTCATGTTTATTTTCATGTAGAAGTTACTATAGGAAATACTTATAAATTTGCTGAAATTTGACTGGATTATTCCAAATATTTTCAAGTAACTCTAAAGAGAGCAACCTGTAATATTGTAGTAAGTTTTCTCTTAATAGGAATGGGAATCAGGATTTGTAAACTTTATTATTTACTTGGATTTTTGAGCATGGGAAAACTTAGATACTACGCTGGGTGGGTTTTTTTCCTCCATCTTCCTTCTCAGAAGGAAGATAGCCCAGCAGATATTAGTGAGTATATTTCTAAATCTGTGAATTGGGCATGGGTATGTTTAATGACTTTTATGGATTTGTCTGCGCAAAATCATTTTGTTTAATGAAGGAGATTTGATTTCAATGATTTTAAGTTTACAATCCCTGAATAGCTCAAATTATGCAAACTTCCCGCATCTGATCATGACGATGAAGTTTCAGGCTACCCAGTTTTTGTTGAAGTATAATTGACTTCAAACTAGGAAGAACGCTGAGCACGGAGAAAAAAAATGTGTGGAAGAGATGCCCCTGAGCAGCATTGTTAAGTGGGTATCTGTTGCATTATATATTTAGGTTTTGGGAGATTTATGTAGGTTGCAGTGTTTGGTTGATATAATTTTTGTGTATATATATATATATATGTTTGTGTGGTCAACAACCAAACTAACTGAAGAACATAGGGTATAAAACGTCCTTTTCCGATTGGAAGACTGCAAGGTGATGTGACTCAGTTATTCTAATGTATCTCCTAGCGTTGGCACTGCAGAAAAAAACACAGAATTCTTGAGAAACACTTAAGATTCTCTTGTAATTCTCCTTAGTAAATAAACATACATCTATAACTAATGCCTTCTCTTGAATGCGTCTGTCTCCTGAAGGGAGTTTGCGTGGCGAGATCCAGAGCTGCCTGAGGTCATTCACATGCTGCAGCACCAGTTCCCCTCGGTTCAGGCGAACGCAGCTGCCTACCTTCAGCACCTGTGCTTCGGAGATAACAAAGTGAAAACCGAGGTATGCACGGAGTGCTTTTCTGTTCTGGGGAGACGAGAAAAGAAAAAGCAGACCTCTCGCCTCTTCTGGGTTTTTTTCCTCATGACGCAGTACTTTGGACACTTTGGCATTTCTGTTTGTACCAGATGTATGATAATATCGAAGTACCTAGGTGTGTGTAATTGCACACGCACAGATTTTTCCTGTCATAGGAGTCTGCATGGAAATTATATGAAAATATTTGACATCCAGGTTGTGTAATCTGGCAGAACTGTGAAATGTGTTTACCAGAGCTTGTTTGTGTGTGATATGTGGGTGACTGGAGACTAAGACACACAAGAGTTCTGGAAGGCTTGCCACTGGATTTGGTGAAGGCATTTTAAGGCATTGTAGGAAATGAGTGAGCTCTCAAGCAAAGGAAAGAAATCCAACCCTAGAAATATAGAGAGGAATAGTATTTATGTGGAGGAAGGATACATTTGAGTGAAAAATCAGATTATTGTAGAAACTTTTAGAAACTGTTTGGACTTGAAGAGCTGTTCCTTCTGCAGAGCAGCTATGAGCTATTGATCTGAAGGAATTTACTTTTTTGTTCATACCATAGGTGTGTGTGTTATCTGTTATTTTCAGTATAAATATTATTTATGTTAATAAAACGTTGGTGCAACTTTTATAAGAAGAAAGCGCAACATAATTCAGTGTTGTTGGAAGGCAGATGAAAAGATGGTGGTGGTTTTGATGTTCTGGTAAAGATGGCAGTGATAATCAGATGTAGACAGATTTATAAGGTCGTCTTGCTATTTTGTAAGGGATATGACAGGTTATTTAGGAATTCTTCAGATATTATTTGTCTGCACGTGTTCATCTATGGGAGATATTGTGTTTCTTTACTGTTTCCATTATTACAGAACTTGTTTTAGAAATTATGGAATGTCTGCTTTAGTTTTTTTCAAAAGTACACAAAGCTGAAAGAAGTCTGCCAAAATTTAAGCAGAATTTTAATGTGGTGCTAACTTGTATGTCATGTATGAAGTGGTATCTCAATTGTTTACCCTAGTTAGCATCAGAAATGCCTGGTATGTTTTTAAATCAATTCAAGTATAAAGGATTATACCATATCATCAAGCTCATAAAACCTTATCCAAAGAAAAAGGTCATCTTTTTGATTCGGAAGATGAGTTTCAGTGGTCAGAGACAACCGTAAATGCAGCCTGCCTTCCAGTTAGAGCGTGGAGTTTTGGAACAGAAAATTTCTCCATTTCAAACAGAGAAGATTTATGTACTGGCAGTTATTTCTTTTGAATGAGAATAATCAACTGTTAGAAAGTCTCGGAATCCTATGAGAGAAGAAATGCAATTGTCTGGCTTCCAGGAGAAAAAGAGTATTCCTGCGCTTTGGGAGAGGCAGCCTTATGTCCGTGTGTCCTGGGGAGGCTTTCGGGCTCTTCGGAGGAAGCTGTCCCTTGAGTTGGGATGATGGGCAGGGATCGGCACGTTTTGAAAACACGATGGTTTCGGTGGCAATAGGGAAGTTGCAGTTCCAGAGGCCAGCATGAGGAACTGTTTCAAACAGGAAGCAGTAAGCTACTGTGTGTCAGCTGAGTGATGGTAACTGCCCGTACGAGTGCTCCTGCAAGGTGACCTAAAGTCTCTTAAGCCAAAAATCCATGAAAACTTGTACACATTAATGTATTTCAGGTAGCCCCTACCATCATACAGGTTAGAACAGAAGCGGGGCTGCAGTGAATCCTTAGGCTGCTGTGTTCACGTCTCTTTGGCGCAGAGCCTGCTCCCGTAGAAGCGAAGTGCCCCGCGTGGGGCGGTGGGGGTGTGGGGGGGTGCGTCCGTCTGTCCCCATGGGACGCCTCCTTAGGGCGCTGCGGGTCAGCTCTGCTGGGGTGGGGTTTCTGAAGAGAGCCTGTGCCGAGTCCATGAGGCGTATTCTGTGGACTGTGTGGCACAGACTAACGTACTGTGCTAAAATAGTACCGGGTTACAACAGAGCAATCTTACGTTGTAAAATAGCTCACACTTTTAAAAACAGTTAGTGGAAAATATTTTGGTAGCCTTTTGGTGGTGACTTTAAATTTAAAAATAATGTTACTCTTGCGAGTAATACCACTTAGTTATCTCTTTAAAATAGCTTTATTTAGTAGCTGCTACAGAATTCTAAAATACTTCAATCTTCTGTCATTTCTGTAAGTTATTTTGAACAAAGAAAAGTACTACATGGAAATCAGATCTCAAAACACAATGTTATTTTTTTAGAAAATATATAACAAAGAATAAATGCGACTAACCTGCTTAAAGCAAACAAGATAAAAATTTCAGTTTGTTTTACGAAATTTCTGCGGAGTAGACCTTCCTTATAAAAAGAACTTCAGATACACTGATAGGACTGGATAGATGCCAATTCGAACTGAGTTCTGTGTGTGTGTAGCTAAGTGTAAAAGTTGACAATTAATTCTTTGCAACTTCTTATTTCTAATATTCCCTAAAAAGATATTCTGAGGTATAGGAAGTTGCTTTTGAAACTGCATTACTGGGAAACAAAACTTTACAGGTACAGGTCTTCTCTGAACACAGCAAATGACTGAAAACGTCCATCAGCCTCTTCAACAAGTGGTTAACAGGCATTTTCAGTACAGTGTAACGAGCAAGTTATTAAGATTTACCAACAATATTTCTTCTTGAAGTAGAGGGGAATGTACTGTTTTTTCAAAAATAAAAGCCGTTTAAATCTGTAGGGTGAAATGGATGGATGCTGATGTTCCCAACACTCCATTTTCTAGGTGTGTAGGCTAGGAGGAATCAAACACCTGGTTGATCTCTTGGATCACAGAGTCCTGGAAGTTCAGAAGAATGCTTGTGGTGCACTGAGAAACCTTGTTTACGGAAAGTCTACTGATGAAAACAAAATAGCAATGAAGAACGTTGGTGGGATACCTGCCCTCTTACGATTGTTGAGAAAATCTGTCGATGCCGAAATAAAAGAGCTTGTAACAGGTAAGTTTGGAATAGAAACAAGCAGAGAACTATAATACAGATTATTTTTCTGAAGTGGACAAGACTGGAATAACTGGTAAGTGACTGGAATTGAGTATATCGACTGGATTTTTATTTGTGCTTCGGTATTTTTTTGTGAATACGAAATCACTTGTTTTGATTACCAACAGTGAAAGTATTGGCACGGAAGCACAGATTCCCTGGGAGAAGTGAATCTCGAGGTAGCTGCCCTGACGCTACACTTAGGGTAGATTTCCCCTGGTATGATTCTCCTACAGACACAGCTAGATCTTGGATAGGTATTCCTTTACTGACTCCTCACATTTGTTTTGCGACAGGCTTTTTTGATCATCTGCTGACAACAGTTTTAAATGAGATCTTGCCCGAACTATGTAAATGTGTGTTAGAGACAGAAATTGCAAGTGTGCAAATCACAGAAGCATCTCGGAGCCCAGCCCCTAGCAGAGTCACAGCAAGTGCCTGTGTGCATGCTCCTCATCCCTTGAGTGTGAAGTGCCAGACTTAGCTTATAACCCGTCAGCCTGCTTGGCACTGAGTGCAGACAGAACGTGCGGAAATAACAGATGATTTGCAGTTCTACCACATGAAGTAACTCCATTTCCACCAAAACGGGGAGCTTGTAGGGTACTGTGCATACATCTGCTGTCTCTTTTTCATAATATGGGAGTGGTTTGTCTGTGAAGGTTTTGGGGGATTGAAAAGTATGAGAGGATAGAAAAGCAGTTTTCATTTTCTTTAACCAGTTCCTCTTTTGAGTTGTAGTAGCTCGCTCATTTGATTTTGTTCAGCTGCAAAGCTTAACTGCCCACCCACTAAGCAAAGCTGCACAGCAGTGCTCATTAGACGTAAGAGAGGTGTCACACTGGGAGCCTTCCCAAGTTATTGCCTTGTTTAGAAAAGTTATTAAGTAGAGAAAGGACTCTACAGAATATATCCAACGCGTTTAAGTTGACTTCTCGCTAATTAAGAGTAGTCCCAGACTCAAAGCAGAATTATTCCCTTGCATCACTTGCTTTAACAACAAATGTTTGGGGGTGGGGAGGAGACTTAGGTGAGATCTAATTTCTAGTTTGCATCACAAATTGCATGAAATATGGTTTCAAAAACTTAAAGCTGTAGGCCAGTGAAGTATTTAGGTTTCTCACAGTTAGGTACCCACGAAGCACTTTTCTTTAGTGGGGGCATACATTTACTGAAGAGATTTATGGCATGAAATCGGATGGGTATCTGAAATAGCCTGCTTTCTGTAATCAGACTGTTAAACCTGAAGAATAAGTAAACCTCAGCTTATTTTGAGTGTGTAAATGTAATGCAATACAAAGTTTGGTGAAGCCATAAAACATTTTTGAGAATCACTCAAGACCTTTTATGAAAAAAACCTTGCACAACAACTTTAAAGAGTAGGGGGTGTTTTTTGTTTTTTGTTTTTTTTAATTTCCTGGTTTGTAATCAATTCTCTTTTGTTAGTGGAAGTCTTGCAGTACAGGAGCTGGAGTTAAAAGTCATAAATAACACTTTTAACACGGCTCTAAAGCAGGTCGATGATGGTATTGGAAGTATCAAGAATCTCTGAACACTTTAACATGTAAAGTATCCATTGTTGCAGACTTTTCCTCTTTAGTTCCTCACCATTATCAAACTGTGAATGAGATGAGTCTGCTTTTTGCTGTTTACAAATTAATTTATTATTTTGTTCTGTGTTCTATGTCAAACTATTGGAAGGAAATGTGTAATTTTCACAGAAGTAATATTTCTGTGAAATAGCAGATGATTTAAAAAGTGACCGGGTACTGGGTACAGGTAAGAAGTCCAGTTGTAAGCAAAAAACTTAAGCAGGCGTTCTGTCCCAGAGGAGGTCTAAAAATACCAGGAACGCTGAATGGGTGAGGTGCGGTTCCAGAGAGTAAAGGTGGTGTGGTCAGAGGGTCTGTGATCTGCCGCAGCAGGAGCCCTGTACGTACCCGGTCCTGTCTGCTGCCCCGTGACCACTGATGGGAGTGCTCAAAGGCCGTGGCCTTCACAGGCAATGGAATGAGCTGTACCTCCGGGAAGAAAGAAGGGGACATCTCCTGTCAGTCGGCGTGTGTTTCTCCTGAGTGCGTTTCCGAAGAGAAGAGTATTTACTCACTGATAGGCGTGTTTTCCTCCTCAGTATTGTGGGAGACCGAGCTGCTGATCCATTAGCGTTATTCTCGTTGCCGTCTCCCATCCCGACTCTTTTGTCAAAGAGCTTAGGCAGCAGCCTGGCAGCTGGGGCGAAGGCAGCTGAAAGCATTAGCATCTGAAGTTTAGAAATGTATTTCAGTCTGTAAAGGGAATCTTTTAATGACAGCTTTGCTGACCGCTTACTGACCTATAATAATGGAATAATATTAAAGTTGCATTGCAGACTAATTATATTTTGGTAAAATATCTTTCCTCTGTTTAAAGTCATGTCTTTTAAATTGTTACCGTTGCTTTCTATTTGTTTGCCAAGTCTTTTCTGACTTGACTGCAATGGAAATCTTTCCTTAAGGGGTTCTGTGGAACTTGTCTTCATGCGATGCAGTGAAGATGACAATCATTCGAGATGCTCTGTCAACACTAACAAACGCTGTGATAGTGCCGCATTCTGGGTGGAACAGTTCTTCCTTTGATGATGATCACAAAATTAAATTTCAGACTTCCCTAGTTCTGCGCAACACTACAGGATGCCTGAGGTAACTTGCTGTTCTAGAAGACTCCCTTTTATCATCTTATCCAGCAAGCCCTTTTTATACTGTACTTTGTAAGACAAAAGAGTTGTTGCATTCTGTACATTACATATGGTTCTGTCATTTAGCAGCTTCTGCGTATTTTTTTTCCATATTAGAAAAACAATAACAGTACAAAGTTAGTCACTAATAGATGCTCTAATGGCCAGTGATTAAATTTTGATTGGTTTTTAAATAAATTACAGTCATTGCACTTTTCTCCTGTTAATTACTGCAATTTTTGTATTGTATGTAGGGCTTATGAATATTATTTAGGAAAAAAAATTGTGCATTTGGTGATTCTTTATTGTTGTATATATTTAAATAATTATGCATACATACCAGTAAAGAAGTGTTTTACAATTCCCTTTGTGGATTTCTGAAACAGCAGTAAGAAGAAAAAAAGTATGCATAATAATAAAAGGCAAAACTAAACATCTGAAAAGAGAATTCAAGGGCCAGGGTAGTATATGAGCTATTTCTGTTCACTTGTAGGTTTGTTTCTAATTTTAATGTAATCTATTTCCAACTGTGTTCCGCTGGACAGCAGAGTAAGGCCATTGGGCTAAACAGAGCTGGAATTGCTTTCGACTTCCCAGTAACCCTTCTGAACTTCAGCATACTGTAATCAAGTACTGTTTTGCTGCTGTTCATTGAGCTGTTTTTCAAGATGACAAGTTTTGCGCTGCTTTTGGACATAGAGTTTGCTAGCATAGTCGTGCAAACATGACGACTGGAGAAAAAGCACCTCTGCAGACAGGCACAGTGGCGTTTTATAGCAGCAGAACCATTCTCACTGTGCATCCCGTCACAGTGCAAGCTTCAGGTTTTTGCAGTATGTTGGCCTTGAAGGCAAATATTTGTCAATATCCTTGTTCTAAAGCACAGTGCAGCCTTCTCCTTCCCCTAGACCTTCACACTTGGTTCTGTGTAGCACGATTACAAATGCTAATGGGCATGCACCACAGAACAGGTCACCGAATGGATCCCATTTAAAAAAGACAACGAAGGGTATTTCTGACGCAGACAAGCTCAGCAATCTGTTCTGCAGCACGTACAAACCGTAGCTTTGGGCTTGTACAACAGGGAGGGCTGGAATGGGAACGTCGGTGGGAAAGGGGTTCTGCGTAAGGCCGTTTTGTCAGCGAGTCGGTGCTATCTTGAAGTGGCAGTTTTGAATCGTATTTTTCTTTTCTAAGAACTTGGGATGGGTTCCTGCGCAAAACGGTGTGTTTGCTTTTAACTTCTCAATTATCAGTCAACTATATAAAACACTCTGCAAACCGCCTACTAAACGGATTGTATGTATGTCTGTCTGAATGCACTGCGTCTCTTTACCGTTTTGCCCCTTAGGAACCTCAGCTCCGCAGGTGAAGAGGCCCGGAAGCAGATGAGGTCTTGCGAAGGGCTGGTTGATTCACTGCTATACGTCATCCACACGTGTGTGAACACATCGGACTATGACAGCAAGGTGTGCGCACGTTTCATCTCGGTGATTTTTAGTGCTAAATTGTATGTGATAGGAGCTTTTGGGGTTTGTATAGTA
Organism: Chlamydotis macqueenii; assembly: GCF_036417535.1. NCBI lineage: Eukaryota > Metazoa > Chordata > Aves > Otidiformes > Otididae > Chlamydotis > Chlamydotis macqueenii. The sequence goes on along the minus strand of NC_141561.1, from coordinate 539,690 downwards.
GAACTTAGCACCGTGATGTGCTTAGCTCAACTGGTCTTCTCTCCCAACCCCAGTTTACTGATGCACAATCCAGTTCTGTTGCATAATCCAGTGTAACTTGTTCTGTGCTTTTCATTTTCCTCAGTGTTGAAGTATTCATTCTTTAATAAAATAATAAGCTCGTGCTCTTCATTTTCAGAATGCTAAGCCGCTATAGTAGAGATTACTGTTATAAATATTTTTGTATTTGAGGATATCAGGAGGGAGAGTGCCATTTTCCCACAGAAACAGACAAAGCAGTGCCCCAGGCCCACAGTTAGAATTTAGTGCTTGTGCTCCAAATGCCTTTTGACCTCTACTTAATTTGCTTGTTTTGCTTTATCACTATGCAAGAAAGTAACTAATTACATGACATCTTTCTGGTTTGGCTTCAGACAGTGGAAAACTGTGTGTGTACCTTGAGAAACCTTTCTTACCGTTTGGAACTGGAGGTACCGCAGGCACGTCTGCTGGGAATCAATGAGTTGGATGACTTGTTAGGAAAAGAATCACCTAGCAAAGATTCAGAGCCAAGTTGCTGGGGGAAAAAAAAGAAGAAGAAAAAAAAAACTTCACAGGAGGATCAGGTTTGCCGTTTTCCTTGTATTACAAACACATCAGCTGTAGTTTAGCTAATGGTGAGGAGTACATAGCTTGGAGAAAAACTGTCGTATGTTGAATGAAAATAGAGAGGTCTCATGTCGTTACAAACACACGTTCACTTTTCAGTGGGATGGAGTCGGCCCTATACCAGGATTTTCCAAGTCTCCTAAAGGGGTGGAAATGCTCTGGCACCCCTCTGTGGTAAAGCCATACCTAACGCTTCTAGCGGAAAGCTCCAATCCAGCTACTCTGGAGGGCTCTGCAGGATCTCTCCAGAATCTGTCTGCAGGCAACTGGAAGGTATGTGAATTCCTACTCTTCCTCCTATCATTGCATTTTAGCTGGTTTTTTAATGAGATATTGGAAGGTGTTTGGAAGGAACATGTAATTTTCTAATATGCGTCTGAGCGTTTCTCTCTAGTGTATCATTAGCGCTCGTGTGCTGCAGGAGTGTTACTTCCACAGTGAAGAGCAGTGACAAAGACGATAGACAGGAAGAGCAATAGGGAAATTGGCCTTGAAGTTGGTACAACTTATTTTAAATGAAAAGAAAAAGCTTTTTCTAGTGTGTATTAGGTCAAAATAATCTTCTAGCTGTGAGTTCTGGTGGGAAGGTACTGTCAAAATAAGACCAGCACAAGTAAGTTGTTCGTATTTGCTTTGTTATTTGTATTATTTATTTCCATACATTCTTGCTTGTGGCCCCTTGCATACAATATGTTACAAAAGCACCACATGAGAACACTTTATTAAATGTTAGTATTTGTCATGGAGAGATTTAAAAAAATGCTAATTGCTTCCTTTGCTTGTAAAAAAACAGTTAAGACTTTCATTTTATGACCATTAGAAGATTGGTCTTTAAAAAACCAAAACTGTCCCCTTCTCAGTAATTTGTCATCTTTTAAGATATCTTGTCTGTTAGATCACTTTTTTAAACTTTGCTTTGTAAGAGGAATGAGTGAAAACCAAAAAAGAGCCAACCCTTTATAATAATAGCACAGAGATGCATTTAACATGTCCTCTTCCCTTTGGAAAGCGTCCCCTAGCACACTTAGGAGTGACAGCCTAGTGAGAGAGTATTCCGATCAGAACGTCGTGGTAGATTTGTGAGTAACAACCGTTTTGTTATAGTTCGCAGCATACATTCGAGCTGCTGTAAGAAAAGAAAAAGGACTTCCGATCCTTGTGGAGCTGCTGAGAATGGATAACGATAGAGTTGTTTCGTCTGTGGCAACTGCCCTAAGGAACATGGCGCTGGACGTTCGTAATAAGGAGCTTATCGGTGAGTGCAGAACTGCTGGAGAAAGCACGATGCCAACATGTCAGACCTGGTGTGGAAAAACACTGGAATGAGATTCTACCAACAGGAACAGCATTCTTGATTTTGCTATATTGTGTGAGTTGTGTCACAGAAATTCATCTTTTCAACAGCAGCAGCTTTTCAGAGTAAAACTGATATTTTAGTTTGCCTTTAGCCATCTTGCGTGGAATCTCTTCAAAACGGAGGGAAGTCACCTCAGCTGAACTAAACTGGACAGGGAATTGCCAGTACAAAATATGATGGAAAACACAGCTCTACTTCCTTGGAGCGAAAGGGGGACCTTCTCAGAGGGTCCCTCAGGTAGTCTAAGAGGATAGGACAGTGACATGCCTCACCCTCGGCTTCTGGCTGCCTCGGCCTAAATGGACCCTGCTGACACACGTCATGATCTAAAAAAGCTCCATTTTTCTCACAGAAGCATATTTGTGTTGTAGACTAATGGGATAAGTATGTAACAACGACTTATGCAGATAAAGAGTATCATTATTCTAAAAAAGATAAATGCAGGTGAACAGAATTTCAGTATTTCTGAAGCTTCTCCTTCTCCATCTCCATCTTGGATGTTCAGAACATGTTTTCTTGCAGTGTGGGTATTATATGTGTAAGAAATTAGTGAAAACAAAATTCTGTTCTATAGCACCAACCATATACAGGTCAGACTCAGGTGACAGTCTTTTTTCAGGACTTTTTTTTCCCTTCCTGGCAGAGCTTTTCAGTTCAGGAATGCACCTCCACCTGTTACTTCTGCCTGTCAGAGCCTTAACTTGAAAGAATTCCTGGCTTTCCAGATACACTCTGAAAGTGGTCTTTGTGTAAAATATTTTGAGACGTGAAGTGAGTCGTAAATTACCCCACACTACTGATCTATTTTATGCAACTTTAATAGTGGCAGGAATAATGGGTTTACATGCTCTGAAAGCTGAAGAAAATAGGAGAGTGGGGATTCCAACAAATAACAATATAAATTGGTGTATGCAAACGTGTTGATGAGCTTGCTAAAAGACCGGCAGTGACAAGGCACTGCTGTGTGCAGCTTTCTTGGTGTCAGTTTTCCAGTGTGTTTGAAAAGTTCCTCTTGTTTGTAGAATTCATTTTTGGATTTTTTTTTTCCCTCAGGCACGTTATGCAAATAGCTAGCTAATGGCTTTGTATAAAGCTTATTCATTATTCACTGCTATGTATAAATACAGATGTTCAATAAAATCAAGTAATCGTACAATTAACAGCACAGCCTAAACAGGAAAAAAGAAATTACCTTAGCTTTAGTTAATTTCCTTTGTCTGCAGCGTGATCATTCCTGCGCATTAGTCAGTACCTGCAATCTGAAAGAGCTGAGATCTGATCTCTTATGGGTAACAAAAGGTGAACAGAATGTCTGGAAGGAAAAAATTCCAAGTTACTGTAAGGATTTCTTTAACTCTCTCCTAAATGAAGCCTAGGAATGTGCACCACTCCTTCAATCGTAATAACGAGTGTAACATTTTTCCTTGGATTATTCTGCCTTCTCCAAAGAATTCCTGTTTACACATGCTCCTGTTTTAATGCAAAAATGCAACTTCTCAAAACTGTAAGCTAAAAGGAAAAAAAAAAATTCAAAAATTGATCTTTAGTCTCTCCTGGCTCTGTGTAAAATGTGAATTCCTGGAAGGGTTTCATGGTTTTGATCCTGTATTTCTTTGTATTGCTTTCAGGTGCAGGTTTGTGATGAGTCCTATAATTTCACGTCTTAAGTAGCAAAATGTGTATTTTTCACTTGGTTCTGTCGATGGGTTTCTGTAGGTAAATATGCCATGCGAGATCTGGTTAATCGACTCCCGGGAGGCAACGGCCCAAGCATACTGTCTGATGAGACTGTAGCAGCAATCTGCTGCGCTCTGCACGAGGTCACTAGCAAAAACATGGAAAATGCCAAAGCCCTCGCGGATACTGGCGGAATAGAAAAGCTGGTGAACATAACGAAAGGAAGAGGTGACAGGCAAGTAGGCAGCAAAGTTCATACCTAAACGGTTTCTCTGTTCCATTTAAAATGCTTAAGAATGTTGGAGATGGAGTTTTTTTGTTTGTTTGTTTTTTTGGTGGTTTTTTTTTGTTTTTTTTTTTAATTTAAAAAAGGGATCTGCGTTTGCAGGCCTGATCTGTGTAGCTACCAGAGCCTGGGTCACACTGGGAAGGAAGAGGCAGTTGGTACCACCGTTCCCTTGCAGGGTATTCTCCAGCTAAAGCTTGTGGAGGCTTTTACAGTTGCACGCAATAATCACATTATTGGGGCCTATTCAGGTTAAATGGTATTAAAAAAAAAAAAAAAAAGTCCCCTCTTAAACATCTACAAGATTAAGAGAACGTTTTGAGCTTTTCAGAGTCAGACTACGTCAGTGCCTTTGTCAGGCTGTGTCGCAATAGCTATTCGTTCTATCTAGCATGACCATTTGGTAGGCTGTAAGGAAAACTTGGCCTGCCAAGCAGTTTACCTGGCCAGCGGGATTTTCTCAAGTAGGATTGCCAAGCAAGTGTTGCTTGAGAAGACCTGGCTCTCTGCAGACTGCCTCGGGTATGGCTGCGCCAGCCGCTCTGCTGGGGGTTTTGTTGGCCGAGTTCAGCACTGGGCTGCATCAGGCGTTGTGTTTGTGTAGCAGTACCAGAACCCTTCAGAACCGACAGCTGAGCATCGGGGAACAGGAACGCGTAACAGCTCCTGAGTCGTGCGGGTCAGCGCCAGGTCAGCCTCACGGACCCCGTCTGGCTCCGATCGGCATTGCTGCTCTGTGCTCCTTAGCAACGTGACTGATGCGGATCATTAGCAGGACTGTTGTGTACACCAGGATATCGCAGCTCTCCCTTCCACGGATAGCATCTAGCCAGCCCTGTGTCCTGCTGCCAGTGCTTGACCAGGTGGTAAAGGGCAGGAAAGGATCTCCTCTTGGAGAAGCTGGTCTGTGTGAATTAAACATACCACATTTTTAACAGCGCCTTTGTCTCGGAAGGAGCTGGGCCGTATTTTGGGTACCCACAGTTCATAATACTTCGTGTGTCCAGGGACACAGCCTCGTCTCAGCTGCAGGTGTGATGCAGTGATCCTTTATGTGACTTTGTTGGTCTGTGGAGACAACATGTAAAGTTGCATCTGCTCTTACATTTAGGAGGCAACAGGGTACACTGAACACATGTAAAATCTTGTGAACATATTAAGAGCCTCTACTCATTGACTGACACTATCAACGGCCAGTTTTCGGTCTTTTCTTTCAAAAACTGTATTTGGATGAATGCTCACCGTGACAGAAAAAGGCACGTTTAACACAGAGGTTATGCTGTGGCGTGTACTGTCAAATCACTGCTTCAGTACCACCACCAGCTAACTACCACTTCTCTTTAAAAAGATGACAGGATTGTCTTTTTAATAACAGCTAGAGCAACTCTCCTAGCTTTGCTCTTGAGAGTGGAAAAGTGTTTTCCCAACCAATAAAAGTTTTCAGTAGTGCAGCACAGGACTGAACAGTCTCACTACGAGGATGTCTGGAGACTTTTAATACCAGCTCTCTTTCTATTTGTCTATTCTTTTTCCACAGTTAGGAATTTTGTGCAATGATTTAAAGTATGGAGTCTGTTTTTATGAAATGCACTAAATAGACTGTTTCTTTTAATGATTTTTAGTTCTTGCAGATAATGACAGTAGCTGTTTCAACCCTTCTGTCTGTATTCCTCACGTGGATGCCCTGAAGAGAGAATTTCTGGGCTGGAGAAGGAAATGATTGTCATGCTTAATCAGGTTCTGCCTCTTGGTGAGGCTGCTGACACCGCTGCGTTCGCACTGCGGTAGTGCAGGCATGTGTTAGTGAGACCTGGGCAGAACCTGACTTGATGCTTGACAGCATCAAGATTTAGGCCATTATGTAGCTCAGGAACATTGTTCTTTTTAAGTGGAATTAAGTGGCTTTCTAGTAACGTGTAATATTCTTTACTTCCTTAGATCGTCACTGAAAGTTGTGAAGGCAGCCGCCCAGGTACTGAACACATTATGGCAATACCGAGATCTCCGTAGCATTTATAAAAAGGTAAAGTACAAAATTAGCCTACACTGGAAAATAGTTCTACAAAACCTCCTAATTTAATGAAAAGCAATTTATTTTGATGTTTTTCTTTCTGCCGCTCCACAGGATGGATGGAATCAGAGTCATTTTATTACACCAGTATCGACACTAGAGCGAGAGCGATTCAAGTCACACCCTTCGTTATCAACAGCAAATCAACAGATGTCACCTGTCATACAGTCAGGTCAGTCAAGAAATGTAGAGAGATTTACCGAAGGGGTACTTGGTGTCCCATTTTTTTAGGTCAAATAGCCTCTCAGTTTACTACTGATTCTGCCTGAAACATGGAGATCGTGCTGTCTCCCCTCTGTATGCAAACAGCAGTTCCTGTGCTGAGCGTCACCGTAGCTGTTACTGCTGGCAGGCTTCGCGTTCCACAGGATTTGTGGATGTCTCTACATCAGCGTTTTAGTTTGGAGAAGCAGCACTGTGAAGCGAATCTCCCCACTTACTCCTTACTGGCAGTCAAACCGCAGTCTCAGAACGTGTGAACTGTATTCGTCTCGGGTGAAACTAACCCAGATGATGTGCTTCCAGAGCACTAATACGCTCCAGCTGCTAATGTGTGGGTGTTGGGTTGATGGGACCAAGTGTTTCCCCCTGCAGAGCCACTCCTGTGCTGTACGACTCGGCATTGGAGCTGTAGCCTCGCAGCACCTGGTACTGGACAGTAAGAACGCGGCACACCGCTGGCAAGAAACCTGTTTCCGTTCCCAGTTATGTAACGTCCTGTTAGGATGAGCAAGACAAATACAAACATTTTACTTCTCTGACTCCTTATCTATTTCTTGCCTTTGTTCCTGTAACATCTTCAGTGCTAGGATTTAGAGACGCATGAGGGGGCTGATACAAACCTACTTGAAGCCTTGTGTCTTCATTTGGCATTTTATTTTATCCAATTTACTCTTCTGTTTTTATGTCAATGGATCTCTGTTAATACCGAGAAATATCTCTCTCTCTCTCTACCATGACTGCTAAAATAAGTGACCAGTTCCTACAATACTCGTGTTTGATTTCTTGTTTACATGAAAGTAACAACCCTCACACGTTCCTTCGTGACACGGTTGACTTGAAGAACAAGGACTTGACCAGGGATTTATACTTTACGAGAAGTATACCTGTAGTACCTCAAGCAGAGAAAGCAAGTGTTCATGCCCACGGTTCCTCTCAGCCACCGCAGTACGACCCACAGGACTGACTAGTGCCGTCCAACAGCAGACTGCACTTACTGCTTCCAGAGGACTTTGTAATTGTGATTTTCCTGTGTTCCACATCCGGTTTCCTCCCAGCCCTTCGGGATTCCAAAAGAATGTCCTGACCAAGTACCTTTGTCGCCCTCAAACCACGTGATCCGGAAGGCAGTGTCTAGTCGTCAAGTCGCACATACTGGCATCAAAACATCACCTTGAATTCACAGAGTTTAAGCTAAATATCTACTGCTAGAGCCAAAAACACCTTCTCAAAATAAGCAACAACAGGGCAGCACATACGGCTTAGGCTCAGGGGACGCACCAGGCTACCGGGGTGTAACAGGATGTTCCGATAGCTACTGCCGGATTGTTGTCTCAGCGCTTTCTGTCCAAAGGTGTGCTGGCAGGACCGTGTTACTGCAGTTCTTTGGACTACAAGTAGGAAGCAAGATGGGCAGCTCTAACGCAACGTTCAGAGGCTGCTGTACCTCGAAGAACACTCAGTAAAAAATCCTGGTAGGAAGTGTTTGCTTTTCTGTTCCAGAGCATGAACAAGCTTATACTACAAGGTGGAAGTTTGGCGCAAGGAACGCGTCCCCAGAGGGTACCGTGGTAGCACAGCAGATGCACCACAGAACAGCTGCACTTGGCCTTCCACGGGTGTTCTTGTTTCAGTCATGCAGTTATTAACACGCACGTTATGTTGACCCGTGTCAGAATTTTATGAAACCCCCAAATTTAGCTTTTTTTAGCCATGAATATGCCAGGGTGATATCACTAATTAAAATATCCATAACACAAAATTGTGAGATATGATGTAATGGACACAGCTAATAGAAGAAGGTATCATTGATTAATATTTCAAAGCCAAATTTCTCGAAGTTATTTTTCTCCTGTGTCAGTGGAGTCTTCCTAAGCCCACAAAACCCAAGTGGTCTGTAACACGGGGAAGATTTAGCAGAACAAACTTTTTACAAGTACAGTGTAGAGATCCAGCTGTTCACTGTGAGAATGTGAAGTAATCCACTGGTACGATCTTACAAGGGTTGTCAGCCAAGTGGAGCACAGAACGTCCAAGATACGCTCCCGCACGCTCCGCAGTCCCTAATACAAGACTGTACACGGATCACTTCAGCCAGGGAAACCGTATGTTCTTCTGTCCTGCCCCAAGTGCTGGGATGGACTTAAACATTCTATTTCATGTGACATTTAACAGTCAACATTTTATTTTATAAAATCATAAACATTAGCAGGAGTATGATCCTCTAAATGCAAACTGAAATGGGCCGGGTCTCATCAGCTGTAAACATCCTAGAGTAGTGACTCCCCATTGCAGGACAAGGTGACCATCTCCTGGTACGCTGCTGCTAGCTTTGGTCGTTGAGTTCTTGTCAGGAACAGCTGTGTACCGGTTCAGTCCCTTACCGCGTCTCTCTCATTTGTTAATCCTGGAGGAAGGAAGGGATGAGGAGAGAATAAAGAGGTTAAGTATGGGAAAGGCTTTTGTTGCATATACTGATATACTTCTTTTTTCATCAGTTGGCAGCACGTCCTCGTCGCCGGCTTTACTAGGAATTAGAGAACCCCGCTCTGAATATGACAGAATGCAGCCTTCTATGCAGTATTATAATAACCAAGGTGACGCCATTACACATAAAGAAATATATACTGGTAAGATACCGGTCAGGTGAACTTGTAACTGCAATACGTAAATATTAAATATTCCTTACGTGAAGAGTTTGTACAATCATCCTATGGGCAGTTGCATTAGCAGGCTTGTTACTGTTGTTTTCCATTTTTGTTCACTGCATGTGGAACAGAGCGGGCTTTTCATCCGTCTCTGCTATTTTCTTTAAAAATGCACACATTGCCAGAATAAGAGAAGATCTGTTTATATATTGTGAGGTGACGGGCGTTTGGAATTTTTATTTAAAATCCTATTACAGAAACATTTTGTTATGCACATTATATATAATATTATTATATTACGTGCTGTTGCACATTCTAATAATTTAATATAATCGTAATACCAAGATTTCATCTTTTCCCTGATCTCCCTTTTCCTTCTTGCTATTTGGCACAAGTCGCAAAACAACAGAGATGACAGTGATAAAAAGAATGAAGTTCCTTGTTTTAAAGCTGTAAAGCAGAAAACAGCAACACAGAAAAAGCCTCCTGGTTTCAGTTTAACTGAGGGACAACATTTGCCTGTGTTGTGTTATTATATCAAGTTATCAGTAGACACTAGAATCTGCAGAATTAATTGTCTGGGCACTACATAATTTCTTCTAGGTAAGAGAGAAGCAAATAGAATTACAGAGAACAGAATAAAGACTGACGTTTATGCCGTGAACTCTTTTCTCACAGGTTCCAGCAAGCCTTCACCAATTTACATCAGTTCCTATTCCTCACCAGCAAGAGAACAGAACAGACGACTGCAGGTGACTCCAGCATTTTGTTTTGAAATGACACTGATGAGAAGTCTCAGCGTGTGGTGTTTCACGGACGTTAAGGGAGCTGGAGCACACTTTGCACGATCCGCGTGCCTTGTTACGGAGTGTGCCTGCAGCACAGTCCATTTGTTACTGGGCGTTAGCGTACTTAGCCTGGCGACAGCTTACGCCCTTCTCTTACCTTTGTGTCTTCTTCCTATGGTCACATATTTTAGTGTGTTCGTAGGTGGGATCTGGGACCCCTTTTCTGACCTGACTTTCTTTTTTTTTTTTTTTTTTTTTTTTGGTAGGTATGGTCAGGTTCTGTACTTTCCACTTACGCTCTAAAAGTACTAATTTTGGCGAGTTGCTGGCGTCCCAGTGAACGCAGGAGGAGACACGCAGGCAGGCTTAGAGGGTTTTCCTCCGTCTAGTTTCGTTTTAAAATTAGCTACATTTTGTGGAGGTTTGAAACCTACGTTGCTGCCATCACTGGCAGCGCTGCACTTGCCTTGCTCGGGAAAGGTCCTGTATAGTGAGCGTAAATTTGAGAAACAAGTATTTTCTCTGCTCATTGTGTTTTGAAAGCTTATTTTTCTATCATTTTGTCAACAGCATCAGCAATTGTACTACAGTCAAGAAGATACCAACAGAAAAAACTATGATGCTTACAGATTATACTTGCAGTCCCCACACAGCTATGAAGACCCGTATTTTGATGATCGAGTTCACTTTCCTGCTACTTCAGATTACACAACACCATATGGACTGAAATCAACCACAAACTATGTAGACTTTTATTCCACCAGACGATCTTCTTATAGAGCAGAACAGTACCCAGGCTCCCCTGACTCCTGGGTGTAGCATCAAAGAGAAAAGCCACCGGTGTATTTCTCATCTTGCTAGAGAAGAAGTGGAATGGCCTTGGTGGTTTTGGTTATGAAATGTGAGAGGGAAATAAAGAAGGAATAAGGAAGATTTTTTTTTTTTTTTTTTTTGAGTGAGTGAGTGAGGAATCATCAGGAAGAAACTGGAAGGGATGGGTTTTTGCTCTGTTTAGATGTTAGGTGTAATTACTTGTAGCTCCTGTAGTCTGGTGAGGGTGTGGGCGATGTGATGAAAGGTCTGAGAATTGAGGAAAATGAATTTGGAAAGTGTGTAGGTCAGAGCAAATTAAAGCTGATTTTTTTTTATGTGAATAAAAGTCTTGTTCTGATAGTTTGTACAGAAAAAATAAAATGGATGCCCTTGTTTTATTGCTATTACTAAATGTCAAGATTGTACGCTATTACGTCTTGTAAATTTCTTTCGTTGGTGTAAATATGGAACTGCCACATTGGTTTAAAGTGCCATCCATTTGTAATGCAGTGTGTCATTTTAAAAGGAATTTGAAACATCATGCAAAAAAAAAAATCCAAGAAAATGTTATAAAATTTAAAAGGAAAAAAAACTTCTAAAAATGAATCGTGTAATTTTGAAGCACAAAGTCCAGTCCAGTATCTCCACACCTCTCCCATTCCCTGCCTATTTCATAAGAAACGTCACTGCCATTTTCTATGCACATGGAATAACAATAAATATGGACGTCTCATCCATGGAAAGCTGCTCCCTGTTCATTTTTTAGATTTTATTTTCTGAGTGTGACATTTGGAAACAAATACCATGAATATGAAGGCTAATTGCATGCTTTTAAGCAGGTTAAATAGACCGAAACACGTGGGGCCATTTTCCCAGCTTTCTTCAGTGCATACGTTCTGCGTTTGTCAGGCTGCCAGACCAAAGGGTGAAGTCAGGCACTTTTCTCCGGTTATGCTTTAGACCTATTCCTTAATATTTTTACTTGTGATATGAGCACAATCCAAGCTATTTCAGAACTTTTCTGGTTTCTTCCCATCACTCCTCTACTCCTCATCTTGCTCTCCCCAAGAAAATTAAGATCTTGCTTTCATAGAAAATTATAGTCTGTTTTGACTACATTCTGCTTGGATTTATTTATGATAAAAATCTTTGATTATTTTAAGTAACTAAATCACACTTCCCTCATGCCATAGAGTCTGTTAACTCTATAAGGTCTGTAATCATAGTTATTGTTCCCCATCATTGCACTTCTCTTTGGTTTTCAGTGTTTCCAAATATCCCGATTGCATCAGTGAAATAAGGTAAGCAGGCCTGCTCCAAGTTTAATTGTAAGGCAAATTCACTTCTTATTAATTGACTGGGCTACTTAACCCCCCGACTGTAAAAGCCAAAAGTAATGAAGGGGTGAACGGCACAGCAGAAGTAGTGAATTGGGTCTGAACTGTGATACCCAGCCATGCAACTCCCCACTGGCTGCCGTGCGACGTGTGTGCTGCTGAGGGCCGGTATTGTGCAGATGGTGCCTTTTCTTTCCAGAAAGACTTCGTTTTTTTCTTTTAAGATAGAAAATAGTTTCCATTTACTTGACTCGGAGTTTTTCTTGTACAATAATCTTGCCACTGATCTTTCATCGTTGCTACCTACCTGCAGAGTCACGTGTGAGCCTTGGTACGCAGACTAATGCAGACCTACGTTGATTGTCCGGTGTGCATGTAACCTACTAACGGTGGTAAGCTTTCTGAGCCAGATCTATTTAGTTGGCATTTCATTGTCCCAGGAAGATTTAAATTAGCTTCAGATAACAAAATAATAGACTGAAAGCATCATAGGCTGTTATTTGCTTCTTTGAATCTGCTAATACTCTTCAAAAACGAGGGAGGCAGTCATTCCAACTGAACAGCTATGTGCTGGACTGATTTTTGCTTCTCGTTTTAGGCAGTTTCTTCAGGATCAAAACCACAAGATTTAGGACACCATCCCCAGTTCGCATCTTTCATGCTGTAGAGTGTATATATTATGTTCATTATGTTAGTTTTCTTTTGGTTGTGTTGGTTTCCTTTATTTATGTATTTTTTTTACACATTGTGTCTTGGTGGTATACTGATTAAAATTATCTGTACAGTGTATTTGTTGATTAATCTTCCTCTCTGCAGTTTCAGACTGAATGTGTCGAAGTGGGGAAAGTGGGGAAGCAATAGGGCATGATTTCATTTCATTGTTCACTTGCAGTTTGGCTTTTAGGTCTGTTTCTAAATATCTGGAGCATAAATTTAAGCTGAATGTTTCTAAAATGCATTGTATTCATAGTTTTGCATTCGGATTGATACTCCAACTCCACTGAGAAAGATAGAAATTGTTACGTTTTTGGAAAAGTGGATGTCCTTAGGAGAAGGTGATGCGAATTTGGAAGTGATAGTAATGGTGCCCTGGGAAATTAACTACTTTGTTTCTGCTTTTCTAGTAACTGCAAATATAGGAGGAACTAAAGAGGAAAAAAGAGGAATTAAACTTCAAAAGCAGGGAGTTCAAGGTTATTCTGATGAGAACAGATTGAGAAGGTGTACAGTGACTCAACAGCAGACTTGGACGCGTCCTTTTGTGTAACCCCCACGGAGGACAAGTGAAAGGGGCGCTGACCTCAGTGGAACAGTTACCCTCACCGAATGCCAGAGAACAATGGGAAACCAGTGCTTAACGTCACCCTGTCCAAGATGATCTAGCTTGTAAAAAGCCTAAATAAAAATGGGATGAATCCTAACTGAATTAGGCTTATTCTCTAAATAGGCTGAAAAGAATCCTAGCCCCTAAAAAGGTACTTTTTAAAAAAATTGTGGTCTGTACTCCTGCCTGCATGAGAAGCATCCACTATGAACAAGTTAGGCAATGTCAGTCGTACATGAAGCTCACAGCTCTCAGCAGCCACAGCTGAAATTTTGGTGAACTGATACATAAAAGAAGCGGTATGAAAGGACAGATAAGAGATGGTTCTTTGACTTTTATTTTATCTGTCCGTGTGCTACTACACTCCACTTTAAAAAAAAATATATATATTAAAATATGCCTCTGAAGTCTGCTTGTCTCTTCAACAGCTTTGTGCATTCTGTCATTGACCTTAAGGAGTGACAATGAAAAAGAATAAACCGAGTTTCTTGGTGCCTAGGTTAATGAGGTGAAGTGGAAACACACAGTGACTAGAGAGCAGTAAAGCTTTAAAACATCAAGAGAAGGAAAAACAAATCTTTTGAGATTCTTACTGAGATTTATTTGTTACGTAAAACAAGTTAAGCTTAGAGTCATTTAGCAGATTAAGAATAATTATTGAAATTCCCAGTACTGGTGGCCATTATGATGATAAGCATCTGGAACATTGGTAACTTTCTCATTTACTTGCTTTACTTTGATCGTTAGTATTTACAAAGCTGTTTGTTTTTCAGAAAACATAGAACAGCAGTCATATTTATCGTCTTTATGAAAGAGCTGCTACATAAATACATGCCAAGTATCTCTGTAGGAGGAGATCTGTCTAGCTCCTGAGGCGTGTGTATTTTACGGACTTTATGTGGAGATATTTACATTAATGCATGCTTCTCCTCTATTTATTTTAGTTTGAAGATCAGACAATATATTTTTAAATGTTTTTCCTCTGATTAAATAAATAAAACAGGAATGGTTTTCACCACAGGTGTATCAAACAGGATGTGAACTTCCAGACCTGACCACGTAAGTTATACACAACGTAGGCAGGAGCAGTCATAGTCTCAAAGGCAGGCAGAAATCGGCAGCAAGGTTCTTCATTTGCTCACAATTAGCATCATAGTGGTATTTTGTGAGTTCCTTTATCCAAAGATATCATTTTATTAGAGATTCTAAATATTTTATATTTAGATGCATTTAACTTACAGGGCATTATCAGTTTAAAATGCATGTATTTTTTAAAAATATGGAGTTTTCTTTATGCTTTTATCAGGTTTTTCAGGCTATCAATTAAAAAAAAGTTAATATTTACTTAGCTTTCTTTATGGCATGTTAATTAACAGTAGAGTTGATAATTACATCACAATTAGACATGCCAGTGTAATCATCCTAGACGTACTATTTTCATAAAACCTAATCAGGTATGCTTAAAATGTGTCACTGGAACGTTTTTGAGGACTTCTAGATTAAGCCCAGAACAACAGCTCTGGCTGGGTTTTGTGAACATGCTGTAGGACAATCCAATCCACACCAGACATCCATGCTGAAACCGTACTGCTAAAAGCAAACAAACAAATAAAACTGAAGTGACACCCAGACTTGGAGCATGCACCAAGTACTCAACTACCGCACTGACAGTTTGCTTCATTGAGCTCCACAGACCCGGTCCAAGTTTCAGCAGAATATCTGGAATAGGTTATTTCCCAGAGTAAACGTTAACTGTCAAAAGCCTGTGTTCTCGGTTTTCAGAAGAAAACACGGAGGCTTCTCTGAGACTTGTGTACTTTAATTTCAAACTGTCATGAGCACAATTTCAATTATGGCAGTATTTAAAAATGAGCAGTGCCAAAACAAAGCACCCATAGCACTACATCCCAAAGACTTTTTATCAGCTATTTCAGCAGTTAGAGCATATACAGTAAGTGAAAAGCAACAGCACGCATTTTTTCCAATCAAAGAAGCCAGACTTCTAAGTCTTTAGAAAGTAAACCACCTAGAGATGAAGAGCCTAAATACAGAAAACCTGTCATACTTTGTTTTTCCCTTAACCTTGCATGTTGTCAAGGAGGGTGTTTGAACAGAAAGGATTCATTACATCTTTCTAAGTTCTGCATATGTTTAATAAGTTTACTCAAAAAGTAACAATGCTTTGTGAGATTTTAGCGTAATTTTGTTTTACCTCCCTCTTATGGAACAGTTACATTCTCTGTATAACTTTCTGGCGAAAAGAGAAAAAAAGAAAAAAAAAGCTGGAAAAGTATATTTTTTCATTCTTCCATGGCCTAAAGCTCACATCTCCCATGCCATGACTCACATCTGGACTGACACCAATGCAGAGTTCCTGTGGATGCATCACTTTCTAAAAAAATAATGGACATAGGAATTAAGAAATTTGTACTACGTCAGCGTACTCAACTAGAGTGTACTACTTATCCTATAAAAAGGATTGACTGGTATCAGTCAGTCTCACATGTAACAGTGGGGTGCCTCCTGCTTTAAACTGACTTGCTGCTTCTGCACTATACTGTCTGCTTAAATGCGAGCTCTGCAATAGAGTTTATGACAGTAAATAAGCTTCATGTGCCCCTGATTGATATCAAGTTGTAATACCAATTGTTTTGCCATTAAAATGAAGGTTAGGAAAGGTATATTCACAATAACATACCATCCATCCTACACAAACCTACACCAGGTAGGCTACATATCCAAGTACCCTCTAGATAGCTCCACCAAGGAACTATTAGGAGGGTGGAGCCTCCACACAGAGCAGAAAGCTCAACGTTTGCTCATCCACCGTGAAGTCTGTCACTGTACATATTTTCAAATAGGCTCTTTCCCCATAGCAAAAAGGATTTAGTAATTCAAAGAACAATGGCGATGACGATCTGTACTAAAATACTTTGCCATGCTATGAATCTGCACATTAAATCTTCAGTGACACGTTGGCTCATGCAAGCAACTACAACAATGGTTTCCCTTGTCTGTGGAACCTAGTGAGTTTAAGAAAAAAAAAAAAAATAGAGAGTAAAGTTGAAAAAGAAAATTGAGGAACTAATCACATCTATAGACAAGCTCCAGAGGGGGATGTGAGGACAAGAAAAAGTATCAGAATAGCATAACTTTATGGGGTTTTAAAAAGAGAATGCAATAGCTTCTCAGAGATACCATCATATGTTAACTGCCCATTCCGATGTTGAACATGGGCAGTCGTACATAATATTCAGTTTTCAGTTCTCTTTATAGGTTCGAAGCATTTCTTTCTGCTCAAACCACATGAAAAGCTGACTCAACTCCTATGCATTATTTAAAGATATGGGGAGTACTGCCACAGAGTGAGGGCAAACTAGTTAACACAGACAGATGACATCTCAGGTGTTGAACACATCCTTTCTGAGCGCAGGCCAGGAAAAGTACCGAAAGGCAGCATTCACTGGGAAGGTATGCTATTAAACTGCAAAAATAGAAACTTCTTGCTTCTGCGGTGAGTCTAGGGAATAAAAGTGGTTACAAAAAACTGTAATGGGTGTGGCAGCAGCTAACAACAAGCAAGGTCACAACAGCTGTCTGGTCCAACTGCCTGCAGATGGTTCGTGCAAAGAGCACTAGCCTGCCACAGGAAGAAACAAAATTCAACTTTTTTTTTTTGTCATGCCAATAGAGATTGATAGTGCTGTAAAAAGCAAAGCTGTCTTTGGGAGACTACAGCACTAGCATTTCTACAGACATCTGAAGGGCTGGATCAGCTTGTCAGGGTCAGCTGCTTCACTGACCTTAGCTGTCAAGTTGACAGGTCTGAATCCTAGAGCAGGCCAATAATCTCAGGTACCGTAAATCCTTCCTACTTCAGAGCACCCTAAATATCAGTTGATATTTTATACATACCATTTTTTTTAATACTAAACATCACCTTCTAGTCTGTTCTACTTTATATGAATTACATGCAAAAGAATAAATATCCTGCTGCTTGTGTTAATGTGGTAATTTCCAGCTAGCTCTTAAAGTCTTCGTGTGTTTGGGTTTTTTTGACTAGGAAGAGTGTGAAGTGAATTACCTACCTGTCCAATAGCACAAACTGATCACATGCTATGAGAAGAATGCTCTCCATTAAGATTAAATATAAAAGATCTCCAGATTAAGCTTATAATCGAGTCACTGCATTGTAGCACAGCTCACTTGACTAGATCCTAAAATTATTCAAAAAGTTACGTAAATACAGAATCTGCCTGTGCATCCCCAAAATGGCCAGAGAGATCCAAGAAACAGAGATCATGATATCACATGAAATGCTGAATTACTACTGTTGATAATGTCCCCTCTGCCCAGAAATCAATCCTTGTATATGAACGCTCAATAAGGGAACAAAATACACATTCCTTCATTTTGGCTGTAAATTCTCCAGGACACTCATTGATCCAAAGCCTATTCAGAGCTCTCACTCATCGAGGGGTTACCATGTTGTTTTAGAAGAGAATTTATCTCCTTTCAAATATTGCACACAATTATAAACCCATTCTATGAAATGGGGATAAGGCCATTCAACAATTATCAAACAGACATTTTAGTTTGAATTTGTCTAGCTTGCTGATAGTATTAAACATTCAAACATTGGAAATGGAAAAAGAAAAACTTTAAACATTTATAGGTATGTTGACCCCTGCTCATGCCTGACATGCTAAGGGCTACAAAGGATATTCTACTCGATTCGCGTGATTGTTACTCTCTGCAACATCCACCCTGTTCCACTGGTCACCACTTATGAATTTTGACAAGGGAGCTTGTAAAAAAGACCAAGCAAAACCACTCTCAGCTGTTTTTAAAAACTTTTTAACATAAGTAAACTTGTAAGTACATTTGTTTTAACAAGGTTGAAAATTACCTATATTTGAAATCAAATTTACAACCTGAGAAGAGCACATTGACTTAACATATTGCACAAAGCACCAAGTCACTCTGAGTACTTTCTGCAGATCTAGCTGCCAAGCAATTTTCTTTGCCTCAGTGATTATCTTCCCTAATCCGAGTGGTTTTAAAATCATGCGCTAGACATGGTGGCAGTTAACAAGCAAGGTCAGAAGGCCTGGTTGGTCCAACTGGCACAGAAGGTGTCGTGCAAGTCGCACTATCCTGCTGTAGTGCTAGAGGGACACGCTGGCTGGACGCTATAGCGCTATAGACACAACCTGTCCCTCTAGCACTACAGCCGCTGTCCTGCTACATACAGGGACAAACATGCCAACACGAATACTTCTCTTCAAATAGCATGAAACTGTCCTAGTCATGCACAGGGGTATAAGTTGTGTTGTTTACAAAGCCTGTGCGTTAAGAGGAGATATGAAGAGCTGGGAAAGCTCATTTCAGCTTGCCAGCTCTGTTGGCACTACAAATGGTAAAATCTTCTGCTTCATGATCACCATCTAGTGGCAGTTTATCTATACAGTTACATTTGGAGAATAGCAAGTACTCAGCACAGTACAGACAAATACTGCACTTTCCCAGCAGCATGTAAACCAGGTCACAAGGAGGACGTACTTCCCCAAGACTTCTATGTCCACAGTCTGCAGCACACGTTGTTTACATAGCATAAAATGTATTACTGTCCTGTACAGGCTGATCCAGTTCCTAGTCTGATGGGGAAAAGAAAGGAATCCTTGTGTCTCTGTTTCCTCCCCACTTTCTTCCAAGTGACTGGCACCTCACAAGACAGAAGGACTAACCCACTCTGTCTGTACAACATTGCCTTTGAAAAAGCTAATCAGGTAGCAACTAGAGAGGAGACTTGCAATCTTCACCCTTACACTCAAACAAGGAACAGCTGTAATCTAGCCTGCAAGATGAATCTCCCCATAACTACTGTAACAACACAAACAGGAAAAAAAGGTGTACTAAAACCAATTCTGATTATTCCATTTTAGCACCTTTGTCTAATTTTTATGATGTTCTGCAAACACTATAAATTTTCCTCTTGTTTAACTTCCATTTTTATTCCTCTATGTAAATACAGCAACTACATTTTAGCTCCATACCACTACAACGTTACCCCAACCCTGCTATAAATGATAACCTGCCGAACAAGAACAGGGGCAATTAACAGGTCTCTCCCTCCGTTTTCCCGTTTACTGATGTGCTTCCAAGGAGCATCTTGTAGTCACTAGTGTTTCAGAAAGCTGCTATTCCAATGGCAATTACTGGAGAATGTGAATCAGCTTCTACCCACCATGAAAAAAGGTTAATTTCTTGTTTACAGCTGGGTCCTGTACGAAGTTACCATTCGATTCCTGCATATCCCGTGCCCTCTAGTGGCTAGGCCCTCCAATACAAAAAGTTGCTTTTGCATACCTGCTCAGAAAAGCAGCTATAATGACAAGTAGTTTGCAGTTGGCTAGCTCCAAGGAGTTCAATATCACATGACATATAAAACCTGCAAGACACTAAAGTATATTTTACTTTCCTTTGCTTCCCACCACTAAGCTGCTTTCTGAGGGTGAAGGTCCAAAGCCATGCTCAACAGCAACAAAACGCAGTGAATTCTCATGTTTAACCTTTGAGGAAACAAGTGTTGCTGTTATGATATGACATGAAACCTGTGTAAGGGCTTCCACACAGCTCACTGTGTAGCAACGTAATTCCTTAGAATGGATTCACTTATTCCACTACTCAGTAACTATTTTTTGTTTAGCAAGGACACTTAGGTGGGTAAAACACATGATCACAAAGGTGTTGGGAGCGACGAATATCAGAAGCCACAGGATTGAGAAATAAGGGACTTTCTAAGAGAAGGAAAGCAAGATCGAGGACACCTGGTGGTGGGAAAAAGATAAGGGACACCTGATGGTGGTTAGAGGACCTGTGGGTATAAAAGCACGGAAATGGAAACAACAGTTGGCTCTGCCTAGCAGGCAAGGAGGTCTGTGACTGTGTTCCTACAACCATGCTGCAACAGTCTAAGGCTATGCTCTGACACAAAGGTATGTCTTTCTTGTTATCCTGTCAAGAAAGTTTGATTCTATAACCAAAAATTAGCCAGTAAGGTGTATCTTCTCCTTAATGATATTGCCCTTTACCTTCCAGCATTATCACACAGTGCCTGGACATTTCTCTTTCTCTTGTCATCTGTGAAACAACTGGCATCCAGGTCAGAACCTGGACTTGAACTTTTCAAGCTTCCTACAAAAAAAAGGTAAGCTTTACAGATGTGAAGCCAGACTTCCTACAGATTTTGTCAGATGCATAATATGTGCACTAGGGAACAATTATATCAGTATAAAATCACTGAACATATGGCTGCCTTCACTAATTGATCTTCTCCATGCTTTAGTTACTTAACAATAATGGTATCTGCAACATCATTAACCTTATGCTAAACTACTATAAACAGATAATAAAAAACCAGGACAGAGAACTAAAAAAATTAATGTATATATTAATAAAAATAAGTCATATACCTGCACCAGAATATTTGTCTCCATCATTCTTCTGCAACATTTAAAAACAGCTAAACTGATTCAATTGAAAAATGTATTGCCTATCTGTAACTGAGCTTAAGAAAATAGCAGCAGTATTTCACCATTCAATTACCAAACATAAAAACTAGGAGTTTGTATCAGTAGCCACAAATTAGTAATTATGACATTTGAAGATGAGCAATACTGGCCACAAGTGTTAAAGGAGAGTCCAGGAAGACCCTTGTGCCCTAGTCACGGGATTCAGACCGGAACCCCCTGCTTTCTAAACTCCTTCCCAGGAGGGAGCCTGGGTGCAGCTGGATCCAGGCTTAGCCCCAGCTGCGATGAAGAGTTCTGACCTTCGGTTCCATCACACAGTTGATTTCAGCTTGAGCTGGGCCCCTCCTGCTAGAGACCCTGAACAAAGAAACCCCTGGGCAATGACACCCTTCACAGTCCACACCCCCGTGCACTCTTCACTGTCTGGCGACAGTTAGTACTTTGCTCCTCAGCCAGTCCCCTCCTCATCTCTTGACAGGCCATCTCCTTATCTTCAAAGCTTGCAGCTGGTTGCTAATTTCCTGGTTGCCAGGGTGGCCCCCAAGGCCCCTTAGTTATCAACAGCTTTGTTTGTTATCTGCTACCTGATTTGAAGGTCTCTTTCATTGAGTCATGGGTTTGGTTCCCCTTACCTTGTAGATGTATGGATGTCTCGTGCACCTTTGTTACCTCTTCTGCACACCCATCCCTGCTAGCTCACTTAAAATTCACTTATGCTGAGTTTTAAACAAGGCCTACTCATGCTAAGCTATATGCAAGCTACAATTCAACCACACTTAACTCTAATTTAGCTTACCTCTAAGCAATCACACAATTAATTTTAACATTCTGTAAGCAAACTTATTTTAATCTCCAACAATAAGGTGGATAAGGGAAAATACTGCAGAGTCACGAGCAAAGATTTAACACAGATATGAATCAAAACATGATACATGAGGAAGATACTCGATATGCCCGTGTGCTGATGTGCTCATTTTAGATGTATAATTATGCTAATAGCTACTAACTAGATTAGATCAGTAAGTAATCAGACAGTCTGCTCTGGAAGCATGCTGATTCTTGATTCTGTGAAGTGACTTCTCTAACTTTGCAATCAGGTAGTAACTTGCCTGTAGAATGTAGATTCTAAGAAGGAATTGTCGTAAAAGGCGAAAGAGTTCCAGAGCGCTGAGAGCACCACTCAGAAAGCGTTCCTATGACTACTGTCTCTTTATCACAGTTAAAATTCTGTGTCTGCTCCCAGGCTTTCCCACATCTGCCATTATGAAAAAACCTGCCACTTTCTAAAGATACATAGAACCATTACGCTATAAATTCCATTCCTAATTCAGTCATTCACAGCCTACTACCATTCAAAGAAATCTATCCCCAGCATCAGATGAACATCTCTGAAGTCTAATATTTATGCAATTGAGACTTCAATGGAAATAGGACTAGGAAGGGCAGGAAAAGGAAGAGACTTCAACTGCACTATCCTGTGGTCACAGAAGAATCATTCTCTCATTCATTCCTCTCACGCAGACAAACCAATCTAAATTTCCAACAGAAAAAAAATCTAAATAAATTAAAGCATTAAATAAAATCAGATTTACATGCTGATGTTACGATACTTTAATAGTGCTAAGGGCTTTCCTGTCAAGAACAAGGTACTCTGACAAGTGCTACGTCGATATGATTTCCCTTCACAACAACTTCTGGTTTAAGTATACAAGTGACAGAAGTATTGAAGTAAAGAGAGAGAGTGGAAGAAAACAAAAAAAAAAGAAATGGTGAATTATATTTAATGCCCTAAGAAATGCACAATATCAACTTACTATTTCTTGTTTAAACTAAGTTCCCATGATTTTCACAAGAATTTCTGGAACATATGTACAATGCACTAAACTTTATTATTTATCATTAATGCTTTAGGCAGCACACCAAATCTGTATTACATGACTGCCTTCTGTGGTAAGTTATGACATTAATATGAAAATCCCTTACCACTGAACAAATATGTCAGAAAAAGTTTATTTTGTTATCTCTCCTTCAGATTGTTTTATCTGAAAGAATTTCTTTCCCCAGTCAAAATTGTGGTTGTCCATTTCAAGCTAAACACTTATTGTCAGAGACATGCAGTATTATTGACTTTAATATTTGCAAAGTTGCTTTTCTAGGGAGGAAATTGCTGCATTTCAAAGCTATTTCCTGCCTCATACATAGAGAACGAAAGTATCAAACAGATCTCGTTTAGACTGGATGCCCTTTAACTTTTTCTGCCTCAAAAATCCAAGCCAACAGTAGCCATCCATAAGGTAGCTGTTGTGCTATAAATCCCTAGGGCTTTCCTACGCTATGTTCTCTTCTACTTCTTTTCCCCCTTCTTCTGAGTCCACTTAATCACATCCTATTTTTACATTCTCTCCCTCCTTTTATTTTTAATTGTTGAGATCCAAGAATAAGACCATCCCCCAAAATCATGAGACTAATGATTTTTCTTCTTTCAGGTTTTGCTTTCAGAATCCCTAAAGAGCTGATTTTTGTGATGAAATGCTTTGGCACAGCAAAGCAGAACGTGTTTACAGCATACTAGAAAAATCTCTTTGGCTTTATGTTTTATGGTTTCAGCAACTGCTTGCAGATAAAATTATCACAATCTCTCTACAAGGCCTGCAGGTCTTGCTCTCTGACTCAGGGGTTATTCTGGCATGAGTCAGGGAACTGTGAGCAATGCTTTCAGAGCTGTCTCTAAGCCACCAAGTATTGCAACGCAATAAAATAGCAAGTGTTGGTACTACTCTAGTACTGCTTTCTGTTCTCACTCCGCAGCACACATGCATAGGTATGCACACAAATGCATACCCACACCTCCCTTTTCTGACTTGTCTGCTTCGGGATGTCTGGTTCCTACTCCATTCCCTCCATACTAAGAATGGAGTAGGAAGTACCTGCTACTCTACCTGTCCATCATGGCACACTATGCCTAGGAGCCTGAAGGTACTATTATCTTAATACAAAAGGTTATAATTACTGACAGGTTAAAGAAAATGCCAAAACTTGTGATGAAGATTTCTTCAGCCACAACATGGCTCACAACATAGAGGGCAAACATTAAAACATACATCCTTAATGGAACTTTTTGTTTTAAATACTGAAAATGAAACTGTGGAGAAGTTTAGCAAATAAATAATTCCAGATTAGCTCTATGTACTTCCAGTTCTTACATTTCATTGTACAATTATTATAATCAGACATTTCACTTGGGTGATGCTATAGGGCACTTATTTTGGACAATGCCATTTTATTTATTAATGGTACAAGAAACTTCTTTTGCTCTCACAAAATGAATAATGGACAATATAACATTAATAACAATAATAATATTTTAGTGAGAGCTATATGCTTGAATATGCTTCATTATTTTAAAAAATATTGGTCTAAGACTTTGATCTCCGCGCCTCTGTGGGGGTGGGGGGCCCCTGGGCTGCAGGGGAATCTTGCCCAGGAGCATTACTGCTCCCCCTCCTTCACTGACCTTGGCGTCTGCAGCCGTTCCTCTCACAAGAAATTCTTCACAATTGGCTCAGGCAGACACCTCTCAGGATCTCTTCACTTCTCATCTCCTCTCCACTTCTTGCAGCCGGGGCGGGCTGAGTCGGGCCCAGTCAGTCGCCCGGCGGGAGGCCAGAGGGTGAGGGGTGCAAGGCCCACGAGGCTCGCGCCTCCCCCTCTCTGCCCCTGCTCAGCTGCTTCACATCTTCTTCTCGTCTCCTTTTTTTTTCTGTTTTCCCCTTTTTAAATATGTTATCGCAGAGCCGTTATCAGGAAACATTCTGCTACCAATCAGCTCGGCCTTGGCCAGCAGCGGGTCCGCCCTAGGCCCGGCCGAGTCCACTGGACAAAGGGGAGCGACTTCCAGCAGTTTCCTACAGCAGCTGCCACCTTAGGCCCCCCCACTAACAAAACCAGGACAAGGTTCTAGTCTATGTCGTCACTGAAAGAGGTCTAGCAATAGCATAAGCTGAAACATGTTAGAAATATCTGTACTTTCAGCCAACTGCATGGCAAACCTCCCACAATGCATGTGTGCTAACACTTGTTTCTTCAGATCTTCAACAATGTTTTCTATGCATCTTCCCATAGCATTTGCTGACAAAGGAATGCATTTTTCTTTGTCTCTGTATTGTTTTCCATGTACTCTTTCAGCCATTTTTACCACAGCAGAAAGAAAAATAATTTCCACAACGGCATGTGCCTTTGGTTCCGACGGGACGGGAACGCCAAACGAGGCGTCCTGCAGCACTGAGACTGCCCGCTGTGCGCCAGGGCGTGAACGCCTACCAGAGCCCTTCCCTCAGCCGGGGCACCAGCAGCAGCTGAGGGACTTCTCCACCCAGAAACTGATTTGTCACTGAACTTAGAGCACAGAACTGTATCTGCACTCTCTAGCCCTCTGTCAAATGAGGCCAGGAGCGCCCGGGGCGTTCAAAAGCTGTCATGGGAAGGAATATATCCAAACACACGAGCCGAATGCATGACCTCGGCTTTTGGAGGAAAAACAGCTTTAAAAAGGTAACCAAACAACAAATCAATAAAAGCAATGGTAAAATTCGAAAAACAACAACAAAAAACTTGACATACACACAAGTGAGAAAAATTCTAAGCTAAATACCACGGAAAGTAAAATAGACCAAAGGAAACTTTGAGCCTACAACAGTGATTTTAAAAGTCTATGCTGAACAACCACGACAAAACAAGAAAAGCGCAATGAAGACAGGGCGACCGGGGTGCGGGCTGACGAAGGTGGCAGAGGCTTCCACCAGAACGGGGACAGCCGTCCCCCCGCACTAACGCCCCGGTTAACTGCCTCCCGTCCTCCCTTCCGCCTGGCTCACGGATGCCCTCGGGCCGCAGCCTGTGTGTTTTCCGCGCTGCCCCCTCGCCCGGAGCAGCCCTGGCCCACCGGCGGGAACACCGCGCGGGACCCTCTCCGTCCGCGCCCCTCCGCGCCCGCCCCGCCCCGCCCGGGCGGGGACCGCTGACCGCCCGCCGCCGCTCACCGCAGCGCTGCCTCGCGGGAGCCACTCCCACTCCCGCCCTCGCGCCGCCGCCGCGCGCCCGCCCCCAGCCGCAGAAGGGCGCTGCCGAGCGGCCCCCGCGCGCCGGCGCAGCTCCCTCGGCCCGCCACGGCGCGCAGCAGGCGCGAGCCGCCGTTCCCGCCGCTGGGCGGGCGGCCTCCCGCAGGTAGGGGCCGGGGCCGCCCCCCCGCCCCCGCAGGTAGGGGCTGGGGCCGCCCCGTGCGGGGAGGCGGTGGGAGAGGCGCTTCCCCTCCCCTCCCCTCCGCTGAGAGGGCAGCCACCTGCCCCCGCGCCGCAGGGCTGCCGTGCGGCGACGGCCTGGCGGGTCCCGGCCGCCGAAATCAACCGCTCTCGACAGAGGCGGCTCCTGGTAGCGCCTGGCATCCGCCGAGCCGGGCCGCGCTGCCCCGCCGCAGCCGGCGCGCCCGCGGGCTCCTGGGCTGCCCCCGCCGAGGCCGGTGGGGGCTGTGAGCGGCGCCGGCAGCGCGGGCTCGGGAGGACGGGACCGGTGGGCGCCGACCGGGCGAGGCCGCCCCGTCCCCTGCTCGCGGCGGGGGAAGGACGGAGCGGGGTCGCGGGGTCGCGGGGCCCGGGGCCGGACCCGCTGCGGGGGGAGCGTTCCGAGGCGCCCGTGTACCTTAGCTCGCCCCGGGGCGGCAGGAAATCCCGTCGGTGGTGCTCAGCCCGTTCCACGAGGCGTCCCTGCTCGGCGGCTGAGCTACACCCGCGCCAGGAAATGCGAGCTGAACCGCTTCGCTTTGGGTCTGGTGGAGCAGGCGGCGTGAGGTTCTGCGCGCTTAATCGGGAACGCCTTACCGAGCAGTAGCGAGAGAAATGGGTATCGGTGTCCGAATTAAATATATTTTTTTTAGTGTTCCAGTCTTATTCCTCACCTCCTGTCGCAACGTGAAAAACTTCCCCTCCTCCCTTCTTGGAGTTCTCTCCTGACCGAACGAGGCCTTTGCGTACGGGCTGGCCCGTCCAGCCTGGTGCGCTGCCCGACGGCTGGTGCGTAAGGGCGCCGTGCGGGGTGGGTAACGCACGCCTGGCTTTGCGGGAGAGTCTCTAAATGCACACAGGCGGTGATCCGCTGCCACGCTCGCCTGTTCGTTAGTTTGTGGAGCTAGGATCTCAAAACACAGAGTTAGCGTTAGTACTCGGTTTCTTCCCCGCCTGTCCTGCGTACGTGCACAGAGCTGATGCAGAGTTAGCCTTTACAACTGTCGGACAGTCGCTGCTTAGCCTAAGCCAGTTAGGGTGTCATCGTTGCCTCCCCCACCCCGCTTCATTAAGAGCAGTTATTGCCCGAAGAGCACAAGGCATAACTT
The DNA here is from genome assembly GCF_036417535.1 of Chlamydotis macqueenii. Classification (NCBI taxonomy): domain Eukaryota; kingdom Metazoa; phylum Chordata; class Aves; order Otidiformes; family Otididae; genus Chlamydotis; species Chlamydotis macqueenii. Next base: position 512,602 of record NC_141561.1, on the reverse strand, counting down.
GTGTGTCTCATCGAACCCCTAAAGTCTGTTTTGTTTTCTCGAAAGTTTATTTTTTTTAAGCATGCCTTTGCATGAATTTGTGATGCAGTTTTTTTGCAGCTTCACTTTTCTCTAGCCCTTTCCTGGATTTTTGTGTCTATGTGTCTGTCAGGGACCATGGAGTTGCACCTGAAAGGGCCTTTAAATCACTACAGTGACCTCGTGTGGGTACTGGTTTTTCTTAAATTACATGACAGTAAATTGCATCTTGGTGAGGCTTACGTGTCACTGCAGTGGAGGTGACCACCTCTGGCAGAAGAGTAGGGATGGCCGGAAGACGTTGTTTCAGCTGTGCCCTTGGTGAACCAAGCGGGCTGAAGGTGGACACCTGTATTCTGACCATAGCATCCATAGGAACCTCGGGACTCAACAGAGCTTAGTGCCTTTGAGGGCACTCAGTGCCATTTTGAGGGCTGGGTTGGGTTTTTTTGTTTTGGGGATTTTTATTTTTTTTTGGGGGGGGGGGAGAAGAGGAATGTTCCTCATTCCTTTTATTCTTTCTTTAAAAACATACGGTGTTTTAAATATTGCGATTAGTAAAATTTTTGTCAGTTCTTAACTCTTAACTGTTAGATTACATGGCTTACAGGGCACTTACAAAAATTAAAAAAAAATTGAAGTCTATATTAAAACTTTGACATCTCGTAATTGCTTTGAAAAAAACAAATTACAAAACAGCTTTCTGGTGCATCCATATTTAACTCTTCTTCATCCCCTGCCATGGATGGGTATGAGCAGGTTTGACAGCTGCTACTAGCACCTATTTTCAAGTCAGTAAAAAGACTGAAATAACTTTCAAAATAGAGGGAGGTAGATTTAGATTAGATATTAGGAAAAAAATTTTTACACTGAGGTTTGTAGAGCACTGGCCCAGGTTGCCCAGAGAGGCAGTGGGTGCCCCATCCCTGGAATCATTCCAGGCCAGGTTGGCCGGGGCTCTGAGCAACCTGATGTGGTGGGAGATGTCCCTGCTCCTTCCAGGGGGGACCTTTGAAGGTCCCTGCAACCCTAACCATTCTATGATTCTATGATTCTAACTCCTGTATTACTTCTAATTATAAATAACTTTTTTTTTTTTGTGGGCTTGGTGGTGGTAGAGATAATTCCTGATTGGTCACTTGATGTTTACATATCTTTTCACATTTTGGATATCTCTGTCCTTCCTGCCCACCTCCCCAACACCCCAGCTTCCCCCTTGTGCTTTTTCTAAAGCTCCATAGTGTTAAAATGTGTCTGCCTCCCTGTGTGTCTGCATCTCTTCACCCTGCTAAATTAAAACTATTTAAAGTGCTTGTATCTAGAAATCGTCAATCCTGCGTGTTTGTGCTTAGTGAAGGTCCCCAAACTAAAAGTCATGGATCTAGGTTGAGTTATGCTTTTTATCTACTTCCAGAATTTTAGTTGGGTTGCCATTTGCAGTTTGACTCATTCCTGAAAAGCCAAAAAATCTAAGCACCTAACAAGCTGTGGAAGTGTACTTGGGAAAGAATACTTGGGATAACTTGCATTGGTGTTCTGGATTAACTTGTTATAAAAGAAATGTGATGTCAAGAAGACATCAGTCTAAGATCTTGAAATATTCCAGGGTTTTTTGTGTCATGGCTTTGGTTGTTTGGGTTTTTTGTTGTGGGGTTTTTTTTTTTTTTTTTTTTTTTTTTAATTACTTTGTCATTCTTGTTTAAAGATGCCTTTCATGTTATCTCCCACTTAGGAGGACAAGGAAGAGTTTCACACCTTGTGAGCTGAGAGTATTTAGGATCTTGATTCTTTGTACTGGTAGATAATTGGAAATGGTTGATGCTTCCATCTCAGAGGAGACATCATTTTGCAGTTAGACCCCCAGAATAATTTGGATTAGTCTAGATCTCTAGTGTCTTTGCAGCTGTAAGACGGCTAGGCCATTCATTTGCTGCTTATACAGCAGTATAATTAACTGTGTGTATGTAATTTCAAAGAGAAAAGCCAAGTCTAGATATTGCAGAACGCCAGTACTGTAAGGCTGCTTTGGACGTGACTGAAGGAGAATTCTTGTTTCTAAAACTAAACCTGCAACCAGGAAATACAGGGGAAGTAATCAGATTTCATAGAAAATGAATGTTGGTTACAGATGGACACATCTGCTCCCTCAAAGAAGGCCAAATATATTTCTCATGTTACTCAGCTGAGTAATTATTGAAAGTTTTCTCCATTCCCTATTCACTCCTGCCCCCAAATATTTCAGTTTGAAAACTCTAGTCTTGATTATTCGTAAGAATAGGAACCTTGCTGTAAGATGAAGCAACTTATTCAAAATAATGAGAAATGCATACTAAGTTTGTTCTTTCTTATTCTCACATTTTTAAAAATCAAAAGACCCTCATGAACAGGGAAAAGTATTTATTTCAACAAGATGTCTTAGATAACTTTACATGTTCTTTATTCAGAATTGAATTTTCTGACATGTCTCAGAACTTAAATTGTTATTGTTAGGTCATCTGTAGCGTAATTAGTGCTAATTGGTTTTGTGATTGGCAGATATCTTAATAAAATATAATTAAACATGTTAGAACACAAGTACAAGAGAAGTATGCAACTGGTTCTTATCTGCATTATTAGGTTTATTGTAGAATACCTTGAGCAAATCCTGAAACCTTTATTGCTGTTAGTGACATTGTTTGAAAATCTGAAAGTGGTTAGAGGCTTGTTTTGCTTTTTAAAATGTAAAATGGAAGCTATTACGACTGAGATTTATGGGGAAAGAATGCATATTAACATCATAAGATGTTAAGGTTTAATACCATTAGCAGTGACCAAAACCCCTCTGACTTCTTGATTATAGTATTTGGGAGTTGATTTGAATATGCCCCGACACAGAAGTTTGAAGTCCTTGTTGGATCTCTTTGGCTTATTTCTGTGTATATGTGTGTTTAAAAGTGAATAATGGAGTTGAGTTAAATACTGAAAGATGATTTCTTGTTAACACTTATCGGGGGCATAAGTATTTTTTTCTTCTCTAAGTGTACATAATGTAGTATGTAATTCTGTAGATATTTTTACATAAATTTTATTTTCTTCTTGCAGTCAAAGCTGGAGGTATGAGAGTGTCTAAAAAGCAAGAAAACGGACCTGTTGAGAAAAAGGCTAAATCTCCAGGAAAAGAAAAGACAAGGTATTGCACTGCAGGGCTTGTTCCCTCCTGCCCCATAACTGAAGTTCATAGGTATCATGGTTGAAAACAAAAACAACTCTTAATCTCTGAAGAGTTTAATTCTTAAATTAACTTGTGCAATTTATAGCTAAAGGGCAACTTTGAGGTACTAATTGACTTTAAAAACAACCAAACCAACCAACCAACCAAAAACAAAACAAAAAAAGCCCACCCAAGTTCAAAACCAAAGGATAATGCTTTGCATCAAAAGGCAAAGGCTGAATCTCTTCTCTATCGTCATGTGTTATGGAACAGAAATTAAAACAATGTGTTGCCTACCTGTACCTAATAAAGTCATGGTCAAACAGTTTCCAGTGAAGTAAAAAGCCATTTTAGGCTGTCCTCATTCTGAATGAAATTAAACCCACAAAGAGTCTATTATCTGCTGTATAGGCTACGTCTCCTATTTCAATCTGAAATCTAATTTGGCTTTTCCTGTTTTCTACTTCATAAGCTTACTCAAGCTATTTTGCCCCCAAAAGAAGGCATACTCCTGCTTTTGAATAAGGTAGCAGTGACTGGTTGAAGTGGTCATCGAAACAACTATTTTCTTACAGCTTTCTCAAATAAAGACTGAATTTTTTTTTTCTAAAATGCATGCACTTTTCTTAAATATAACTTGACCAATGTAAGGATAAGAGGGTAAAATTTTAATGACTTGTAGTGTTCCTGAAATTGCATTAGAGTCCAAATAAAAAATGGAACCCAGTGTCTAAATAGGATTTAGACACTCAGGTTTTTGCTTCTGTTGCAATTTTCAGCTTTCTCAGTGGCCACCCAGTTTAGATGCTCCTTATCTCACCACATACCTTCTTTTTTTGCACAAAAAGTTCCCATCAAGAGCCTACAATTCTTTTGCAGCATACCTAGTTATTGCAGAGTACCTAGCACCCTTCATAATTGGTGTGATGTTCAGAAACCAGTCAGTGCAATGCTAACGTTTTGTTCAAAGGAGCCTGATCCAGTGATTTGCTCTTGGAACAAATCTGCTGTGTCCTGATAGCTACGCCCTTGCTGTGCACGGAAGCGGTGTACGTATACTCCTCCAAATGATGAGTAGGCTATTTGTGAGGAAATGGAAGACCTGAATTTTAGCCTGTTGTCAGCTAAAAATGGTATGTACCTTGCTGTGTCACTTGCCTTCACCAGTGAGCTAGATGCTTGCTGGTGAAGATTCGTAGAAAAAGACTTCAGATTTGTGAGGATAAGACAAAATGTAATGGTTAAAGTGCTGTGCCTGGGCCAGTTAATTTAAATTTCCACTCAGCATTGTAACTCCTGTGCATTTAATATCTGTGTCCCTTTTGTCACTGTTCAAAATAATGCATAAGTTGGAACTGGAACTTGGATATCCTCCTAATGAGTGCTCCTGCACCTCGTGTACACTTTTCTCTAGCCATCTAAAACATTGAAATTTTGTTGCTCAGTGGCCCAGCTCCAAGAGGAGGACACCGTCTGATCTTGTAGACTCTTGTGAGCAGGAGATGAGGATTTCATTCCCTTTGGAATTCATTCTCTTGGAAACTGTTGAGCATTACTTTATTAGATATGGGCAGGAAACACACCTGTTGTTGCTGCAGAAGCGACTCTGTCATCTTGCTATGAAGAAGCACTTGTAAGCAAATATTTTTACCTGTAGGAGTGGGCTCTGATTTCTGTCTGGATGTAGCTGCCTCTCCTGTAGTCCCAATCTGGGACTAGTTTTATGCATAAAAAAATAAACTGAAACAAAACAAGATTAAATATTCTGTTGTATCTCTTAAGAACAGAACTCCCTTTAGGCAGCCTTTGTATTGTCCTCATAATAGCTTGCTCTGGGCTTACTGAAGAGGCCTGTCCAAACTGCGAGCAGCTCTAGAATCATGTCTTTGTTAAAGCATATCTTGGAATTACCCTGAAAGCTGTGAATTATTCCTTCCGCTACTGGGGATTTAGGGACATCAGTTACTTTTTACCTGTAAGAAAGGAGCCACCTGTACTATGGAGTTTCTGTAGTACCCAGGTATCCGTTTTAAAAGGCTGAATTAGACAGGATAGCCAAGCGGTCCAGGTGACTTTGCTCTGATTCCTACTTTTTTGTACACATTTCAATTTAAGTTGCCTATATTACTTTTGAGAAACATTTTTACCTCTGGTATTTTTGAATATCTTTAGCTGCTGTCAAGAAGGCTTCGTTTTTAGTTGAATGTCTGTGTGTACGTTGCAATCATAGTATCAGAGTATCTGACAGTAACTACAAAGTACTGTAATCTAGTAACATTGTGGGGAAACAGATTATTTTGCCAGGAATTAAAAGAGAAGCTTGTGACTAGACTGACAGCTGAACTCAGTTTTTGGACCAAGATGTGATTTTATTTTTTTCCTCTAAAATGTTGTAATTGGCTGGAAAACTTTTAAATTAACTGGGTTTAGCCATATTTAATACTGACATATTGACACTATTTCTTCGCAGGCTGCAGAAATCACCACTGTAGGTTTTTGTGTGTTTTTCTCCTCACTGGCTTGGACGACACTAACCTAAAATGCAATTTTTGGAACAAAGCTGAGCCAGTGACACTGACTTCTTTCCTATTTACTAGTTCTCTGTGCCAGAATCAGTGGTTACTCAGAATAGTATGCGTACCTTGTTGGGATGATGGATTTCGTTGTCAGGCTGCAGTCACAGAGAACTCTGTAAAGTAGTTTAGTAGCTGTCATATACAGACTCCTTGCTTCTAAGTTTCTGATTCAGATGAGATTATTTGAGAGGCTTAAAGTGGCTACTACTCAGAGCTGAGATGGGTCTTGGCAGGAGCTGAGCTTTGAGAGTTAGTTCTAAAAATAAAAAGCATGCTTACTCTAAAGTTGCTATGTAATACACACCATAATAGAATGTAACTAGATGCCTGCCAATACATTACATTTGGCTATACCTCATTGTTTAAGAGAAACAATTCAAAGTTTGGTGTGTTCTTGGATTTTTTGTTGGTTTTTAGTAGCTTGACTTGTGGGTTTTTTTTTTTTGTTTGTGCTTTTTCTGGAGGTAGAAGGTTTTTATTTTCATTGATTGCAAGTTGTCTGGGTGGAATTTTGCTGGTTTTGCTCTGTTTTCCGTAGTCATAGTTATTCAGTGGCATAAACAGACCTTGAATAACTTATATTTGTCAGTGTGGCAAACTGTATCGATTGCTAAATGGAAATTTCAGCATGAAACACATCTTGCCTGATCCACAGAATCACTAACTTAGCTGAAGCAATATCTGCTTTTCCACGAGTCACATTTGAGGTATCGGGTTCTATGTGTAAGGGTAATAAAGATTTTTCTTGACTCCATTTTAAGATACAGAGGTGTCACTGCAAATAATGATACCATCAGAAGAATATGCAATCCGCTGTTCTTCCTGTTGCTGAACTAAACTATTTCATATCCACAGATTGTTTATTTGTGGAATATTGGTAACATGGCTGTTCCTCATTGGAATATGAAGAAGTTAATGGGATAATCTTGTGTAAATTGCTGCTGTCAAAGGAAACACTCCAAAAGCAGAGGGCGAATTTTTTTTTCATGGGTCTAGATTGGAATCAAGAAAATTACAAAGTCATATTTTGTAGTTCTGGATATCAGTGCTCAGCTTCTGTGAAGCTACTCCACAGTTCAGAAAAAAAAACAAACCAGAACCCTTTTGAGATATTTAAGGATATTTTATATAGAGATTTTTATATAAAACTATACCTAAATAAAACAGCCTGCAACACAGATTTCCCATTGTTCTATTTTGAGGCAGCATACTTTTTAAAAAATATTATATAGTCTTCAGTGTGATTAAAAGGATTTAGCTCCAAAACCTAAATGTCTATTACAAAATGTTTTAATTCTGGAAAATGAAAGTGACAAGTGTTTCTGTGAGATGGAAATGCTGAATACTTTTTTCTTTTGGTTTACAGTGCTATTGCCAGTTTTTCAAAAACTCAGAACATGGAAGTCTTGCTAGCAGAAGTGCTGAGCAAAGTAAGTACATCTGGAAGAACAAGATAGGTGTTTGTCAGGGCTTCTCCATAAAGCTAAACAGTAAAAAAAAAAAAAAAAGTTTTTTTTTTTTTTAAACTGCTGTAATCTGACTTTTGTAGATTTGTCATCTACCACTAGATAATCTTGAGATGATCTTATTTCTTCAGTGGTTGTGTGGCTGAAATGCTAGATGGCTAAAATGTAACTATGCTACCCTCCTTACTCTGCTATGTTTTATTCCATTCCTATTTAACAGTAAGTAGCCCCAGGGTAGTTATGTATACCTGTTACAGAAAAGTACAGCAAGATATTACGGTGTGTCCTTTTTTTAAAGTGGTATGTCAATTTAGATTTACTGAAATCTGGGGAAGAATTATCAGTGACATAGTAAGCTTGTGGCAGAGCTGGGATTACAAGCCAGAACAAAACCTAGTCTCCAGTTCTTTGTACCACTATGTTTTAACTTCTGTAAGGGTCCAACTTAGAGAAGCAAAAAGATAGCTTCTTGAAGGAGGCGAGTAGTGTCACTGACAAGTGCACAGTGGATGCCAAGATGCTAAGCTAATGCCAAATGACTGTAAGTGATCCCCGAGACAACAGGCACAGCTTATTCCGCTGTTGCTGTGGATGCAGCTATTTCACCTGCGGCCTGACATTAGATAGTAGAGCGTATTCTTGACTTCACCCTTGGACATATTAGGAGATCATTTAAAATTCTGTGTCGCAAAGCTGTGGATGGACCCTTCTATTCATCATTATGCTTACAACTACTGTCCAGTATCTCTTGCTAGGCTGTCGATGCAGAATTTTACACCTACACTTTACAAGAGCTGATTCAACAAGCAGCTTTTTAATTTGCATGCTAATCTGAAGATCTGACAGTTACCATCTGTTTTTCATACACTTGCAGTCTTTAGATTCTGAAGCATACAAGAGTTCCTCATCCATAGAGCTTGGTAAAACATCACTTGTATCATTTCAACATAAGCCTTTCATCAGTAGATGTGATTATAGCTTTAGTATGTAGATCTTGAATTTTTGCTTAGACTTGTTTAAGGAGAACAGATACAACTCATCCTGTTTTTCTTCCACTTGCCCTTATCTCCTCTGTTCTGACCTACCATTTCCTTCTCCTGTTGGTTTCCAGAATCTCATACATGAAGCTTCTTCAGTAGTTTAGAAAGCGATAATTAGTGATCATTTGAACTTTTTGTGGAGTTAAGTTTTACCACTCTTTTTAAACTACTTCATGTGATGGAATTTAGGAAAAGAATAGCAGAAAAGCTGTATTTTATCACAGCTTTTTTTACCCCTCCTTTGATGTTACAGATGAGCCACAAAATTCATGCAGCAGCATTACAAGTGGCTCACCAAAAGCCGCAGCCTGCCTTGGAGAAGTTCATACTGCCTAAAAGAATTTACATCATTCAACAGCCACGGAAATGTTAAGATATTCATTAAAATACTCATGTTTGTCAAAAGTGAGTTTCTGTTCTAAAAAGCATTTAGCACACTGTGGTTAAATGATAAAAAGCTGTGTGCCTTGTATCTTAATGTACTTCTATTACTGACAATAAAATACTTTATAAGAATAGTTACTAAATGTACTTGGGATTTATTAAAATATCATGGCTTCTGCCTAACCTGATTTTACTAGTGTACAGTAATTACTCAACACCAAGAATTCTAACAGCTTCACTTACTGTGTGAACATGATCCTAAGAAAGCAGGTCACAACTGAAAGGCATGGTTTTTGTTTTAATTCAGGCTGAGGTGTTCCATGCTGAATGTATGCCTTGCTGAATAATAAGCATGGCTTACCGAATAACAAGAAACTTCAGAAAGTCCTGGGAAAGATGTCCATGCAGTGGAAAAAATATTTTTTTTCTTGCATTTCTTTCTGTAAGGAAATCCAGCTCTTCTGCAGAGACTCCTCTGCTAGGATCCAGGCAGTAGGAAGAACCAAGTGAAAATGGTCTGTTTGGGTGAACCCCTTTGGGGCTGGGAAGGATGAGTGAAGGAAGTACCTGACTTGGAGTTGAACCTCTGGGATGAGAGGGCAGATATGAGGGAGGAGTCGAGATGCCGAGAATGCAGTGGTTTGAATATGGAGTTTAAGGTTGTTAGAACGGGATATAAAACTGAGAAGCGATGAGACTGAGCATGGACTGGTAGTAGCAGGGTCTTGAGGGGTCAAGCTTAATAGTAGGGAGGAGCAATTGTAAATACAAGTACAGGAAGTATCCTTGAGCCTTGCCTGCTTATACTGTCAGCAAAAGATAATAGATATATTTGGTTCTGCCCAATCTAGAGGGTAATACGCTCTCCTGCTCCTAGCTGGTTGGGCAGCTCAGCTGACCTCTTGCACTGAATTTAATTCTGCTGGGACTTTTTTTTTAACGTAGTGATTGCAGATGAATATGCCACTAAAATTGTAGTCAGGGAGTCCAAACAGACTTAATATGAAAGGTGATGCTCAAAATATTCATGTTGTCAATGACGCTTCTCTTTATTCTGTGCTTTCCACGTGACTGCAGTGGAAATCTATTACAAACCTGTGAAACACTCTCTTGAATAGAGGGATCCCAGGTGGGTTACACAGCATTAGTGTTACCATTTAACACGAATGTCTGCTTCATTTCATCTATCCATAAAATGTAAATAAATTTATATGTTGATTAAAGATTAAATTATTATCACAGGAGGTGGTGATTAGTAGTATGTGCAATAAATAATTTGGTAGGAAAATTAAATTTTAGCAGGAAAAATTAAACTAGTGCTGCTCCTATGAAAAAGACTGGTTTTTCTCCCATGCTCCTAAACTGACTGGTAGCTACTTGTAAAATATTGTTACCATTATCCTGGAGAACAACAGCAATTACTTTATGGATATTTAAGTTGTAGGTATGGGATTTAGAAAATAGCTAGTTCTGCTTTTATATCATATATAGCACACTTTCCATTCCCCAGGCTGACTGTATGTAAACAACTATCAATATGAATGTAAGTTGTAAGTGATGAAACATGATTTGAGTTAAAGCTGTGCATCATGTGTGAAATGATTGTTCATGCTATCAAGGACAAAAATAGCACCATGCACTCTAACGTGTCAATGCCTAATACATGCTCCCTACAGAGAATATTAGTAAAAACTTTAGAATTCCGATCTTTATCCTTTTTGTTTCTGAAGAAAATCATTGGCTAGTGAAGAATTTTAGGATCTGATTCTGAGGGCCTTTATGAACATTACTTTCTACGAAGTAATCTGCTTCTGAAAATTTGTTTATATTCTGGCCAAGGATTTAATGCAAAATGAGATCTTGTAGGAAAAGGATTGTCTTTTCCTGGGTTATACCCAGCCTTCCCCTGGATGCTAGATTAACTAGACATCCAGTTGTTCTGGCCAATTCGTGCTTAAGGTGTACCTGGGGGAGAAACCATTTGAACACCCTTTCCTGGTGCCTGGAAGGGATGGGACGTATCCTGGCACACTGTAGAAACGGGTAACTGTGGTAAGCTGCACCCTGCTGCGAGGAGTTACTCAAATACTGTGGGAATGGAGATATCTGGGATCCTTATTTCTATCCTACATCCCTAGACTGGTTGGAAACATTACTGTCCTAGCTGTGTGCAAATTGCTCGGTGGGAATTTGACCTGATATTGCAGTGCTTCATCACTGCAGGCGTGTAAACACCCGTGTTGTGATGTAACATTAACATTGCTGAAAGTGGGAGTGAATAACCCAAAGGATCTGACTGCCCTTCAGTTAGTTCCTTATTTGATTTTGCAGTTTGTTTTGGTTTTTTAAATTAATGTTATTTAAACTATTTAAGGTCATATGTTCAGGGTAGGGATGGCATGCTCAGTGCAGAAGGTAGCTCTAGGCACTTACTTCCATGACACAAATCAGGTGGTCATACAGTCATTGCTTATGGATGTAATAGTTCCATTTAAAAGGTCCTGTACGCTCTCTGTCCAGTGCACGTTTAGCAAGTTCACTACTCTACAGATGAATTAAGTATATACAGTAACTCGTGTTCGGGAAGTATAGCGTCTGCTGTATTTGCAAATGGGAATTTTGCAGCATAGGCTCAGCATATGCTTCTAAGAAGCATCGGTCCTCCTGGAGAAATGAGCCCATGCATGTACTGCAGCAGTGCCTAGGATCCGTATGTGTACAGAGCACGTCTGGAGTGACGGTTATGGTGTGGTAGTTCCAAAGAGCCTAGCAGAAAGTCTGCTTAATGTCAAGTTTCTTCCATGCTATACTTGTGTAAAATTTTCAGTAGTAAAAAGAGGACCTAACAAGAAGTCAGGAGGTCTAATTTTGAGAAACTCAGTTTCATGGTTTTACTAAATGTAAAGCAGGTGCAAGTCCTCTTCTGCTATAACACATAGCTTGCAAAGCAAGAAATCTTGGAAACCGATCTACTTGAATTCCTGCTTCTGTAGGATGCTGTCCTCTAAGGTGATACTACAAGTAGCGTTTCATACTTGGCTTTGTGTCAATAGCACTTAATTAGTCTTTGGAGGGAATCTGAAAGATTTGGATAGAGAACTTCAATGTATTTTATAATTAAGAACATTTTGTAATTAAGAGGACTCCCTTTTCTACCAAGTCAGTCTTTTACTTACCTGTTGTATTTTGACACATGCACCGTCAGATGCATTATTTAATTTATTTCTGATTTTTTTTAATTTATTAAAAGTGTAGTATAGTATTCTTAATAACAAGAGCTAAACAGCAAGCTAAAGCCGTATTTTGAACTTCCAAATAGCAGACAACTTACTTAGTTTTTCATCCTGTTTGTGCCTTCCATTCTGTGTGTTATTTTAGTTTGTGTTTGTACCATCAGTGACGATAATATCATGAAAGGGTTGTGTCTTCTGTTATAGGGAGTTTGTTTTATTTAGTGCACGTCTTAATTTAGTACTTCCATCGTTTAAGTATGAACTACAGCTACATTCAAAACATAAGGAACAAATACAGTTGGTTCACCAGAAAAAGCAAAACTTTGCAGGAGCCTATTTTCGTGCTTCTTGAGGGCTATTACAAATGATGCAGCCATTCAACCAGAATGGCATGGTTTCAGGAAACTGTTTATTTGCTAAATCTTTATTTCATCATTTTGATGGACACAGTGTTAGTTAATATCCAGTTGTTTTTATCTGTAGACCCCAAAACACCTTACAGAGACGGGAATGACTGAAGCCAAGTGGCAATGAAAGCAGTGAAAACAGATTTTTAGTAAACGTTGATTGGTTCAACGTATTGGTAAAGTTGATAATGTCACACGTTCTGTCTGATGGCCTGAGTAAGACATACATGTTTTGCTGGACTTCTCTGCAGGGATTAATTTACTCTTGGGCAAGGAAGAGTCTCTCTCTTTAAGCACGTGACACTTGCAGGTTGGGTGGTGCTTGACAGAGGTATTTGGGAATTTGGCAGCGTGCAGTTTCTGACTGGTCTGGATGAACTACCGTATATGCTGTCAAGTGTACAGACTGAGGTCTGAATTCAGAGTATGCGATTTCTGACTCTTGCATGCAACTGCAGCAGATGAAATTGCAAAGAAATTACACATGGCAAATCTGGGAAGTTACCATAAAAGAGAAATATAACAAAAGACTTAATTTAAAAAAATAATTAAATATTAACTGTTGTTTGAAGCCTCTATCCCTTCCAAGATGTACTTGTTCAGCCTGTTCCTCTCTAAGTAGCATGCACAGATTTGCAAATCACTTCAAGCACTGTAACCTCTCCCTGGTGTACAAACCCCGAACGTTCTGGTAACTAGTATGTGCATAAGCCCAAGCATTTACTGAGCTCATCTCTAGTTTCAGTGGTTGAGGAGTCTATTTCTAGAATGTAAAAAAAAATTCCTTAGTCTAAGGAGTATCTGCGATACTCGTTGTGATTGTTCCTGTTGTGCATAACTCCCGTAACAGGTTCATGGTATAGCACCTCTTCATTTTGAAAACCGTGCTGTCCTTGCGGACCATTTTTTCCACATGCTGCCATTCCTCCTGTTCCCTTCCTGCATCTTCTAGACTATCCTCTTCCACTTAGCGTGAGCAGGATGTATTTGCAGCTGATCAGTTTAGCTGGAGGAATGTGCACTTCACACTTGTGGACCACTTGTGAGTTAAATCTTTTTAAAGAGGGTGGATGTCATGGGTCTCTTTGCAGATGCCAGGGTTTGTTTTGCCTTCCAGGCCTACAGCATTGTCTGGCTGTTTCTTCTCCTCCTCGTTGTCAGCTGAAGGGCTGCTCCTGTCCCATCCTGCAGAATGCATTATTGAACCAGGCATGTACTCTTAACTGTTTTCAGTCTTGCTCAGTTCCTGTGACTTCCCTGGTGAAACCAGTCACAGTTTTCCCTTCATTCAACAAAACCATGCAGAGAAGAATGATTCAACACAATGCATGTTTATTATTCCTGTCAAACCTGGCCACGGATTCTGCTTCTGGCTGTTATTCCACTCTTGCTGAATTTTAATGAAAAACTTTTAGATCATTTTATTAACAGAAGTTTCAGTCTGGCACTTCATTTATAACAGGCTACCAGTGTTTAGTTCATTCTTCAACTGAAGAGAAGGATTATTACAATTCTGAAATCTGAGTATTGCTGACTCTCCAGCTAAGAGAGACTCTCCAGCTAGCAGAGGCTCTTCAACTCTCCTGTTGTTTGCTAACACTTAAGATTTTATAGAGGTTTATGACTCACATAAAGAGTATCTTAAGAAATATGAATAGTTCTTCATTATTATGTGCGTACTGTTTTTGCCACAAGAGGTTGCTATGTGCCTACAGCTTACGCGGGTTCTGCCAGCTGAGCTAGCCTCAGGAAACACAGCTATTTTCTCACAAGGAGGTATGTTTCAATCTGCTGAAAAAGTTTCAAAGAAAATAATAATAGATTAGTTTATGAAAGCATCATTTGGTAGTTCCCAGAGGACACAACTCCCTAGAAGTTGTAAAGATACAAAGGGCATAGCACTTTTTGTTACCATCAAGTCATCCGATTCCTTACCCTTCCTTCTCTGTGTTCACAGCTGTAGTCAATTACAAATGAAAGAGACCAAGGAATAGGGGAAAGTGCGTACTACATTGGCATTGGGTAAATTTACATAGTTAATTAAGATCTGCTGGGTCGATATTATGCTCTCGTATTATGTTTCTAAACGTGGTCACTTCAGAACAAATTCATTGCTTCATCAGCCAGGCAACACTGAAAAGTTGGACACGGCGTTTCTTATTCAACACTTAGGTGTAATGAAAAATGTTTTACAGAATAGCCATAATTTTAGTTGCACAATATGCATTTGCTGTATACTGAAATAGATTAGTCACTAAAATGAAGATTGACTTTAAAATTTAAATCCAACCTTCTACTTTCATTGTTCATAACTTTCTTAAATTCCTTCTAGTTTAAATTTTCCATATTTCGTATGTTTTTTTTAAAGTTAAAGAGTTGGAGCAAACTCTGAGCTATCTTTAAGCTACACAAGCCTGAAATATTTTTCTTTCTACATTACTATCCAGAAACGTAAAAAACAATGAAAAGCAAGATTATCTCTTAAAAAACAGCTGAAATGGAAAACTTTAAATTTCATTTATTCTATGGATCTCTGCCTTAAAAAGTAAAACAAGTGAAAAAGCAAAATTTAGAATGAACTGCTTTTGTTGGAGCTGTTCACAGATGGCAGTCAAAGAGGGGTAGGCATATAATGGAATTGCTTGTGTACAGTGTGTATGCATTTGAACTCTTCTACACAAAAGTCTTTTGAGGTTTCTAAAGACAGTACTTTAAAATATGCTATGGAGAGCCCTCCAATTATGTTGAAAACTCTAGCTGCTAGTCCTTTAGTAGCAGCCTAAAATTGTCCGTGCTACCTTGAATTGTAATGAATTAAAAAAAAAAAAAAAAAAAAAAGAGGGAGGGAGGAGGGGGTGGCAGAATGTCCCAAAGCTCTACAGGCCTAGGCTGCAAGGAATTTAGAAATTTGGCTGGCAAAATTGGATTTACTGCATGCATCTGCTGTTTTAAATGCATATAGTGTTCTAAACTAATGAGCTCACACTTCATGAATTGAAGAACCTTACGTTTGAAGCTAGTAGGGATGGCAGAATGTTAATGAACTCAGAATTTTTTATTTTTTTTTTTTTTTTAAATCAACTCTACTTTTCCTTTCAAAAGGAAGAACAAGGACTGCTCACCTCTGGTATTTTCTCCAGCTCACATATAACCTTTCAGTGGCCTGGTGTATGAATTGCGCCTTCAAACACTGTCAGTGAGGCACAAAGTGTTTTTTATTTACAGCTCACTGATTAAAAACAAATTCTCATTTTAAAGAACAGTCCCTAATATTTGTAACAAAAATGTGAGAGAACATTGTTTTCACTATGCTTTGGTTCCAGCTTGGTGGGGCAAAAAAAAATCCCTGTTCCTGCGAAGGACCTCAGTAGCACTCATCTCTTCAACAGTGTTCTTACAGAGCTGAACTGTAATGACCAAGGAACGCCATTAGGTCTCTTCTCAGACAGTCCTGCCCAACAGGATCTTCAGAAACATAGCTTGTCATAAACTTCATGATCTGAAAACTTTTTTTCATTTCTAAAATGCATTTTCTGAACTGATGGTCTATGCTAAATAAATACACTAACAGAAAAGAGGCAAAGAATTTTTTAAAAATACTGAAAACTCTGGCCTTTGCACCAGTTTACAGGGAAGGAAAGCGAGGGAGCCTAAAGGGCAAAGAAGAAATTCTAGCTTGTCTTAGATTGGTCTCTAGGACATTTTACTAGCGTCTTCTTCCTGCTGCCTTCTTTTGCAGCAATTTTGCTTCCACCATTATATTCTGTCACCATACTGTACTTTTTTCCTTCAAATGGCTCTATAATTGGAATGCTTGAGTGTCAATAGATGAATGGTAATAGAAGAAGCAGAGAGACAGGAAAGCATAAGGAGATAAACGGTCTAAATCACTGGACCAAATAATTATTTCAGGAAGGTGTATACAGTTTTCACTTATTTAAGTGATTTATATATTTATTTTATATATATATATATATATAAAGCTAATTCAGGCACACACAATCCATAGGCAGTCTAGGAAGCCAAATCATCACTTACTGCTTGAACATTAATTAAAAATCCATGTGCATCACGTAAAAGATTCCCTAGTTCATACCTTTAAATGTTTCAGATCATGGGTTCTAACTTCTTAGCATCTAGATATTTTTGTGCATAGGCAATGAGTAACTGCTCACTCATTTTCAGTAACTGTGTTTAGAGCTGCCTAAGTTAAAAGAAGGCTACATGAGAAATCCTGAATGAACAGGAGTTCTCATAAGTGTAGGGATTTGTCCTGTGGTTTCCTGGATTTCAAGCAGGAGGCTACATTAAGAGCACCAGAAATTCTACCCTGTTTTTCGCTAAATTGTATTGCTTTTTGTTGTTGTTTTCTGTAACCAAAAATATATTTTTTAATATTCAGTCTGTTATGTTCCCTTGTTAGTTACTTCTGTTGCTGAAAGTGAGACAGAATGTATTATGATTTTTCTAATTAGTAGCCTTTACCAATATTTCAACTATCACTGGCTCCTTAGGAGTTCAGAGGTGTCACCATGCTGCAGGTCACCTGTAGAAGCAAGGCTAGAATCCAAATTCTGCTTGTTCTGAAAGTATGAGACCTGCTTTTGGCATAATGTAGAATCTTAATGACCTGCTAACATTATTGGGACCTGCAATACAGTATTCAGCTATTTCTGAGTTCTGTTCTCTGAGTTCATGCAGCTGTAGACTACTGGCATAGATACACACCTGAAGAGACGTATCCTAGGTTTTGTTCCTCATGCTGCGTGTATGCAGCTGGCTGTCTTTTGAGCAGTGCCTATATATGTGTTCAGGGATCATAACACCTGCGCAGACTGAATAACATTTATTTTCTTATTTCAGATAAAGTTTACTACCCATCTCTTGCTGTTTTTATGATTCACTGGAGCAACAGAAAAGATGCAATCTCCCACACGGCCTCCATGCTGTGGAGGATTTGCAAAATCATGCAAAAGTTAAATAAGGAATTAACGCCTATCTGCATATGAAATAGAAAACTTGTTGGGTAGCTTAGATCTACTGTCTCTTGCAATACTTTACCTCTGACTTAAAATTGCTTTAGCCTTCTCTGTTGTCAGTTCAGCTTCTGTAGCGAGGAGGAAATGTGCTGCTTTTCTTTTCTTTCTTTCCTAAGCAGCATCTGTTTTTGTATAATGAAGCTATGTGGATTCTAGCTAAAAAGTAATACTTAAACAGAAAATCATTCAGGTATAAGCGTGTATTCACAGAATAAGTCCCTGCCCCCTTCACTTTGACTTTAGAACAGCAATTTCTAAGATAAATGATAAGGCTTATTTGTTGTCCTGCCTTCCTACGCCTTTCAGAATCGTACCCTGACAAACAGGCAAGAAAATAGCATGCAGTAATGCGGAGTTCTCCAAGCTGCTGTCTGCAAGACCAGACCTTGCAGACAGGTCAGTTTCTCATAATTAAAAAAAAAAACCAGCCCAACAAAAAAAAAAAAAAAAAAAAAAAACCAAACCATAACGGAAGGAGTTGGGAATAGGTGGACAGAATGGAAGCAAAGCATAGGAAAGGACAGTAATTGAAATTGAGCTGGAAAACAATGGACAGAAAAGAGCACAGGGGACAAATTATTAATGGAAGCAATTGCAATAAATGTAATAGCATTTGGAATATTTTAGTTGATATCACTGAATATTATTTTTTACTGTTTATCCTAGTAACACTTTTAGCATCTACACCTATGGGAGCTGTTGACAAACAAGTATCATAACAAATTAAACATCACAAATTTGGTAAGTTCTGATGCGTTATCAGTGAAATTAGTGAGGCTCTGTACGGAATCTGCTGAGCACAGCAACTGCAAGACCTAAGCTGGTGCATGCAGTGATGAAGCAGCCTGACATGGGTGGTGCTGGTAACGTGATACTACGCTTCACTTCTGTTTTGCCCTGTAAAGCCATGCGGCCAACTTCTACCCTGGTTTCACAGGCCTATATATAATCCTCGTCTGCATACCAACTTGTTCCCCTTCCTCTCTTTCGCCACTAGCTTTAGAACCAGCTGGTTCATTTCAAGTAAACTCGACTGCACGTAATACTTCAGTGAAACAGTGTTGGTTGAAAACAGGTAGCCAAGATGAGACTGCCTCCTACCAGTGTCCCACTGCGCAAAGGTGGCATCACAAACAAAAGCAGACTGAGACGTCAGATAACTTCATACTGGACAGACATTACAAATGCTACTTTTACAGACCAAAAACATAAATCAGAACTTAAACCTTCTCAGACATCTGCAAATGCAACAGTCACAAAGCTATTGAATACAAGGTGGTGGTGATTCTACCAGTAATAGAACAAGTTGTTTTCCTAAAACCAGTAAATGGGGAATTTTCTACCAAATTATTATTTTGCATGAGAATTAATCTGACAGGATAAAAGCAGCTACATTGAAAGGAAGCTCCTGAAATTTACATTATCTTCTTTGAGGGACCCCTCCAATTCAAGAATTGAACTAGTGAGTTAAGATGAGAAGCCCAAGCTAACATAAACAACACTGACGCTGAGCAGAAAAGGGAGAAGTCTGATTTCTTATTTCCCTAGTCCCCAGCATTACAGTCAATGATGCTGCCATTATATTTCAGCTTGGTCTAAGGTTCCTATTTTCCACAGGGGAAAAAAAAACAGGCTTTAAAACTACTATAAGTTTGCATGGTAAGTGTGAGACTCTTGAGGACAGCCAGAATCTTTGTGAGAAGAAAAAAAAAGGAAGAGCTGAAGAATTCAGTGGCTAGGAATGGACAAATCATCTGAGCAAATGAGTGGAAGGAGCAGAGGGCAGAACAGTTAGCTGTGGGCTAAATTCTTCCCAAAAGGAAGCTACTGATGAGAGCAAAAATCTATGTTGCTAGTATCAAAAGCACTGGTTTACTGAGACAAATAGGGAAGCACTAAAATCAAGCCCTAGTTAAAAATATTTTGATTCTGAGCTTTCCTGTGGAACAGCAGGACCTAAATCCAATTGACTGTAAATACTATTTCAAAACTTCTGGGTTCATACACAGAGGAAGAGAGAGTGAGCACTGGACCTGATGAAGAATAGATCACAGAACAGTGGAGTCATATCTCAGTTTTTTTTGTCTCAGACTTCAGAGACAAAGACAAAACCATAAAAGGTTGCCAGAACTAAGACATTTCCTCTGAGAAAGAGAAAATTCCTTTCTTTCCAGACATACGCCTCATCGCGTAGGCAAAAACGGAGGCAAGAGAAGATGATTAAGAGGATTCTCCACCAGAAGAAAGAAAAGCGGAGTTGCACACAGCAATGTCCCTTGTCCCAATGTCCCTTGTTTTGGGACAAGCCTTCAGCTGCTAAGCTGCTGAAGTCACAGTGAAAGAAGTGGAAGATAACTAATTGCTCTGGTGTTGTAACCCCGAGGGGCTTTGTCTCCGTGTTACTCTGCTCCTCTAATACCATACAAGGCAACCAAGTCATGTTCTGGAGAGGATGCTCTTCTTGTATCGGAGCCTGTAGCTTGTTTCTGAACACATATATGGATTCTTTCTTGTACCCCTTACAGAAACAGTGAAAGATGCTCTGTGACGTGCATGCATAGCATAGAAAATGCTCTAGCATACTCTGGTACTATAGTAATTGTTTTGCAGTTAAATCCAGATTCAGTTTTTCATGATGAATTACATAGGAAGATAAATCATAGTTTGCCCAGCAAATCCTTACTATTTATAAATGTATTTTGGATTGTCCCTCCATTTTCCTTTTTTTTTGCTGTGAGGAGGATTATTTTTTTAATTAGTTATATGAAACTGTATTGTAGAAATTACATGTAGGGCAGCGAAGCACTTTGGCCTTTGCAGGGAACAGCTGCAGTATTGGACATTTTAGGTGGAAAAGGCAAGCAGTTTGAGGTTGGGAAAGAAAAACACAACAGATGAGTTATTTCTGCTAACATTATCAACAGCTGTGCTCATAACGGTGGCATTCAAACCATCACTGCTCAGCCTATGTCTTAATACTTTAAAAACCCCCACTTTAACACTAAACCAGTTAATGTCAGATGGTTGTCTACATGTGAAAAACCCAGCGAAGGAGAATGCTCCGTAGTGGGTACCTTGATACCGCTCACTGGGGTTACCACAGCGGGCGTTGACCTCGGGTGCACCAAAGTAAAAATATCAGTGTCTCATTTTCTTTCTCACAGGGCCTCTTCTGACACATCTTTCTGAGGAACTAAGTATTTTAACGCTCTTACTGCTAGGCATCACCGTCGGATCATTTTTGTGGTTCTCTTCTGCACCCTGATTTCTCAGTATCTTGGAACATACGGGTAGAGCGACTGGCAGCGGTGCTGCAGTGCTGGGTTTACCGAGGCTGTACGCAGAGGTACTGCCACCTCTGCTCCTGCCCGCCAATCCCTTTTTATACAGGCCAAGAACGCACGAGCGTTTTTGGGTACAGCAGCATTCGTGTTGCCTGGGTTTACCGGTACAACCCCAAATCCTTTCAGAGGTGCTGCCTTCCAGGATGGAGTTCATCCCGTTCCGTATTGCGGGCAGGGGCCGTGTTCCTTGCTCCTAAAGGTCTCGTTTCCAGTCTGACGCTCTCCAATGCCTTGCGTGGCCCAGTTTAGCAAGTAAATTACTTGCATCACTCGGAGAGATCTTCTGTCGTTGTTATTTATATTCCACTCATTTTTTGTGCTCTGCGGGCCTTGCAGCCAACGGTGTAGTGACGCTCAGGTTGCTGACAGGAGAGGCCGAGTTGTGAGCGACCCCCAGCCCCGGGCAGCGGCACACAGCTCCCCGCGCCGGGCCCTCCCCGCGCAGCTCGGCGCCCCGGCGAAGGCCCGCAGCCCCGCGCCGCGCTTCTGAGTTTCCACAGCGCGGCGGCGGTCACCGGCCGTCACCGGCACCCACGCTGCGACGGGCGTGGTGAGCAGACTGCAGGACGAGGGGACGCTCGGGTTTTGGGGGGCACGCGCCAGGACCCGGCAGGCTGGCGGGCCCCAGGCCCTGCTGTGCAGAGCCACGGCACTCCGGCGGGTCTCGGCGCGCCGCCGCCAACTTCGTCTGGCCGTGGAACACCGGCCTGCGGCGGAACGCGGCGTCTGCGGGGCCGGCCCCGCCAGGCCGCGGGGGGCGGACACCGCCCGGCCGTGCCCGGCCCCGCCGCCCGCTCCGCTCCCTCCCCTCCCCTCGCCGCCGCCCGCGGGGCCGCGCGGCTGTCCGGGGGGGGCGGCGGCCCGCACCCGGGGCCGAGGCGCGCAGTCCGGGCGCGGGGCCGCGCTGAGGCAGCTGCGGGACCTGCCCCGCCGCCTGGCTCCGCTCCGCCCCGCCGGGCCGGTCCTGCGGAGGGCCGGCCGCGGGGGTGCGCGGGGCGGGGACTGCCGCCGCCTGCGCCCAGTGAGCTCATCCCGCCGACGCGCACGCCTGGCCGCGGAGGAGCCCGGCCTGGGCCGCGCCGCAGGAGCCCCGGGGCGAGGGGGGGGCCGGGCCCCGCGGGCCGAGGTGAGCCCTCCCGCCTCCCGCTCTCCGGCCGTGCGTGCGGGGCGCGCCCTTCGCCCGGCCTCTCCGGAGCGCTGCGCGGGGGGCTGGGCGGGAGCGGCGGCGCCAGTGAAACTTTCCGGGCGAGGAGCGCGTGCGGGCACGCCGGGCTGTGCGGCGGGCGCGGGGCGGGCGCGGGGCGGGGGCCGGGGCGGCCGGCGGGGTGGCGGGGCTGAGGCGGCGCCTGGGCCGTGGCCGTGGCCGGTACGGGTGGGGGTAGGGCGGGGAGAGGCGCGGCCTGGGGCAGCCGGGGGACGGCTGGCGGGGGCTGGCTGGGCCGGGGTCGGTGCCGGGGGGCAGCCACCGGGGGCCGGGCCGGGCCGGGGCAGGCGCTCCCGGAGGCGAGGCCTGGAGCTGGCGGGGCGGCCGGGATTTCCGCCTCCCCGGCGCAGACTTTCGCGTTTCTGTGACTGTTGCTGCTTTCGTTCCCTTATTAGTAGAGATTGGGGGCGTGGGAGGAATACGTTTTGCTTTCAGGAAAACTTGATTTCTTTGTGGTTACTTGTTTTGGACAGTAAGATGTGGGGGAAGAAGACCCTGCTGGGAGCGGGCAGCGTGCCGCGGCAGTCTCGGGCGCGGTGCGGCGGCTGAGCGCCGAGCGGGGCAACGCCAAGGGCAGGCGGGCGGCCCGTCCGGGAGGTGTTCCGGGCAGAGCTGGCAGGAGGGGCCGTTCAGCTCTGTACCTTTTCGGACTGGAATGGATGGCGTGGGGGCACGCCTGTATCCCTTGGTAGTGACCTTGTTTTGACTACTGAAATAGAAGGTCCTGCTCTTGTGGTCGTCAGCCTTGCGTGCTGTGATCTCAAGAATAAGATGATAAAACGATAATTTGTTTTGTTTTTTTAATATGTGAGTTACTAATAATGTATAGTAACTGTGTATTTAGAATATACTTTCTAAAGCTTTCTGATTTGTCTGTGGTGTTATTTCAGTTACTTTTTTGTCCTAGCCTCATAACGCATGTTTATTGGACAGAGAGTGAACTGGGTCATAAATTATTATTTTCAAAAGCAGAATGTACTGGAGACATCTTTCTGTGAGGATGAGCCTCGAGGAGAAAAAAGTGGGTTTAGATCTTCTTCAGTGTGGTGCTGAGTGTGTCCCCTGCACCCTCTTCTCTGCTTGGTACCCACCTCCTTTTCCCCCTTCGCGGCAGCGTGAAAGCGGCACTCGTCTGGTCCGCTTCAGAGGCTGTGTTTTGTGACTGAGGAAGGAAATGCTGCTTTACTGTTCGGAAAGCTAACAGCTGGGGAGGTGGCAGGTTTGCTTTGGGCTGCTGTGATTGCTGGGTGTAAATCAGTTTGCAAGAGCTGTACTGGTTTAGAGTATGTTAAATGTTTCACTCATCCAGGGTACTTTGGAGTTTTGCAGGATTATTTAGTACATGCAGAAGTCCTGTGTTAGCTCATATTTTTGATAGCTGCTGCTTAAAAATAACCTGATGCTTATGAAATTAAAAATACTAGGGAATAAGGGAAATAAATGCGATATCTTGGATCCTACAGAATTTCCTCCCACTGTAGTTTTATATGCAGCTGCCAAAAATGAACCTTTCCCATTTTTTTTTGATCTGACAGCTAAGTGCTGGTAAAAATAGTATTCTGTTATTAAATGATACTAGTAAACAAGGTAAGTGCAAGTACAATTTAATTCTGCTATTGCTAGGGCCGTGTGTTTCGAGCTTCTTTTACATGGATGCTCTAAAGTGCTAGTTGTCTTGCTTTCTCAGTTTAGCTAACCATTGGAATGTCCAAATGGTGATGAATTATGTCTACTTTGGTGCCAAAACATATTTGGTTCATGGCCAAAGTTGCTCAGCTTCCCGTAACAGTCAGTAGGAAAAGACATTTTGTGTGTCTAACCACAGTCCTGAAGTTGATGCCATAGCAACTTTGTGATCTGAGTATGTACTTTTCAAGATGGCGAAGCAGGCTTAGCAGAGATGTTCTGTTTTTCTTTAGCTGAACTTCTCACTGTCACCAAGATTAAACCTTTCTTTGAAGATGAAAGATTAATCAGCAAGCCTTTAAACTCTTCTGTGTGTAAGAACATCGGCCTGATCTGTTGAAATTTGTATTAAGATTTTTTTCTGTAGAGATGTGGTTTTGACTAAAAATTGGTATTTCAAGCTGTATCGGGAGCTAGATCTTCATGTTTTCCAGAAAAACAGAAAGATTAGCTTTGGGTTTTGGTTGTGGATAAGGTCTGAGAAAACGGGTTTAGTTCATGTCTTTTGGTTGCTTTCAGCTCCCAAGATTTAATATGGGGATTGGAGAGCTTATTTATCACAAAGCTGTGGCAATGGAAAAAGAAAAAAACGTATGGCGTAACAAATGTATAAGGTCTTATTTTTTTTAAAAAAATATATTTGTGTATAGGAGGCACAGAACACTGACTTCTGAATAATAAGTAAGGCATAGTAGAACACTGAACTGGAAAAAAAACCACAAAAGCAAGCACTGAAACGGTCCCCGATCCGCACTGCATTTGGTTTTGTATTTAACTTTAGTTTGAAAAGAGTCTTGTTTGGGTTTTGGTTTTGGTTTTTAAAAAAAGGAAAAAAATGTAAAAAAAAAAAAAGGTTTGTTTTGGTGGAGCCTTAAACTCTCTGATTTTGTCCTGAAGGGAAATAAATAAGGGGATCAGTTGCTCATTAACATAAAATATCTATTGTGTGGCCTAATATTAATGTGTCTGCTTCGTACGCTCTTACTGCCTTTTCCTTTTAAAATTCATTGTTTCGCATGGCTGATTAAATCCTTTAGTATTCATTGTATTTAGGAAATTCTATAAGGCTATTTTGGCATGCTTACCTGGTTAGATTATTTATCTAAGTGTGAAATAGACTGTAGAGATCGTGAGATGCTCTCCATTCTGCGTTTAGCCTCACCGTATACCTTTGAGAGTCTAGCGCCGTTTACCTTTCCTGCTTACTTAGGCTGGAGACAATTTTAGGTAGGGGGAGTCTGAACCGGAGCACAGGTTTTCTACCCCGGTTTTGTGCTTCAGCAAAGCAGCGTGCCTTTGATCTCCTTATCATAGCCAAAATGTCCAGCTGCTCCTCCCCGCCCATCTTTCAGCTTCGTAAAGAGGCTAATCCTGCAGAGTTTGCTTTGTAGATCTTTCAGGTTTCTGTATAGACTTCTTTTTCATCCATCCTTGTCACTCCTGCATCTTGAAATATATGCGTTGTAGTTCATGCTAATGTAATGACTTAAACTTCGTAAAGTCCTGTTTCTCTTGCCATGTTTTGGGAATTCTGGTTTTGTTTCCTCCCCTCCACTCAGTGAGAGGAGACCCGTTAAGCTATAGACTTAATCTGTAACGGTACTTTGGTACTGGCATGTTAAACTTTGCCATCTCATAACTTCAGCGCTTGGCCTTCCTGTATGATGTCTGGAGACGCTCCAGTGCCTAAGTGATGTCCGTAAGGGTCTGGAAGCAGGCGGCCAGGTAACAAAAAGTGTCTGATGGAGTTATTTCTGCCTCGCGTGGCTGGGAGTAGTTGCTGGAATATGTGCTTTATTTCCTGAGGTAGTGCCATCTCCAATGTAGTATTATACTTATTTTCTTTTCTCTTCTTGACCCGGAGTGATTTCTAATGAGGGTGCCAATTTGAAACGCAAGTTCCACTAGCTTGCTGGATGAAGTGCTTTGCGGATCAGCCAGCCTGCCAGATGTGAAGTGTCTCCTCATTGGTATCTTGGTGTGTGGGGTGTCAGTTCCTGTGTGCTCACAAAGAACAGCTTGCTAGGTTTCACAGACTATGTAATGCTTTCAGCTTGAGATTCTCGGCGGGTTTTAAACGGAGAGCAGTTCAGTGATATCAGTAAATGAGTTCTTTGCATAGCCGTTAGGAGAAATTTAAATGCCAAATCAAGAGCTGCTTTTAAGATCTTGATGTTGTTGAAGTTGGTGGCAATGCTCAGTAAATTATTGCACACTTGACCTTTTTCTGTCAATACTCTGTGTCAACAGATGTAGGGGTTACGATTTTTTAGTGTTCCCGTGGTGACTTATTTGGTGAAGTGCCGCTTTGTGGCGCACTTCTCAGGCACTTCTGCAATCCAGATGACCAAAATAATTTTGGGAATAGGGCTGATCTTGGAGTCTTGTAGTCCTTCCTTATGAGTCCTGGAGAATTCAGCTATATCTAGATGTGTATGAAATTGGAAAACGAGATGCAGCTTGGAGTTCTAGTGATCTTAAGTGTTGTAGCCATGGAAGGTACAAAGCTACAGATAGGTATTTTGAATCTCTCTGTGCATTTTTTTATCAGCTGCCTTTAAGTTCATGGTGTTGCTTTAAAGTTAGAATTTGTGAATTATCAAGAAATACGGATTTTGATATTTTAGATTTCTAAAATACAGAGTGGTGTTAAAAGAGAAAAAACTCCATAGCCTACACTAGAATTGTTTGCAGTCTCATTCTGGCCCGCGGTGGAATTTCCCCTCTGATTAGTGATCCAAGTATTACTCAATTTAACACCATTAAAAAAAAATTCTTTTAAAAAAGACTCATCATATTCCAGCATTAATAAGAATTAACCCATCGAAGACAAGTGTGTAAGGTGGACGTATGGCACGTAGCGCATTGCGTGGGAAGTGAAGTAGTTGTACTGCTGGAGTAGGAATGGCCCGTGTGGGTGGTCTCAAGAGGGAGCCACGCTGGCTAGTTCATCTTGAGAGGGTGGTGGTGTGTGAACGGGCGAGCTCATTCCTGGAGTCCGTAGCTTGACTGTTGAACCTCCTCCGCTTCAAGTTGTTTCTTACCCTTTCCCTTCTACCTGCATGTTCCACCTATCTGGCTCAGACAAATCTGCAATTAAAATGTTCAAGAATTAGCATGTTTGTAACAAAGTCTGAATACTTTGGAGGGAGTCTCTTCGGCTTCATCCAAGCTATTCCTGTGGTTAGTCTTCTCGTTCAGATAGCAAAGCGTGCTTGGCCATGCTGGGAGCCTTGGCTTCTGCTTGAACTTTTCTGGCTTCTGCTTGAGCTTCTGACTTCTGCTGTGAAGGTCACTCACTTTTACATACATTTATTGAATTATCAACTGTTTTATCTGAATTCACCTACATTTATTGAATTAATGCTTCTGTTGTCTGTACCTAGTAGTATATAAAGTGCAATTTCAGAAATGTGTAGGGCGAAAAGGTGAGGGGCTGCTACTTGTTTGCTGCATATTTCATATATTTGATAATTAACAGCTTTAAAAACAAAGGTGCCTGTAAAATGTTTGCTGTGTTGCGTTGAGGTTGCGTATATGGTGTGGGTTGGTTTTTTTGTTTGGATTCTGTTTTGTTGGTGGAGGGGGTCTGTTTGGTTTGTTGGTTTTTGTGTTGTTTTTTTTTTTGTTTTGACTTTTTTTTTAGTTTAAAAAAGACTTGGTCTTATTGTTGGTTAAATTTAGATCCAGCAGGAGAGAAGCTGCAACTTGTTAGCAGCACAGGAAACGCCCTGAAACAGAGTTTTTGATGTGCGTGTTTGTGTGTAAATGTGAACTCTGCAGCTATGTGGCTGGAGTTAGGCTGTGGGGAGCTCTGCCGAGTTTAGAATAGTTTTGCATCTTTAAATGTTTTATTAGGTTCTGGTGGAACTTTGCTACCATATACTTACTATAATTCAGTATTAAATATCTATGACTTGTCAAAAGCTGGTAGTTTTAAGTCAAATACAAAGCTAATGCAGTTAAAATAGCTGAGGTGTTTAATTGCTGAAAAGACAGAGTCCAGACTAAACTGCTTCAGTTTTGTTTTATCTGTAAAATAATTTGGGTAGTCTAGAGATTATGCTGTCTTTCTTTCAGGCATTTACAATGAAACATCCATTTTTTTTCTTAACAGATGTCCTTAGTATATATTTCTGACTGTATTTTAACAAGGTAGGATTTGAACAATATGCAAGTAAGCATAAATAGAAGCAAAATATGACCTTTGCTTTTTGAAACTAAAATGAGATGAAAGTTGCTAGAGAGTTTAATGTGTGGGTTGGTTTTGGTTCGAGCTTAGGTTTTTTTGTTGTTTTTTTTTTTTCTTGTGTGTTTCTTGTTTTTGAACAAGAGTGACAAATACAAAATATTCTCGATGTGAATTTTGGAGGAGACTGCTTTAGTGGTTTACACCAGAAATGCCTTTAAGTTGAGTTGCTTATTTCGTTAATATGCTTCACGGTCTGGTTTACACTCAGCTAAATTACCACTGAGGTCACAAAGGGATTTGTGTGTGTGTGTTAGTAAGGTCTGAGTTCCTGGATTTTTCTACTATATTTCCCAGAAACTGAAAGTTTGAAGAAAAGAGAGAGGAATATTATCATCACAAAGTGCTATGACAAAATAAAATTTTCAGCGCTTACCAACTAGTGATACAGAATCTTTGTGTGCATGCAAGAATTACTTAAAAAAGTTCAAGAGACAATGAAAAGACATCGGGGAAAGCTTCAGGTTATCCTCAGATAAATTATACTTGGCAAAGGTAGAATGGAGTATAGGAACATTGTGCCTTCTACTATGATGTTCCAAACTAATGTAGAGTTTCAGAATTCATTGATACATTTAAAAGTCTGGGAATACAGAGCCAGTGTGTACGGAGGTTTTTTCTATTCTCTAAGCTGTTGTTTGTGTCACTGTGGTGCACGACCAGATGTGTTTTCTCTAAGTTTGCAGTAAGTCAATCAATGAGCGATAGGAGCACTTTTCATAAAGTTCTGCACTCATACAGAGGTCCTAGGTGTATTTCGAAAGCTTGGGAAAAAAGATACAACTGACGCTGAGGGGTTTTTTTTTTCCCTGACCAGTAGTGCTGTACTTTGTCTTTAAAAGATAATTTGGAAAGGAGGAGAGAAGTGACATGAAGTGATTTTGTTCAGCTGGAGTTCAAAGCTTTGTAAAAGTCTGCACCAGAGGAATATACCGAATGGTTTGTTAGAGAGGACATTTTTCTTCGCCGGCGCCCCATGCCTGTGCAGAGGATTCTTCCAAGGCTCTTGCATCCTCTGCAGCAGTGTGTACCACCAGAGTTGTGTCTTGGATCGCGCTGGGGAAATGGGCTTCTTGAGAGAGCTCGTTTTGTTCGGAAGGTATTCCAAGAATCTGTCTAAATGGCATCTGAGCAATCTAACACTGCCTCTCGGTCTGGTAAAACCAAGATGCTGTTCTTCCTATTTTCATTATGTCTACTAATAGGAAAAACAAATGCTTTTCTCCTTAGTGAGCCTCCTTTCTTCAGTTCTTAGTTTTCCCTGGGAGAAAAACTGGATTTTGTTTCTTTGCAGTTTTTCTGCTGTTCACAGGATTTTGAGCTAGGTGAGTTATTGCTGGTGTTACAGCTATTCTCTCCATAAATCGGTGAACTCAACTCATTTGATTTACATGGGACTTGCAAGCATCCCCTTGACAGAGTAAGGTGTGGCGATTTATACTGTCTTGGCAAACCTGTAAAGATTTACACAGACCTAAGATTTTAATGAGTAATTATTTTTTTTGGAGGTTACAAGTCTGTATTCCACTACTAGTTAAATTCTGGTTGTGAGGATTTAAAATTTTTTTTGGACACTTGCTTGTGGAGGGGATGCTTGCTGGCATCTGAATTAGAGGCCTTAGCGGTGTTTGGCTGTTTAATTACTGAAAGCGGTAGCACAACTGTAAAATTTTAATAAATACGGGCTTGCCAGGTACTTCATATTTTTGGTAAGAGCGTGTAAAGTCTTGTCTATACCAGGGAGTTATTGCAGAATGAGACAGGGTGTGAATGTGGAGCACTTCTCCCCTTGTATAGACAAGCCTTTAATTTTTCTTCAAGAGCAAACTGGGGGATGTTCCATGTGCGTTCTTGTCCCTAGTCTGAGCTCCGTAGTGGACTTATGACTGACAAGGAATAACACCTAAAGCGTGTATCCCGTTCATGTCGATAATCTCCTTGATTTCAGGGGTCTGCTTCAGAGAGTATGCACATGCTGGACTGTGGCAGGACTGGAGGGCTTGCCTGTAAGCCTGTTGTGGTGGGTACTGCCCGTTACAGTTGCTCAAACACAGCTTGTTTTGACACTGTAACGAGGTCTCTTGATGCTACCGCATTGTACATTAAAATGAAAAGTGCTTTAAGGGAAAAGGAATTGTAAGAATAGAATGGTTAGAGTGTTTCCTTGTAGTTTACGCTATAGAAGAATGCCTGGGCCTTGTCTGTAAGATAGCATGGCCAAGTAATAAAAAGGGAAGGTTTACATTTCACAAGAGGCAGAAAAGGATGGCATCCCAGGATTTGAGACGAGAAGTAGGGAGGGTAATATTTCTGCTTTGCCACATTCCTGTGGGTGAGATTTCAGGAGGCAGTTGAGCATATCTAACAGTTTGTTGTGATTGAAGGGAGCGGTTTTCCTTCCTTCTGTCCCTGGCATGGGATCCTGCTCTTTTTCCTGTGTCACCTCTGTTGCTTGCCTGCAGTGCAGTTCAGTAAACACACAGAAAGCTGTATCAGCACTGGCCCGGTGCAGCAGGCATACGCAGCCGACCCCTTTGGCCATCTCGTAAAGACTTGCCCGTTGTGACCTTGAGCAAATCGATTCTTGCTCCTCTTCAGTAAAATGGAGATAAGACTACTACCCTCCCTGCAGGCTGTTATGGGCTGTAGTATGTTTTGAGACGCTCTGAGGAAGAGGAGGCAGTATATATATTGGTTTCATAAGATATGTTCTGACTCACGTACCTTCTAGATTATGTAACTTAAATGTCTAGTCTCTAGGCATCCTCAGGAATGGTAATGTCAAATTCCCAAGTCTGCTAATTCATTTTGTCTACTTAGATTACTGCTTTATGTCCCTTTTTTTTTTTTTTTTCTTCTGGGTGTGCAAATGTGTCCTGGACAAGGATAACAGGCCCAGTATGTTTGAGCCTTCTGTTCCTGCTTCTTTCTGCTTCTTAGGGTCACTTAGGAGTTGTATCTTGTGCTTTTGGGCAGGGGCAGGGATGTGTTTAACAGATTTGTTTAGGCACTTGCATTCTCTGAAGGAAATAACTCTGTCTGCATGGCATTTTGGTACAGGTTTCCAATATTTTCTTGTATAACTTGTGCTACTTGAGCAGGGGGACAGGACCAGATGACCTCCAGAGGTCCCTTCCAACCTCTGCCATTCTGTTATTCTACTGAAGATTTTTTTGTCCTCGTGGATATTGCAAGCTGTTGTTGCACACATACCGCTCTACCTCTAGTAACTGCTGCTAGAAAATAGATATCCTAATGAAGAAAATATCAATATCAATTTGAAACCAGAGTAATCTATTTTAAAAATCAGATTAATACCTCCAGAAGTGCTTACTTAATAATAGATATGTTCCTCTCTTTTTAGGCCTGTGAAGCAGGAAGTTTATAATGTCTCCTTTGTATAGAGTTTTGTTGGAGCTCTGCATTTGATTTCTGGCAAATGTGAGTGACTGTGATTCCCAGACATTTCAGGATCAGGTATTTTGTGATTAGGGATTACGGAAAACATACTGTCCTAGAATTTCTAAGGATAGCTGACATGAGGGGGAGAAAAATAGACCAGAACATGCACCTGTGTTGGCCATCAATGTCAACCTGTAGTGTTAGGAGAAAATTATTAGTAAAAGAGGAGGAGAGAGACCATTTTTGTTTTTTGAAAGGGAGGAAAATTCCATGAAAAGCAGAGAATAAACTAATGAAAATAATCTGGTTGGATGGATGGATGAAGAATATAGGAGATCTGAACCAGATATGATAAGGGACTGAAATAGAAAAAAACTTTGAGTTTTATCAGCACCATCCTGCCATCATTCAAGGAAATACAGCTGCCTATGTTAGTGTGACTTTAAAAAAAAAACAAACAACAAAACAAACAACTCAGGCATACTGGATTAGTTGGAAACTTGGAAAGTAGCTGTGACAATGAAATAGCCATCTTTTCTGTGTTCTGGGCGTAATAGTGACTTCAGCAGCTTTGCTTTGTGTGTTGCTGGATTTATCAAAGGGATCTTTTGTTGCGGAGTTGGCCCGGGACAGGTAAGCTGCAGGGTGGCACTTGTTCACATCCCTGAGCAGCGAGGCTGTACTAACAGGAGCGCTGGGCAGAGCAGTGACGTTGCTGTGGCTGTCGCAGTGGTGCGTAGGAGGGCCCGCAGTGTCCGGGTACGGCAAGAAAACTGCTCCCTTGCCAGTTTGCTTCGCTCGGGTGGGGATAATGATGCGTACTAATGCTGCTGGTGCCTTTGCTGGTGTAGTTTCCTGAATGTATCAGTAGCAGCATCCACGGACAGGCCTAGCTTTGGGTTCAGTACAGGAGTGACAGTTAAACAGCTGGCACGTAAGAGAAACAGTGAGGTACCGGCGTGGAGAAATTGAAGGGAGCTGTATTGCTGCCTCCTCCCCTTGCAGGTTAATGTCAGTGTTATTTTCAAAGTTTGGATTCCTTAGTAGAGTGACTGTCAACTGTCTCAAAGTTTCTTCCTCTTCTTAGAGGTCTTCTTAGCATCTGTAGTGATTTGCCCCGCTGAGTTGCCTGCCTCAGAGACAGGACTGAGGACTGCGAAAGGCAGAAAACTGTGGGGCAGTGACTTCCATCAGGCAATGTATGGTGCAAGTCTGTATCAGCACTCCCTAAATTCAGCAGTACTTTGACTGGTCCCCTTTCCTATTGTTGCATAGAGTAATTCTGTGAGGAAAATTGTCCATGCTTACTGCAAATTTGGGTTTCAGTGGATGAAAGAAATGGTGGAAGCTTTCACGTCTAGACACTAAGCATGTACTTTCATATTATATTCTACAATATTTTCCTTGAGTTATATGCATCTACTGATCAAATACTGCCAGTTTTCACTAGTGCCTGCTTTGGCTTGGTATCAAATGATTTCATTTAGCAGTTGGAGAGAATTTGTTTTGCTTTTCTGAAAGGATCATCAGTTAGTCTGTTGAAGTCTTTGGAGTTCAGTGACTTTTTTAATGTACGATGCTGCCACTGTCCGATCAGGTGCAGCAGATGCAGCAGGTGGCATTTTAGGTGTACAAAAACATCCACTTTTAAAAAATGTGACTGAAGACAGTCAAACTGCGTGTTTATGTGCAGTCTGGTGGTAGAATGATCTCATTTTGAGGTACAGCAAAGTTTCTTCAAATCTGGAGCAGTTTAATGGTTTTTTCCCATTTATCCTTGTTTCAGTTTGTTGGTTTGTAATGTAATGTGTAGCTGGTTTGTAATATGCAGGCAAAAGAAACAAATATGGAAGTTAACGTGTTTGTTGGAGTACAAACAAATATGTCTAGAACAGACCTGTGGTGTTAGATCACTTTGAAGTCACATTATTTTGGATATTGCCTAGAGTACTGTTTTGAGAGCTGCCTTTGCTTACCAGTATCCTCCAGTGAAATTCTCAAGACATTACTCATTTTGGTCAGGTCTAATTTTGGAAAAGATAGTCTGTGATTCTTTTCTTTTCCTTTCTTTTAATATTGAGGCTGATAAGAGCTTGGTTGTTGTTCTTCGGACTGTAAAAGAACAAAAGTTACTGCTTTGCAAGATCTGAGTTGCGAATACACATCTTCAATCTGAAAACAAGCCTCCATGCAGGCACATGACTAGATAGGCTTATGCAGAATTTTTTATATATAGGATTTCTTATCTGTGGTATCCGAGAAGTTGAAAGTGAAACTTAATACCTTTATCCCCCTTGCTATTGGTTTAGCCTGATGTTTCCTTCTAATACGGCGTTTTATACTAAATCCCGTTACATGGGATTAACTTCCTTCACTTGAATTTTTAAGGTGGTTGAAATAAATAGTAATTTAGTGTTCCTCTATGTGAGCTGTAGCCTAAAAACCACAATAAACAAGCGCATGGTAGTTGCCTGTCTCGGCTGCAGTAGTTCATTTGCTAGGCTTACGGATTTTAGTGATGCGCAGTAAGTCCAGGAAGGTTAACTTGTTGGTGTTCAGCCTCGCCGAGTGGACCTTACGATCTTCTCAGTAGTGACGTTGGAGGGAAATGTGGCCCATGGCTGCTCACCCATTGTGTGACTGGAGAACCTCTCCATCCTTTGAGGAGAGTCTGAGGAGAAACGGTATGACTTACACAAAACTGAGTTTTGGGTTAGCCAGTTCTGTCCTGGATTGTGATAGTAGACAAACTTTGTGTATGCTACCTGATGAGAATGTCCTGTGCCAAAAGCTGATAATAATTCCACTGTCATGATGTCATTTTGCTGAATTAAATTTGATCTTTCTTCTATGGAGGAGAGTATAAAAATTGCATGCACAGCTGGGGGAGACAGCTACGTGAGTGTTAAAGAGTAGTTAATCCAGTGTGCCAGGTAGTGCTTCTGAATCAGCTGCTCGGATTATGCTGCCATGCGGATGTGAAATGAACTGTCACTGGGCTCAGAATTTTCGTGTGCTGCGGACATCACTCCTGGTGCTGAAGGAGAAACTGCTGCAGCACAAAGAAGAGAGGAACCCTGGTCAGAAGTAGGTGTTACAGGCCTTTGAAAGTCCTGCCCAGAATTATTACAGATTTGATGTGTGGCCAGCCAGTTTGGTACTGTTGTATGAAGTTTGTAGCCTGTCCTGTAGTAACAGATCTTTTGCGGAGTGGGTATTACTTCTGGTTATTGCTCGTCTTTAACACTAAAAATATTTATTACATCTAGATTGATTTCTTCTGCTTCTTCTCCCACTTAATTTTCTATACTGTGGTGATTTCTTAATAGTACATGTAGTTTAACAGGAGCACAAAAAGCTTATTTAAATACAGATTGCAAAGCCTAACCCATCCAGGCTGTGTATTGACCCTTTTTTTTTGGAAATGGGGGAACCTACAACTCTTCTAATGGATATACTGGAAACTGTGTGATGCCTGAGTAGTCCAGAGATCCAGTCCGTTAAAATGTTAGGGTCAATTAATGCAGATATCGATGTGCTGTCTGTCCCCATTTTTACTTTGCTAGATCAATCCTGTCTTCAGTGTCTGGAATTGCAGCAGTATGGAGGAAGCAGCTTGAAACTGATGTGGAGTGGTGGGCCGAAGAAAGACGATTTTGCCGACTAAGTTGCTTCGACTCAGCCTGTGTAATGTAAACCGGATGCATTCTGCATTGCGTTTACTTTTGGCTGTTTGGAGTGAGTGGCTGTGCTGTTTTAAAAGCAGCTTGTTGTTCATCTGGAAATTAGGACTGTATCTAGGACAGCTGAGAAACTGGAGACTTGTTTTATTTCTGCACTGCTCATCTGTGCTTTCTGGAGAGGACAGTGCTGTCGTAACCTAACCGTACAACTATTCAGTGAAATACGACTTGATTACTATGAGTTGGGTCAAGATTTTGGTTAGCGTGGTTTTTGTCTTCCTTTCATTTTCTGTATCCTAGTAAAGCTGAAATGGCAGTTTCTGACCTAGTTTTTGTCTAGTTAAAGGCTCTTGGTTTTCTGCTGACATGGTGTGTGCAGGGTGTCACTTTTGCCAGCTGGAAAGTGATGAGTTTTCTTCCCTAGTGTTGTCAGCCTTTCATAATCGATTTTAAAGTAGGGAGCTTGTCACTTTCTCTGTATTTAGCATGGGAGGATGGAGAGAGATGGGATGAAAGTGGCCATAATGACAAGGCAAGAAAAAATGTATCTATGGTTACATTTTATTGTCCTTTTCTCGCTCCTGCTTCCATGCAAGCTATGTCTGTGACACACGCTGGTTCCTAGGGATTGCTGGCTGGGATGCTCACAATGTTGCTTCCTCAGGACTTTTTTTTTTTTCTAAAAAACCTTGTGACCTTATTTAATTCTAGAATGCCTCTCTAAATAGTGACCCTCCACTTAGAGGAGGGCCATTTGATTGTTTTTTGGTTTGTTTTTTTTTTTTTAAACCTTGTTATCGAGGTGAGGATTATTGCTGCAGACAAGTTGCAAGCAGTCTTCCTCTTACCCACCCCTCGTTATTCTGCCCTCACCACACCCACCCACCACCTTCTTGCCCCGAAGCAAAAACGCGTTTTGAGGCATAACCTGTGTACACTGATCCCCATCATGCAAAGCTGGAGAGGAAAGAAAATTCACTGAATTTAGAAATAAAAGGCAGTGCAATGATAGAGGATAATTTACTTCTCTGATACCTAAATGTAAAACTGAAGGGAGAAAACAGCTCTGGTGAGAGAGGAGTTAGGCTGAATGAGGTGAGACTAGGAGAGCACAGTGGATCTTCTGGTCCTTTGAAGAATTTGGCAGTGTCTTGTAAATGACGAGCTAGAGGGGCAAGGTTCAGGAAGAAGCCTGAATAGCAAGGATAAATTTGATAAGTTCAGCGGGGATGAGAAGCAGGAGGTTTTTTTTGCTAGGATTTGGTGAGGTGGGTGTTTGTTTTGTTTCAGTTTTTTTTTGTAAGTCATAACTGAATGAAGGGGAAATTCTGTAGAAAAAGATAGAAGGCTGTGTTCTTGGCGTTTTCTCTAGAGGGCCTCTGCAGAATGGGAAGAGAAAGGGAAAAATAAATTTGTCTGCACCTCATCTGTGGTCAGATATTTTTCATATGAGAAACAGCTGCTAAACTTTAAGATTTTATGACTCCTCTCCTGACAACTGCTGCTCTCTTTCCCCAGTGTAGAGAGACAGATGACCCAACTGATGATTCTTCATCCGCATCACTGCTGAATCGCTCAGGTTAGTTCAAACAGGTGCTTATAACCTTTGAAGTTAATATTTCTAACTTGTGAGAGCTCTTCATCTGCTTCAGTTCTCCAGCGCTTCGGGGCAGTAGCAATTAGCTGGGGAGCAGTAATCTTTAAAACTGATAAACCGTCATTTCTGCAGTACCTGGCACCTGACAAAGAATTTTTTGACAGCAGTCAAGTGAAGAGACTGTCTTTTGCCTTGTGTTGGCAGTCCTTAGAGACACTGACCAAAATAATCAGCAATAGGGTAAAAGAGTAGCATAGCAGAAAAGTGAGTGATTGCAGGATGGAATGGGTACGTCTGTGACATCTGGGATGTCAAATCAAAACCAGATGGTGGGAAAAAAGCTACTGCAAACGCACATTCTAATAGCTAACATGATAATGAGGTTTTTCTCACACTTCCTCATCTTTCACCCCTTTCACTGTACTTTAATAGTGCTTCAGGGCATAATTCCACCGTTGCAAAGTGAGCCGCGTAATTGGAAACCTTGATGTTCTTTTCCAGTCTCCTATTAAATTGATGCATAGCTTTCAGGGGGGTCACATTGGAGTCGGGGGGATGTGGAGTGTCTCATAGGTAAGATTAATAATTAGGTTATTGAGTGAGTAACAAATGAAACAAATGCAGTATAGCTTGTCAGGTTTGTATCTTTATTGGTCTTCCTGTGTAACAAATATCTACAAAGGGTAAAGACCGTAATTGTTTAGGGTATCGTAGAAAAATATTTCAATAATAGCTGTTTAACTGCAGTGAGTTTGTTTAGATTTGGCTAAGCATAGCCCCGTGGAAACATCATATATGCCAGTTACTTTTCT
Source organism: Chlamydotis macqueenii (assembly GCF_036417535.1). Classification (NCBI taxonomy): domain Eukaryota; kingdom Metazoa; phylum Chordata; class Aves; order Otidiformes; family Otididae; genus Chlamydotis; species Chlamydotis macqueenii. The sequence goes on along the minus strand of NC_141561.1, from coordinate 475,272 downwards.
ATTGTGTGAAGTCAGAGACAGACCTCTTCTGTGTATCTGTTCTCTCCTTTTCATTCATGCATTTGAATAATAATAAAATGAATATATCTCATCAGAAGTTTTTCCTTAAAAAATAAAAAAACAAAAATAAAAAACACTTCTCTTGTTTTCAAATGTTTTTGTTTGTTCTTGGATTAGAGGTCTCTTAGGTCTGGGAATATGCCCTCTGTTTATTATAAAATTTTAGATATTGATGACTCAAAATGTAGTCACTTTAAAGGATATTTTTACTTACTGTTTTGTCTTGATTTCTGTTACATCATCAACACTTTGCTGCTTTAAGTGGTTTTTTTTGTTGTTGTCTTCCTCTTGTGTGAAAAATACAGTTAAGCTAAAGGAATTGGGATTTGCCAGAAAAGGGAAATGTTGAAACTTTTCTATGTGTAAACAATGAAATTCTTAATGTATTTAAGGGCAGTGAAAGCAGTTGTGACTAAATGAAGCTTTCTGTAAACCTTAGGACTGAATCTTGGGATATTTACAAAATAGAAAATGCACTTTTTAAAATATGGCTTTTCTGAATTTTATGTTTCATAAATCTGACAAAAGGTGGTAAGTCCTTAAGCGCTTCTGTGCAAGTGGTAGAATGACTTTATTTTTTTGCAAATATATGCTGACTGTTTTTCAGGGTTTAAATATGGAGAGACCGAACAGCACAACTTTGAGAAGCGGGTGGATGTGGAGTTGACAGGCGTTAGCTCAGGTGGTTACATACTGTGTAGGATTAGTTTATTTGACTTTTCCAGAAGTGATGAACTCTTGTGGACAGATCCGTAGAAAACAACAGATTTCTGATAGGTAAGGTATATGAAACATGCATACTGCACACCTTTAAGGAAGGTGGAACAAAAGTTGGGAAGGTGAACAAAAGCTGTGAATCATCTTGTTACTGATGTTACTGTCTGTCAGTAGTAGCAATACATGGAAAACATTCTCATGCAAGGAAGTTGCTGAGTTTTAAGGGAGACTCACAGGTAGAGTGAAAATATGGAGCGATTTTTCTTTTTCTGTCTTTTTTTCTTTTTCAGAGGGGATTTCTTAGGTAGTGAAGTACTTAATTTGTAAAAGATCATTAATGAAGTAAACTGTTGTATGTCTGTGCTCCTAAGTCTTTACGTGGCCTAGCATTTGTATTTTATAAACCCGATCTTGTTTTGGAGTCCCTCGTTATAAAAAAGCTGATCATACGAATTCTTGAATCAAGGGACTTTCCGCCTCTTCCCTTCATACTTTGTGTGTTAGGCAATTGTACAAAATGTCTTGTGTGTCCAAAGACAAACAGTTGAACTGGTGGGAGGGCAGCACCCCTTTTAAAATGTATTTGACGTGAGCTGGGGTGGGGGGTCCAGTTTTGTAAGCAGCTATCATGATCTTTGGTTGCATAAGCAAGAGAGTGTCGAGGTATTTTCCTTCTTATGTGACATCATTAGTATCAACCCTTGGACAACAAGTCCACATCTGGCACCTCAGATCTTTTTTTGACAAAAACTCAACCAAACAACAACCAGGTGGTTTCAGGGCAGAATTTAAAAATTGGAACCAAGAAAATCTAAAACTGAATTGTTTAGCAAAGCAAAACAATTGCAATAGGTGAAAGTGTTTCTGAAGCCTTAAGTCAGTGAATGATTTTGTTTAAGCTTATTTGTGGAGAAAGAAGAAATACTATGTGCTTAGAAAAGATGAGGTGCCAGCATTACTGGAAAATATCCTATTAATACCAATATCTTTAAAACAAAACAAGGTCCAATATTCCGTGTCTGTTTCGAGGGATGAAGAAATATAAACATACAGTATTGCTGTTCAAATTGTTGAAGTGTGACAGATTTTTTTGCCTGAAGCTGAAATGCTTTTGGATATATGTTAGAAAGCTTTACAGTATGTACAAATATTGTTTTTTAAAATAACACGTAGTTTATTTGTAATTAGTACTTCTAAGCTGTAGTATTTGGCTTGTTTCCTAAATGCTACACACCTTTGTGGAATTCGAATGATGCTGTAAAGTAACCAAGGTGTTGGTTTTCGAATGACTTAAGAAGACAGCTTATTTTTTTTGTACCTTTCAGCTTGCAGATGAATAGTCATTTCACTGTGTTTGCTTTCTGTTCAGAGCCTGTATTGGTTAGATCTCTCCTTGGTGTAACTGACACATCAAAAGGTGAGTTTCTGTGGAAGTGATTATCTTTCATTTTTGCGTATCAGTTTATAGAGGGGAAGGGAAAAAATGGACTCTGCTCCCAGGTAATAGGCAACTTTTGCATCGACACAGCATGCGTCTGAATAAGCAACCACCTCGCTTGCCGTTTCTGTTCAGTGTTGGAATAGGTGCTTGAAAAGCCATATGCACAGGAGGGAAGTTGGCCTCATTTCCAAAGAGAGAAACTTCAGGAAGGAGTTGTCCGTGATTCCTTTTCTTTGATCTGTTATTACCCCCAACCATATCCTAAGAATTGCAGTGACATAACCTGTAAAACTTCAGTTCTATATCAAGTGCCTCTGTTCTGTGTAATTGAAAATTTATACTTGTCATCTTTGCAAAATAAGAAGAAAGTTAAGTATAATATGCAGGTTTTCAGGTGTTCTTTCTTTTTTTTTAATTGCCACTCTGTTGTAGACGATCATTCTCAAATTCTAAAATCCGTTAAGAGCTCCAGATCTTATGATTGGATAACCCGGACTTTCTAACATGGCATGTTTTCTGTATGGAAAAGAAAAAATCTTTAAAAAGTAGAGTGTAATAAATACATTGTGACTTTTGTTTCCTTTGATGTCTTAGCTTAGGAGCTTATCTGGGAGACGGTGTTTGACTATGTATTTAGAAAAAATGCTTAGAGTTGTTTTTTTTTTTTTCCTTTTGGAATCTGATAAGTACAATTTTCAGATCTTGTAGTACTAGGAGGCAGATGCCATTTAAGGTAAGATTGAGTGAGTTCTTTCTCCTGCAGTACAGCTAGCTTCTGTAATGTTTTTGTTCAGTGTCCTCTCTGTAGCCTCTTGAGCTGGTTATTTACTGCCTCTGCTAGGAGTTTGATCCAAGGTGAGTTTTGTTAGAGAAAGGAAACACACTTGAACAAACCTAAGAGATTTACAGTTGCATTTCCTGCTATTCCTATTGCCCTCTTTCCATATGCTAGATACGTTTCAAGGCATTTCTCTTGAGTGTGAGTGGGGATTATCCCTTAGAAGCAGCGTGTGCCTGCGGGATGGATAGACTCGGAGAATAGCGCACCGTAAATGGGACAGTGTGAAATGCATGCAGCACGTGTGGTCAGCAGCATAAAGTCTAGTTGAAGGCCAGTAACTAGTGATGTACTCAATATTGAGTCTAATCCTGGTCCACATCTTCATTAATTACAGAATCGCAGAATGGTTGAGGTTGGGAGGGACCACGGGAAGTTACCCTGTCCAACCCCTGCGCTCAAGAAGGGTTATCTACAGCCGGTTGCCCAGGACTGTGTCCAGACGGCTTGAATACTTCCAAGGATGGAGACTCACCAACCTGCCCGGGCAACCTGTGCCAGTGCTCAGTCGCCTTCACAGTGAGAAAGTATTCCTGATGTTTAGAGGGAATCTCCCCTATTTCAGTTTGTCCGTTGGATTCCTCTTTGCACCCATCACTTCTTCCACTGACTTTTTCTAAGCTCACATTTCTTCTCACTTTGAGCTGCTGCGGGGGGTTTACTTTAGCACTGCACCTGTTGAAGAACCTGCAATTGTTGTGGTTTATTACTACCGTATTTTTCTTAAGAAAGATCCAGTTCTCTTGCAACATTGTCATTACCTTCACTTGCAAGGCTTCCCTGCCAACGATCAGCTCTGGAAACCAAACTCTTTCATAATTACCCTCTTGTATTTTCGGTTCTGGCTGCATTACACCACTAAGCTGTATCGGTTTTGGGGGGAGGGGAGGCGTGATCTCTGTAGGGCAGAGCTAGATGAGACATGCTTTGTGAACTTCAGCAAGACTTCAGGTAGACTGTTGCTTCCTTCTTCGTGGGGTGATACTAGTTGAATTTTAATAAAGTCACTGTTGTTTTGTAAGACTTAAGAGATTTTAAAATGCTTGTAAGGAAAATTTGTCATACAGCATACTGACAGCCTAGAATTTCATAGGAAACATTAATGTTTCAAAGCCAGGCAGAAGTTAGAGAATACCAAATAAAGGATGCCTCTGTGGTTCTAATTAGACTTCCCATTCTTCTACGTATGCATTATGTTTCAATCTTGAATTATATGATTGAACACTGTTTTCTTCACTAAATGCTCTAACTGAACCTGTGAGTGCCTGCTAGTAACGTTAAAAGCTGCGGTACCCTCGAGTACAGTTACCTCAATTGCAACGTGCTAAAATGAGATGAGAAAATTTTAATTTGAAGGAACTGTGCGGTGTCATATAAAAATGGGTTCCAAAGAGCATAAGACCTTCAAATTGTAATATTAAGGTGAAATTTATGTATGTACGTTTCTGGAACAAATAGCCAATGTCTGATTGTGAAGCACAAAGTCTGTGTTGGTTCCAAACTCATATGGACCAGTATCATACGGTGTGAAGTGGCTGGAATGATTTGAGATAAGTTGGAACAGTTGTTTTCAGAGTTTTGGTTTGTTTGTTGGGTTTTTTTTAGAGTTTTGTGCTAAAATTAGAAAGATCCTTTTTAAAACGGTGATCAAGAATGTGGGAAAGAGAACAATGGAGCTGGAGTCACTGTTTGCTGGAAGAAATAACAATGCACGCTGATGGGTATGAAATGTATATCGCAGCTGTCCTGTAGCAGTGCTGTACTTTGCACAGTTGTGTGGCTCAGAAAACATGAAAGAAGCCTGGTCTGAGCAAAGAACATTCACTGCAGCACTTTTAATTACCTTGTATAGCCAAAGTACACGCAGCGCACACTGGATGTGCGTGTTTTTACAGCCGTTGCAGCCCACATGCTATGCCCAAGGAGGAAGCTATTCTGAAAGGACACTTAATGAACTTGGGAAGTGAATCATTCAGATTTTAGGAAAAATATGTTCAAGGTGTTGGAGCAGTCTTTTGCCTCTGTGTACCACGATGGCTGTGTGGTCGAGCCAGGAGCAGAACATAGCTTTCCTGGGCTGCAGGCAAACGGGGTTTTCGTTTGTGGACTTCCTTTGCACCAGCTGAGTGGACAGGACATGCTCACATCATTGAAGTTTCTAGCACAATTTATGCACAGAAGCAGCACAAATCTCGATTGCATGGTCCAGCCTTTAAATATCTAATTCCCTAACTTTTTAATGCTTGACCTCACAGTTTTGGCATCGTTTATGTATGTATAAGCCTTTTTTGTTTAATCTGCAAATTTTGATCTTGTGGTGTTACAAGAAGTAGTATTTTAAAATATCCTTTCCCGTACCTAATAAAGAGCAGTATCAACCTTTTCAGTCTCTTCAGTTGCAGTGTCCAGACTGCCATCTCTGGTGTTGTCTTCACTGTTTCCTCCACCTGGTCCAGATCTGCATTCTGGTGCCCAGAGGCCTCCTTGGTACCAGAGAGAGTGGGATGAGGACTGACTTTGTTCTGAAGGCTGTGTTGGTCTTCACACCAGTTAATAAGTGGTTTATTTTCTCATATCATCAGATGGGCTGTTTCCAGCTGACCATGTCTGAGCTTCTCAGAAAAGTAATTATTCCTTTTTTATAACAGTGTACCTGAGGACGTGACTTGTTGTTTTTCCTTGATACTGCTTTTTGTGAAAGCTGTTGTGTAAAGGAGCAGTGCTTCTTTTCCTTTGCAAAGGTAGCAGGTGTAAGTACCAGGAAGGAGGAAACGACGTGATGAGTGAGAGTGGAGATGCAGTACTTAGCTGTCTTTCTTGTCCCCTCAGTAACTGGCTGTTGGGGAACATGAAGGATATGGTATTTCAAAGGAAGTAACCGGGGCGGCAATTAAATTTTGGTTCAGGTCGTTCTGTTTTAAACTTCTTTTATAGTTTGTAGTGCTGCTTGTTAATCTCTGGAAATTCTTTGCTGTTGTGGACTGTCTCTGTATCTAGCTCATCCAGACAAGTGAGGAAGGGAGAGCGTTTCCTCATGTTCCATTTAATTTTTCCTTCTCATGATCTTGTGGTTGAGTTTTAGGACATACTTCCTTATTTTCAGAAAATAGAGCATCGCCCCGGGGAGTGTCGTTAACCATGCTCTTTCAGTCCAGCCTTTGCTATGCTGCAGGGACAGATGTGTTGAGAGCTGGCACGTAGCCTTTGCCTGTAGAGTATGAGTGACACCAAGTCACTGACAATATAAGCACAGAGAGTATGTTTAAAAAGAACGCTTCGCTCTTCCCAGTTGGCATTCAACGTTCCAGTATAGTATAGTGATGCTTCTCTTCAGAAATTTATTTATGGTTTGTGTTCCATAAATAAGCATAATTTGCTTCCTTTTAGCTATTTAATTTTTTAGTTAGATGATCCAATTTTGGGTATGTTTTTTGTGGGCTGTTTCAGTTTTTTTAAGCTGAGGCAGGAGAGGGCTGCTCAGTTTACATTCTTTGGGAAACACCTAAAAAGACTGCAGAACTTATTTTGCTCCTGTAGTTTACAGAGAGATAGTATTAGCAGGATGTCTTTTTTTTTTTTTTCCTGTGTGTAATCCTTAGCAGATACTTTGTTCGAGGTGCAGAGCACAGATTTTACGCAAAGTGCATTTGCTGCCCGCTTGCCGTATGGTGTGGGGTACGATGGAGTGTAACTCATCAGTGCCACTTGCTTGAGATGTTACCCTGCCACACGAGGAACGGCCGTTGGTGTGCGCAGCTGTACCCGTGTGGGACGGACCCGGGGATTTCTCGCTAAACAGAACACGGACTCTGGAAACCTTACAGTTTTCTCATCAGTTTTAGTTGTATGTGCTTCAGGTTATTCACAGAAGCTCAAGAACTCTGACTGATTTTTCGTTTTCTGCTTTACTTCATAAAAAGAAGCTAACTTTTTGAAGAAACTGTATTTTGGGGGATGGAAGACACTTGCTTTTCCTGTGATTTAATGTGGCTTTTATGGCAATCTGTTACGTAAGACAACATAGTCAGATTTCTTGTCTTTTCCTCTTCTTGTTGCATATTCTGTACTACAAGTTTTCTAAAATGAGATATCTTTGGAATTTTTCAAGAGAGAAAACAAATGAAATTAGAATTTATAGATGCTCCAGAAAGCTTTTTGAGAAAGAAGTGCTCTTTGTAATCGCTTTCCTTCAGTTTTCCTTGCCTTGTGACTGAAGATCGTTATCTGAAACAACTTGAATGTCTTCCAGATTGCATCCCAGATACATTTTTCTTACAATTAATAATCCTTTGAAATCTGCAGCTGCTGCTCACTTGAAGCTGACTGTTAAATTTGTGATGTGGAAGACGGAGATGTGTGTGCTCGCAGGCCCGGCTGTGTGGGCGCACGGGCAGGTACATGGCAGCGCGGCGCTGTAGGGAGTTTGTTCAGCGTTTCCCGTGTTGGTCAGCAGTTTGTTGCGTACGGGTCGAGCAGCTGTGCGGTGCTACCATGTCCTGTTGTCACCCGTCTGTTCTACGCCTCTGGAGTTTGCAGTCGCTGATGGCAGGTTTCTAACGTGTCGCCTGATCCCACGGCTGCGCTGGTGGACTCCAGTCAGAAGACCTTGATTCTGGTTTATTTTCGCCAGAGTGTCTTACAATAACTTACACGGGTTTAGCCTTATAACCTTAATTAAATGTGGAATGTGGAGAATGCTGTATTATTTTTCTGTCTAAGAAGACAGTGAACTCTTAATTGCATAGTTCAAATATTGAAACGTGCTTTGTGCATCAGGACTTTGCTTAATCAGGCTGTGTTGTATAAAACAAACCTCGCTACCAGGAAGTTTGTTCTGATTACCTCACTATTTTATATGTATTGATCCTATCTTTATTTTGTTTGCATCTGTGTGAATGGATGTTATTAATGTTGCATTTATTTTTGTTTCTTTCTGTTATCCTTTAGGAGCGACATTTAAAATGTTAAAGGCAGTTCTAAAAAAGAACCGAGAGGGTGGAAAAGGGAACAAGAAAGACTCAGGTATGAACATTAATAAAATATTTTATAATGTAGATAAGTTATGCATTGTAAATCCAGCAATTAAACATGTTGTGTTGCAGCAGTGGTGCCCCGTCTGTAGGGCAGCGGGTGACTCCTGCTGCGGAGGCCGGCGGCAGGGAGGTCTGTAGGCCGCAGGCCCTCTCCTCCATTTTGGCCAGACTGCGTCTGTGCAGGGCATGTGTTGCAGGTCCGAAGCTTCCCCAAAGGTGTGTCCGGGGCGCCGGTTCCTGAATCGCTGCTGGGGCGGACAGATGAGAGCAGCTTGCTCCTGGTTCTTAACACAGGCATCCCGAGAGCCGGCTGTGTGCGTTGTCCTGCCAGCATGAACGTGGCCCAAGGCCAGAGGTTCAGCACCCTGAACTGTACAAGTGGTATTTTTAAACTACTTATGCAATTACATTATAGAAAAAAAAAAAACAGTATGTATTATGGACAATAGAATTTTTATTGTTCATATATTTAGAAAAAAGTTATTGAAAGTAAATACAGTGAAAAGTTTTTAAGTCGGTTGTCAAACTTCTATCATGTTCTAGTTTTTGCTTTACCTACAGACATTTTTGGAGGTAAAATTAATAATGAAAAATTTTACTTTAAAAAAAGCCCACAACTTATTTTACTGTTAATCATAAATTTAGTAGGCCTTTACTTATCTGTGTTGCCTTTCTGGAAAAGGGTAATTAAGAACTTGAACGGCCATTTTTGAGGGCAGAGAAGGACCAGCAGTGCCCTTTGGGAAGGAGTAGTAGTTAGAAAAGTGTTCTGTGCAGGTCATGCTGAAGTCTTTGCTGCAATGGCTGGAAACCTAATGGACCTGAGTAACAGTTACCTTTTCTTCACAGTTAATTTTTTTTAACTTCAGAGTATTAAGGTAGACTAACACATCTGATTTTCTGATGAGTTAAATCCTAAATTATCTGTGAGAGGAAATTTACACTCTTTGGCAACACAAATTTGTTACTCCCAGGGTAAAAAAAAAAAGTGAAAACAAATATTCCTTTAATGTATTAAGTACAAAATGTAATATAGACTACCACATTGACCTTTGTCAGAACCTTTAAAACAATGCAGTCACATTTTCTTTGATAAGAAAGTTATATACGTATCTTGCATTGCAGCTTTGAAAACTATACAGAGTCCTACAGGGGAGTGTATTTTAAGTGTGGTTTGTTTTTTTTTTTCCAAAAAGCAGTAATGTGTTCTTCACGAAATTCTTGTAGTCTTCTGGAGTTTAAACTCTGGCATGGTTTCTTTCTAAGTGTCTGAATGATAAGAGCCATCCTGAAAAGAAAAAATACTGACAGTAGGTCAAAGATGCACAGAAGAGATCACAGAGCAAGACGAAAGGCATCCTGTTAATTTTGTGTGTACTCCTGACTTGAAGTTACTGGCTGGAGTTGTTTAAACATATTGGGCTAAGGATTTCTGTGGTGAGGCTTTCATTGGTACATTTTTTCCTTAAAATACTAGATGGAAATGGGTTTAAGCTGAAGAGGAAGATGAGGCTGTTTGGAACAAAGGTTTGACCAGGCTTTGATGAAAATCTGAGTCTTGAAAAGCCTTTTTCCTTTAGGGCAAAAAACACATATTTTCTTATTTTAGGATCTGATCACATCTCTCTAGTTTAATGTGTGCAAAAGAAAGGGATTTTCTCCCTTTGTTTTTACAAATACGATGCTGCTGTATTTATGAACACCAAGGGGAGTGTTAGAGTGTGGGAGGTTTTTTTGGTTTCGTTTTCGATTTGGGTTTTTTGTTTTGTTTTCTGAGCAAAGCTCTAGAGTTTCATGTGTGAATTGAATGTTACGGAAACCAAGTATTGGGAAAAATTGGTGAATAAGGCCTGTCTGGTGAAAGCTAGGGTAAGGAGGAGTGCAGGAGCTGCTTTTTAAAAGGAAGTGATTGATTTATACAGTGGATTCCAGAGATTTTAGCTTATTTTGTATTTGACGATGTTGTGAAAAGTTTGAAAAGAAATGTGTGCATTCCGTTCTGTGTTACATCCAGGACTTCCTGTAAAGTTATGTTCAGTTTAATAGTTTTCTCTTTAGTTCCAAAGGACCTTCCAGTTCTTTCAAGTATAAGGCATTTCTCAGCTTTTAGAGAAGATGTGAAGCAAGGCAAAGAACACTGATCTTTGTAGAGCTTTTTTTTCGCTTGCTCCTCTCCCTGATCCCTTAAACTCTGAACAATGAGAAGGGGATTTTTTTTTAACTGTAGAGTTGTGCCATGTCATGGCCCTTAAGGTCCTTAATAACAATAATAGCTCTTAAAAGTCACTACTCTCTGAAGAACTCTGAGGAGAGTGAAAGTGCATGCTAATGATGGAAGCTGGCTTCAGAGACGGTTAATGTGGAAATCCTTCTAGTTGCCTTTTAAGAGAGTAACACAATAGTAAATGTAGGTGCTTCTCACGGCTTTGTGGCCATTTAGGTTTGATTTTTTTTCCTGATGAAGCTTTGAAAAAGTTTCCAGGTTTTTCAGAGCTTCAGCACGTAGCAGGCAGTAGATGAGAGAGCACAGCTCAGTATTGCCAAACTGAACCGGATCGGGAAGACTTCTGTGGTCTGTTTGCAGTATATACCCAGTTGAGGAATAACGCGGAACAGCTAGAAGGTGGTGAAATCTTAAGCTGCCATAGCCATTTCAGAATTGACTGTATGAATGTCTTGCAAACTCCTGTGAAGGTGTGTGAGTGAATCTATCAGGCTTTGCATCCCAGTAGACAGAGCAGAGACGCTGCAGTGTTGCATGGCAGCTGAGGAGCAGTAACTCCTGAGAGCTCTGTCTTGACCACTTGTGGAGGTTTCCCTCGGACTGCAGTCACACTGGAAGAGGTTTAGGTTAAACTGCAATAGCGTATTCTTAAACTGAAGTAACCCCTCTTGTCCCTGTCGTTTCCTTGTGCCTAAAAGGAACGCCTGGAAGTCTGCGTAATTCAGCTCTAAGTGGGATGGTTCCTGTTTTGCTGAATAGAACTTCCTGTTTGTGTGTTAATGAGACCTTATTGGTTTTACATCTGTTAGCTCTACAGAAGCAGTGCAAATAGGATTTTATTTATTTTTTTTCTCCTGGATTGAAGGCACAACTGTAGTATTGAAAAGTTTGATACTGTATTTAGGTAAACTGACATGCCAAAGGAACAGGATTTCTAACAGATTTTTTTGGCCCAGGCATCCAACTGTTCCTGCATACAGCTTTTTTCCAGCTTTTCTGCAGTATGAAGCAACCTGTCCTTACACCCTTCAGGCATAGTTATTTCCATTATATGGAAATAAGTATCCGTAAGTTGATTTTTTGTCTATGGTTTTATACTGTCTCTCATGTACACTATGCTTGAAATGTACAGCAATTACTTTCTCAGTTTCCCTTTGCTTCTCAAGGTTTTCATTCAGTCTCAGAAACAAAGTAAAAATTTGGTATTTTCTCCTCTTTGTCAGGTTATTGTCAAATAAATATTATCTCTTTAAACTCTGAGAGAGTTTCCAAGTCCTTTAGATTCCTTAGAAGGTGTTTTTCTAGTGAGAAGTGGCAGGCCTAGTCGTTTTCATTGGGAGTCTTAGTGCGACTCTCACTAGTCCTTATGACTTCTGCTTAGGGCACCCATTGTCTTTCTTTATTCTTTGCCTTTTGCCTTTGTTTTGTTAATGGACTTTATTTTCTAGATTTTAGATAATCTCATCTCTTTGTCTTTATTTCCACTCTGTGTTTCTTTCTAACTACCTTGGAAATCTTTCTGCTCTCTCTTCTGTGTTGTTTTCCTAGCTGATTGTGGATTGTATGTTTTCAAGTTTCTTTCTTTGAGGTTTTTAGATTCACCTCTGTGGCCCCTGGGAGATTCTCTGCCTCTGGCCTCTCTTGGAAGGAGCTGACCTTTTTTTATTGTAATATAGCGTAGAAGCTTCGTGTCTGACTGACACAGTTCAAGAAATCAGAGCCAGAAGACTGTGGCTCGAACTCAAGGTGTGCAGGGTTACCTGTAAGTCCTGTCCGTGTCCATGATGAGGTGATAGTACAAAGAACATCCGTAATAAGCTTCAGAATACAAACAAAAAATACTTTTTAATTTTGATTGTTTTAGTAGAAGTTCCACTCAGCTACTTGTTCTTGAATGCTTAAAAATGCTTCAGAGATATTTGTGCATAAATTTATATTAGTAGATTTGTATTAGTATTTCCTGTTGGTTTTAGATGTTGCCAGCTGCCTGGCAGTATATAATTATGTTTATTTTCTTTAATTGTCCTAAAGCCAGCAACTTGCCTGCATTCTGGGAATCTTCGTTATTTTATTTTTTTACTTTCTGAGCAAAAGACCATTCAATATACAGTATTTGTAATGTATTTCAGCTTAAAAAGAGAAGAAAATCTCATATATTAAATTTCTACGGAACATGCTCAGTTATTTCAGATGGCTTTTTAGTTGCGTGAGCATTGTCATTCTGTTGACCCAATATCAGGCCTGAAGGAACATGAATAATGGGAGTATTGTGCTTAGTTTGCAGTGTTCCTCCTGCATTAAATCCCATCAGAAGTTTAACATCAAATGTAGTACACAGTATGCATGAAAACTTCGTTGATTGCAGTAGAAATTAATGTGGTAAGTAGTTGGGACTTTTAGGTTTTGCAGCTTACAGACTTGTTAGGCATTCACGTAGTGCTCAAATAATAAGGGACAAATTATTATGTCAAAAAAGGTAATGTTTAGAGTGTAGGACTATAGTGCTTTAAAGGTATCTGGAGAAATGAGAATGGAGAAATTTTTGATTTCTGCATGATGAAATAAAAGGTATTGAAGTGCTTATGTATGCATATGCATTGTACTTTTAGCTATTGTCTTCATATTCAGATTGTTTTAATTTGGGCTACAAAAAAGGTCCATATTAAGAAATCTTTCTTGAATCTTGCTTGATTCTTCTGTAGATCAGACTTAATTTCTTACAATACTCTTTTGAGTCTTACTTTCCTCTGTTTTTCCTTCTTCTTGTGTTCCGGTATCTTTATATAAATATCTTTGACCTAGATATGAGTGTACAAAGTTTTTGAATGTTAGCTAGAATGGATGCTTTTATTTCTGCATTGTGTTCTGTTGTAGATTGGCATAGTTATTTTGTTTGTACGCCTTGCTCTTTATCAACATTCTGTACTAAACAAGTTGGATTAGATCTGTGAATTTGAAATTTCTTCCTTTTTTTTTTTTTTTTTTTACATCTGATCAGATACAATCAGGAAATTGACATTATACGTAGTATTCTTTTTGGAAAACACAATGGCTTTCAAAGGCCTGAGCTGCGATGGCTCATATGATGTTCTGCCGTTTGTGCTTTTCTTTCTCCCGTTCCTGTTAGCATGGCCTGGCGCACAGCGCTACCGCAACACTTTAAGTGACAAATGTAAACGTGCTTAAATTCACTGACACCATTCTTTTTTTTTTCTGCTACTTTAAAATAAAAGTGAAGTTGCTATGTAAGAAGGCCTAGTGTTTCATTAAGACCTACTATTTAACCATTATTTTAGAATTAAGTGGTTTTGGAGTTGCTTCCCTGTAGCAGTAAAGCTTCCACTCACGGCTGAACTTGCCTTGCATTGGGTCTCATTAAACATTTCTGTCTGACTAATATATCCAAGCTGACAGCATCAGGAGCTTCAGATACCCTTCTAGCAAATTGAAAGGCTTGAAATCATTAAATAAAATAAGTTTGCATTTTAAAATTAAATAGGCAAATTCAATTGGCTTTTTCTGTCCAAACTCTCTGTGATATAAGGCTTTGAATTTTAAGCGGAAAGGGACTTTGTGGTGCATAAAGTACGCATCCACGAGCTGGGACGTTGAACTTCCACAGGAATACTTTCAAGCTTCAGCTTGACTTTTTGTTGTTACTCTAAAAATATCTTGCAACAGAAGAAGCATTGTTTCATGCTTAAAATATGGAGCTGTTTTTGATTATTCTGTGTTGCTTTGCCCACTTTCTGTGACTGTTGACAGTTATTTAAGAGTTTAAACTCCTTTTTTTGCTGAGCAGTGAATATTTAATGTGGTGAATGTCTTCTTTTCTCAGAAGCTAATTCCAGTGATATATCCCGTGTACATAGAAACGAGATTAAAAAAAACCAAAAACATCCTACCATTGAGTCACATAAATAGAAATTACTTCAGTGGTTCTAATAACCTCTGTTTGTCACTGTTTTCCTTAAAAATTGGTTGTTTTTTTTAAGTAAGCACTACAAGAGAACATTAGTATTTTGTATACTGAAAAAGTAATCCAGAGTTCAGAAATAAATGCCAGAAAGTGAGCAAGTAGTGTCCAGTACGAGCACAGTTGGCAAAGATTGTCCATTTGGACCTTTTATTCTAATCTTTACTTGGTTTGTTTCTCACTCAATGCACTTCACTGCTTCTGTTACTCAGGGTGTAATGAGTTTTCTTCCCATTCCAGGCTGTTTTCTCCCTTTTTCTGGTCTCTCCAGAGTGTCAAGTGCGAAAGAATTAAACTTGATCTTCCCTACTGCATGTGATTTACGTGACAGAAGCCTGTTCCCTTATCCCAGAAGGCTAGCTGATGACCGCTTCCCTTACCATGAGCTTTTCTTCAACTCCTGATCGGTTGCGGTAGCACGAGTGGTTACCTTGTCGTAGCTGGAAAGACCGGGTCGCTTGCCTCCTTCTGTCCTCCTGAATTGCCTTCTCAACTAAGTTGGGCTGGCTGTGTGTGTGCAAGTGCACGCACACACGTAAGCATTTTAACGTTGAAAGACACATACCCTTTAAAGGGCAGTTACCAGTGTTTTGCAATTAAACCAAAGCACATTATTCACAGTCACTGAACTGTGCTTCAGAGTTCTGTCTACAGTTGCCTCTCAATTCTGTTGAAAAATAATATAGGAATGGAACATAGAAGGAAACTTTTTTAACATATCAAAACCACTGGTTTTGGTAATCCTTAAACAGTTTTTTGTTACTTAGACATAGTGATGCCTCGTTCTGGAAGGTGCTTTCCAACTGCATGGCTTTCTTCATGCCATACAACTAATCTCTTTTTTCCACTGATAATTTCCTTCTGAACTTGTCTGTAAAGGCTAATCTTTTCCTAACATTTGTTAGGATGACACAGTTCTGACCACAGAATCGCACCACCCAGGACTGCGGCCTGTCAGCCTTTGAGAGGCTCCAGGGATGGAGACTCTGCAGCCTCCCTGGGCAACCGTTTCCGCTGCTCTGCCACTCTCACAGGTTTTAACACCAGCAGTGTACGAGTGGCTGACAAATTCAATGATTCCTTTGTTCCGATAGAAACCTCAGGACAGTTTGCAGACAGAAGAGTTGCGTGCAGGTTGAGACCAAGCCAGTGCCAGGTTTAATGCTGGTTGTGTTCTTGTGTATAGAGAATACTGATTTCTTTCTTGTCTTTGCTGTGTACTGATCTCTGAGCACTGTTGACATAAGCCAGGAGCGGCTTCAGTAGACATATAGCCCTAGGCCAGTCCTATTAATGTTCCCCCTTCCCAAGGACAGTTAGCAGGTAGCCAGGTTTCTACCACCTTCTGGTCTACCGCCCCAGATGTGGTATAAAAGTGCAAAGTTTCCAGCTGTTGCATGGCACAGTTTGTTCACTGCTTCTTTGCTTTCCAGTTGGTGCCAGACTGACCTGGTCAGAGCTGGGCTGTTGTGGTCAAGTTCTCGTTTGTTTAGGAGGTATTGTCGGTGCACTTCACACCATGGTGCTTCCGGGGAACCGTTTTCAGCAATAGGATCCTGTAGTGTGAACACTTTAAAAAAAAAAAAAATCTTAAGCAGAACTGCAGAATTTAAGATTTCTTCTGCTGTAGCACAATTTTGTATCAGATATATTTTTTTAAGTGGGTTGAGAGTTTTTTGTTTCACTTTAGTAGGTAGTTTAGGGGAGAAGATAGTCAGCCATCTCAGAAACACATACTGAGAGAAGTCTGTGGAACACTGTTCTGCCGTCAGTGTCGTAAGGAGTCTGCAGTTCGGTTGTTTTAGCTGTCACCATTTTGAAGATTGTGGTCCTGTTTCTCCACGGTAAAATAATCCGAATTCTGCCATCTGCACCAAACTCCAGTTTACATGTATTTTGGTAAAGTAGTTATTAGCATTCTTCTGGTTTCTAAGCAACTTACATTGAGTGAAGGGTTAGATGTGTTTTATTACGTTTAATACTGACATATATACTGAAAAGGTTTTCATTGTTGTTATCCTGTCTATTCAGTGGAAGGATTAGTTTAATCTTAAAGTTCAAGTTCTCTTTTAGGATATTGGGCTCTGCGAAGCTGTTACTTTTGTCAGCCATCCTTGTATCTTTTTGTACCTTAAGAAAAAAAACAGAAGTAGTAGTTTGTTAATCAGATTATGCCTTTCAGTTGCATCCCTAGATGCAACTAAACTGGGATTTGATTTCCATTCTCAAAGCTTTTTGTGTGTGGTTTTTAAAGCTATTAAGTTGTTTCCGTGGTTACTTTGACCACTGAGTAAGAACTCTGGTGTTGATTGATGCTTATGAAACTTTTTTTGTCCAGAGGATACTTGGCAGTGGAAAGTGTGGAACTTGAGGGATTTAAAAATAAAACAGTAGGATTTCGCAGGACCTTTCCTTATGTTTTAGTTTGACATTATTAAAAAACTTGTGAGAGGTCATCTTCTTCCTTTGCCAGAACTGATGTCTATCTGTTTTACATTGGGATAGATAAAAAAAAAAAGAGGTAAATTTGAAGTATTGTTCTGTTAGCTAAAATATCTGAAATTACTCACCTTTAAGTTCGTAACAAATAATTTTATCAGCTTATAAAATGAAGCTGAAAGTAGCTTTCAGTTACCATCAAGAGATGGCTGCTCTGGGAGCAGCCCCCCGAGTGCGTGTGAGGGCTCCCACTCGGGTGCCGCAGGTTTCCGTTTACTATTTGTTAGTCAGAGTTCTTCTGGGACGGTGGAGGCCTGTGAGGAGTTGTTCTCCTGGTGGAAGGTCCGGTTCGTGCCTCTGGCTGGGGCAGTATCCAGAGGGCTGTGCGTGGGTTCTGCTGGTCCCCTCTGCTCTGTTGTTTGTTTGAGGTCACCAGTGTGGGGTTGCTCTTTAGCTGGTGTCGTGTTTAGCTGACAGTTTTTTAGAAAGGTCCTGGAGGAGCAACGATCAGTTTCTGCTTTCGTGGAATGATTTGTGTCTAACAGCTGTCTGCTATTCCATAGTATCCAAGCAATTTTTCATTTATAAGGTACTTTTTTCTGCTTCAGTAGAATACATTACTGTTTAAACATATTCCAACACCCCGGAGGATATGATGTCCTCATAGGTTGAAGCTAGCGTGGCTGGATTTTCTCAAGGTGTGATTTGCTCTAAAGAACTACTGTATCTCAACAGCATAGAATGGAATCACGGGATGATTTGGGTGGGAAGGGACTGTTCAAGCCCTCCCAGTCCAGCCCCCCTGCCAGGAGCAGGGACATCTCCAACCGGATCAGGTTGCTCAGAGCCCCGGCCAACCTGGCCTTGACCATGGGTGTGTGAGTGACAATAAGTCAAAGCTTGTTGTAAAATTACAAAAATAAGTGATTGAAAAGGAGAATTTATGTGGTAGGCATTTTGGATTTTGTTTTTTGTTTGTTTGTTTGTTTTTTACGTCATACTGCTTTTAGAATGCAAGTCATGAAAGCTCAGTCTTTGTACCTCACCCTGCAGTGTCTGCAGTGCTGTCAGGAAAAGATAATAATAAGGAAAATCAGAGTACTGCTGCAATAAAAATCACTAAGATAGAGCGGTGTGTATGTATAGACTGTAAAATGTCCAGTTACTGTCATGATCAGATAATCTAGTCATACTGATTAGAGTGAAGCGGCAATGTATTTAGCCCCATCTAGCTTTGTTCCGTGGTGTGACATTCCGTATACAGTACAGAAGGATAAATGAAAATTAATTCAGAAGTCTACTAAGAAGACAATGAGTAAAACAATCAGTTTGTGTCACATCAAAAGAGAAAATAGAAATGAGGGAACTGTAGGTGAACTTACTAACCTTGAAGGGGGAGGAGGTAATCTCTGTTTGTTCTCCTCTCTCGCAGCGCCTCGGTAGCATTCCGGCTGGGATACTTACACAAATGCTGAATTACAGCCTTGGCAACGTATCTAGTAAAAAACTCTGACAAGAATGCCAGTATTTTCTGACTGTGGTTAGCTGCATTACCGTGCTGCTTCGTTGCTTTTTGCTTGTATTCAAAGGAAAAAATGTAATAGCGCAAAATGTTTCTCTGTGCGTTCTTCAGCAGCTGGTGAAGCAAACTCACATGTACTGTATTGAATAATAAATAATAATATACCTAATGTTAAATCTGTGTTTAAAAACAGCTACTGCAAAAGTTTAATTTCTAAAAGAACAGAGAAAGAAAATGCTTAGCCTCTTGATTTCCACTGAAAGCGAATGGGAACTCAGCAATTTAGGTGTCGTGGTGTTCCAGAAAAATCTCATATGTCATTATAGTGTCTACAATACTGAGTCTTGTAATTTTAAATATATACTTAGGCTTTTTTTTAAAGAATGAAGTGTTAGAGCTAGCTTACTAAAACATTGACGCTCTTCTCTAGTTCCCAAGACTTTAAACCAGTAGTTACACTCCCATAACAGTTGCAATGGACTTCAAAAAAGAATATCAAGTTACAGTGACTTAATTTTTAATTTCCATCTTGACTTGATGAAACTAGATTTGTTTCCTTAAAATCATTACCGTTACTATGAATTTTGTTTGAACACAGAGGACTTTTGGAAGGCAGTAGTTTAGTTGGTTTCAGAGGAATAAAGAGTGAGTTTTGCAGCTATGAAATATTAAGAGAAGTTTGAATCTAGCACAGCGTTGTTCAAGGTTATTTAGCATACGTAGCCCTCGTGTGGTTCTTTGAGGAAAAAATGGTGGCTAGAAAAAACCCCAAATAACCTTAAATACATGCACCTTTGGAAACAGGGAATTAAAGTTCAGGCATGTTTGGTTTTCTTATCTTACGTGCATACTTCTAAGAAAAGTTTTACTTTTCTCAAAGGGTTAGGTCTGTTTTTTCCTTCTGACACAGTATGGAAGTCTGTTGGATGCAGTTGGTGCTGCCCGCAGTGGAACGCGGTAGAGAACAGCTGTTAAAAGCTGAAGGCAATGATTGAATGCTGACAGAATGAACAAGAAATGCGGATCCTGTAGAGCCACATTTATCCAAACTGTTTCCTTACAGTAAGAAAATAAACCTGGTATGAGGGATCCACCTTTGAAAAGATAATCCTTCTCCTTTGTTTGCCTTGTCTCCTCCTTGTACTTCGGGGTCCAGTACTTCAGCCCTGCTGCTGTACTTGTGTGAAAACGTTCTGACATTCTCTTTCCTCTTCGTATCAGTTTTGTTTTGCTGTTTTTTTAATCTTTGGTCGTATCAATTCAGTTTCAAGACTAGTTCGTGTAAATGACTGAGCAGTACCATAAGTTGCGTATTTAAAAAAGCTGTAGTTAGTTGTTAACCTTTGTTGTCAGCTCTGTTTCTGTCATCTGCCTAGGAAGAACCTAGCACTTTCAACGTGTATTTCTGCTCTCTTTGAACCGTTACTGTGAGCAATATATTTTTCTTGTTGTTTTGAAAATATATTCTTGATGTAGCTGAAATTGCATTTCCTGTACCAGCAAGAAATTTCTCCCTTTTGAGTGTATTCCCCTGTTTTGGTGTGCCGCTTAGTATGAACCAATAGCTTGTTTTTCCTTAGGTTAGAAATGACTGTTGGTGCCCAGTTGCATGTAACTGAACCTCTCCGTTCTAAAACAGGAAAATAAAGCTTAGACTGGCCATCTACAAGTGTACCTTTTAGTGATCCGCCTTTTAATTGAGTACAAGGGGTAGCTCAGCTGAATTCCTCCTTTAACTAGTTCAGTAAACAGCATTTTCAGATGGTCTTGACTTTCAGGATATCACAGTCATCCTAAAATACCTTTTCAGCTGTAAAAATACTTTTATCCTCAGAGGAAAATTGGTTTTACCTCTAAGGATGCAATCTGAAAAGTACTTCCTTTCTTCAAAGCGAGGTTTTTCTTCCCGCTTGCTGTCTGCATTATAGTAAACCCAAATCTCAGTTGTGTATTTGAATTTTTCTAGAATTCAGATCTGGAATTTCTAGATCCGGATCTGGATTCTGCAGTGGAGGGTGCGCAGTAAGACAAGTCATGCTGATTGTTGCTGGCAAATATGTTAAATAATTGTATTTCAGTGCAACTGTATGCCTTTTATTTGGGTGTATCACGTAACGGATGGCAACATTTTATTTTTAGCAGGTGACTCCTGCCCAGAGAATGCCTTGCAGGCTATAGCAACATCTGGCCACAATGCAGATTTTCCCCTTGGCAATCAGCTGGTCTCTGAGGACGCTTACAGAATGAACCTGGCCAAAGGAGTCTCGATGTCGCTGCCGTCTTCACCTCTGCTGCCACGCCAGTCCTATTCGGTGCAGTCAAGATCAAGCAAAAAGTCTCCAGGTAAAATGAAACTGATTGAGCACCTAGAATCTTCATAGTACTTTACCTCAGTTTTTGCTACACTTTATGTGATTTTACTGTGTTACTTTTATGTTAATCTTTTGCAATAAGAACAAGAGTAGTGAATGATTTTTGCATGTTCCCAGGGGAAAAAAAGGTAATTGCTAATTAAATAGAATATATTATTTCGTATGGCAAAGAATTCTAATTGATATTGCAGATACTTATATTGAAATGTTTGAATATGTTTTAAACTGGTTGTTTATGATTAGTTTATCAGTTAGGTAGAAGACAGCTGCAAAAACCTTTGTTTATGCGTCTGTTAGTGGCTGTGTAAGAGTGAATGTTGTTTGTGGTTTTACGATTCATTTATTTTACTCGTATCTGTGTACGTAAATGTATTAATAAATAAATTGCCGCTGAAGTTGTGACAAGAAACCTGTTAATTTTCAGTGGTTGTGTCCTCAGTAATGAGCGCATACTTGTGTGTGAGCATTGCTAAATAAGGTGCTCCATCTGGTTCCCTTTTTATCAGCATTCTGGACATATAAATCATTCCAACATGCTGGCATCACTTGACTTCGTTCAGGTCAAAGCTTGAGCGTCAAGTGAAGTTGTCCGTATTCCTGTTACTTGTGGAGACATTCAGCAGTTTTGAGGTTCTGCGTTGTACAGTTGATAAGCTGTAGGAACAAAGAGTGTCAAAAGTTGCGTTTTGTCAGCACTGAGAAATGTCTTGGTTAATAACCTGTTTTACATAGAATTAAGGAAAAAATGTTGCTCAAAGAATTGCCACAGGATAATAAATACAATTTGTAAAAAGTATTCTTGATTAAAGTTGCCTATCAATGTTTATTTTTTCCTTTCAGCATTTAAAGATAATAATCTTACTTCATAATTAAATAATTTTAGGTTGGATTTGACAGTTCATGTAAAAATTTTGGGCCACAGAATGCTATTTTGTTGTTTTGCCTCTTACTACACGTGACTTGCGTGCTAAACAACTTTAAAAGGTAGGCTGAAGTTCTTGTAATGGAGAAGGAAATGGGATTTTTGCCAAAGACTTAAGTGAAGGTCAGGATCTAACTCTTAGTTTTGTTCTGGTTGGGAAAACTGAACTGCATCCTAGGTACCCTGGAGATAATACTTTAGCAGCCCCGCTCCGTGATGTAGTTTAGTGACACGCATTTCTATAAGCAGAGTACAGGCTGCTGACTCTTTCTCTGGCAGCAAATGTGTAACAGTTGATAAAGTTTGAATGAAAAGCCGTATTCGTGATGACTTCAAAGTCATTCCACTGTGATATATAGCAAGAAGAAAAGAAAAAGACTTCTTAAGATTATGAAGTGCTGTGAATACATTGGCATTTACAAATCATTATTTGGTACAAATACCTAACCAGGTGATAGGGTGCTGATGGAAAAATTGTGCTATTCCTTTGACTTCCAATAAACTATAGCTGGTGGAATATGATTTAATAGAAATTATCTGTCTAGCATCTGGCGCAGGAGTAATAAAAAGAGAGGGTATACTAATGTTCTCATTTCAAAGTACTTTGTTGTAGTAGCTTACAAATTGCTGCTTAAAGGTTTTGTTTCAGGATATGGTGGGTGAAGGAAGAAGGGATTGCACGGGAAGTTGAAGTAGTATTCTGAAGTTAAGATATAGTGATGAAGATATCTAACTAATGGTAGAACAAAGTTCTAGTTTCAGCCCTCTCAGTTTATGGGTGAAGGCAAAGCAACTATTTAGAGATGTATTTTTCAGTGTAAATCATATCGTTAATATTTTTAAGGTCTTTGAAACTGTCTAACAAAACAGAGGGAAAGGTTGTCCCTTGACATGTAATCATTTGTTCTACCTTTGTTTCTGTAGTTCTGTTTGTATAACCAGGGCACGTTGATGGTCATATATAGAAGGTACATTATGCCCTTGCATAACTTATTTCCTTGAAATAAAATTCTACTTAGTATCTGCTAGACTGAAGAAATGTATGTATTTATGTTGAACGGTAGTGATTAAAGAGTATAGTCACTAAATGCTACCCAGGTTTCAATGAAGAGTTTTCCATAACTTTTTATTGAGTCTCAGTAGTTTCAGTTATGAAATTTTGGTTAGTAAATTAAAAACGATCAGATTTTCCGGACAGTGTGTTTCAGAGTTATAAATTAAAAAATGAAAGTTGTAGTTAAGCAGTAGTTATTTGCACTTGTGTTCACAAAAACATTTATATTTGAGGGCTTCATACTCAGTACATTCCTTCTTGTCTAGCAAATTTGTCTGTACTCTAGCTTACCTTTATCTAGTCCTGCATCTATATTTGCTGATTTCAAAATACTTAATTACGCTTACATGATCAGTGAATAAAAATGGTTTTTTCCTGTTTACATAATTTTGAAATGATGCATGGAAGAATATTGTACAGTAAGAAATGCACTGTAAAATGGTTTGCGTTTTTGTGCAAGTGGTATTGACATTCCAACTCTTTCACAGAATTGGACTGTAGTTCATGATATCTAGAATAGAAAAATGTTCAAATTAATCAAGTGACAAGTTGCTCTTACTGCTTTTCCTTTCATTGCCCTTTCTGCGTATTGCCAAGAGGGTGCTCGTCTGTGGCTTCAGGGGGGTATTTCTGGCTTTGGGTCTTGTTCTGTTTTCACCTCTTTCTTGCTTTCACTCCAGCCTGCGCAGCGAGCATTGCTGTCTGTTGTCCTTTCGCTAAAATGTGTCAGCGTTTTGAGTAGGACCTGAGCAACTTTTTTCTGTCTGTAATTGCTTCATCTGCTTGCAGTCTGGTTATCCAACACATAAAAGTTTCGAAAAACCAGCATTTTAGTTCCACAAAAAGTGATTTAGGTAATTATGGAAGTGTGTTTAATACTTCATTTCCTGTCTTTTTAGAAAGTTGCACGCCCATAGATAGATGGTGCTTGAAAGAAAGCAAATTATTTGACTGTATCTTGTTAAGCAAAAGGTACTGCAAACATTTTGAACAACTTATAGATACTGTTTAATTTATAATTTAAAATAACGGAAGAGTACTTTTCTCCCACTTCCTGTTGGCACAAGTAAGAACATTCCTGACATTTGCTAATTTTGAAGGTTATTTTACCTTCTAGGTTGCTTGGGGTTTTTTTGAGTTTATCTAAGTTTTTATAATTAAAAATGCAATGGTAAAAAAAGGATGTTGTGCTTGAGATTATTTTCCTTGTGAATATTGTATGCTTCTTTGTAGTTTTCTACTCCAAATGACTTGGAGAATATAATGGTCTTGCCAGTGTGGACTGGCCACCGAGGTGCTTTGGGAGTGTGGTGGCTTTGTACTGTCCCTTTAGGCTGAGAGGATTTTTTTCCATTGTAGGCGTATTTGTTCTCAGATTTGGACTCATCTCACTGAGAGAAGCGCTTAGATACCTTAAGATTTAGCAAGTGAGAGGTACCTGTTCAGAACAGGTTTGGAAATTGCTGGTCTGGGGACTCCCTGGACCAACACAGGACTCTCCGGTTTTGGTGTCTGTTTGAAATTGCTATCCTGATCTCTGGCATCCCACTTCTCATTTCTTTTTTCTCGTCTGCTACTCCTCTAGGTAGGGGTTCAGACTTGAGACTGAGCTGATCAGCCCTTGTATGCTAGGAGGCCGGTACATTAGCACCGTTAGCTGTTCTATTGTTCCTGTCGCAGTGGACAGGCATGACGACAAACGTGCACAACGGAGAGAGGCATCTTTGCTGCAGCGCATGTGTGGTCATAGCTGCCTTTTTTTGCCCATCCGTCTGCAAGTAGGTCAGCCACCAGATAACGCATGGACAGGCAAAGCCACAGGAGAGCAAGCAGAGCTTCTTCACTGGGACATGGGAAGCTGCACAAGCCTGTTTGCACAAGCTACTGTGAGTGACATTGTGTTTTAATTATTTGCGTAGGAGGTGGGGGAACTTTTTCTTTGTGAGAAGAGCTTGGAAGAGTACCAGTCTTTCTGGCCCCAGTTCAGTCCTCAACTCTAACTATAAAAGGAGGGAAGAGAGAAACTGTATCTTAAATTACTATGGAGCCTGAAATTATTGGCAGAACTAAAGCAACCCGTTCATTTGGAGTCAAAAGCTTCCTTAATGAAATAGTTAATTGAGGACGAGGTGGATGAAAGAGCAGAAACAAACAGAACAAGGAAAAAGTTGTCAGCAGGACAACTCTGAGAAGGGGAGCAGTAAATGAAAAACTGTCACAGTAAGTTGAGTTTCTTCCGCTGTAAAGCTAGAGTGAAGATTACTTGGATCTGTAATCTTATAGGTGTGCAATTTAAGAACTTAGGAACTTTAAGAACTTCCTGTTCTTAAAGGGGTAATAGTTGCTTGTACTCTGATTTAGGAGGTCAACTGAAAGAATGAATATACTGATTTATAAAGGAGGTTCCAAAAAATCAGTTGTTGGAATGTAAGGTGTGAACGAAAGATACTGCTGCTGCCCTTGAAGTAAACGTTTACTGACTTAAATTATTGATACTATTGTGCCTGAGCAGAGAAAGGGAGCAGCTTTCCTTCTAAAGACATCAGTGAATGCCGAACGTGGCGGCTGGAAGTCTCCCATAAATGTGCAATAGAACTTCTGGTTAGTTTTTAAATTAAACTTTAATTAAAGCTTTTAATTAGCAAACAAATCAATCGGCATACCTGCTACATGAGACTAGACTAGGTAAGGGAACTTGTTTCACTTAAGGCTTCAGTTTTGTACCCCAGTGTTGAGAACACTGGGAAGCGGTTCCTCTTGCATCGAGGTGCAAGGTCCTGCGCCTGGGTCGGGGCAGTCCCCAGTGTCAGTACGGATTCAGAGCCATTTAATGCTGATGGGAGGGAAAGCCACTTCAGAGGATTAGGAAGGAGATGCACAAGTTACAATAATCTTCTGGAAAATCAGCTCTTCTGCAGTCAAAAAAGCATTAAAAATTACTAGGAAAGCAATAGATGATAAACAAACAAAGAAGTGTCGTTATGGAATGGTATAAATCTGAAGTTTGTCTGCCGCAGGAAGATACTGGTGTAGCTCTGGTGATACCAACTTTAAAAATATACGGCACAGCTAGGAAGGACCTAGAGAAGGGCTGCAGGAGTGACGAAAGGTGTGGAGTGGCTCTGAAGGAGAAAGTATTTAAATAATTTGGCTGGTATTTTTCTGCCTGGAAGAAAGACAATTGATGGGAAAAGAAAACAGTATGA
This sequence comes from Chlamydotis macqueenii, assembly GCF_036417535.1. NCBI lineage: Eukaryota > Metazoa > Chordata > Aves > Otidiformes > Otididae > Chlamydotis > Chlamydotis macqueenii. Next base: position 449,468 of record NC_141561.1, on the reverse strand, counting down.
TTAATGTTTTTTGCAGTGATGGGCTAACTTGTGGATAGTGCAGGTTGTTAAAGAAAGGCTGAGCTAAATTCTCTGAAGAAAAATCCAGCTAGAAATAGAAAGTGGCCACTTCTGACTCAGGAGATGATAAACCACTTAACACAAGTCAGGAAAATTGTACTTAGATTCTTCTCTGCTGTTTGCTTCTAATAAAATACTGTCCCAGGTGAACCTTTTGTCAGACCTGATTCAGCCATCTTACACTTTTGGAAAAGACCTTCCATTGTGCAGACACATGTTCGCGTTTGAATGGATCCTTCTTCATCCATGGATTGTTTCCTATGTCCTGTTCTAGTGCATGAAAATAAACTTACCATGGATTTTCCTAGTTACTGCAGTGTTGTGTGTCAGACTTGCAAGTACTGTAAGTCACTTCCACTTTAGTTTATGAGGAATCAAATTCAATAAAGGGCTCCTCCACAGCTTGAAGTGTGAGTGTTAAAAATACATCCTGAAGGTATTTCCCCTCTGATCTGTTTTACGTGACTGTTATATGTTGTTCTGGTTCTTTTAGAACAGTTGCTTTTTGTTGTTCAACTTTGATACATCTAATTATACTTTACTTTAAAAAGGCAGATTGGACAATTGTCTCCTTACAGAATGCGATTTTGTTTCAAAGGAAGGTATTTTTAGCTATTCTCACCAGGGCCAACACTTCTTACTTTTGTCAGGAGACAGCATTGAAAGAGCACCCTCTAGTGATAGCTGGTGACTGAGCTTTTGGTTTAAATTGTGCAATCATCTCATAGTCTCTAGGTAGAGATATAAACACAAACTTATGTATGACTTACATTGCCTGCCCGGTATTTTTTAGCTAAGAAATTAGATTGTCGCCATATTCCTGTATTCCACTCATTTCCGCAGTTTTGTCATCTTTACCAACCATACTTGGGGTGCACAAAACAGTGAGTTAAAACTTGGACTTGGGCGATATTTCGCTTATTTTACAGATGCCCTGTGTAAACGTCACCGTACTGTTCCTTCATAGGACCCTGTCAAATGTCCTGCCTTCCTTCAGTGAGCGGGCTCCCCACGGCAGAGTAAAATAGACACCGTCAGCAGTGGGTGACCGAGCACAACTGCTTTCTTTGTGGAGGCGTTGCTGATTCAGAACATCTTGAGGGGAGGAAGGCCTGAATTCGTTCAGCTGGTGAGCAGGCCATTCAGTTTAGAGGAGGGGATGGGACACGGAGGCCACATTTACCCAGTAGCGTAGCTCACTGCTACTCCAGTGACGTTTTGTGAGCTCCCCTTGGTTCACATTAAAATGCCTTTAGCTTTCTTGGAGCTTCCTGGCTTCAGCTCTGGCCTTCTTTGGAGGCACTGGTCAGCACTCAGATCCAGAGTTCTGGAGTCCGCAGTTACAGTGTGGACATGGAAGTAACCGGGACTGCAGTCCTTCCTGGCCGGCAGCATTTCCTGGCCTGCTGCTTTTTCATTTCTCATTAACCGTAAGTTAAACTATTTGCAAAAGGCCTTCCACCACACAGACCCTAGTTTTGCGACACGCCGAGTCAGGTAAATAAAATCCATGTTCTGCTGCAGTGTTGTAGGTCTGCTTCTTAAAAGGCTTGTTGGCTTTGCGTACTGTGTATTGGCTTATTTATTGTTTTCTGTTTGTAAAGAAATGAACAAATAAGAAAAAAATCAGGTAGCCTTGACAGTAGTTTATTAGTGAGAGATGTAAGAAATATATTAGTACTTCTGAATTAATCACCTGCTTTCAGTTTGGGCTTGTTACTGAGGAAAGGTGGAGCATGGAAACGCATCTTGATTCTGGAGCTTTAGCTGCTTAAAAGCAGGCATGTCAGTGCAGCCTGAACCAGTCTGACGAGGGAAGACACCTGGCTGAGGTCTTGGGATTTTCTTTTGATTTCAAGTCTCATAAATTTGATTAAATAAAGCATTGAAAAGGAATGGTTTTTGAAAGCTGCAGATTGTCGTGACTTGAAATCACTGAAGCCTTAGACTTTCTATTTTGGTAAGTGCTTTTGAAGACTTCTGAAAGTAGTTTTCATTCTGGGTTATAAACAAAATAGGCAACTTGGAAAGCCTAAGACATTTGAGCAGGTGAAGGATCTGGGAAACAAGGCATGTACAGCACAGTGGTGATATTTGTTAGGGCTTAAGAGTTTTAGCACTATTTAGGTGCTCCTGATGAAGGCAAAGACCCTGCAGTGAAAATGTCTGGTGTCTTTTCCACTGAACTTAAACTGCTGAGTGAAATGTACTGGGAAAGCAAGAGGAGGAGTAGGAAAGCAAGGGGAGAAGAGTTTCCTCAGAGGAGTAGGGAAGTAGGAGAAGCTGAGCCTGGCTGGGAATGGAGCTGTGCTGAGGCTATGTGGGGAAGTTCCGCTGTGATGGAGAGCTGTGGGCTGGGACCTGGGATCCTGTAAGGACAGTTTGGGATGGGTAGGGTGGAAGGAAAGTTTGTGGGGAAACCTCTCATTCCAGGATCTGGAAGAGCTTCACCAGAGGGTGGCAGTCCTTCCTCTGCTCACAGCTGGTATTTCAAATTGTCAAAGATTCCTTTTGTAGTGCTTAAATGCTGTTTAATGACACTTACATGAATATTTTTGTTCTACTCTGGCTTCTTTTAGCTGGATGGGAACGAATGGGGCTCATTTAGTAAGCACCTATATTTAAGGATGTTTCTGCTTTTTGTTATTCAGTGTGAGGTTTCAGTTCCTTCTCTGCCGTCTTAGAATCACAGAATCGCAGTTTGCAAGGGACCCATAAGGATCATCAAGTCCAACTCCCTGCTCCTCACCAGACTACCTAAAACTAAACCGTATGGCTGAGAGCATTGTCCAGACGCTGCGTGAACTCTGCCAGCTTGGTGCCGTGAGCGCTTCCCTGGGGGAGCCTGTTCCAGTGACCAAACCTTTTCAGACAGTTCTGGGTTAAAGGATTTGAATAGCTTAAAGGCAAAGTGATTAACTTCTTTCTGGTTTGATTCTCTGATGTTTAGTACTACATCTGCGTTCATCACAGCCTTGAGTGATCTCTGGAGGGTTCGGTAGAAGTGCATGTTCCGTGTTACGCCTTTTTACTGAGTCGGTCAGAGGTGAAAAACATTCACTTTTTGGAGTTCCCAAAATAAAATATTGCTGCCATTTTATGGTTGCGTCTTCTTCTTTCTCAGGATATATAATGTAATCTAGCACTTATGAATGTAGATATAATACGGTATTTGAGTTGAGTTCCAGCATTTCAGCTTCTCTCATTTGAATTTGACAGATTTCAGCTTTGAGATTCTTTGATTTTTATTTTTATTTTTTTTGAAAAAAGTGACCATGTAACTGTAAATTCAGGGTTCTATGGACTATCAGAAGAAACATTCTGCATGGAATATGCCATGTTATGCATGCTTGCTTTTGAGATTCTGTTTTTGTTATTACTATGAATAAAATAATAAGAGTGATAGACAAAGATGCAAGATTCAGAAGTGGAATGATGCCAGTAGAATGGTTTTCTCTTGTGCTTTGTCGCTGAGACCTAATGTACATATTTAAAAATAATTTGGCTGCAGCATGTCAGACATTTTTTCACATGAGGAAACTTCCTTTCCTACTCTCACAGTGACGTTACATGGTAGAGAGAACCTGAGATTGTAGCTGTGTAATATAACGAGGGGTTGTATTTAAATAAGAAGGGAGAAGCACTGTCTATTGCCAAAGTTAGGGAATCCACAGAAATACCTCTGTTTAGAATTTTGTTAAGCCCAGCAGCTGGCTATGTTTCTAGGGACTTCCAGGTAATATTTAGGTTCTTCTTGGAATCACCTGCCACAACTCAAGCTCACTAAAACTTTGAAAGTTTCAAGTGGTGGTGTTACACACATTACAAGTTGGGATTGTCTTAATGAAAATTCAGGACAGGAATTTGGCATTGAGATTTCAGTACCACTGATGATGATTTTTCCATTGCTCATGCTATTTAAGTACCTTAGCTTTCCGTTGTGTAACTTTGCAAGTTTCCCTATTCATACTTTTCCAAAACTCTTAGTGTTACAAATGCCTTTATTGGTATGAAATTCTGTTGACATACTTTTCAGGATGTGGATAAATATGTGGTGGAGTTTCAGTTCTACGATACATTGTGCATCAGCATAGCAATGTACCTGCCAGTGCTGTCAGCGTGTGCATTAAGGTGTGTTTGTAGAGCAAGCAGGTGTTTGTTGATTCAGTAGAATACCTTTTCTGGTGAAGCTTTAGAGGGCAGCATCGTGCCCCTGCTGTTAGAGAAGTTGTGTAGTTTGCATTTCTTGTGGTTGCTACTAAACCACGTTTAGCAAAGAATAGGATCATAAACAGCCTGAAACCAAAGCATGAAGCTAGAAGTGAGAGTCAAGAGTGAATCAGTTTAATTTTTGAAAAGTATGCGTGTGTATGAGTACACAGTTCCTTTTAATACTGAAGGTGGTGTGTTTGAACGTAGTGTGTACGTGAACTGGGAATGCTGCTGTTTAATGAAACCATTAGTAGCCAATAATGTTTTCTTTTGGTTTTTTGAACTCGTCGTCACCATTCCTTATGATCCGGGTGTGCATCAGTACTTGGAGAAAGTACGCTGTGGTATAAAGCTTCTTGGGTTTGAATTCCTTGGTGTATTGATGCTGCAAGCTGTCTGGCTGTAGTTTTTTTTTCTCCTAGCTTCAAAGATGCCAATAACAAAATTATCTTCCTGTTATAACGGAAAATAGAAGTTCTGAACCATAGAGCCCTGCTGAAAGTTGTCTGAGTTTGAACATGAAAAGGTCACTGACTTTACACAGACAGGAGACTCTCTTGGGTTTGTCACAGCAGGCAGGTTTTGTTTGCCAGCAAGCTTTGCATTCCAAAAAGCCCAAAGAGAGTGCGTTTCTCACGAGAGCAGAAGTGCAGCAGCTCGCTAGTCTTGACAGTAGCAGCTGTGTACGTAAGAAATAAGCCCTCTACTGCTTTTGCATCGCGGAGGAGAGACACTGTACATGCGAAACTTGTGGTTCACCCGGCGTGTTCCCGTTGCAGGTCCAGTCAGGAAGCCCAAGTACGTGGAAAGTCCTAGAGTGCCAGGTGAGGCAGTTCTGCCGCTGAGACAAGGACCAGAGCAAGGAGAACCCAGCCAAAATGGTAAGAGTCTGCTCAGCGATGCTGTGTTTGGTAGAACAGCTGTCCATTTCCGAGTGATACAAAGGAGCCTGCGTAACAAGGAAATCTGATTCTTTATTTGTAAAAATGTTTTGCAGATTTAACATGCTTGCGATAAGGAGGAGATGCTTGCCATTATACTTGTGTGATCTTTTTAGTTGTCTCAATTCTTGGAGCTCTGCATGTACTGCAGGCAAAATGATGTCAGAGTGTTCTTGATTGCTACATATGCCAACGGCCTACTAGATTTTTTCTGAACTTATTTTTAGTGCAGATTGATTCCAAGTGTGTAGCTCTGCACTGGGTACAATGCTTCATTTTAGAAATTTCATTAAAGCTTGCTAAATAGGAACGCATTAACAGTAGACTCCTGTGACGGCAAAGCTGGGACGAAGCTACCTTCCTAGAGTTGATTGGTGTTCTTGGAAAGTTTCGTGTTCGGTAAATTTGTCTAGTGTGTAACAGAATGTGGCTTTGACAGTGAATGGCATGGTCAAAGCAAAGTGACCCGTGTGTTAGTATGTGACATTGTGCACTGTAACAGGGATTTCATATGCCTTGTATTTTGGGATTAATTTTTCAGTTTAACTGACCTCATTAAAGTCATTGCATGTAACTGGTGAGGTTCCAGGTGAGCAGTTTTTTGTTCTCCTTTTGCTTCGATTTTAAAGGCAACTACAGTTTTAAAAGCCAATGTTTTCTTTTTACAAAAGCCTCTTATTTTTTATACTTGCTAGTGAAAAGATAACTCACTGTAATTGTTTTCACCACCTTCTTCTGTATGCCCTATTTGATGTATGCCCTAACTGATTTGGTTTACAGTTACCCCGGTCCCTCTTGTGCCTCCGTCTTCACAGACGCCTTAGTGCTGACATTAAAGTTCATCTGGGAGAGCATGTCATCTTCATCTCCCTGATCTATAGGTGACCATCTCGTGATGGTCCTCCTCTTCAGTGTTGTACCCCCAGACAGAAACTGATGAAGATCAAAATTAAACTCTGGTGTTTTAAGGATTAAGTAGTGGTTGCTGGGTTGAACACCTTAGACTCTTGTTTTTTATCTCTGTTGCTGAATTGAATCTGGTACTGTACCTAACATTTACTCAGACTTGTCAAAGATTAAAATTTAAATACAATAATAATGGGGTTTTGTAACTTTGACAGAAGAATGAAGATGTTGACTTCATGAACTCTGTAATTTCCAGGATTGTAATTTTAAAGACTAATTGTAATCCTCAAAATGACAGTTTTACAGAGAAAATATACTTTCCAGTTAAATATACTAAGACTTATCAATTTGCAAAATGTTCTGAGATACAAAAACTTTGGCTGTCTGCTGTCAGAAAAGACACCATGTCATAGACTTCCTCCTTTTGGGATTAAGTGAGAATCGGATAATGTGATCTTCCAGAGTAAAACCTTAAGCTTGTCCACAAAATTAAGAAACATACGTGTTCAAGTAGGCATTGAGCTGGAGTGAAATAAAGAAGGATGGCTGACTAGTAAACTGCTCACGTTTGCAAACCATGGGTTGTATGTCACTCGTAAAATTGGAACGTTGAAGGAGTGCTTACTGGTCAAGCTGTTCAGTTAAAATAATTGTTTTCTGTGCTTTTCTTGCAATGTGCAGCTTGGTGAAAAACGTGTGATTTATTGCAAGTACTGCTGAATGTCAGCTGTGTTGTATGTGGTTAGATACCATGTGCTCTTCATGGGGAGTACATAATGTCCTGAAGCCGTAAGGGAAAGACTAAAGTAAAAGGGGCAGTTAAGCTTTTTTTTTTTTTTTTTTTAAATCCTCCACTCTCCCCTCTGTTTATTGATAGTGTAGAAGGTAGGGCAGCTGAGAGGCTTGTCTGTCCTCTCTTGAATGTCAGCAGTAAGTCCATACACTTACATCTCTCTCCCTTTCTTCGCTCTTCCTCTGAGGCACGCCTTATCAGTTAGGAAATTTTGTTGCATGAAGTCTCCAAATTTTAAATGGATAGAGCTGTTTGGATGTCTCTACTGTCTTGCAGTTGTGTGGCCATGACATCCAGAAGCTCCATGCCTTGTCCAGATGGTGCTGGTTGGGAAGCAGCAGTACGGGTGCTCCTGCTTTTTTTGCAGAATCAGGTGGTAGCTGCCGCAGCCAGCAGTTGTGTAGCTGAGAATTCCACTACAGAATAAGGGGTAATGGTTTTAAAATAGAAGGAGATAGATTTAGATTAGACGTAAAGAAGACATTTTTTACACTGAGGGCGGTGGAGCACTGGCCCAGGTTGCCCAGAGAGGCGGTGGATGCCCCATCCCTGGAAACATCCCAGGCCAGGTTGGCCGGGGCTCTGAGCAACCTGATCTGGTTGGAGATGTCCCTGCTCCTGGCAGGGGGTTGGGCTGGGTGGGCTTTGAAGGTCCCTTCCCACCCAAACCATCCTGTGATTCTATGAATTCCTGCTGTGAGCTGTTTCTCGGAGTGGTTAGATTGCTTAATTAATTGACTATTTATACCTGAGGATGGGACAGGCCTACATACTGTTCTTTTTTTAATGGACAAAATAAATAAATATGGTATAAGTGTTTCTGCTAAGGAAGAGCATTACAGGTTGGTAGGTGGTGCCAAACTGTTGGCATCAAAGAAGGAAGATGGCCGAAGATGCTAGTTTGTGAGGCTTTGTTAGCAGTAGGTGTTGTCCCTAAGCAGGTCTGTGATTGGCTGGTTTTGTTGGAGGTTGCCTCGTTTTGAATCTTGTCTCGTTATGTCTGTTGGACACCAGAAGACACTGTAAAGCACTGTACTGATAAAATTAAGTATTTTTGCAACCAGAAAAGCTGGGACATGTAGAACTGGTGTCACATCCTTTGTATAGCAAGCCCAAGAAAAATGTATGGTATTAGTTGTAGTGTTAACTGGGAAAGTACAAAACATCTGTATTATTAACCTCTACTTTTCACAGTTTTAGCATTACAGAAGACTTTATAAAAAATTACTGCAACAGAATTTCAGTCTGCCACTGAGCTTTGATAGCACTGAGTTTAATGCTGTTGGTAGGAGAATAATTGTGTCGCTCATCAGGCCAGTGATGAACTGGTTGCACTTAACCATTTCTGGTTTGACTGGCAGGGTGTTTGGTTTTTTCCTCCTGTAGCTTGGTGCAGATATGCAGAGGATCCAAGACCCACCAACAATTTTAAGTCTAATGGACGAAAGGTCTAAATGGCATTAGCTTCTCTGTTAGCTGTATTGCCGACAGAAGAACTGGTGTTTACGTTTGACTGTACTCTTTCTACCTCTTGTAACAGTTTCGAATATAAGACTAATCTAATCACCAACTTCTTTCCCCTTACTCCAAAGCAAAGCCAGACAAAGACACGAGCTGTTCTCCTGCAGCGCAAGAATTGATGACAAGATTGGGTTTTTTACTGGGAGAAGGGATCCCAACCTCTGCTCATATACAAGAGAAAAATGAAGTCATGGTAGGATAATGGAAAAAAGTATATTTAATGTTCATCGTGTTTCTGAGAAGACTAACATGATTTCCGCTGTTTGCTAGTTGCAGTTCCTTGCTACTAAAATACAGTCAATTTTAATAGACATATGGTAATAGAATTGTAAATTAACTGTAAGAAGTGTTTGTTTGTTTTGAAATTGTACGTTGATCTTGCATTCTTTAAAAAAGGAAAAAAAGAATAGACTTCTCATTATTTTTGGAAGTTAAATCTAATCTACTATGAATGTGAATAGTTTCTAGAGTTCTCTCTGCCTTATTTTAGGAACTTTTTTCCCCTTCTATTTTCAATGATTTATGAGAATGGAAAATGTCAGCGGTTTATTAAAATAGGAGCATGCTTTTGGGGCACGTGTGTGTGTTTTTTCCTGAGAAGTTCACTTCCATTTGACAGTGTTTGTCATTTGAAGGAGAGGAGCCGGGAAGGAGCCGGCAGCTGCTATCCGTATGAAACTCATCTGCTAACCAAAACTGCAGAGTAACTGCCAATCTCTCTTTCTTCCCTTTCCCCTCTCCACTTTTAGTCCCAGGCCCCGTAAATCTTAGTACATCAGTTTGGGTGTCATTGATAGTGAAATGTGAACAAGTCTGCACTTCTAGTGTTTTTAACCCGAAGAATAAATACTGGGGGTGGAGGGGAGGAGTATCCAGTAAAATGTCTAATAGAGAAGAAGTCTGCCTCACTGCAACTCTTCCACTGAAGTGTGAAATTCCCTTTTTTCTCCAGAAGTCACTTTTTAAGAGTAATCTGAAAACACATCGTTAAGATTCCCAATCAAGAAAAAGCTTCTGCTTCTTGAAGTTTTTGCTTGAAAAATAGGCTTTTGGCTTTGTTCTTACTCTACTTCACCTCAATGTTTCTGATTCTCAGGACAGCAGTGTACTGCCTCCTGTGCAGTAACTGTTCGTTTTTCTTCGCGTTGCAGTGTCCAGTAGCCAGTCGAGGCACGAGCCCGTGTTCCACTCTCACGAGCAGCACTACATCCCCTAGCACCGACAGTCCCTGCTCAACTCTCAACAGCTGTGTTGGCAAAGCAGCAGCTAACAAAGGGAGTCCCTGTGGAACCATCAGCAGCCCTAGCTCCACCCTGGAGAGCAAGGACAGCGGAATTATAGGTAAGCGTCTTAATTAGTCGTGCAATTAATAGAAATTAATCTTCTCTTAATAGTACGAGTCTGAATAGCTGCTTCATGTCATTGTGTTCGATTTTATGCTCTCCGTGGATCCTGTTTCAAGTCCTCTGTACTTGAAAGATTGAAATAATATTCTTTGGCTATAACAACTGCTGTTGTTAGGTGTGCATTTCTCTTCTTTTTGTGGTGCAGTTCTGATTTCTCCATTTTTTTTTTCCTTTAAAAGCATTCATTTCCTCTGTTTCATTCCATTTCTTACTTTCTTCTACCTTTTTCCTTTTCCATTATATATGTCTGTAGAACGCATTCCGTAATGGTGAGGCATAGCAGAGCTTGAAGCTGGTCTAATTTCCAGCTGAGGAAAAAATAATTAATTCTACTTCTTACGAGAATAACCTAAATCGAGCTGTTTAAAAACAGTGCAAACTCAGAGTAATTCGCGTGAAAATGAAGCTAAAATGGGGCATCATGGAAGAGGTGAAACTGATCCTCCACTGACCAGATGACTCAACGGAGTCTGTATGTGCATCTCCTGTGGAGAGTCCATTATCTTTAGAGAGGCAGCGCCCGTCACAGAGCAGCTGTTACATAGCTCCTTTTAGCAGCCAGCTGAGTATTTCAGTAAGTCTGTTCAGTACTAAAGAAAAGATCTAAATTCTTTGCTGCATTGTTGATGTCATCTTCCCTGTTTCTGCTCCCTGCCCTAATGGGTCTTTGTGTGTACCGCTGCCGACCCGTACCCAGGTGACTGCTTCAATATTATTTACTGGAAGGTCAGACTAAGGTGTAAAAAGCATGTTTTTCATGTTATAAACTGTTGTAGGAAGGTTTAAATGTTTATTTTTCCTTATTGGTTTAGTCTTTTTTTTTTTTTTTAAAATGCTGACTCTTTAACCAATTGGTCCCTTTTAACGTTGATTTTGTAACAGCTTTTAAGCTTACCAAGAAAAACAAAGCACAGAATGCCCCCTAACCTGATGCTTTCTCATATACAAAAGTGAGCTTTTGTTGTCTCCGTACAGAATGATCTGAAAATTTGCAAGATATGTTACAGAATTTTAATTTTTAAGAGAACTTGAGACATGTTTTGGTGAAGTAGCAGGTTCTTCATATAAAGTCATAAATGTTTCAGTGGTGTGATTTGTTTGGGACTTTTTTGGTTTTGGTGGATTTTTTTTCCCCTAAGCACAAATTACATAGACCTAAAGATACACCTTGATTCTTCAGAACATTTTCTTGCATCCTTTCTCAGGTTTGTTCGTTTTTTCCCAATCTGAGAACCTGTGTTGTTCAGCTCTTTTTAGATAACTGGTATGCTTTAACAAAATATCCAGTGCAGAAATACTTGAATATCTGCTGGCCCAGAGTGCCATTTGAGTTTAAAAATTATGCCCCATAATGCACATGAGTGCACCGTTTTCCTCTGATGTTTACTTTGTTGTTGTTTTTCCTATCTTCTTCAGCAACTGTAACAAGTTCATCAGAAAATGATGATCGCAGTGGATCCAGTTTGGAATGGAGCAAGGATGGGAGTCTCAGAGCTGGAAAACATCAAGGGATTAGTCATGATCGAAGAACAGATAATTGTTCACCAGTTGCAGAAGAGGAAGCCGTTGCATCTGCTGAGAATTTGCCAAAAGAATTACCAACAGGAGAGGGTCCCGTTCCTTATGCTCAAAGTTCTGGCTCTTTAATAATGCCTCGTCCGAACTCTGTTGCAGGTAAAGTTGTGAGGTAGAAAAAGGATGTTCTTAATGATAGGACATTTCTGTCAAATCTTTCTGTTGAAGTTATCTTGTTAGTATAAAAGTCTTTTTATGGGACAAAAGCTGAGCTAAATGGCTTTGTTGTCCAAGAGGACTGCAGGAACTGCCCTTTCATTGGCTTAGTTCTCTGAAATACAGATTCTTAGATTTTAGCTTTGCCTTCTCGTAGACTTACAAGTACCTGGGTTTTCTAAGTATTAAAAAAGCGTAGACTACGTCAGGCTGTAAAGGGCCCCGGAGGTTTCTGGTCAGCATCTCGCTGGAAGCACATCCAGTTAGAACAGCTTGCTCAGGGCCTTGCAGCTGAGTGTTGAGTAACTCCAAGGATTAATAGACCCCACATCTTTGGACAGCTTGTTTGGGTATCCTCAGTGAATACTTTTTTCTTCGTATCTGGTGTGAATTTCCCATGTTCGTTGCCTCTCCTCCTGTTACTGTGTCCCTCCGAGAAGAGTCTGGTTGTGGCCTCCTCTTAGGTAAAGAATGACAGGAAGCTGCTGCCTTAGCCATCTCTATTCAAAGCTGAAGAAACTCAGTTCAAGCCTGAGACCTCCCTCCCAGTTTGATGCAAAGGAATTCTGCCCAGCCTCTCATATTCTTAAAGTCACATCCACAAGAGCATTGACTTTTTTTGGCTCTGGCTCTTTTTCTGGTCTTTAAATTCTTTCACTTCATTGCTTTAATATCCATGGCATTCAGGATTTCTTTCATTGCTGTACATTTGGACTGCACTTTTGATTTTCAGGCTGAACTTCTGCTACCTTAGTAGCAAACACCTTGACTTTGAACATTCCCCTGCAAACCTAGTTCATGTCTTACAACTTGGACCTGTACTTTGACTTCCCTGCTTTACTCTAGGAAGAGGTGATTTTCAATTAACGCTCAGTGAGTCTGTCTCTCTCTGTGCTGGGGAGCCCAGAGCTGGACACAGGACTCCAGATGTGATCTCACCAGTGCTGAGTAGAGGAGTAGAATTGCCTTCCTGAACCTGCTGGCAATGCTCTTCCCAGTGCAACCCAGGATGGTGTTGGCTGCCTTTGCCGCAAGGGTGCATTGCAGTCTTATGGTCAGCTTGATTACCACCAGGACCCAAAAGTCCTCTGCACAGCTGCTTTCAGCCTGTCACCCCGGGTTGTGTACTGATGCCTGGGGTTACTCCTCCTCAGCTGGAGGACTTAGCATTTCCCTTGGTTGAATTTCATGAGATTGCACTCAGCCCAGTTCTCCAGCCTGTCAAGGTCCATCAGAATGCCAGCACAATCATCTGGGATATCAGCCGTTCCTCCCAGTTTTGTGTCATCTGCAAACTTGGTGAGGTTGCACTCTGTCACATCATGTAGGTCATTAGTGAAGATGTTGAATAGTATCAGACCCAGTGTTGAGTGCTGGAGTTCACCACTGGTGAGTTGCCTCCAGCTGGACTGTGTGCCACTGAGCACAGTCCTCTCTTCCCAGCCATTCAGCCAATTTTGAGTCCACCTCGCTGTGCACTTACATAACCTGAACTTCATCAGCTTGTCCATGACAATGTCATGGAAGACGGTGTCAGAAGCCTTACTAAAGTCAAGGTGGACAGCATCCGCAGCTCTCCGCCCATCCACCAAGTCAGTCATCATCTTACAGTGCCATAGAATCACAGAAGGGTTTGGGTTAGAAGGGACCTGTAAAGATCACCTAGTTCCAATCCCCCTGCTGTGGACAGGGACATCTTTCACTAGATCAAGTTACTCAAAGCCCCATCCAGCTTGTGTTCAGTTAAGAGCTCCTTGCCTATCCATGCAGGCCTCCTGTCATATTTGCTTTATTTCCTGCTTGTCAAGATGGCCCTTTCTTGAGCTTGTAGGAGGTTATCCTTGAGTGTCAGCCGGCTCTTTTGGATCCCTCTTCTCTCCAGGACTATATGCCCTAAGATTCTTCCAAGCAGAACTCTGAAGAGCTTCAAGTCCATGCTCCTGAAATCTAGTGGTGTGCTCCTGCTTTTTCCTCTGCTCTCTCATAGCAGAATCCTGAACTCCACCATCTCATGGTCACTGCAGCCAAGACTGCCCTCAACTTTCACATCTATGACAAGTTCTTCCTTGTTTGTATCAGGTACACCAGAGCATCTTTGCTTTTTGGCTGCTCAGTCGCCTGTATCAGGAAATTGTCAATGCACTCCAGAAATCTGAATTGCTTATGCCCTGCTTTGCTGTCTTTCCAACACATGAAAGATTCTGGATTTCATATCAACTGCTTCTTTTTTTTTTTCATGTGAATATTCATTTGATTTATTTCTGGTGAAAAAGCATGTATCCCTGATATAACCTGGCAAATATGTATTTTCTGGATTTTCAGTTATTTTGTATAGATATCATTTGGTTTAAAAACTGAAGAAAATAAGAAACGTTATCCAGGATTCTGTAGCATTCGATGTAAAAAGAATATAAACATTTCCTCATGGATAGTGTACTAGCAGCTAATATCTGAACCGGTTCCGAACACTTCTGACCTCTGATATGGTTGTTCTCAGGGAACTGTGTTAACACCAGAACTATTTACCGCGTGAGGAAGTTAAGGCAGACGCCAGGGCCATCTGCAGGGGTAAAAGTCCAACTAAAGCTTTAGCGAAATTAACATTTCCAAAATGTTTTTCAATTATAACATGAATGACTTCAACCACTGCCATTGACTAGAACTTATCTCTGAATACTATGTTGAGGAAAGAATTGTAATAAATAATAATGTTCTTTGTAACTTAATGCTGAGAGAAGAATAAGTTTCAATTCTTTAATACTCTAGCAACAAGTTCAACCAAACTGGAAGATCTGAGTTATTTGGATGGACAAAGAAATACTCCTTTACGCACCTCAATTCGCTTACCGTGGCACAACACTGCTGGCGGAAGAGTGCAGCAGGAGAGTAAAGGTATACATGTTCACGTCTGCATCTGTCTCGGCACAGTCACACGGTTCTTCAGTAGTTTTGTGACGTGGGTGTTCTGTGATCTTAAACACCTTCATTTCACAAAGTGTTATTTCAGAGTGCTCCTGACAGACCACTCATCATGTCTGAAAATAAGATTCATGCTTACACTTTTTCTGCATAACGCTGTGGTTCAGAAATTGAATGTGTGGCTTTTGATAGGAAGTCAGTATATTGTTTATGTAAGCGTGCATGGGCAGTGCGGTGCAGATCACGTGAGTCCCCACCTTGGAGTTGTGTAATACCAGTGTTCAGGAACTGTACTGAATATTGTTTTGCCTGCCAGATTTTCTCATGCGGCATTCAGATAAGAATGTACTGCGGCTTAAGAAATACTGTGCTGAACATAAAATCTTCAGGAGGCTGTCATTAGAATTCTGGTTTAGGAAGAAAACTGATCTAATGCCATTAGACTTATTTATGACTAATATATACTTCAGTATCTCTTTGAGTCTGAAAATAGCAGGTTTATGTTGAATGCAAGTGGTGTATGCGATTTTTTGTTTTCTCATCTTAACTAACTTAGTCATCTGCAGGCTCTGTTAGTTTACCAGTGTCACAAATGAGTGGTTTAGACCGCTTAAAGAACCACTGTCAAAGGTCTCAGCAAAAGCAGTTTTATTGAAATAGGATGTTGTAAAAGTGTGACTTAACAAAGTTTGATGGCAAAGTTCACTCTTTCACTTACTGCACAAAGGATATAACAATGATTCAAAATTACCAAGGCAGAATCTTACTGCGTTGTAACACAAGGTTATGCATGATAGAGGTCACTTACTGAAGATCTGCAGGGTGTGAGAAGTCTCTCTATCTTGAGGAGCAGTTTTGAGGGCGTCCCATCTCCAGGGGGCGTCACCACCGTGTCACCAGCTGCCTAGCAGGGAGAGCTCGAAGAAGGCTTGCTTAGACTGCCACATTTATGGAGTAAAGTGGAGTAAGGCTTGTAGTCAGATTGTATGAGATAGAAAAGGTATGCGTGAGACTCCTTGTACCCACAACTTCCTTTGTTCCTTGATGAATAAGTCTTCAAAAGCCACCTACTGCTCATGTGTTAATCGCGTGATCGGTGCTCCAGGCTCATAGGCATCGATGCTCACTGTGTCATTCTGTTCGTTTGTGGGTTTTCAGAGAACAGACTGGAACTAGAGAATTCTTGGCCTGGTTACGGCTTAGGCCTTCACCTTCTTTGGAGCCCAAACCATACTACCCCTAGTTTGGTGAAGGGGTCAAGTGCATCCATCACAAGCAATAACAATTAAAAGCAGAAAAATTTAAGCAAATTCCTGGTAAAACTGATCTTGAGATCAAATATAGATGCTATGCTCTCCTCTTTCATTTGTGGTTTTTTTTGTAGTTGTAGATTAATGCTGAAACGGCATTTGTGTAACATGAGATTTGGTTAATGAATCCTCAGAGCATTATATTAGTGAACATTATTATTTCTGTAAATTGTAGTATATTTTATGCAACCAAACCCAAATTATTCTTCTCTCTATAAGTCTTGTCAGGTGTTTGCCAAGTGTATAGATTGAAGTAATCAAACATGACTGCACTTTCAGCTCTGCTGGGTAGTTTCTGTTCTTGTGGCTTCAAAAGTACAGAAAAACAGACTAGTAATGTTTTTTTACATCACTTTTAAAATATGTGGTTTTTTAAAACAGAAAAATGTGTTTATTCTCTGTACTTTTTTCTCTTTCCCTGTAAATGTCTTTACAGATGCGAAGACCTGACACTGAGATACTCAGCAGTGTAGTTTACTCTAAACTGAAAAATGTTTGGCACTTCTCCATTTGTAGAATTATTAATGCATTCTTAAGAAAACTTTTGGATTCTGCAACTTATTAACTCAAGTTCCTTTGTAAAAAAAATCATCAAATTATACTTGTAGGTTCTGTCCTCTAGAATTTAACTCATGTAGGAATTACGGAGGTGACCTGAACTGAGCAAATCATTCTTTATTGTCTTAATGATGAAAGCTCTAAGTCTGATTATGAACGCTGTTAACAAGGTCACTGATTGAAATAATGTTCTGAAACAGTTCTGGTTTATTGTGTGTTGAGTTTCTTCTAATAAACTTTTCTCCCTGCTGCCTCTTCTCAGCTCGTTTCATCCCCTATAAGCCTCAGGACATTTTGCTGAAGCCACTGTTGTTTGAAGTGCCAAGTATAACAACAGACTCGGTCTTTGTTGGAAGAGAATGGCTGTTTCAAGCAATTGAAGAAAAGTTGAAGAATACTGATCCAGCAGAGAACAGGGGCGCAGTGATTACTGGAAATGTGGGATTTGGGAAGACTGCAGTAATTTCACGGCTGGTGGCTCTTAGCTGCCATGGAAGTCGCATGAGGCAAATAGCTTCAAATAGCCCTAATTCATCCCCCAAAAGTATGTTCCTTTCCTGAGTGATCGTTTGGGTTATTGTACTGATAACAAGAGTCGAATATTCTTTGCTTTTTTGGCTTAAGGTAGTCAGGCATCATCAACTCCTTCGCAAATACTTGTTTCCTCCAGTGAGGAAAGGAAATTGTTAAAATTGTATGCTTTGACAAATACCTTCCACATAATATAGCGTGGGCTCAGCCCATCAAAAGAGGTGGTAAAATGGAGACAGTATGCACAATCTCTTCCTTCAGGCAGGCAGCTCTGTTGGTAGTGTGACTATAGTTGTTCTCCCATTAGTTTGGAAAGAGAGAAATGACATGTTTCTTCCTCTCTGTGTACCGGGCACTTTTCAGTACCACGCATTTTCCATAGAATTTCAGTAGAGGCAAGAATAAAACTGTGGAGAAACCCATTCTGTCTTCTGTTGAGATCCATAGGATCTGTCACCTGACCAACGCAGTGCCTACGCTAACGGGAAGGATGGTGTGACTGTCATTACTGCCGCTTCCCTTGCTGACACTAATAATAATAATAGTTTATATTTCCCAAGAGTTTAGTCATATACTAACTTAGTTTAAGTCATTGTGTGTATAATTTTCACAAGGAAACTTCATGTCAGTGTGACTTTGCTTTCAGTAGCTATATAGTTTTGATCTAAAAGACGGTTTAATTGTTTTTTAAAATTGTAAAGTTGCAAATATGTGCCTGTATTTATCACACTGGTTGCAGGCTTCTTTTAGTGCTCTTGTTCAGGTTTGGTTTTTACTGTAGCAGTAAAGATATTCCGTAATGTTTTCCTATAAAACAATTTGCTATCAGCAAATTTCATCTGTTGTATTTGTCGTCTTTTAAAAGGTACCGACTCCTGTCAGGAGATTCCCTTAAGTCAGTTACCCCCGCCTGCTCCTCCAACAAGTGGTAGCAGTACAGTGAAGACACTGAATTGTCCTGGTACTCCTGAATACCAAAACCAAACAGGTAATTCTGTGAGGCGCCTTGCTTCAAAGGTGAGTTTCCACGTATTGGTAGATTTTCAGTATGTTAGAAAACCTCTAACCTAGGGGGAGACAGTCTGCTTTGGAATGCCTCCTGGATATTCCGGTAGCCAGTGGTGGGAGAACAGGCAGTAGCCTTGGACATCTCTGAAAGATGTGGATGTGTCATGGCTGGTGAAACCAGCCTTTTCCACCTTTCGAGTTATTGCTTGAGTTCTGCTTGGTCTTAAAAAGTTACATTAAAAATTTCACATCTCCTCTACGTGTGTATGGGAGGTTGGGATCCTTTACTTGCAAAAACGGCCATGTGTTCTCTACAGGTAGATGCTCAGTGTACCTTCTAAAAGCAAAATTCTGGAGAAAATGTTTGGTCTATATTCTATGATACAGGTTGAGTCTGAATGGAGTCTTTCTGTTTTTCCATACTCTTGAGAGTCTGAAGTGAGCAATTAAAAGTTACTTTTGCATTAGATTATTATGATAAATGTGTTATTTTTTGCCAAAGTAGTAAAAATAGTTGATGTCTGAATTGCATACTTGATGCAAACGGTTCTGAGGAAAACATGAGGTTACTGTTGCGGTCTTTAAGGTGATGTGTATTATTTGGAAACAATGTTATGAGAGCCACTGAAGTGCAGACTTTTTATTTATTGTGGACACTATGTTTTCTTTGTGGTTTGATTATTTTTTCTAAGGAAATATGGCCTATGTTGTGTTTTATTTTTCAGTAATACACACCTTTGCAATAATCAGAATGAAGGCAGTTGTCCTCTTTCGCATTTGTTCTATGAGGATGTCTTTAATAGCTGTCTGTCATTTACTTTTGCCTGATGATGATCAAATCAGCCCTCCAGTCATGGAAATGTGTGACACGACATTAAATTGTAGCTAAGAGGTTGCTCAGAGCCTCAAGTTATTTTTCTTGTACTACTTAGTTACTTAGCTGTTTACCCACTGTGTCCAAACGGCATAAACTGAAATTACGATGTTTTCCTGCCAGAATCTGACATTTTGATGTCTTCTTTGCATGCCCTACAAGGACCAGTTGCAGAGTTCGACAATTGTTCTAACACTGAAAAATATTTTGTAGTTGAAAGAGAAATTTAGTAACACTCTATTGGACTAAACATTGAAGGGGTAACACTTTTTTTTTTTTTTTTTAATTCTCCAGGTCGTTGCTTATCACTACTGTCAAGCTGACAACACATACACGTGTCTTGTCCCAGAATTTGTGCACAGTATTGCAGCTTTACTCTGTCGTTCAAATCAGTTAAGTGCGTACAGAGATCTCCTCATAAAAGAGCCTCACCTACAAAGCATGCTTAGCCTGAGATCCTGTGTCCAAGATCCAGCCGCAGCTTTTAAAAGGGGAGTGCTGGAACCACTTTCAAACCTCAGGAAAGGTGGGTTAAGCAGGAAATTACTTGGAAACTGAATCTTAACTGCATTAAAAGTGAAAAAAAAATCTAAGAATATGTATTTTAATGCTCTAGGAGAAATGAATAAATAAAGCAGAGCATTCCTGCAGAAAGGGATTCCCTCATTGTGGTAGCTGTTTGTAACAGGAATAGGTAGGTTTTGGACAGTTGTGTCGTGTTTTAAAGTAAAATTCCATGAAACTATTAACGATAATGGAAGCTCAGCAGATTTCTTTTTTTTTTTTTTTTTTTTTTTTGCCAGAAAACTCAAGGATAACTTTGTAGCTTGAAGTTAAGGCTGGCACATTTGCATTAAAGGATTTTCTTTTCAGATGCTTTTGAGTTTTGTCACACTTTTTTGTCTTGTAACTTTCTGTGCCCACACACCTGCAACATGGGTTTGGTTTTGCTTACTTTTAAAATTTGTGTGGCAATTTTCCAAGAAAGCGTGTAACGATGGTTTTTGTATTTTAAGAAAACGTAGCAAACTACTCCTTGAAGCCAGGTATCTTCACAGGATATGTCAGCTTGAGCGGGTACTTGATCAGGGAGATTTGCTGATGTGCGAACAGAGCATGCATCGTTCCTCTGGCAAGTGGTTTGCAGATCTTGAATTTTGTTGACAGTCAAGAAAATTCCTGGGAAATCCATTGGCAGATCTTATGTTTTTCCCTGGGATTTTCCTTAACAAGTGCTCAAAATGAATATTGCTAGTTTCTTCAAAATAACTTTTTCTCAGCAGAACTGAAAGTATAAACCAATGCCTGTATAAGTTTTGCAAATTGTAAACATGTTTTCATTGGAAGTCCAATAAAGGATAATTTTAAGTAAATAGCTAATAATTAAAAGCAGTGTTAACTGACACCTTAAACAACCTGTATATGCCTTCTTCCCATCTCCGTGCATCTCGTATGTTAACAGCCTTGTTTAATCTTCTAACTCTTTTAAAATCAGTTGTGAATAGATCCATAACAGTGCAGTAAAAAACAATATTTTAAGTGATTGCTTCCACTTTTTACCATTGTATGGACATGTTTTATATCTCCTAATATTGTTTTTAATCTCCTAAATAATGCTTTAAAGCCATAAGATGTACTGTTCTGCATAAAGATATGTTTTTAATTCTTGATGTTCAAAATCTGGGGATAAAAATATGCCACTTAATATGAGAATTTGTATTCATCCTTTTCTTTTTTATTTTCCTACTTCAGACCGTAAACTTCCTGAGGAAGACTACATAATTTTGATAGATGGTTTAAATGATGCTGAATTTCATAAACCTGATTATGGTGACACGCTTTCTTCATTTATCGCAAACATAATCTGTAAGTTTCCTCCCTGGCTGAAGCTCGTTGTGACTGTGAGAACTAACTTCCAGGTAAAAACACCTTTTAACTTTTTTCTTACCCGCGAAGACTAAGTGACGTTTTTATATTGGTGCAGCTGTGTTATTATGAAAAACACAGGGTTTAGAGGAACTCAGAGTAAAGTCTCCTCGTTGTTTTTTGGTTTTTTTTTTCCTTTCTTTCTTCTTTGTTGTTGCATGTTTGTTTAGAGTGCACAAGTACGATATTGGAGGCCTTTTTTGTTTTGGATCGCTTTCTTGACGATGCTGGTAGAATTGGTAATAGAGGAAGTGGTGAAATCAGAGCGTGTTTCCTTGGCCTTCAAGAGTTAAATGGGCAAATGAATGATTGAAAGCTTTAAAAAAAAAAAAGTAATTAGAAGCCCATAGTTGTTTTCCCTTCAGTGTTTACTTGTTGGAGTGTATTTCTGCTAGTATTAAGTTCTGGATTTTCACTTTTTGCCATTGATCTCTCCACATCTCTTCATCTGTTTGCTGCACCTGAAAAAAACCCAGCCTCAAAACTTCTGGTTAAAGCATTTTGCCCAATTTAAGCAGCTGAGAGATACTTGCAGAAATCCCAGGAGTGTTTAAGTGAGGCCAGACAGAATTCGCGTTTTTCTGCGCTGGACAGCAATGTTCTGAACAAAGTTCTAGTTTTGTTTCCAGCACTACTCAGGCTGTTTTCCAGTTCAAAAAAAAGAAGACGTGTCTGGGTACCTCTGTTACGAGAGCTGGGACTGTTCAGCCTGGAGAAGAGGAGGCTCCGGGGAGACCTTAGAGTGGCCTTCCAGTGCCTAAAGGGGGCTACAGGAAAGATGGAGAGGGACTTTTGACAAGCGCACGTAGTGATAGGACAAGGGGTGATAGCTTTAAACTGAAAGAAGGTAAATTTAGATTGGACATGAGGAAATTCTTCCCAGTGAGGGCAGTGAGGCGCTGGCACAGGTTGCCCAGAGGAGCTGTGGGTGCCCCGTCCCCGGCAGTGCCCAAGGCCGGGCTGGACGGGGCTGTGAGCGCCCTGGGCTGGTGGAAGGGGTCCCTGCCCAGGGCAGGGGCTGGATGGTCTTTAAGGTCCCTTCCAACCCAAACCTCTCTATGATTCTATGATTTTAGTCTTTTGCCATATTTCTGAGACAGCACCCTTTGTATATTTTGACAGTGCTTGAGATTCAGCTCTACCAGTCCTATACTGGGCTTGACTAGGCATCCCTCGTTCTCCAGGAGGAAAACTTGGAGGACTGAAGTCCAGCTCTGTAGCAGCTGTTTCCTAATGCAATTGAGAGTATATCTGGACAGACGTGGGCGGGTGGCTCGAGGTTCTCTGTGCACCAAGCTGAGCAGGTGCAAGACAGTGCTAATGTAAAGTTGGATGTGTGATAGAGTTGGACTAGATGACCTTTAAAGGTCCCTTCCAGCCTGAACTGTTCTATGGTTCTAAGTCTGTTGACAATGTTAAGGTGCAGGTGTGCTCCAGTATGGACTTGGGAGAGTTTATTTCACATCTGCCTTCTTGCCACTAGGACTCCAAGCATTTAACTGGCTGAAGAGTTTAGTTCTTAATTAAACTTCTAGTTTTAACAAGGGATTTCTGTGTTAGGGACTGTTTCCTCTCTGGAGAAGTGTGCATCTGTGACCAAAGTACCTCACTAGCCTGGAAGTTCAGCTTTTGGAAATCCATGTAACTACTTTAAATTGAACTAGAGAGTTCCTTTTTGTCTTGTGAAAGTGTTGAGAAGTTTGTTAAACCCTTCTGTTAGATGCCTTTATGTAAGAAGTTTTAGGTCTTTTGGATCTTTATTTACACAAACAGAGATTTGTTCTGTGTTACATAAACACAAAAATGTGTTGGGGTAAACCTGTTGAAGTGTCTGACTGCCACACTCGGTACTTGCATTAAACTCCATGGGGCTGTGTACGTGTGGATGGTGCCATTCTGGTACGTTGGTACTCGAAGGTGTAATGATGCAGAGATTATTTTCTCTCTTGTCATTTGTGATATTTCTTAATACATCATTCCTTCTGCCTCCTCCCTTTCCCTGGCCTGTCTTAGGGTCCAATTCTGCTAACTGTTTTCTGTTCCTTTAATTCTGAAGTGATCACTTCTATAGCTCATCCCCTTCAAATGCCTTCCTGAGCTTGGTCAGTAAAATATTTGAGACCTTCCTATGAAAAATGATGAAATGTAGAATCATAGAATCATAGAATAGTTTGAGTTGGAAGGAACCTTCAAAGAAATATTGTTCTGCCTGTGATCAGGGGACAGTATTTGCAAAGCCATCGCAGAGATACTGAATTTCATTTTAATCTGTCTGTACTCGTTACAGAGGAGAAATATTGCCAGGATGAATTGTTGGGTTTTCAGTGCTGGAATACTGTAATGCCTGTGTGGTTTTTTCTTTCCTTTTTTTTTTTTTTCTTTTCTTTTCTTTTTTTCCGCTCTCCTCCTCCTAGGAAGTAGTAAGTTCACTGCCATTTACCGCAATATCCCTGGACAATTTTCCAGACAACAAAGAAATTCATGATGACTTGAATGCTTATATTCAATACAGAATTAATAACAGCCAGGAAATTATAAACAACATATCTTTAAATGGAAAAGCTGACGCAGCTATTATTGGGAAAGTGAGTAACCACCTCATCATGAGAAGCCTGGGATCTTACCTGTATCTGAAACTCACTTTGGATCTTTTCCAAAAAGGTCACTTAGTAATCAAAAGTGCAAGCTACAAGGTTGTTCCAGTGTCTCTATCAGAACTGTACTTACTGCAGTGCAATATGAAGTTCATGACAAACTCCGCTTTTGAGCGAGCCCTGCCAATATTAAATGTGGCACTGGCATCCCTACATCCCATGACAGATGACCAGATTTTCCAAGCTATTAATGCAGGCCAGATAAATGGTGAACAGCAATGGGAAGACTTCAGCCAAAGGATGGAAGCTCTTTCATGTTTTCTGATAAAAAGACGTGACAAAACACGTATGTTCTGCCATCCTTCCTTCAGGGAATGGCTTGTTTGGAGAGCAGACGGTGAAAACACTGACTTCTTGTGTGAGCCAAGGTAAATGAAACCTGCAGTAAATCATGCTCAGATAACTGCAATTGTGTCTTATTTAATTGGTTGCAACAACTGGTGAGAGGGAAGAGCAATGTTAAAACACAAGCATGCTTAATTTTTTCCGAAATGAAAACATCTGTATGTTTAGAGGTAGACTTGAGCAGAAGTATCAGAGGTTACAATGCATAATTGACTTTGTAGAATTTGCAGATTTGCATTTGACTTTACTGCCTTCATGGAGAAATTAGAGTACTGTGTCAGTATTAATAGAGCAAAATTATTGAGAATTATGTGCAGCAGCACCTTGTCTGTTTGGAGTGAAGGAATATGGAGAGCAGATCATTTGGACTTTTCTAAACATAAAAATATTAAGACATTTCATTTGTTAATTATATCCTCATGACATTGTTTCAGTTTGTTCCATCTCACCCTCTTTGTCTTAGAGAGTAGGGATTAGTTAAATTGGAGACAATAAGCTGTTATTGTACGTGCTCATCCTCAGAGTCTGCGTCTTCTGATTTTTTCATATTCTTCAGGGGTTTTGGTTTTATATTTTTACGAAAGAATAAATAATGGTGACATTTAAAATTGCTCTGTACTTTCGAGTGGATTTAACAAGAACAGTTCAGCAGGTGGGATGACCAGGGTTGCAGACTGTCTGGCCGCCACCATTTTTCAGCTTTGCTCGCGGCACCCTGTGCCACGGAGAACCTGAGGCACAGCGCTCGCTCTTAACACAAAGTGGCGTGTTGCCTAGTCTTGCTTAAAGCTTCCATGTCTGAAAAGTTCTATTCAGAAGTTTCTGAAGATGGCGCGAGAAGCCCCCCAGAACTTCATCCCCAGATGAATAGTCTAATTAGCATATGGTTAATTGTGCAGTTCCAGTGTATAGTCTGATTAATGTGTAGTATGGGATAGCCTTGTTTTCTCAGGGTTATGCCATTTCCACTGCTTCCTAGAACACTGACCACTGACTAATGTAGATGTAGAATTACTAAACACACATTTTATCTCAATTTTCAAAGGGATTGGGCTTTATCTAAGGCACCTGCAGTTTCTCACTGTGGGATGAAGCAAGACAAAAGGGAGCAGTATGCAAATCGGTGTCCAGAGCTGCACTGGTTCTCGCATGGGCCTCTTGTCAGGTGACAGCAGGGAAATATTAGGAGTGTGTTTCAACTTGGAATTTGCCTTTTTTCTCTTTGCATTATTTCATTGTGGAAACAGTGTTGTTTGGGTGTGATGTGTGTCTGACAGAGGAAGTTGAGCTATTGCCACAGGCATACAGATGTGTTAGGACATTTGCTGAAAGCATAGGTGTAAAAGCAGTTCTCTCTTAATCCTTTTTTACTAGGAGTGGACATGCTCTACTGGCTTTCATGTTTTCTCGACAAGAGGGAAAGTTAAACCGCCAACAAACTATGGAACTTGGTCATCATATACTTAAAGCTCACATTTTTAAGGTAGAGCATACAGCTTATAGGTTTTCTGATCTGTTCATATGAATGAGTCTTAGAGATTCTCCTCTGAGCTATTTTAATGATTTGTTAGAAGCTTATGCAAAGTGCTAACAAACAGAACTGTCACTTTTCTTTATGCTGATGAGGTGTAGATATAAATAGTGTTTCTACTCCTACAGAGAGATTTCCTGTTATATCGTTTCTGTTAGGGTCTCAGTAAAAGGGCTGGAATTTCTTCCAGTCATCTTCAAGCTTTGTGGATTGGTTATAGTACTGACGGACTGTCTGCAGCCCTTGCTTCTCTGAGAAACATCTATACGCCCAACGTGAAGGTAAGAAAATAAGCATTCATGTCTTCATCTGCCGCTGTTGATGTAACTGTTGATGAGAATTGTAGTTAATGTAACCCTTTAGAAGAAAAAAAGCCACGTGTCTGCATGTGTAACTGAACTCCTTTATAACAAGTCTTCATGTGCTTTTTTAAGCTGTTAAAGTCCAGTCCAGTTTTTCTTGACAGTTTTGATGGAAAGAAGGGTTTCACCCCAATTCTGATAGAGCCGTGCTCTATAGCATAGATAAGTGTGGGGATGTATTTTCAGGGCGTCAGACGTGCCACCTAATTTGCTGGGCAGACTTCAGCTGGATCTTCTTGTATGGGGAAGTGTCAATGGAATTGTAAAAGGGGAGATACTGTGAGAGTAGTTAAAGGATTTAAAATGCTAGGAGTTTCCGCTAATATTTGCATCCCTGGATTGTGGACGGGGAAATCCAAATTGACAAGTTGCAGTTTTAGCCAACTGCTAAGCCTTTTGATTGGAAATTTGCATGTACATACACACACGCGCACGCACACTCTGATAATTTTTTTTGAGGTTGCACTTTATGTGATCTGGTTCTCTGTTAATGAAGTCAGTTGCATAAATCTGCGGCATCGTAGCAGGTCACACATGAAATTGTGATGAGAGAGTAGTGAGTTTCAGGGGAGAGGCAAGTCTCCTATTAGGAGTACATAGTTCAATAATACGATAATCTATTTGCTAACAGACAATTTTAAACTTTCTTACTGCTGTATATGTGATAAAGTCGATGTCTGCCAATAAAATCCTCATCAAAGTTAGGGAGTAACATATGAGTACCTGAATCAAGACATCAGAGTCTCTTAATAATGCCGGACAAATCTGAGGGAGAAATTGGTTTGTTTAAATTACATTGTAGGTGAGTCGGCTGCTGATCTTGGCAGGAGCAAATGTGAATTACAGGACCGAAGTACTAAATAATGCTCCAGTGCTGTGTGTTCAGTCGCACCTTGGACATGAAGAAGTGGTCACTCTTTTATTAGAATTTGGAGCTGCTATCGATGGAACTTCAGAAAATGGGATGACAGCACTTAGTTATGCTGCCGCTGCAGGTCACATGAACATAGTTTCACTGCTGTGCAAAAAAGGTGCAAAGGTAAGCTGATGCACAAAGATTGCAATGCTTGCAGTCAAAAAAAATCATGCAAAGGCCTTAGAAAACTGTTGTAGATTACACAAGTATATAATTCACACTCATAGACTTGAGGCAGGACAGCGGGTGAGTCCAGCACATCTACACAGACTTCCATGAAGCGTTTTCTGTGTGCCACTGATCACAACCCTCTGGCCCGTCTGTTCAGCCAGTTTTGGGCCCCCCTCACTGTCCACTTAGGTAACCTGTATGTACTTCATCAGCTTGTCCAAGACAATGTTGTGGGAGACAGTGTCAGAAGCCTTACTAAAGTCAAGGTAGACAGCATCCACAGCTCTCCCATCATCCACCAAGCCGATGACCTCATTGTAGAAGGCTGCTAGGTTGGGTAAGCATGATTCCCCCGTGGTAAACCCATGCTGAATATTCCCGATCACCTTCTTGTCCTTGTGTTTGGAAATGGTTTCCAGGATCAATTTTTTCATCACCTTCCCAGCAAGTAAGGTGAGGCTGTTTGGCCTGTAATTCCCCAGATCCTCCTTCTTGCCCTTCTGGAAGATAGGAGTGACATTTGCTCTCTTGCAGTGCTCAGGAGCTTCTCCTCTCCAGGGCCTTTCACTAGACTTTCTGACTTAGAAATTTCTTTCCAATGCAGGCTGACTGTGTAGACAAGAAAGGCCAGTGTGCGTTGGTCCATAGCGCGTTGAGAGGGCATTGTGATATCCTTGAATACTTGCTCAATGTTTGGATAACGCCTTCCCAAGAACAGAACTCACGAAGAAAAAGCCAGACACTGCAACAAGCTCTAACAGCAGCTTCCAGTATGGGACACTGTCAGGTAGGTTGATGGTTCAGATATTTCCAAATCTGTTTGAATCTATCTGAATTGTACAACAGTGCTTGCGGCTGTTTTTAAAAGAGGTTTGGAAAGCAGAACTATTGAAACTTCTGATATTTAAAGTAGTATGCAATCTTAGCAGCTGTCTTAAATCCTGCAATTAATTTGCTTCAGAATTTGTTTATATGTAATTTTCTGTCTACTTTTTCCTCTCTGTTCTTGGCAGTTGTCCTAAATCTTTAGTGGTAATGACGATATTCTGTAACAGTGATCCACCCTACTTTAGGCTGAAGTTTTTGTTCATAGTATAACAAATTGTATATTGCACATACTTGTAGATGCCTAACTTTTTAAGCTGATGCGTATGTCAAGTTACAGACTTCGGCTTACTTCAGCTTAATGTCACTCGAGAGAAATTTGGGGTTGTGTGCATCTATATGGTAGAAGTGTTTGTCAGCATTACAGTGTAATTCAGTAGAAGGAACACTAAAAGTAAACAGAAAATAAGAAAATAAAATAAGAAATACTCAAAATGCTTTAGATATTTAGGTCACATGTCTTCTGTCCATTGAGAATATAAATCTTAATGTTGATATAAAAGTAATCAGTAAGTAAAGATACTTGAATAAAGATCACGCTGGGCTGATGGTGTTTCCTTTGTATGTATTGAGTGGTGTGCTAGAAGTTGGAACTTAAAATCTCTTCAGTAAAACCATTTCAACATTTACTTCTTTTAAATCTGTCTTTTAATTGATGTAAGCTCAAGAATCTAATCTTTAAAGTTGTTTACCTGATTAAAATAGAAATGTCTGTGCAATTCATTTATTGCATGATATAGAATCATAGAATCATAGAATGGATAGAGTTGGAAGGGACCTTCAAAGGTCATGTAGTCCAACCCCTCTGCAAGGACCGGGGACATCTCCCACCAAATCATGTTACTCAGAGCCCTGTCCAACCTGGCCTTGAGCGTTTCCAGGGATGGGGCATCCACCGCCTCTCTGGGCAACCTGGGCCAGTGTTCTACAACCCTCATTGTAAAATATTTTTTCATAATGTCCAATCTAAATCTACCCCCCTCTATTTTAAAACCATTACCCCTTGTCCTATCTCAACAGGCCCCACTGAACAGCCTCTCCCCGTCTTTCTTGTAGGCCCCCTTGAGGTACGGGAAGACTGCTGTAAGGTCTCCCCGGAGCCTCCTCTTCTCCAGGCTGAACAGCCCCAGCTCTTTCAGCCTGTCTTCATAGGAGAGGTGCTCCAGCCCTCTGATCATCTTTGTGGCCCTCCTCTGGACCTTCTCCAACTGGTCCATGTCCTTCTTGTGTTGGGGGCTCCAGAACTGGACACAGTACTCCAGGTGGGGTCTCACCAGGACAGAGTAGAGGGGCAGAATCACCTCCCTCGACCTGCTGGCCACACTCCTCTTGATGCAGCCCAGGATGCGGTTAGCCTTCTGGGCCGCAAAGGCACATTGCCTGCTCATGTTGAGCTTCTCATCCACCAGCACCCCCAAGTCCTTCTCCTCAGGGCTGCTCTCGATCCATTCTCCGCCCAGCCTGGATTTGTGCCTGGGATTGCCACGACCCAGGTGCAGGACCTTCCAGTTGACCTGGTTGAGCTTCATGAGGTTGGCACGGGCCCACCTCTCCAGCCTGTCAAGGTCCCTCTGGATGGCATCCCTCCCTTCCAGCATGTTGACGGCACCACACAACTTGGTGTCGTCGGCGAACTTGCTGAGGGTGCACTCTATCCCACTGTCCATGTCGCCGACAAAGATGTTGAACAGGGCCGGGCCCAACACAGACCCCTGAGGGACGCCACTCGTGACCGGTCTCCACATGGACATTGAGCCGTTGACCAACACTCTCTGAGTGCGGCCATCCAGCCAACTCCTTATCCACCGAGTGGTCCGTCCATCAAACCCATGTCTCTCTAGTTTAGAGAGAAGGATGTCGTGCGGGACAGTGTCAAAAGCTTTGCACAAGTCCAGGTAGATGACATCCATTGCTCGTCCCTTGTCCACTGATGCCGTCACCCCGTCATAGAAGGCCATCAAATTGGTCAGGCATGATCTACCCTTGATGAAGCCATGTTGGCTGTCACCAACCACCTCCTTGCTCTCCATGTGCCTTAGCATGGTTTCCAGGAGAATCTGCTCCATGACCTTGCCAGGCACAGAGGTGAGGCTGACCGGCCTGGAGTTGCCCGTCAGCAAGCCATCAGATAAGCCATCACTGTCTCACAATATAAATTTGAGGATTCTGAACTATGAGTATCTTGAATTAATGGATAATTCTAGTTCTTGTTTGCTATCCACTGATTAAGGGAAAGCAGTCAACTCCTGAACATCAGCAAAATAGATGACATTGATCAGAAGTACCTATTTTTGCTGGAAAATGTCCCTCTCTGTTTTTAGGACAAAAGAAGCTTAATTCTTTTTAGCTAGAAAGATGACCTGTGTGTTTCATGAATTTTAAATAAATTACATTCTAGCATTTTGAACTTACTTTAAATTTATGTTATGTAAAAGAAATTTTGAAAAACTGCTAAGATACAAACAATGTAAAAGGAAAAACATAGGAATCGCTATTTTATGAGGTGTTTGCAAACACTCTTCCCCCCTCCCTTTGTTTTAGACAATGTGGAATTTCCTCGCTGAACTGGGATGTTTTATTTTTATTTTTGGCATTGTTTGTCTTGATTATTCTGGTAAATGTAGGTCACACAGGAGCTGATTAAATCATCATCATGTAAAACACCCTGGACCAATTAACAGAAGGGCACTGGGCTTTTTTTAAACTGCTTTCAATAACATTCAGTCATCTTCAAGTCATACTAAAAGTCATACTTGAACTGGCTTTCGTGGATTATGAACAATATGAATTTTCTTTGATTCACATACATGAAGAGAGAAGCACTCTCGCTTGTTTTAGATCTTGCATCTGTAGCTGTAGCTTGCTACTGACAGCTGAGGTTTCTGGTGACTCCAGGTCTCCGCTAACTGTGTTTGGCAGGTGGTGTGTTACCTCCTGGCAGTTGAAAAGGACCACGAGATAGACATCAATGGCACTGATGCCTTGTGGGGAGAAACAGGTATTTCCTTTCTTATATTTCCCCTTATTAGAGTTACTCATTTAAGAAGTAAGAGTTTTTAATTTTTTTTTTTTAAGATTTAATTTTCTGTGAGAAAAGTCATGGGGAAATACCGGTTTTAATAATAAAATGCAGTTTATAAGTATAGAGTTTCTAAGTTGTTAAACCTGTTCATCTCATGTGTTGAAGAGTTATTTTATATTAAAATTGCTGTAAATTCCTGAGTTTCTAATTAAATCGAAAATTATCTGCGGAAGTATAGTGCTTCAGGCTTCAGTGCATAGCATTTCATAGCATTATCTGTTTGGAACTTTTAAAAAAAAACCTCATTTGTTGGCAGGAAATGCTTAGGCAATTGCCGCATTTGTTCTATGCACGTGTTCTGACTAATTCATTTGATTCTGAAATTGTTACGAAAATCTTATGGAGCAGCTGAGTTGAAAAAAATGGGGGATTCATAACGCTCGCCTAATGTGCATGTGTCAAAAGACGTGGCAAAACAACTAAGAGGTGATGTTGATGAAAATGCTTTCTTTAGCCCTAACAGCTGCTGCAGGAAGAGGAAAACTGGAAGTCTGCGAATTACTTCTTGAACACGGAGCAGTTGTGACAAGAGCTAACAGGAGGGGCATTCCTCCTCTCTTCTGCGCAGTACGGCAGGGGCACTGGCAGGTCTGACACATCTTTGCAAATTAAATGGATTCCTTGGGGAAGCAGTCCTTGGCTCCTCCCGGCTCTAGTCCTGTAATGAATTAGTGTAAATTTTCTAACACACGTTTGCATCAACTTCAAAGTGACGTGTTCAGAAGCTCACTTGTAAAGTTATTGAAGTTGATACAAAGGATTTGAAAGTACATCAGCTGCATGACAACCTTGGTTATAATAGACCTGAAAAATAATACATGGGAGTCAAAATATTTTGTTTCACAGACCAAGAGCAGAGGCAGTTTCAGATCCTCTGCACTGCCTCTGTATTGATGGAGAGAGAACCTTTGAGTCAGGAGCCCTCCTCATGCTGGCCACTCCTGTCAGAAGGCCCTGAGTTGCAAACCATTAAGACTTGAGTTGCACGGGATTTCTCAATGATTGCTGTAAATAATACCTTAGTCCTCCTCTTTTTAGAAGTTCATGCTATTATGGCTAAAATTTAAATCTCCCAACTTATTTTTAAATTGCTGTTTCCTGTTTCAGATTGCTAAACTTCTAGTGGAGCATGGGTCTGATGTGAATTCAAGCGACAAGCAAGGCCGAACTCCCCTTATGGTGGCTTCTTGTGAAGGACATTTGAGCACTGTGGAGTTTCTGCTTTCTGAAGGTAGAAGATAAATGGTCGTTCAAGGCTGCACAGCTGTACCAGAGACTGCATCTGGGCAAGTTAGGTAATTCTGCTTATTAAACCCGACATCTCCATAACAAAGTTAATTTTCCTTCTACAGGTGCAACTATTTCATCTCTGGACAAAGAAGGACTGACAGCTTTGAGCTGGGCATGTCTAAAAGGCCACAGGGAAGTGGTGCAGTATTTGGTTGAGAAAGGCGCAACCACTGATCAGACAGACAAAAATGGCCGAACACCCCTAGACCTGGCAGCTTTTTATGGAGATGCTGATATTGTAAGTAGAACTAACAGTACAAAAACTGAGCGTGTTTTGAATTTTCATAGTACGAAACAAAGCTTAGAAAAAATACGGCTTGTCTTGTTCCTTCTTCCACAGGTGCGGTATTTGGTAGAGAAAGGAGCAATGATTGAGCACGTTGACCACAGCGGCATGCGGCCGCTGGACAGAGCGATCGGGTGTCGTAATACCTCAGTAGTGGTTATGCTGCTGAGAAAAGGAGCGAAACTAGGTCAGTGGAACTAGCCTGTACTGCAGAGCAACAACCGAGTAGCGGCTCTGATAGAACTACTGTCATGTCTGTAAAGCAGATTAAATAAATAAATCCTGAACTATACGCTAGATTTTTGCAGGCTGCATGGCTTGCAGGTGCCCAGTCAAGAGAATCACTTTCTTTCAAAGGCTGACACTCAAGACTCACTTCAGAAGTGGGGCAGTGCAAGTAATTTCATTCTGAACCTTTCTTTGATGTACGTTGATGGGGAGGTCTGGAGGAGGCAATCTTTATGTGGTTACTCTACCGTGTTATACTTAAATAAGAAAATAATGATTACACTATTAGTGATACTTAACTCTGACACTATTAACGATTTAGATTAAGAAGTTTTACATTTAAATAACATTCTTTTAATAAATTTTAGTCATACATTTTTGCAAAGGGTGGGCAAGAAATCTATGTATGTCCAGATCATGTATTACCAGTAGGCAAGTCGATGGTGCACATGTGTACATGACAATTACTGAATCCGTAGTACCTTAAGTCATCATTTATTATTATTGGAGTACTAAGTAGGATCAAATACAGATCCTCACTTAGGCTTGAACTTTACCATGACTTTCATACTCTCCTATACTGGCTTTAGCCCAGGGGTGGGATGAATCAGACCTTTTAATACCTGGCTGCTGTCTGTGTGGGGTGGCAGGGCGCAGGTATGGATGTATACCTATTTTAAATATAAGTGCACACACAAATAGTAATAATAATTCCACTCGGGCAGAATATCTGCTGAAGTGGGATTAGGCTTTTTAGTGTGAATAGGTATCAGAAACACATTTGCTTCCCTTTTGTCAGAGATGTGTAAAATTTAATTTGCAGGAAATGCAGCATGGGCAATGGCCACCTCAAAACCCGATATTCTTCTTATTCTGCTGCAGAAGCTGATGGAAGAAGGAAATATACTGTACAAAGTAGGTAGATTTTTTTTTCTGATAGCATAACATTGTAATTGGACTGAAGGTAGACTAAAGTTCTTTATGCCTCTTTTTCTGTTCAAACAAGATGTGTACTTGCACAGCCTCTCATGTTGGGAACGAGACCAAGAAATTTGGAGAATGCCGGGAAAGAATAATTGAAAATTCCTGCATAAAATAAATACATAAAAATTTACAGATGGATAAGTATATTTTCTTTCTGTTGAGCAAGTCACTCTGTGAACATTGGTAGTGGACAGTTGCTTCTTAATAGCAACGCAGAATGTAAGGTGCTTGTTTGAAAGTGCCTTGTTGAATTAATGACATTTAGGCATATCCTTTTCTTCAGGATAAAGTTCTCGTCTGCTATTATTTATATAATGAGCAGATACATTCTTTTTACTAGCGGTGATATATTGCTCAGAAGAGAGAGTGGAATTTTTTTTGTAAACAGCGATACACCTGCGTTATTTCCTTACTGCAACACAGTGTGAATGGCTTAAGTAAGCATCATTAAAAGTCCGTTCTGGCTGCCGTCACGGCTGAGGCACCAAGCGGATGTTTGAACGTTGTGCCGACTCGCTCTCCTTCTCCAACCCGGCCCCTTCCGTTGCCAGAGCTCATTCTGCAGTGTCACCACCCGGGGAAGGAGACACCATTCCTGATTAAGGATTTCCTCTACTAGAAGCATCTAGGCCTTCTTAGAATTTTAATCGGCTACATAATCAGATATTTGACTGCCCTATTTAAATAAAGAAATATTGAATTGTATCATACATGAGTTGTACATACGTGAACTTTTCTGGTACAAGTAGTCTGTGTTAATGCAAGTGTTATCCTGGTGAAATACCATTAAAGGTAGTAGGTTACAAACAAACCCAAACTCTAGTTAACGTGCAAGTTGTCTCACTGCGTCCGTGTGTAAAAGTGCAATTCATACTGTATATATTTATTTGTTTAAAACATCTGACTCTGTTTTCTACTTGAAGAGCACCTGTTGGTAGATGTCAAATATAAATGTGCTTTTTTGCAACAGTATTGCCATATTAGGAGTTTGTGAAAAGCCTCTTGTTTTCTGAATTTTCAGAAAGGTAAGATGAAGGAAGCAGCACAGCGCTATCAGTATGCCCTGCGTAAGTTTCCGAGGGAAGGATTTGGAGAAGAAATGAAAGCATTCAATGAGCTGAAGGTTTCATTATACCTAAATTTATCACGATGTCGCCGAAAAACAAATGTAAGCTCTTGCTGTTAATCTGTTGCCGTTCTGGCACTGGGTATCTTAAACTTCTGTTGTGCTGCGTTAATGAGTTTCTAGTTGGATATTTATTTTTGCTATTTTAGAGTCCTTTTCATCATAACCTGATCTTGGGCTTTGTGGTGTCAACAAATGTGGACAGTTCATAAGATGAGGGCTTGTTGCCGTAGAGGATCTGTTACAATTGTTCTTATATAACCCAGTTATTTTGGAATGATGAGCTGCTGGCTGGTTTAGGTACTTCTAAAGAGTAAATGCCACCACCACTACCCGTTGTTATCGTACAGCGCAACCTGCCACTATGGCTGTCGTGTATGTGCTGGTGGTTTCTTTGTACCTTCACCGGTACATCGGATGGCTGGTGAGAACCTGAACGACCATCAGAGCAAAAACTTCTGATTTTCTTAGTACACCTTACACTGTTCCTTCTTTTCAAACAGTAACTTCTTAATTCCCCAGTCATCCAAGTTGTTCGTGGCATCTGCTCCAATTTGAAGGATTTCTAAACATGGGTGCCTGGGACTTCACAGAGGCAGTTCTGCCACTGCTTTGCAAAGCAGTACTTTCCTTTCCTTTCCTTCCTGTGCAAGAACTGCCTCTCCTGGTGCCCTCCTAGATGAGACTGGCTCTTTCAGTCGTGTCAAACTAGCAGCAGAACGTGGCTCTGTGACCAGCTAGTGCATGTGTCTGCATACGCGTGTGTTTCTTATCACATCCCACTGATAACCTCTCATTTATATTTTGCTAATCCTGAAGTGCATCACCTTACACGGTACCACGTTGCTTTTGCAGGTGTTGTGGTTTTGTTTGGGGGGGGCGGGGGGCAATTGCTACCACCCCCTTCACGAAACAAAACCGCAACAGCAGGGTAGCTCAGGATGGGTTTTTGGTGTTAATACTTTCCAGTCTCTTGTATCTTCATGCTCGATATAATTCAGTATCACGCACACCCTGTGCTGTGCATGGCTGTTATAAAAGTTACACTTGCTTCTGCCTTCATCTTCCCCATAGCCATCTTTGCCCTATTTCAGTCCTGCTTTGTTAATTCCAGTCTTTGGCTTAAACAACAATTTACTAAACTCTTATGCTGTGCTCTTGTTAAATGAAGACCAAATACGTTACATCTAGTGCAGTTCTGCCCTAAAAATTTCACGTACCTTATCAAAGAAAGCTCTGGCCACTTCAACCCGGTTCCTGATTTTTCTTGTTTTTCTCTAATCATCTCCTAAGCCTTTAACTGACCTTTTTTCCAAACACACTCTAAAGCCTTGCTGTCATCTGAGGTGGTCATTTATCCTGTCAAACAAACAGTCTCTATTAGCATTTTAACATACTTACTTGGTTTGAAAATAAGCATATCTCTATCATCTCCATTAACGTTGCGTTTTAGCTACCTGGGAGTCAGTTTCCCTTAGATATGAGAGACAAGGTTCCAAAGCGAGGTCTGTCCTCAGTCTTTCAGAAAACGTCTGCTCTTGGTAGCTGATAAAGGTGCCTTTCTGTACTGCATGACCTGTCTGCATTTCTGAAGCAGTACCATGAATAAAGAGCACGCGGCTTCTATTTTCAGTGTATAACAACGAGTACATTTGTTTAAATTATTAGGACTTCGGTATGGCTGAGGAGTTTGCTACCAAAGCATTGGATCTGAAACCCAGGTCTTATGAAGCCTATTATGCTAGAGCAAGAGCCAAGAGGAACAGCAGGTACTGGGTGATTCTGTGCATCTCTCTGCGGAGATTTTTTTAGGTTCTTACCACTTGCAGCAGCTCTTTTTCTTTTCTGGTAGTTGTATTTGGAGTTTGCAAAGAAAGCTATTTTCCTTATGCACGTCCCAGTTGTATGAGGTCTCTGTATCTATCAGTTAAAGCCAACCAAACCCCAAAAGCAATATTGAATACTCATTTAGGTAACTATTAGGCAGTCCAGAAAGTAACAAAGTAATTGATATGAAGAGGTATTTTTTTTTACATGCAAGAATGCATTAGACTGCTGCTCCACGTGACTCAGCACAGTGTTGTCAGCGGTGTGCCACCAAACTCCAGCGCTGCATTACTTATTACCGAGAATAACTGCGTGCTTGTGTAGGACAGGATATGTTGAATCATTAGCACTTCAAGAGAAAAACAAGGGGAGAGAGGAGAAACCATCTCTTTAAGCTGGAAAAATACCAAACTATACAGTTGAAGTATGGGAAGAGGTGCTTTTTTTTAATTTAGTATGTCTTTTTTTTCTAAGCAGAACAATAATTGGTCATGAAGCAGAGTTCAGCAAGTCACCTACTCTGAATATAAAAAAAGTTACCTGCTCTGAAGACAGTAAAGGGCTTGCGACAAAGTGTCAGTTCCTAGTGTTATCAGCAGACTTCTGCTGCCTTCCTGAAAAAGCTGTTACGTAGCAAGGGGAAGGGTTTAGGGCTTGATCTGCATTTTCATGCTAGGAATGAATTTCCTGGATTGGAGAACATCCAATTTTTATACTGTCACAACCTGCAGCAGGAGATGACAGATCAGAATACTTCTTTGAAAGTGGTGGAGGTGGATTAGTAGTAGGCAATGCTGAGACTCAGATTTGTCCCAGGTTTTTTTTACTGTTTTTTTTTTTTTCTGAACAGAAAGCTACTAGCTGCTCTTGCTGACTTACGTGAAGCCACACAGCTGTGTCCTAGCAATCAAGAGATAAAACGTCTCCTGGCTCGAGTAGAAGAGGAGTGGAAACAGCTCCAGAGAACACAGCAACAGAAGCATCAGTCTCCACAGCTACTACAGCAAATTAACAACTCTGATAATGAGGAGGAGGACATTAGACAAGGTGTGAATGATAATTTTAAGCATCAAGACAGGGAAGATGAACTGCCACACCCTGATGAATCTGTTTCCTCTCCACAAAGGTTGCAACGTTCCTTAGCTGCTTCGTCATACAGCAGGACCCTTCAAGATGATGGCCAGCAGAAAGCTAGATCTGTGTCCCCTCAAAGCAGAACAGGCAATAAATATCTGAGAGAGCCAGGCTTGATCATGCAGCCAACAAAGCAGGCACAGATTGTAAAAACTAATCAGCACTTGAGTTCCATCCAGCCTGGATCAAAAACGGGAAGCAGTCAGTGTGATGCAAAGACACAATCATCTTTTCAGCATCTTCCCCAAAGTCCCTTGCCAGTCCGGCACCCTAAGATTCAGCAGTTGGATGGGACAAACGCATTATCAGCTGGCAGCGTTGCCCCAGGTCCTGGTTCTGAACTGTGCACTGAGAAGTTTATGTCCAGCCAGTGTTCCCATGCACTGCCTAATGAGAGTATCTCCTCTCATCATTCTTCAGCGAGTAAGTCTAAAACCGCTGACAGGTTCACAGCCCCTACTCAAATGAATTTCGGTGACGCAAGGCAGCAAAGTCCTGGAACCAGTGGTGTCTCTTGTAGTTCTCCGTCCAGTAGCGCGATTCTTGCCGGCTCAACCAGCAGCTTGACTTCAGCCAGTAGTTTTTTGGAGAGTATGAAGGGGCTAGGCCCAGACGTTCGACTTAAGGAGAATAATGTTAACCAAGTTCAGGCTGCTGTCGCTGAACACAGGCCTCGCCA
Organism: Chlamydotis macqueenii; assembly: GCF_036417535.1. Classification (NCBI taxonomy): domain Eukaryota; kingdom Metazoa; phylum Chordata; class Aves; order Otidiformes; family Otididae; genus Chlamydotis; species Chlamydotis macqueenii. Next base: position 411,272 of record NC_141561.1, on the reverse strand, counting down.
TACCCCCTTTATGGGCATCACGGATAAGACTGCAAGGTTTCAGCAGCAAAATACGCAATCCAGTCGCACTTGGCACTCTCAGGCGTCAGATGGATTATCAACAAATGTTGCATCTGGGGCCATTCAGGCCTCAAATTTTGAGCAGTTCTCAGTCAAACAACACTACCAAACTAAACTTTCCTCTACTGCTGCCGCCCCAGGAGACAGCAGCCAGAATGGTATGCAAGCTAAGGAACGGGAGGAGCTTAAGTGCGCAGTGCCTACCCACTGTCAAGACAACAGAGCACCGAAGCCAGCTTCGCATTTCCACCCAGATGCGTTATCAAAACAGCAGTCTCACATCAGTAAGGAAGGCCAACTAAGTCATGTCACAGCTACAAAACCAAAGCGATCATTCATTGAATCAAATGTATAAATATTATTTTGTATATTTACAATGTCAAACTTGGCTCATACCAGCATAGGGTGTTACTGCTATACAAAATACTGAGTGGCTGGTCACTTGTGCGTTTGAGGAGGTGATCTGTGATGTTGGCCAGTACTTAATGGGCTACAACCACTTTAAGCTGTTCCGCCCATCACAGGACAGTACAGTAACTGGAATAGCAAGTCAGGTATCAGGCTCACCAATCTACCACACGGGGACCGCAAGCAGAGAAATCCTTTCCATTACATTTTACAGTTCCAGTAAGTAAGACTTGCCTTTTAACCAGGGCTTTTGGTCATATTACATCTCACCACGTACATGATAATCGTGCCTCTATAATGTTTAAGTCCTTCTCAAAACAGTGTTAAGAAAGGTATCTATCTGCTGCATAATACCTCTGTATATGTATGCTTTTTTTTTTTTTAATTTTAAATCAAGGATAGTATTTTATCACTTTTCTAGTGGGAGCTAATTCGGGTTGCATGATGTACATTTAGGAAGCATAAATAATTTGTGTATGAGCAAACTATAAGCAGCTATGTTTTGACATGTAAATATAACTTTTTAGTAACTAGAAGAAAAGTAAAATAAACAGTGACATCTGCATGTATATTGAAAGGCTTTGACCATATTGGTTATTGCACTGAAGAATTCATACTATGGCATATTAACAGTAATCGCACTTTATATAGTTTATCTAATCACCTTTGGGTGCTATCTTAAAGCAAAATGATTTGTTGTTTATTCATGGAAAAGGTACAGCAGTGAAATGTTTAGTATGTGTTTTTACGGGAAACTCAAGAAATTGTTGGAGTGGAGACAAAAAAAAAAAGTCTGAGGAAAAGTGTATGTGCAGTTGCATGTCAGGAAGACGTGAAGTTTTTTTGGCAGAAATAAGGTTTTAGATGATTAGCAAGAACGTTCTGAAAATAAATGGAGGCAGTGCCATTCCTGTGAGCGCAATTAGGTTGGAGCGGTCAACTTTCCACAGTCAGTTACTGTCCACATCTTGTCCCTGTGCAGTGGTTTATGTACATTGTAACAGCCGTACCCATTTGAGTTGGTGTCATTACGCTTTAGCTTATTTATTGTTTACCGTTTCTTTAATATTTTGTACAAGTCCTATCTTAGTCTTGTCCTGTAGTTCTATTTTTGCACAGCTACTGTATTTTTTCCATACAGAATAAAGCCTATTACTATACCTGTGGATGAGCTGCAGTCACTGCGGGTTAGGTGGTCGCTTTTCCAACTGCACGGTCAGTAGTGGGGAACAGAGAAAGACACATTTTTGGTTTTTAAATTAGGTGATAAAGAAATAGGGATTATATACCTTGCTATTTCTTATCTTCTGGAAGACTAACTTAGCAAAACCAAGACTCAAAACTCATGAGAGTTTACCATGGAAATTTTAAGAAAACTTTATTTGAAAAACTGTGAATCTAAATACTTCATTTCTTTAACAGAAATACCGCAAAGCAAAATTACCAACCACTTAAAAGCTTTGCATTGATGTTCTAGGACCTTCCAACAGTGAAGATTTTCTTTCTAACAAACATTTAAATGACAGCCACAGGTTAGAACAGAACTTTTTTTTTTCCTTCCAAATTGTTTCCTATACAATTATTTCCTTTAGCTACATACAATTTCATTTCAGTTAATTTTAACAGATGACTTGAAAACGAAGTGGTTTAACTGTGTTTCTGCTGGCTCTCTAGCCAGCGACTGATCGCCATTTTTAGTGTCCTGTTTGGTGTCAGCAGACGAGACTGGAGAGGAAGATTCGTCATGGGGCTGGATCGTCTTTTATTGCTGATCCAGTTCTCCATTGCTTCCTTTTCATAGGAATAGCCATCTACGAAGGAACGATAGTCAAAAGCTTACATTACAGATCTGTGGGCACTGTTACATGGGATAGAATTTTTGGCTATTTAAATTTAAAAGGGATGTAAGGGAATCAGTATTTCCAAACAGAAAAACTGAGATAGATACAGAAAAATTGCATGATCTGTGACATCTTTATCATAAACACATACCTACTTGTTTCAAATTATATAGTTAAATGTATTACAACAAAACTTTACATAGCAGTATTAAGATCAAAAATCGGTTCAACTCTAAGTTATACTGTGCTCAGCACAAGCTGCTTTAGCAAGCAGTGCAGATGTATCGGTCGGTTACAGCCGCTTCAGGGCCTGGATGACTGTAAAGCAGCATGTTGTTCGAACAACTCTTGCAGCAGTGTCTGAAGCTGTCCCCCAAACAGCCAGGTACGGCCATAAGCGTGGGGTGGCCAAAAAATGTAGCTTTCTAGAAAAGGCTCCACTTGTACACTGATGTTTTTATGCTGCAGTGATTTTGGTTGGCTTGGAATTTCGCATCACGTGTCCGTCAGCAGCCGAGGCACGCCGGCAGGAGACATTTGCCGAAGCAGCCCTTTTCCACCCAAGGGGGTGCTGCCGATGAGGTCACAGGTGTAGGCCGTATCTGTGCGTGAACTTGTGACTAAGGTACACAAGTGTTAAACAGGGCCAAATACATAAAGCCTTGCTGCATCCTTAGTTGTAGTTAAGGAACTACACAGTCCGGATAAAGGTCATTACAAGGCTGTAAGAAGAACTGCCTGCCAAAGGGCCCCATGCTGGTAGCCTGCCATGTTTATTAAGCAAGAACCATCGAAACAGTGAGGTGGGCAGCCAGGAAATGGTATTGACAATCAGCATTTATAACCACAGTGCTTACTCAGTTCCTTAAAAAAAAAAAAAAAAAAAAAAGGAAACAGACAGGTGATGCTCTGCAGGTTACCTGCAACTGCAGTTGCTTAGCTGTGTTTGTTATGGTCAGTTCTAAATCACACTAACAACACCCTATTAGCTGTTGTCAAGCCTCACCAAGCATTAGCAAGTTATATTCTTTCCCCTGCACCAATACTTACAGAAATAAATCACAATGTTGGGATTTGCTAGTTAAAGCCAACAGCAGAGGAAAGATAAAAGGTACTGTCTGTGAAACAGAGGTAGTAATAAAACCAGCATATCAGTTAGGTGGTTTTGTTTTGTTTTGTTTTAAAAAAAGGGCCGGGGGGGGGGGGGGGAAGTCCTGCCCAAAAAAAAAAGGAAAAAAAAGAAAAGAAAAAGGGGTGGTGGGGGTGGTGGGTGGGTGGGTGGGTGGGTGTGTGTGGGTGTGTGTGTGTGTCTGTGTCTGTGTCTGTGTGTCTGTGTCTGTGTGTCTGTGTCTGTGTGTCTGTGTCTGTGTGCGCGCGCGCGCGAATCAAAGCTGTGCTTTATCAAAAATGCATAAATGGCATATGGGTGGTGTTAAAGTTACTGCATGCCTTTGGTTAAGAAAGCTATTAGATTTTCATCACAATTCAATCAAACATCTCTATTTAGTTCATCCAAAGTTGCTGAGTATTTTAAAAAATAATTTTCACTGCAGAAGCCCTTTATAGTTAAAAAGACACTAGAAGCTGACCATGAATATAAAGAGGCCAGGCTAGTTTCCTATTTCTGCCTGACTACAAAGCACCATATACAACTCAGCAGTGACTGGCAGTAGTTTTCAGCTTTTCAACAAAACTATCCTGCTCTAAAACTCATGTCTCTTTATCTCAAAATTGTATTTTAAAAAAGAATATGCAAGGCTGTCCCCCTACTGCTATTGTTTAGAAGTTGAAGCCCTGTTAAGCGCAGTGCTTACTGGTCCAGCAGTAAGCAAATGTTTTCATATTCTGAACATTTTAATTTTCAAAAGTCTGGCCTGACACCTCAAAACTGTATGAAGTTACCCACTGTTTAGAGAGCATCAAAAAATATACTTGTCTTTGGATGATCATACGCCCTCCTCTCCCCCTGACCCCAAGATTAGACCTACAAAACACTAGTTTTTCATAAAATGTTTTAGCTACATAACATCTTCTGCTCCTTGTGTATCTCAGTTCCAAGGTCTTGCTGAATTTAAAGGAATCTCACTCTGTACAAACTTTTAAGTGCCATATACACGCTGTGCTAAGAGTAGAAATAAGCCTGTTTTTATGGTCCACCACACTCTCCATGCGCACAATGACATTTTGCACTAACGAAACAACTGTAATTAGGCTTATTATATTTGCAAAGGCACATGAAGGAAATAATGTTTAAATAAAAAATTCTATACAGCCTCATCGGCAGAGCTGACACTGAGCAAATTGCTCGATGCAATGTTTTCCTCCATATCAGAGACATAATTGGGCAAATTAAACATTTACCGCAGTTCAATTTTGTTGCAACAGCTATTTAGAATAGTTTATCTTCCTACAGCTGGTACAATATACGTATTTTTGTGTTCCCACACCTATCTTTGCCCTTAAGTAATTTTTTTTTTTAGTCAACGTCATCTAAAGACATACCTGCTGCAATGACAGGCTCCTTCATAAGCTCCCTTGTTATAGGGCATAAGAACTCATCAGGGATGGTAACAGAAACAGGGATCGTTTTCATCCTCAGTTCTTCAATTTTCTGGAGGACTCTACTGCGCAGGCCTAGAGACTCTGAAAAGTTATTTGTACATGAAGTGGACAAGACAGACATGTAAGGCAAAGAGGTTAGAGACGGCATCAATTGGCAGCTGCGTTACGAGAGAGACAACTCCATCTCATCACTCCCACCTAACACAGAAAAACCTGCAGTCACCCCTGGCCACCGCTACGAACAGTTCCACTGCAGCTCGGCACTCCTCCTGGCTAACAAGAACTTTGCAGAGTAAGGAAAACAGCCAGCAGAACAAATGCAAGTGCAACACTGCTGCAAAGACACGGCTACCTGGCAGAACAGCATTTTAGTTGATGCCTAACAGAATCACATACACTGCTGCATGTGCAAAGCTATAGCTATAGCTAAAACTGAGACAGCGTGGAAGACAGCAGTGTTTCTCCCTTGAAACTGGACTAAATAAATAACAGTGTGAAGGTGTAAGAGCGCACAAGTGCCATCATCACCTCCGAACAGAAGACTGTCTACCACCAAAGCACCCGAGTGAGGACACATCACCCTTGGACCAGGTTTTCCTTGCAGCTTGGCATAGGGTCATATTGGTATTTTAAAATTTCATGGTATATGAATATATTATTATAAACATTTTCAAATTAAATACAGTAATGTACTATTGCAAGTGAAGGTAGTACAGCTGGTTCTTGGCAGAAAAAATACTTTAAAAAAATATATCAATGGGTGGTATGGGTAGGGGAAGATGAAGCCGTTATTGCGAGCAGTAAGAATCTTTGGTTTTAGTAAAGACTCACTTAAATATAATCGATCTCTTTCACATAAAAACGACCTGTGGAGCCCGAGTGCCAGTATTTTGTCTGAATCTATGAAAATTGCATTCATTTGGGGCTTTTTTTTTTTTTAAGGAAGAATACTCTGATCTGAGATTTGTGAGACTTGCAAGCTCTTCTCTCTACAATGTACATATTGTGGTATAAACTCTTTTTCATGATCATGGAGGCATCACAAATACCGATTAACACATATCCCCCATGAAGGACCACAAGGTCATTTAAGTATCCCAAACCTGATTTGAGTACTTACTATTACCTGTTTACTGAGAATATACAACAGTTGTGAATCTGAGGGAAAAAAAAAAAAAAAAAAAAAAATGTATCCGTGTGTGAGACAGCACACGTTCTTTCCAACTCAATTGTAAGCAGACGAGGAAAAAAGAAATCTGACAATGAGAAAAGTGATTTTATAGTTCTATAAACTGTAAACACTACAATTCTAACCTGTCAAGATTGAAAATGCATCTCAAATATCACTAATCTTCATCTTGCAGCAGCATAAAATATTCCTCCTTTAAAAAATTGTTTTATGTCAAAAAACCTGCGGGTGTAATGTGCCACAACCTTTTCTTCCCATCTAGTAGTGGTAAATACTAGTTCCTGCTCTGGTTAATCTCCCAGCTTCGGTACTGAAACAAAGAGGTGACACCACAGTCTTCCAATCAACTGCTCTACTCCATCTGCAGACTCCAAGCCGACTGGCCTTCACACACCAGTGCTTCCAGCTTCACTGTACAATTAACAGCTGCCTCAAACGATGTGTGCAAAACTCACACTGATACACAAGTCATTTAATCAGCAAAGACAAAATACGTCACAGACTAAGAAAAATATATACAAAAGAATGAAATTTACCTGCATTTGCTTAGTAAGGATTATATCATTACATGTGTAAAGATAAAGACAATGTAAGCCAATACTGAAATACAGTGTTGAAATACAATAAAAGTTTATGCTCATTCTTAGGCAGATTTTGCACAGCAATTTTGTAAAAAAAATAAAAGATCAGCTTGGGATCAAGAAAAATTAAGGAAATAAAGGTAAGGAAATAAACCAAAGGAAATAAAGGTAAAAAAGGAACCAAATAATTCTGTAGTTGTAACTGGATTTTGAGGGCATCTTCTACAATCTTCATCACAGGGCCAACAAAACCCCCCACATCTTTGATAGCACGCTGCTGATGAAGAGAAGACAAAATCAGTCTTATCAGAGATTCCAAAATTCAGCTTACGCGTACTCATCCTTGTTTTACGTTCTAAGGACACTCTGCAGTAAGCGAGGACAGTGTGGAACTGTCTTGAAGACAATCTGTTCTCCTTACATACCTAACCTAAATCAGGATAGAGTTATATGAAAAGAAGCTTTCTCAGTGTGCTGCAGAACAAGGGAAAGTATTCGGAATGCCTCCAACTTCTTTACAATTTTTTATATTATACTACAAAATACTTTCTATGGCACTAACTCCCAAACTGAAGGTGTGGTTTTAAAAAAATTAGACCTAGTCTCTATTCCTGCCCACCCTCTGCAAACAAACGGAAGATTCACCTTACACTAACACATTCAGTTAGCCTGACAGCAAAAAGAGTATGCAGGCATGGAGCAATGTACCCCCACTTTCTATTCTGAATTGGAAGAGGATGCATATTCCTTTTTTTTCTGACTCAGCTGCATCATAGAATTGCAATGAATATGTCTGTTAAGAATGAGAAATGCTGAACTTTTTTTGAATGCATACAGGCCTTTCACTCAGAATGTATGTAAGGGTCACTTTACTTTTGCTCAACATCTTAGAGAGTTCAATACAGTCTTATTTATATTACATGACAATTAGTGTGGGAAGAGGCTAGTTTCATTTGCATGGTAATGAAGCATTCTTTCACAAAGCTGCCAAAAACAACGAAAAAAGCTAATGAAATGTTACGTGAACCACTTGCTGATGACTTTCTCTTAAACACCTTCAAAAGGCGTGAGGATACCCTTTCTATTAAATGTAAGTCAGAGCTGAAGCAAAGAATAACAGGACAAGAAAGGAGCAGCTAATTAAAAAAAAAAAATAGAAGAAAAAGCTCCTATCCTATCAATCATCAAGTAAAACAGTTTTAAAAAATCTCCCATTGCAAAGACTGTAAAAAAATCTCAAAAGTTCTTTGGCAAGATTTTATGGAACTGGTAAAATGTTGCATTTTTAGGGCAAAAGAAAACAGGTTATTAAGGAGAGAAAGGATATGCTCATTCAAGTATTTGTACAGCGATAGACTCCTAAGATTTAGTTAAACTGGAACTTGAATAACACTGAAAAGCATGTAAGTTTTAGGCAGACAGTATTCTCCTATTTTGTAAATCCTTGAGTCACAGCAGATAGAGAGCAATTCTTCAAGTCAAGTATATCAGGCCATAATTTCTATTCAGTGCCAATTATAGTTGCAGAATGCTATGTAGAAGCAGAACCACAAGCATTTACCCACTTCAGAACTGACTTATTTGAATGATTTTATTTGGCGACTTTGAGTATTATATTTCATTATATTGTTTTAAAAACATCTTTCTTATAACCATTAAAGTGGAGCTCATTGCTTCACATTGCATATCTGCTGGTTCGTATTTGTGGAGCAGCTTATGTTTATCATGACAATAAGTTATCTCAGTTAAAGCTTTTTAAAAAAATTCTTACAGCTGCCCGATACTTGTGAAAATCTGACTCTCTATCCTATATTCTTGATGCTGTTACCGTACCTACTGAAGGAAAAGCACGGCAAAAGACCAAAGTCTTGAGAACAGAGATTGAGCAATGAACACTTCACCTGATAATGGGAAAGAACATATCGAAGCTACTTCAGCTCATATGCACAATCAACCTGCATTGCATCCTTTTACAGCAAATGGAAGTCAGAAAGCAACAGCTTCCCATAACCAGCCTGTACTCTACATGTGCTCTGTCTAAAGTCACATCCATCCTTTGCCTCTTATAACCCACCTTACAATGGGCTCTTACAACTCAGACCTTTTTTTTTTTAATTTGAGTTTGAAATTGTTCCTGATAGCGCCATTACAAATCTATCAGACAACACATGCTTTTGTTGTTTTTTTTCCCCAAGAGCATACTACATTCAGCAGGTCACTTCTCATCCTTGGTCAGACTGCCTTCACTTCCCACATAGCTTCTGGTCAGCATTATTTGATTAGCCTCAGCTGGTGACTGCTGCCAACGGTTTTAGGCTACTCCAATGTTAAAGAAAACACGTGCAGAAACTGATGAAGCCAAGTGTCTTTTGTGAATGACAATTACTGAGAGATTCCCAGCATCTCTGTTGATTTGTAGAATTCAGCAAAGCCAGTTGATACACAGAGATGATACAGACCAATACCACACACAAACACACACATATATATACACATTTAAAAAAAAAAAAAAACGAAGGGAGCAGTCTTCCTACAATTAAGAATACTAACTTCTAAAAATAAAACTGTACTTTTTAAAAGGTTTCCTTTTATGCAAGCAACAAAATAAAAAGAGAGTATTGTGCATAATGTGACATTAGGGGATTTTATCAGCCCTGGTAATGAAATAAAAATGCGATTCAGGGAGGGGAAAAAAAAAAAAAAAAAAAAATCAGTGTATGGAACTCCTAATTTGCTTTAATTCCAACATTTTACACATACTTTAAAGATAAAAAGCCATTTGGATTTCTACACTCTTACCAATTTTTAGTTCACTAGTCAGACTTTCTTTAGTAAGTTTCAGTAGTTCTTTGCCATCAATGTTATTAACTTTGAAAAGCCCAACAAAGTCTGCTAAGTCTTGTGCACAAAGCCAGGCTGAAACATCGTCCTCTGACCAGTCCTCAACAGCCAACTTAGATTCATTTTCTACAGTATTTCCTTTGGAAAGGAAAGATAAAAGACAGTTAAAAAAACCCCAAACAAACAGCACCCTCCTTCTCTCCCACAAAAACAACAATGAATAAAACCCCAGTTCTATCTAAGAACAATGTTTTTCAAGAGTTCTCATTCCCCAACATCTAATAAAAGAAATACTTATTAGACATTACTTCAATGGGGGGGGGGCAAAAAATTGCATTTGTCTTTCACCTATCAATTTTCAAAGTTTAGAGGAATTTAACCTCTCAGATGCCTACACTTCTGTCAAATTTGAACTAAACCACAGAAAAGCATCAGCAGACATGGAAACCAGGTCACATCTCCTTAGAAAAGCCAACCGAAGCTAAGACTTACTCTCGTGCTTTGAACAAAGATCTGTGTACCTTTGTTCCACATCCTTTAGGTGCTGATATATTTTGTAACATTACTTATCCTGGGTTTTTTCACCTATAACAACTGGTAAGCTGTATTTCTTGTTGAGAATTATGCCTGCAATTAGCACATTTTCTGTTTAACTCATCACCAATTATACCTGTCCAAAAAGTCTTTCAGCGCTCTGGGAATAATATCCATCTCTTAAATGCTGTCCAGAGCGTAAGAAATGGCAAACAGCAGAAAGAAGATATAGCACATTAACAAAATTAAAATACTTATAGTCTATACTTTCTTTAAAAAACCAAACAGATAACAACTCCGTAGGACATTAATGAGATCAACTCAAAGAAAAGATAAATAACATGCACGTAATCCTGAGGCTAAAAACTAACTGCATGTAAGAAAAAGCGAGGTTTTTGCATCTTCACAAGGTGTTCAACAATACTGTGTGTTAATTTAAATAACAGATTACAAATTCTTCACACACTAACCTGCACAGGGTTGCTTAAGGTCAAACTGCCATACGTTCACAGTTTTATCCATTGAACCTGTGGCAAGTAAGGGACTATGTGGTGCAAAAGCACAAGTTGTAACATATCTACAAATAAAAATAAATGTGTGAAAATTCACAAGAAAAGATTTAATTTCTTTATTAACAGTAAAACAGAATAATCATAATGAATTCTTACCTGGTATGCTGAGACAAAGTATGAAGCGTATTGCCAGTACTCTGTAAAGAATATTTGTGATTTAAAGTCTTAAAGAATAAAAAAGAATGTTCACTCATTTGTATACTTTCTTTCAAAATAAGGAATAATATCGCTTCTTGGAAGATGACAGAAGTTACCTTCAGAGAAGTTATACAACCTTGCCAAAGCTGATGAGCAGCAGAGTCAGAAATTCAACGTGGATTTCCCGCTTGAAGCCCCTATGCAATTCACTGGAACACTGCTATCCTTCAACAACCAGCCAGCACGGAACTTTCAGTGTAACAATGACAGAAGTACCAAACGAACTGATAACATCCAAACTGGCTGCTTGCTCATGTCGATTAAAATATTTATTCTACACATCCAGATTTAGAAATGACCAAAAGTGAAGAGGTAACTGAAATTCAAATCGACTTCATGCTACAATCCTTCAACTGGGCCCATAACCAATCACACCTGTGGTTCTCCTATTTGGCCACTTAGATGCTACTCAAAAACAAATTCCTGAATGTCTGCATAGTTTTAACTTACGATTTGAAAGATTTTCCTTCTTGTGAAAGATACTGTTTCTTTGACAGATACAGACCGACTGGAAAGATGAAGAGCAAAGTTATTCTGAAACACTAATTGAGCAGTAAGCACACTCCAGTCTTTTGAGTTGCCCATCATGACGAAAGTGCCCCATTTTAGGTTGAAATATTTCTTCCTGCCATGGAGATTTATTGTCCCCAGTTGTCCTCATTTGGCAAAAATCTAAGGCCACAAAAGCCAACCAACAGTATTAAGAAATACCTGTGCTGTGGCTTTCTGCATCTTTGAATTTTCTGGGGTTCCAAAAATCTAGAGGACTTCTTACATTTCTGTCTAAGCTTCAAACTACTAAAATACTTGTGCAAAAATCTGGGAAGGTATCAAATTAGTGAACTTCAACTCTAATTGAAAAGTTGTATCAGTACAATAGTATAGTGCAGAGCAAGCTGGAGAAGCCTAAAATTTGTTCATCCTTCATTTTCAGCAAAATTACTGTTCTTTATAAAGTATTCTTTATCAAGTATTAAAGGTAAATACTACTTACAGGTGAACCATGAAGGATGTAATAACAGTATTACAGAAAATGCCTAAACAATGTTTTAAAGAAAAGACTTTGTATTTAACAGAGAAATTTTCTTGAATTATTTATTATGCTTCTATTTTATGTGCACTCTATATATAACTAAGTAAAGAATTTCTACGACCCCCATTCCTGATTATATGTCAAAAGCTACAGTCCTTCCCGCTTTGGAAGCTAAGATAAATTTAGGATAACAAAAAATCCTTCTACTTCAGTATGAAGAGAACATGTACATATGGAATTTATCGAATAATATTCTACTGTAGAGAAATCAAATAACAAACCCCTCAAAGAAACATAAATAAAAAGTGAGAAAGACTGATCAATTCTCAAGAAACATTTTTCCTCAAACGCCTCCCCTTGCCAAATGCACAGTAAGTATTTTGAGTTTACATAGTTTCTGCTCTTTAATATTTCTTTACATTGGTAAGACACTGCAGAAACAGTGCTAAAATTTAAAAAACAACAATGATTTTGCACTATGCTATACTTACAGTTTCATGTATTATGACGCACTTGTCCACAGACCTTTTTAAAAAAACATATCAACATTAAAACGATGCAGAGAGGAAAAAGGAAATTACTTCTAACTAAGAGGACCGCCCCCCCCCGCCCCGGCTTTCCCACAATCAAAATAAGAGCAAATAGATTTCTTAACACCACGTTATGAAAAGCCTAGATATCTAAATCCCTTCCACAGGTGTCCACCTTAAAACCCCACCACCGATTAGCTGTAGCTAATGTAGCATGATGTAAAAAACAGCAGTTCAATATGAAAAGTCTGCGCTTCCAGGACAACTCCTGATGTAAAGGATTTGCACAGTGCTCAAACCGGCCCCCACTGCTCCCCACTCTCTGTGCCATGTCTACTTTACGCCTTTGCAAGCAGTACCTGTAAGGCAGATGCACAGAATCTGACTATCCATGACGTTCTCTAGCACTCCTATTTATTTTTGCAATCTTTTCATTTGCAAAGCAAGCTAGAGGAAGCAGTGCAACGCAATACATAAAATACAGTGGAGCAACACAATCAATACATAAAATATTTCATTAAATACAAACTGCATAGTTATTTACCATGGCAGCAGTGTTTCCTGAAAGACTTTGTGGGATAGATATTTCACTTGTTAGAACATAAGTGAAAACAATAATCTGCCTGTCTAATGGAAGATAAAATAACTCTACATCACAAACATCCATAATGATCTTCAAATACTGAAAAAGACTCCCTTAAAAAGAGTACGAAGCAAGACGTCAAAGCAAGCTATTGTCTCCTAGAGTTCATATATTTGTAAGTTTATTTGCTGGTTATTATTGTCTTTCCTTTTTTCTTTGCAAGACATCAGTTTTTCCATTTCACTTTAGAAAGTCCTTGCAAAAAGACAATTACAATTTAGAGTTGGATCATTTTATTTGTTATTTCACGTTGCCACTTTGACAGTTTAGAAGTTAAGTACTTTTCATGAGAAGTGCACAATAAAAGCATATAGCCATTAATATTCATAAAACCATAAAAGATTATATCTACCTTATTTATAATATTCTCTTGACCCCTGAGGAAAGCCACTACAGCAACCAGCTGCCAGTTTATCTTTGTGCTGCTTATCACCGACAATCATCTGAGCCTGGCAGTCCCATCATTTCTCCACACAACCTACCATCCAATTTTCTGATTTGTATCTCCCCAGTCTGGCTGTAAGACCATGTCAAAAGCCTTGCTAAAGCTGAGGTGTAAAACGGACACTGCTCTGCCTTTGTTCACACAGCGAGCCTTCTCATCACCAAAGGCACTCGGGTTGGTCAGGCTCAGCTTGCCCTTGTTCAATTCCTGTCGCTTTCCCCAAACACGTGCTTGGATACGGCTTCCAAGCCCCCTGGAAGCCTTAACCTTCCCAGAGAAGGAGTTACGCTGACCGGCCTGTAGTTCCCTGGATCCTCTACCTTGCCCTTCTTGGAGGGAAGTGTGACATCTGCATCTTTCCAGTCAACAGGAATCTTCCCGTCACCTCAGCCTTCCTAGATCTATCAAACAATTTCAAACAAAACCTTGGAATGACACTGGCAACTCCCTTATCACCCTCTAAAAAAGACGAATAACAATATTAGTCTCTAACCATTGGTTCATGACTAATTGGGTCTTAACTATTATTCTGTACAGGGCTGACATCAAAAGCACTGATCTACTATTATCTCAACAATGTATTTCTTACAGAAAAGAAGGCTTATGTTGCCACACTCTGGGTGTAGGTCAGTGAAGACATTTTTAATAATCTCAAGGTATTTAACTTTATAAAAAGTTCCTGAAAGTTTGTGAGTGAGAAGGAAATCCAAAATGGTGTCCCAAAGAGATGGCAAGATTGCAAGGTGGATTTGCATTTTTAATAGATGCCAGAGTATCCAGATGAAAGGCCACGCAAATGCCTCAAAACCAGGAAATCATGACTCTCATTACGATACTCAAGAGAACAGAGCTAGCAACATCCAAGACAAGACAGAGACCAATTGGAAAGACACTTCAATAGTTCTGGAGGTCACAGAACTATTCCTTAATTATTGGAGATACATTTTGACTACTCCAACTCAAATGAACTCTCTGTTTTACAACACTGAAGCGTGAACTTGAACAGCCATCTACATGACATTTAAACAAGTAAAAGATACTGCTTACCCTGAAACTAGCATCTGTCCATCATAAGAAAATGCACAAGCCAGAACTGGGGCAGAATGTCCATTCAATGTGCATTTATATTTTAATTCAACACCTAAAAATACAAACAGCAAATTATCACATATGGACATATTTGACCAGGTATAAGACAAGCTGCTTTTAGAAGCGCAAAGCCACACCAAAGATCTGACTCTGTGACATACTGTCGACAGGGGATACAAGATGACAGAGACAACTTAATTTTAACATCTCTGACTTCCTCACTTTGTGGTTTTAGCATGTCTAACAGCGTTTTAGATAATTAAATGTGTATCTGTACACACAATGCTAATCCTTACAGACCTCTATATAAAAGAGATTTCAAAAAAAAACGCCCACTGAAGATGGTTTTGGCCATCTGCCTAGTCTCTACATTGCAGTTTTAGCAGGAGCCAACACTGTTTTCATTTTTCCAACTCTTGCTCAAGGGTCAAGATGTACTGAAAGACGAAAGGAAACCTCTCCCTGGTCGGGGTTAAGAAGTTTCAAACTATCAACCTGCTCAAAGTCCACAGTAGGAATATTACTGCTTTCCAAAAGATAAAAATGTTAATTAAAATCAAATGTTTATCATAACATTAGATTTAAGGGAATTGGGGGATATTTTCTTGAAATCTTTACTTCTACAATTATGGACAAACAGATCACTAAATAAAATCTACAGGGCTCAATGTCACAAAGTGCTGCATGCCTTAGCTGCTCTCCTGCTAAATGATTAAAAGAACTCTTTCAACTCCTGGTTAGTTTGGCTGTGAATCCATGACAGCAGTATAAATTTGATCTGAGATGTAAATTCACTAAAGATTAAAGACACTGGAATACGAAAAAAAATAGTCACTATACACACCTAAGAAATCTGCAAACAAAATAAGCCAGAGTTTGATCTGATTATCCTGACCACAAGAAGCCATCTGGAAATATCCGAATCCATGTTCACCATCTGATAAAATTAAAATACATTAATGGGAATCAGAAGACTGAAAATAACACATCAGCAAACTACATCAGCATTCTTTCAAGGGAATTTGGTAAATTTCATTAATTCCAGGACTACTTTTAAAAAGTGTTAATAAAAATAATTGCAGAAGTTCTAACACCATTTAGAAGCAAGAAATAGGTATCACTGTTATAGTGTTTCCTGAAAAAGTAGATAAAGACCAGAACTGGGCTTATATTTTAAGTTTTCTTGAGGCTATTTTCATAATTTTAAATGTTCAGCTTTTCATTTTTATAAACCAAGTGACGTTTCACAACTGGAGCCAGCCAGCCACTCGAGAAATACTACATGACAGATTAAATACAACAGTAACAGTTTTATAGCTTTCTCTTCTCTAGTCAGTGGACATGAACGTTTCTGAACAATCATGTTCCATTCTAAATGTGTTGTTTCAGCCCATTATCAATTTTTAGAAATTATTCTTAAGTCCTGTGCACTGAGCTGGCATATCAGCTTGACACAAGTCACAACAACAATCCATAAGTGGCAACACCTCTGCCAGCACCAAGTCTTAAAATTCCTGCAAGAATCACCAGGATTAAGGATGGAAATCAGAAAATCGAAACAGACATTTTAAGGGCTCACCTTTCCAGCTCTGCAGTTACCAGAAATATCAAAATACATACTGTTGAGTGTTTTACAAAATAAACCCAGATTTTATCTCCATTTATCTCCATTTTTCCACCACATAAAGTATATTTTAATTTAATACAGTTATCACAATAAAATCCTAGAATACATAGAACCATTTGTTCACAGGAATACGCAGAGCCACTATGACTGTGTCAGACTTACCTCAAATCCGAAAAACACTGAAGTATCAAAGTGCGCCATTTTTGGTAGGACTTTACAGTGTAAGATTTGGGTCTGACAGAGAGATGAGCAGCACGCATTAGCTGTCATGTTGTAAAAACACATTTCTTGGTAACTAAGAACGTGTTACTTGGAAAGTCGGGCTAGATGAGAATTCTTTCATGACGCACAGACTTCGACACTATTTTACAAGTTACCAACTTGTTAATGGGCCATTACGGTGTTGTACACACAGAGCTCTT
Source organism: Chlamydotis macqueenii (assembly GCF_036417535.1). Lineage (NCBI taxonomy): Eukaryota > Metazoa > Chordata > Aves > Otidiformes > Otididae > Chlamydotis > Chlamydotis macqueenii. Next base: position 394,697 of record NC_141561.1, on the reverse strand, counting down.
TGGGATAACTTGAAGGAGGACTACACTGTCTTCCCCTGAGGTTCAATGCAAAATTTTAGCAATCTCTGCCAATTTTTACCAGCACCACTAGGTAATTTCACTGAAGTTTACTTATTCAGGAGGAGAGCAGCACTGAAACTTTGCAGCCGGATGGGAAAGCCCACACAGCATTCCAGCTGCTCTAGATCTGATGAACTTCTATGTAACCGAGAGTGAATCTACTTTAAATGTAGAAGAATCCTATGTTACAAATAGTCTAAAGCACAAATAACTAATCATAAACTCTGGTTCTAATTTTGCTCTGAATTAAGCAGGTAGAGAGTCTTTAATTGTACTGGATAATCATTACCTGTATGGATTTTGTAATGTGTTAAATCTGCTAATAGCCCCAGAAGTTTCAAACCTTGGTGACTAAACAGCAGCACACAAAAAGGAAAAATGCTGACTCGGTAATATATGGCTTAAATAAAATTAACAATGATCAAAAATCAGCTTAAAAAAAACCCGCAGTGTAGGAAATACTTGCTTTCTTGCCTATTTCTGTCTTGCAAGAAGGCTGAAGGGTTGGTAACACACAGTTTTAAACCAAGAGAATAATCTCAACAGGAAACGGAGCGGTGGAAATCACCCTCTGACTGCTTCAGCTTCAGTGTGTTCCTTCGCCCTCAGAGGCAACTCTTAGTTCACGATGGAGTTTTTTGGGTAGTACTTTCACCAAGAAAGACCCAGAGCTGTTATTTAAAGATTAATCCCCTTTCTATTGTGACATATGAAGCCCTTGCTGTCCCTGCACCTTTCAGTGGACATGCATTTGATTGATTTGGTATTGTCAGTCACTAATTCTCTGTACCGAAGGATATGCTCACATCCTACATCCTCAGCTTTCTCCTGCTTCTATCTCTGCTTTTTTTACAAAACTTTCCTGTACTGCAATTAACATCCATCAGTATATTTCAAAGAGAAGTGATTTTTTTGTGCAAATGCTTCTTCCCACTATATAAATTACGTAAGCTTAGAGATGCAACTCTTCAGTATTCCCACACAATTATACAAAAAGTCTGTGCTGCAACATAGTTGTACTGGTTTTGGCTGGTGCTTTATTTTGGATCTGTGACCAAAGCAGTGTTGGTAACACAGGGGTGGGTCAGTTACTGCTGAGCAGGATGGGGCTGCAGGAGGAGCTGGGAGGGGACACAGCTGGGACAGCGAACCCCAACTCACCAAAGGGACATTCCAGACCATACGGCATCGTGCTCGGCAATACAAGCTGGCTGAAAGGAGGAGGAAGAGGGGGACATGCAGAGTTAAGGCATTTGTCTTCTCAAGCCACTGTTGGGTGTGATGGAGCCCTGCCTTCCTGGAGATGGCTGAACACCCGCCTGCTGACGGGAAGTAGTGAATGAATGTCTTCTTTCGCTTTGCCTGTGCGTGCACCTTTTGCTTTCTCTATTAAACTGCCTTCATCTCAAGCCATGAGTTTTCACACTTTTGACCTTCGATTCTCTCCCCATCCCACTGGGAGAGAGTGAGCAAGCCACTGCGTGGTGCTGAGCTGCCCACCAGCGTTAAACCACCACAATAATTTTAAAAGCCTGTACACACAAATGCAAAGCTTCTCCTGAGATAGTTGGAAGTTTAAATACGCAATTTTCAATATATACATTCTTGCATATAGAGCAATCTAGGTTCTAATTCTTTTAGTCCCATAGAAAGCCTTACAAATGTGAAATGAAAGATAACTTAACCTAACATGCAATGAAGCCCTGACAAAGACCTATACTGTGCATATCTTATGTTTTTGATCTCAATACTCAAATATATAAGAGAAAATCAGATTTAATTCTCAAAAGAAAAAACTAAGTTCTTGCCCATCACAACTGTGATGAAGCACCTAATGACAAAATTGAAATGCAAGTTATACAGTGAGGTCAGCTAAAACATCTGTACGACCTTTGAACAGTACCCCATCTTAGTGGGACAAATGACATTCCGGGCTCATCGCTCTCCCAGATTCCTCCAACTGAGAAAGTCAGGTGCAGGAGAAGAGTTTATCTGCTCACATTCCAGAGCTCAAGCATCCAGTTACTAGGTTTACCATTCTGTGCATTGTCTTAATCCAGTCCTGCTCCGTGGGAAACCAAAGTATGAAAGAGTAATGTGGGTATGGTAATCAAGCATTGCATCTTCTAACACCATCATCAGCCCTGGGAGATAAGCTTCACTGCCTAAACATGTTCCAAAACCCTGACAGGATCATTAGCTACTGAAAGCTATTATAAGCATGCTAATTATCTTGTTTGTTGATCTAGTACATTTCTTGTCATCTACCTGACCACAACTTTTACTTAAGAATATTCAGAATATTCTAAAACATCAGCTCTTCCCAATATCATTTGTATCTTGAGTACTGATGACAAAAAAAATATGAAAACAAGAGCTAGAGAGAAATAAAATAACTCCTTTTTTGCCATGTTCCTCCCTTGACGAGTCAAGTAACTAACCAGAAATTGGCTGTGAAGAAATATCACAACAGGTAACACCAAGATCGTGTGCTTTTTCATTATACAGGCATCTCATTTTATCATCCCAGATGGTTAAATCACCACACGATGATCCGGTGACAAAGAAATTTCCATTCGGAGAAAATGCACAGGCCACCAAAGAACCATCTTTAACATTCCCAGATCTGAAAAGCAAGAGTAGATGGGGATTTGAATTCAGAATAAGTAATGTTCTGAAGAAGTGATCTCAAAAACGCAACCCAATACAATAAGCCAAACTGTTCTAAGTTTCACACTCTGGAACTTGGTAACAGAAGGGTGAGAAACTCTCACCAACTGTGGAAAGAGATGCAAAATAAGCACAGCTGCAGGAACCAGGACCTGCTCTTTGACTGCAGGAGGAAAAATCTGAGATGGCACCTCAAGGCAATAAGTTTAATTGAGTGACAAAATAATTTTCAAACTAAAGACAATCTGCAAGGACTTACCACTTGAAAGGTACAATGCACCTTTAAAATTCTATGGCATGATAAAAGTCAAAGATAAATACACAATTGTCACAACACAGACTTAAATGCACATAAACAGGGGTGGAAAAAAAAAAAACAACAAAACCTCCCACAATTTCTCTGTTCTGTTTTTAAAGACAAAAGAGAACACCTACTAACCCATATGACAAACTGTAGCTGAGTAGAACACTTTGTGATTTATGATATAACGTTAATTTTGGACTAATTGTACACAAAAGAAAGCAAGGTAAAAAAAAAAAATCTCGATATTTTAAATAAGTCAAAGTACTTTGTAAAACTGATCCTAAAAGGAAATTCCTAGCAGATACAGAAGTGTGGTCAATCCTCAGGAAGGAAGTGGGGTCAACCTAACATCCTTTAGGTTATCTGACAGTACCCTAAAGTCAATTGATTACTATCAAGCTACTAAGACCTTCCCGGACTTCAAACAGCCTTGTAATTAAGCACTTATTTAAAAAACACTATGTATCATGCACTACAAAGCACACAGTAAGGTCAGACTCCACTAACTGTATATTATGTATCACAGTTTATTGACCCAGTGTTTGGAAAACAGATGCACAAAGTATGCAGTGCATCCTGATTTCATGTTAAATCAATGAAAATACTTCCATGAACTTAAAAAAAAAAAAAGTCTGGATGTAGACAAAAGATAACTTCGTAAAAATTAGGCTTCTTCAGTTTGCATTGTTTAACTTTAAAAAAAAAAAAAACCAGCAAAAAACTTCAACACTTCTCCCTCTCCTATTGATAATCTTTTGGTCTTCTAAATCTTGTTCCTGTTTCTTCATGATACCAGTAAGTGGTGTAAGTCTGCAAGTCTTGTAAGCAGTAGAGCATACGACTTAAATTATATTCTTATCATTGTGAACAGGGCTGTCACAAATATTAGGCACTCACCTGTACGGTTTCAATGACTGCACATTCCAAAGAACTACGCTCCCATCCGCCGCCCCTGACACTAGATATGTAGACTCAGGAGAAAATCGGCAGACTCTAACGGGACTGCTGCTGGGCTGCTCTAGCACTGCCAGCATCCGACCATCGCGAGCGTCCCAAATCACAGTAGTGCCATCTGTTGAACAGGAAGCTAAAAGGTGTCCTGATGGAGAGAAGCAGCAGCAGTGGACAGCATACGTATGACCTTTTAAAGGTGAGTACGGAAGCTCAGTAAAGTTCTTTAAAGAATAAACGCGAATTGTTTTGTCCAAGGAACAAGTAGCCAGACATGAGGATGAGAAGGCACAGCAGTTGACATCATCACTATGATCCATTAAAGTGTGAATTAATGACACCATTTTATCTACTTTCAACAAAAATATCTGAAAAAAAGTTTAACAGTTAGACTTATCTCTCCTGTTTCATAAATGAAACACGCTACCTTAACAAGACACATTCTTCAGGTTAAAAAAAAAAAAAATCATTTGCAGAGGCGCAATTTTCATCTAAGTATTGTTTTATCTTCAACTTACAGCAGAGATTAATCACAGCAATGAGACAAGAAGTTTATGACTTGGTTAGAATTAACATTTCTAAACTTTTAATGTCAACTTGCAATTTTGCAGTAAAACACGCAAGACTACATAGCAGCTACTTGGTCTTAGAGAAGTGGCAAAACCAGTTATTCCAGTTATTTAATTTATGCTAAGAAGTTTGCTATCCAAATTTGTTATTATTTGCATCTACACTAGACACACTGGAGTAAATGGGCACTGTAGAAGACAGTCAAAGTGTTAATTAGGGTTGCACCAGGAATACAGAATCATACAATCACAGAATGTTTTGGGCTGGAAGGGACCTTTAAAGGCCATCTAGTCCAACCCCCTTGCCAAGGGCAGGGACGTCTTCCGCTAGATCAGGGTGCTCAAAGCCCCGTCTGACCCTTCCAGGAATGGGACATCCACAGCTTCTCTGTTCCAGCATCTCACCACCCTCAGAGTTAAGCATTCCTTCCTCACACCCAATCTGAATCTGCCCTCTTTGAGTTTAAAACTATTTCCTCTTATCCTGTCACTGCAGGCTCTGGTAAAAAGTCTCTCTCCATCTTTCTTATAATCCCCCTTCATGTATCGAAAGGCTGCAGTCAGGTCTCCCCGGAGCCTACTCTCCTCCAGGCTGAACAAACCCAATGCCCTCAGCCTGTCCTCACAGCAGAGGTGCTCCAGCCCTCCAATCACTGTTGTGCCCTCCTCTGGACCCGCTCCAACAGGCCCGTGTCCTTCTTGTTCTGGGGACCCCAGAGCTGGATGCAGCACTGCAGGGGGCTCTGACAAGAGCTGAGCAGAGGATCTGGTGGCCACACTTCTTTTGATGCAGCCCAGAATACAACTGGATTTCTGGGCTGCAAGCACACGTTGCCAGCTCATACCTAATTTCTCATCTACCAATATTCCCAAGCCCTTCTTCGCAGGGCTGATCTCAATCCATTCATCCCCCATTCTGTACCGATACTGGGGACTGCCCTGACCCTGCTGCAGGACCTGGCATCTGGCCTTTTTGACCTTCATCAGTTGGCCCTCTCCTCAAGCCTGTCAAGGTCCCTCTAGATGGCATTCCTCCCCTCAAACAAATCAACTGCACCACTCAACTTGCTGTCATCTGCAGACTTGCTGAGGGTGTACTTAGTGCCACTGCCTATGCCACCGATGAAGATATTAAATAGTATTGGTTAAGCAGAGACCCTTGAGGGACACAACTCGTTACTGGTTTCCATTTGAACATTGAGCCATTGACTGCAACTCTTTGGACACAGTCAGCCAACCAACTCCTTATCCTTCTAACAGTCCATCAATCAAACCCATGGCTAATTTAGAGACAAGGATGTTGTGTGGTACCGTGTTAAAAGCCTTACAGAAATCCAGGTAGATGACATCAGTAGTTCTTCCCTTGTCCACTGGCACAGTTACTCCATCATACATGGCCACTACCTTAGTACACCAGTTATCAGTAGTATACCAATTACGAGTTTACTATAGCAATTATTTGTTATTAAATATGATCTAAATGAAAAATCCTGGTAAGTTTTCCTACTTATCTACAATGAAAGTTACAAGCTGCCTTTCTATTTGCTTTCAAACCACAGCCTCTCTAACTGAAAGTATTATGTATCCATTTCCAAGCCATCCACATCAACAAACTGTTTTTTGTGAAAGTGTGAAATTAGTAGAAACATGACTCATCATACCTGTAAACCTCAGCCCAGGAATGAAATAGAGTTCTAGATTTCCAGCTGGGAGCAGGCCACAAACGTATACTAGGACTAAAATACAGACCACAGAAAATTCCACTTAGTCTTTGCTTCCGAAGACTAACAGCCATTTTGAACTAATGGCTTCAAGAAGCAAGTAAGAGCAAAGAATAAAAGCTAACCTGAGGTATGGTCTGGGGATATGACAGCTACTGATTTGCTGGGAAAGAGTCACTGCATCTTCCTTTCTGTTATCTCCCTACTCCTGTGAAATCAAGTTGTTATCTGTACCACCACAGGCCAAGTTGTACTTTTTCTTCCTGGAGAGAACTGCTTAGGTAACCAAGCGTGGGACCTTCATCAGAGGGAGGAAAAGGCAATTTATTTCCTCACCCTACAATCTCCAAATATTAAAAAGAACATTTACATCCTATCTGAGCAATGCTGTGCCTCTGCTTCTATAGCAACCAGTGTGAAAAGGCAGGCTTTGGAGTACTCAGGGGAAGGGTCAGGAGCAGGAGAGCCTCACTGGAAGTCAGAGGGGCAGTCTAGGGGACGGGGACAGAGCCACAGATGCTTTACCAAAACTTGAAGAGACTGTTACTGTAGCCCTTCCTATTCCTCAACCTCTCCTCTTTTTTCTTGGTGGTAACGACTGAAAGACGAAACAAGCAATATTAATTTTTATGCACGGGGAAAAGCAAGGATCCAGAGAGCAGCAGGAGAGAGACATATACAGAGATGGGAATCTGAACTATTGAGCAGGGGACAGGCAGAACAGAGCTGATCAGAATACTACAGAAGACTTACAAAGACTAAAAACATTACAACAGAAAACATCAACTTATAGATGAAAAAATTTCAGTTAGGTGTGAGCACGGTGTTCTCCTCGTACTGCCAAGAAGCTCGGTTTCTTATCTTCCGTATTCTTTAACAAACATTTGTGTACTACAGCGCACAAAGGATGTGACCACGATGAGGCCCCATTGTTATGAATGTTATACAGAAAAAAGGTTAAGTCCTGTAGTAACAAAAAGTTACCTAAAAAGAAGCAAGATGATAACAAAAATAGAAGAAGAGATAACAAAGTAGCGTAACTGAACAAGGAATCAAGGGTTGGCTGTTCAGAATGGTTTGCAGTGAAATGTAAACATCAGAAGAGTCCTACAGAAGCAAAGAGTCAAAGATACTGCTCACTCTTTATTTGCCTTAATTCATTATTATCAGACATGTCCTCAACCATCCTTTGCTCTAACAGAAAATAATCAGCATGGTATAGACCCAAAAGCAGTGCTTCAGCTATACCAAGAGCACACAAAAAAATAATCTTACACTTTAATATAAACACCTTCAGCAACTATAAGCATATGTATTCAGCATTCTCTCTCTTCCCGCTTACAGCTCCAAGAAAGCATATTTGCATGTCATCATTGACTCTCCAAAAACTAATCAAGAAGCAGTATCAAAAAGATTCCTGGAAATTCTTGTAATCTGCAGCTTGCTGAAATAAACTCCAATGAATTATATCTTGTAGTTTGCAGATTCAACAGCTGATATGCTCCTTTTAAGAATACAGCATATTAAGCATTTGTTAAGGTATAATTGAGTAGACAACCGTATACATTCTTTAGAAAAAAAAAAAAAAAAAAGAACAGATTAACCAGTAAGTTAAAACCTGCAGGTCTAACATAGATGAGCACTAAGGTTTGATGACCAGAGTTCAAGATAAATTTTCCTTTCCAGGCCTACCTTATTCAATTTCAAACTTCTGCTACCTTTCACAGTTAGACAGCAACAACAGCGATGGCAAAACATCAGAGTAATACCAACAACAGCTTTGTGTTGCCAATCAGAGATCTGACCCGATTTTCATGTAAATCAGACATCACCTACTGAGTAATACATAAGTCAACATCCAAATGTGATTAGTGGGAAGGTGATCAGAATCTGAACCTCTCCAGAAACTGCACTTGCTGCCACATAAAATAACAAAAGAAAACAGTAGCTCCATGGACATTTTCCCAGAACTTAAGACTGCTGGGACCAGTTTAGCTGTCAGCATCAGACAAGCGATTTACACTGCTGATGTTTGGGAAAGTCCCTAAAAGCTACATTACAATCAGTTCCTCCCCATCCTGCAGATCCCAGTCAAGCTTCCCGAGAGTAAGGAATTATAGAGCCAAAAGGAAGTGCCTTCAACTCATAAAAGCTGTTTATGCTGGACAAAAGTAGGAATACTGTTTATGTTCACTTATCTGAAACAGCAGACTATTATTTTAGTGCTTCATTCTGAACAACAAATTCAGAGCTAAGAGGCAATCGCAAAGAGGTGTAGTTTTTTATATATACACATACATTTGCTTCTACATATAAATATATATACATGCATATGCTTATATATATGTGGACACATACATATGTATATGTATAAATGTACGCATAACACACATGTAGACATGTACACATATAAACACAAAAGTATATATAAGGGTAAAATAACTGTTCCCTTCAGACAGCGTACGGTGTGCCAATTTAGTTAAAGAGCAGATCTTTCAACTTTCCATTTTAGCCACAGGATTCTCCTAGTTTTATTACTACTCTACTTAAAACCATTAAACAGATTAAGTAGCATCAACAACATCTCTTATCCGTAGAAAGAAAATCAACATACTTCCTTCAACTCCGAGAAAGTGAAGAGTCAGACAAAGCTTGGTATCTGGAAAGATGAGGCTTAAAAAGGCACTTTAATCTCGTTGTTACGAGATTTTCAGGAGCTCGCTGCAGAAAGCAAACCTAGGAATGAGGGGTTTGGGATACCAACAGTGCAAAGTAGCAGGGGGAGCAACGAGAATCCGGAGCCTTTGTCACCAGAGAGACGTTTAGCGTTACAGCGTTACCTTCTCTAGCAATTACAATTTTCTCCTAAACCGTAAGCCACCAGCAGCAGCCGCTCACAGAAAAAGCTCCAGCTATTCCAGGCGTTACTGACAGTCCCTGCCTGCTACCACCGCCGACAGCCTACCGCCATCTGCCGCCGCTGCCCCGGCGGGCGCTCAGGGAAATGGCCGGTATCTCATCTCTCATGGCGGGTTTTGGGAAAACGCTGAGGAAGGGCCCCGCCCCAGCTGCCCGGAGCGGCGCGGAAGGCCACCGTAGCCCGCCCGCACGGCAGCGGCAGGTCACGCCCGCCCGCCCGGCGTTGAGGGGACCGGCTCGCCGTCTCCCGAAGCGCCGCTGCCGAGCACGGCACTGCCACGGCCCCGCCTGGAAACGGGCCCGGCCGCCGCCGCCCCCCTCCAGCCCCAGCGGGCCCCTGCGAGCCCTCCCCTCGGCCCCCGCCCCCGCCCGCCAACGGCCGGAGCCTACGCGCCGCCGCGCGCCGCCCGCGCAGGATCCTCTGCCGAGAGACCCGCCGCCGAGCTCCCCCGCCGCGCGGCCCCGCCAGCCTCGCTGCGCAGGCGCAGACCGCTCCCCCTCCCTGCCCGCCTTCCCCGTGTGGCGCAGCTGGAGCTGGCTGCCGCAGCCCAGGGCGGCCCTGCTGCGCCTACGGACTTCCCCTCACTGAACCAAAGTGGGGGGGTTGCTGCTTTTACCGCACTCCACCCGCAGCCCCGGTCCCATCCCCTCCCACGTGCCAGAGGCGGGGCCCGCAGCCACACCGCCCGCAATCATCTGATCCGCCGGCTGCGCGTGCCGCCGCGCGTGCCGCAGGCCCTGCGGGGGGCGGGCGGCCCGGGCGGAGGGGCTGGCACCTGCGAGGCGGGCAGCTGCCCGGGGACAGGAGGCGCTGCCCGGAGCTGGGGAAGACGGCCTCTGGGCAGGTGAGCTGCAGGCCGCCGCTGACTCTGCAGCGCCGACGGCACCAGGCACGCCGGAGAGCGCGGTGGCTCCACGGGCCAAGGCTGGCAGAGCACAAGATGAGGGCTGCCTTTGCCGGCGCCTCCTGGCCGCAGCGCAGCCCCGCTGGCCCTCTGCTTCACGGTAAGAGGCTGGGGCTGGCCGCCCAGGTGTTGCTCCAACCAGGGAATGATAAGCAAGAGCACAAGTGAAGGCATGAAGTTACCCGCCAGATACATGCTTAGCAACTCATGCAAAATAAAGGGTTTACCATGACATCTGCATTTTTTGAGGAAAATGAAGTAACTTTCCTAGAGTCACTCTGCCCAGGAAACACTCCCTTTTATGTAAACAGTACACCTTCCACGTTTGAATCTGTATGATCTTGCATTCTGTTTTACAGTATGTGTTATCTGCACGCTATTTGATTCACGGGCTGATGACTCCCCATTATTCCGAGTCCCAGGTGATGGCTAGTATTCAGTCTACTTCAGATGTGCTGCATTGATTTAGCATAAGGTTATACATTACTAAATAAAACACCTCATGGCCTTGCAAGAACTTTGTATCAATTGTTATAGACTTCCTTACTGAAGAGGAGGGTAGGACAGCTGATAGTGTGTGCTATTCACAAAAATGGTGTGGATTATGAATACCACACCAATACACTTAAAAACTGTTCTATAATATTTTACAGATAGGAAACTGGAAATCACTTGCTAAATAAGACACTGTGAATCAGTAACATACCCAGAAATTTAGCTGCTATCAGTTCTAGTAATGATGGTAAGTTCGGACAATACAAGCAACAGAAATCTGTGTAATAAAAAGATAACAAATTAATTTTTATGAATGTACATATCAGCTATAAAAATTTCTGGTTAACTTAGAAGTTTCTAAGCTCAAGGTAGTTCAGAAAGAGTTACATAATCAAATATCATAATTGCAGTGTTCCTGATTTCAGTCTTTAGCCCTCAGTTTGTAGGCACATTTTGGTAAATCTAAGACATCTAGGAATGATACAAGTTTAATAAACAAAGTCCCCTAGGCCACCCCTTCAGCATATTAAATAAAATGTTCCTCAGATGTCTATGCCCATTCACAGTTAACAGAGCACCTCTACCCTTCCAATTATCATTAGGAAAACTACAGAAATCATATAAAAAGATTAAAGAAAAAGCTTCAGACGTCTCTTTAAAGATACACATTTTGTTCAAGACAACTACAGCTTCTGATTTTCAGTTGCTTTTGTATCCAGTTTTTTCCAAAGAGATGCCAAGAGACAAAAGAGAACTCACACTCACCACCAGGACGCTCTTCACTGAGCACCATTAGCAATGCTTTAAAATAAAGAGTTTGAAAGCTTGTCAATAAATTCTCTAAACTAAGACCAGCATACTTAGTTCAGAAAGGAAGAGAGCACACTGGAAAACTTTTAAGAAAACAGACAGGCAGAAACATCAGCAGGAGAGCAAGTTAGCAAAGAAGAAAAGTTAAGCATATTTTTCTAGCGGTTAAATCCCTGCTCTTTTCTCTAGAGGTATGTGATAGCGTGTGGATGATTCAAGCTTGCCGTTCAAATATCATAATTCCAGTAAATCTAATTCCACTGAAATAGTAATGAAGGCACTGGCTGCTAGTGACCAAAGCAATACATTGGTAGTATCCAGTTAAGAGGGGTGATGCTTGTCTCACTGTCATAGCTATAGTAGCTGTTACGGTGTTAACTTTCCCAGCTGTTCAGCTGAATTAGGATACAAGCTTAAAACATACAACTGTCTATGTAGTGTAGCTGTTAACGTTCTGACTTTTCCGAAAACCAGCATTAGCTTTAGTATGGCAGCATTAACCAGTATAGAATCTGAGAAAAAAAAAAAAAACAACTGTTTTGCATCCAAGATCGTTTTCACAATAATCTAAGCATACTTGTAACACACTTATAAGCCTATCATCATACATGCAAAACACTGATTAATCTTCACATCTCTGGAACATGTCGGCCAATCTTTTTATTGAAGTCTTCAGAAAGGTGATGAAAAGGAAAGGTGTGAAGCAGTCAGCAATGGAGCTGATGTTAGAATGCAAGACTGCCTGATATACAAATCTGAATTTTTTAGTCTAGGTAACATGAATTATTCTAACAGGACTTTAGAAAAGAAAGATATTATTAAACAAGATATTCTGGGGAGCGCAACAGAAATAAAAATTTTATTAAAAACCAGGCACTGACTGTTTTTTTCTCAGCCAAGACAAGAAGTGCAGTGGCAAGGGACTATATAAAACAGGACTCAAACATGGCAGGCCTAGTTTAAAACCAATAAGCAACATCTCCCCCTCCACTCAAAACCCAAAAACATTACTTGGCGAGGGAGCTATAGGTACTGGGGTTCCACAATATTCATTTGTAATTCCTCTGTTTTCTTCAGTCAGAGCAAGGATTATGATTCATGCCCTTCTACAAACCAAAAAAAAAGGACAAAACCTTACATGGACAGTGTTTTTAAGAAACATTACACGTGCCACGTATTTACATTATCATGTGTATCCACGATAACAACAGTAAACAGGACGGCCGGAAACAGGTCCAGTGCCAGGCAGCCCAACGGTTACGCCTGAAGGCCTTATCCAGGGTTATTCAGGCGCGTTCAAACAGGTAACTGAACTGCACTCTGACTGCTGGCAATTGCTGCTTTTTGAATTGCCATTAAAAGGCCAGGGGAATTAGATGCATCAGAATAAGATCCGAATGTTAAATTCAAGACTCCCAAAATATTATTTTAAAGAATCCTGTATACTCAGGATCTGAAGTATTAAAATTGCCAAGAAAATCTGGTTTGCAAAACCGTATTTTATTGTATCCGTGCCACACATACTAGTGAAAAATAACACTCCTAAAAAAGGAAAAGAAAAAGAATGCTACCTTTCCACAACATTTCTTTTAAATAAAACTTCAAGTACTCTTACATTAGTACAAAAAAAATTCCAATCTATCTGCCCCAACAGGCCACCACAACACACAGTAGATAAAACACAGTGGTTACAAATGTCTTTTTCGTTATTTCTGTGGCAAGGCAAATGGAGGGAAATGTTTCTATGAAAAAATATTGTGTGCGTAGGAAATTGTCACAATTTTGTTCCACATGGATACAAATGATTATACTTGAATTTGAGGCCGTGGTGGCTTGAAATTATGTAACAAAATAGAAAAATGGAAAACTAATATCCCCTACACCCTGTTTTAAAGGCAGGCACTACCAAGATTAAGGAGACTCCACAGTGTTGGTAGAGGATAATTACTGTACAAGCCATATAGCTATAATTACCTTAAGACTAAAATAAAATGCTACCATCCTCCTAAGGCATAAACAATAATGTCTGCAAACAATATGTACACATCATACATATTTAAAACAAGACTTAATATAAACAATAATGAACAGTATATACATGTCTCAGTTTTTCTTCACTGCCTTGAAATACAATTTAACTACACAAGTGATGCAGCAACATATATATAAATGTACTTGTAACTCTACAGTAAAGTTTAATTTTTAGTGCTTTTACAGCACATCAGTGTAAACAGTGTTACTTGGCTTTGTTTTATATTTTAAAACATTCCTTGTTGTAATTTCAAGATTTAAAGCAATTTTCTAATTCTTCCTTTTCACAGAAAACGAAGATTCTGAATGCTGTATAATCATAAATAATTCATAAAATTAAATACATTCACTAAAAAATAAACTACAAAGTAAAAAAAAATGAAAAATAGATATTTATTGAAAGGGAAAAGAGAACCATTTCCCCGAGTAGAGCTCTGGTGGTTGAATATTCAGTGCGTTTTGATATATTTTAAATTGCTATTGCACTATAACACCCCTTTCTTTGAAATTCTTTGGGTGTGCTTCCCTGTTCTACCTAAATCAGTTTGTTAAAACACACAAACCAATAACCCAGGGGCCATGGTTGCTGTAGGAGTGAAGCCTTCAGAAGTAGTATCACAACTCTGTGATATTTTTAAAGGAAAAACCCAGTCATTAGTTATGCATGTGCCTTGCACTTTGATGTAAATACAGTTCACATTGCTGGTCTTATCAGTCCTTATTTAATGAAAAGAAAAAAAAAAAAAAAAAGAAAAGAAAGAAGAGGGAAAAAAAGAGTTCTGGTAACTTCAGCTGACTTCAAAAATCTCTGTCCATTTTTTTTCAAAATACTTCCTCATGTTGTGGCCAGCCCTGCCTATGTCAGAATCATCTTCATTAAAGGTTTCACAGTTGTCAAAAACAAGCCTGACATCTAGCGAAAATGCTTCAAGATTAGGGTACCTGAAAGAAGAAAAAGGTGAATGATTTCTGGTACATGGAGAATCAAAGGGGAAAAACACTTCAACTACATCAGACAGAACTACCTTAACATCAGTTAATTTATAACCAGCCACAGAACATTCAATGAATGCTCTACATGTTAACTATACTTCTAATTTTTTAATTCTAACTTAAATATTTAACAAGGAAATTAACGTCGGTAGAAGGAAATACACTGCATTTCTTATTCTCTTCAAAAACTCTTAAGGTTGAATTTCAAGCCTGTACAGGAAACCACACTTTTTAAAAACTAACTTCTCCCTTCCCTTCAATAGCTTTCTGGTTAAAATGCTACGACTGTTTTCCATTTATTCGTCCATTCCTGGGCTCAAGTCCTTTCAAAGTAAGTGCTGAGTACAGCTGCTTTTACCTAAAAGAGGAACAATCACGTACAAAAAAAGGCTACCCAGATGAATCTTGTAACATTGTCTTTGTTATTATTTTTATTTCCCTCAACAATGGCCCAAGTAGCGTTCCAATATTCACAGGAATTATTAAAAAGAAAGACGGTAATAGCTACAAGTCTACAATACCAACGAGCACGTGTGGAGCATTTAAATCTCAGATGAAGGGAGCAAAAGCCTGAAGAGGTTAGAAAGCCCCCTGTGTTACCCTAGGAAACTTGCTCTGTGTGGAGCTGACAGACACTGAAGAGGGTCAATCTTTATGGATGACGGAGTCTTCTTTGCCGGTAAGGAGTCATTAGAGCACAGGGATGTAAGGAGGGAAGTGGAACAGAGGAATATAGTGTCTTTTCTTTTTTAAGAAGTTGTGCAGTGTAATTCCAGAACCATAAAATGATTAACCACCATTATTGGAATGTTACCTGGCTTCCCACAACAGGGGTACCAGTTCACTCCGTAGCTACAACATTATTTACAGGGGCTGCATTAGCTTAACGCCCACGCAGCTGGTTCTTGCTTACATGTACAACATTAAGATGTCTCAATGAGAAAAAAAAACAGGGAAAAAAATGTTTCTTGTGGATTGATTTTGTGCGTTTAACCTGGCAGTTTTACTGTTTCTCAGCCAGTTCCACAGGTTCTCCCACATGACAACATGCTATTTCCCTTAGATATGGCAAAACCAAAAGTATACAGTTAAGAATTTTTATTTTGACTGTGAAAGTAATCACAGAGGTGCCAGAGCAGGCAAATCAAAATAGTTTAACTAATTTTTTTAAAAAAATTATTGTATTTCAATATTTAAATGTTTTTAAAATGTAAAGTAAAATTTACAATAGATTTACTTACTGTCCACTGGTTAGCTTGTCTCTAATGGTGGAAAAGTCCATAGGTTTTTTAATAACTTTCTTATAACCAGGAACAAGTTTCAAGTTTACAGGAAGTAAGAAAGGCCAGGCATCTTCATGAGTTTCCAATTCTGAGAGAATCATGCTGAATAAAATAAGGTTTTAAATCAACATTTTTAAGCTGTTCATATATGCACAGAGGTTTTTCACTGTTCCATAAATTAATCATGTACTGCCAATCTATTCACTTTATAAAAGGAAAGCACTTTATTCTGTGCGCTGTGCAAGACTGAGAACAATGTCAATAAAGACAGGTATTTTAACTCAGTATTTAAAGTAGCATTAAGTTCTTAACAGGTAACCTATGTGAAATGAATTTCTAATGATCAACATTTTTAAAGAAAAACATGGCCCTGCAACTTCAATACTTTGAACCTCAATGTAAACCAGTTGCAAACCAGTAAAACAGGTGCTAATGCTGGCTTTCCAAAACATAGTTTAGCCTTTCCAAAGGCTGAACTGTGACACGTTTGACTGAGCAGCAATACTACAAAAGATGATGCATTCCTATTACTGTCTCCTCCCCTGCAACACAACGCCTTGTGGACGTGGTGGATAATCATCAGCTGCACTGTAAGCT
The DNA here is from genome assembly GCF_036417535.1 of Chlamydotis macqueenii. Lineage (NCBI taxonomy): Eukaryota > Metazoa > Chordata > Aves > Otidiformes > Otididae > Chlamydotis > Chlamydotis macqueenii. Next base: position 378,389 of record NC_141561.1, on the reverse strand, counting down.
GTCAGTACTACTGGTAGCAGGGTTCTTTCTTCCCATTCTGGGAAGGGCATGGAGGAGTGTACTTCACAGACCACATCCTAACATTAGGTACTTTCCTCTTGGGCTTCAATACCAAATACACCAGTTACTGCCAGCATGCACACATTAAATCCTTTACATATACACTCAAATCATCACAACATGTACGGGACACATGACAAAGAATACAGTTCTTGTTTGCCAGAACACAGATAAAAAGAATCAGGCACTACTTGTTTCAACATAGCTTACTGAAGTTTAGAATTTGTCACTTTACCTGCATACAGCCAGGTCTTTGGAGTCATCTTTTTTAGGTTTCTTAACAGCAGTGAAGGTTTCTTGCTTTAATTGGCTTACAGAAACGTTTTCATCCATTTTTCTTTTTTTAGGGTCTGTTTTCCCTCTTTTTAAGGAGGCGCTTGTAGTTGCAGAGTCTTCATCCTCTGTATCTCCTGCTAATTTCCTGCCTCTCTTTTGTTCATTACTTTTTTTCCCTTTGATGTGAAGTTTTTTTATTTTTAGAGTTTGACCGCTTGCCTACAATAGAGAGAACTGAAATAAGCAATAACCAAGAAATTATAGAAACCTCTGTTATTATGGATAGAAAGCAATGAAGATCAGACAAACATAAGCACCAAAACAATTGAAATATAACATGACCTTCAGATGGGTAAAACAGTACCTCCTAACAAACCAGGCTGGCATAGTTTTAGGCAAATATTTGTCTATTCCTAAAAGACTAGCATAACGACAGCTGGAATGGTATATTCATTTTCAAGCAACCGTATTATTTGCAAGATATGGAAAACTGGAAAAAGAGTTTTTAAAAAGTCAGGGAGAGGATCAACTGATTTAGAGTTTAAAAGATAGATATGAAACATACAGATAGCTTGGCTACAGGACAACTACGAGAAAACATAAAAGGAGTATGACAATACAGGAATGCTACAAAGTGTGAAAAAAAGGAACATTATTTAATACAGAACTATAGACAGTAAGATGAAACCAAGGGGTACATTTAAGATGAAAAAAAGATAAGGTGTTATGGGTATTGACAGCATCGTAACAGAGCACAGTATTCGAAGTCATTCTGATCATTACAATAGGAACTTTGTGGAATGTCAGGTCAAGCACACGGTGCCACTGAAACAAGCCACTAACAGTCAAAGAATGAAAAGATAGAAGACAAGTTTCACGAAGAAGGAGATCCATCATGAAAAGAACTAAACTCTGCCTGCGCTACTAAGACTACTTTACATAGTTTGAACAGTTAACTTAACATTCGTATTTGGTACTCCCCTACCAAAACGCTATTTGGAAGTTGCCTAAACCTGTATTCTTATAATATACTTTTTCAGAGTCAAGAACACGCAAATTTCACTACCTACTAGAAAGGCAGTGGTAACAATACGGGTGGGGGTTGTGTCTGGGGTTTTTCTTGGGGAGAGCAGGGGGGGCCGATATAAAGAGAACGGGCATGGTAAGTTATGGTATGATGGGGTAGTTTCTATCGTTCTATGAAGGTAAGTTGTAAAATAACCATGATAATGACAGAAAAAGTTACAGCGTGAGTTAACCCCTTATAAACTACTACACAATCAGTTTTAAACAGTAACATGTTTTTTGCACATAATGGTTTAAAACCCAATTTGTCTTCCTTATAACTTTGTGAAAGATGCACAGAAAAAAGGATCACATTGACAATACCCAGAGAAAATACAAAACTGAGTATTTAATGTAAAGCTGCTACTTCAATTACAGTTTTGCAGGCAATACTAGAAAACATAACTAACAAGATTAGCCAAAAAATGCATTAAATTTTAGGACTAAATAGAGATGAGAAAATTGTGGACCTGTAAAACAATACTAACCGCTAATTCAGTCATGTGACTAGAACCATCCTAAAGTTCTATTTAGTCCATTTTTCTTGGGAGAGGGAAAAACCCACAAACCTCACACAGGAAACATACATAGTCTCTCTCTCAATGTACTGCGTATCAAAAAATTAAAACCGAAGTATGCTCTACAAAAAAAAAAAATCACAAAAATATTTACTGAGTATTTTCTCCAATTTTTCTTTTCAAACAGAATCTAAGACATTGGTCTGTCAACACTTAACAATGAAGCTTGAAACACAAATACTGAAAAAATTCTAAAAGACAAATAACAAACTATGGTATTGAATCAGCAAGAAAATTCTGTACCTACTTAGATTAAAAAAGTACATTTTGAAACAAATAAACTAGCCTTTACTGCAACTAAAATCCAAGTTAACTTACTGTTAATCTCATTATGTAATGGCAGCCCAATATAAAACATACAGACCATTATTTTCACTGAAAAAAGCACTGCTAGACCTGTAACTCTACCATCTACAAAAAGGTCGTTATAAGCCACTTCACCTTTATGGTTAGTATTACCTTTGCTATGCAGGCAGGACAAAACCAGTCACCATCTGGTATGGTGCTGATCTTGGGTCTGTGGCAGTAGGTATGACAGCCTTTATCACAACCATCACAAAGGAGCAGCAGTTCCTCGTTATCTCCCTTTCGACAAATTTGGCAGTACTGTAATACATGAAAAATGGATTTAAGTTAATTTTTAAAACTTCAAACACAGGAATGTTATTTAACTTACCCTTCCCCTCCAAACACACAAATTCACTCTCAAAATTATTTTCCTTTCATTTGACACCAATTAGAGTACACTAATGATCACATTTGTAAAATAATATATGCAGTATGCAAGGAACTGATCTAAAATTGGGAACACATTTGGAAAGCAATTCATTCATTGTAAGATATGGGTCCTACAGCACACAAACCTATGAATACTTTTTGTATTTCATTAACGTCCATGAGAAGTAAAGGTGTCTTATACCCATCAAGATCACTTGGCCCACACATACTATCTCAGGAATCTTCTCTTCACTTACGCCCATACTGCATATAGTTACTATTTCATAAAAACAATTTATATTTTACAACAGTATTTTCAAATAATAAGCAGTAAGGATCTTATGCAAACGCCATCATGAACAAATTCAGTAAGACAAAAATTATACTAGCACTTCCCAAAATTCACACTAACTTTAAAATTATCTAATGTATTGTCAATTTCCTTACACGCATTGTGTGACTTTGATACTCTCATATATATGGACTTCCTTTTCAGGAACTTAAAGACCTCCACATGTTTTCACCAAATATTTACATGTACTGTGTAAATAAATGCACAGAACGTTTCCATGAAATTGAGAATGACACTATACATTTTTTCTGGATAATAAACTACTACGCCTTGAAACATTCAAATGCCTTTTCAGGTGCTCCCACTAAATTCATAAACTCTTTGCTATAAAAATATAGCTTTAAACTTATAGCTATATAAACTCAAAGGTACAGCATTACACCACAGTTTTTATGTAAATCACTATTTATTACATCGGATGTCATCAGAATCTGTATAGGACTGGCAGGTATTTTAAAAATCAGGGTAAAGACCACTAATGGAAGAATCGCTATTACCACTACATAGCGCTGGCCGTACTTAATCACATCATAATCACTGCTGCTGTAGTAATAGTTTCCAGAAATCTGAGGTTTAAAGGTCCATACAAATTTTGATGCATGCATTTTGCATGCCTTTTTGTGTACACAGTTAACACAGCTCTACTTGTTAAGTGTACAAAGAAACGGGTATCTCAGCCTATTTGCTCAATACACTTGCTCAATTTCTATGTTCAGCTGTGAGAAGTGTGCATGCAAAGAAGCCACAAATTTGGAGCATCTCAACTTTCTGAAAAATGGAGTCCATAATTGGGATATATGATGCTGAACCTCCATAAAGCTTGTCTCATGGATGAGATCAGAAATATTCCATCAGATAGAGTATCTTCCATCAGATGGAGCATGAACTGACTCTTTTTTACCTAAAAGAGTAACTACCATCTTAAAAAAAGCAACCTGGTATAGAGGCTTTTTATCTTAGAAAGTTCAGGATGCTGAATTTGGGACGAAAGGGACAATCTTTTCCATGAGGCTTATATTTATCTGTGCACAGTGTACAGTTTAACTGTATTAAGTTTTATATGCAGTAATAAAAAATGCATTATTAACCACGGTATCTTAAAATGCCTGAAGTGGGAAAATAGGATATAGCAAAAATAGTTTTATTACAGTATTTTTTTAAATTAAAAACACTTACAACTTTCATAATAGATTTTTCCCATGCTATTGATTTCTGTAACTGCTGAATGCACAGAGCTACCTGTGCAGCACTGCGCGCTTCTGAGAGTGCCCTTCTCCACACCCTTAGCCCTGGAGCAATATCCTCTTCAGTTCTGCATTGAAATACATAGAAAGTAAGTAGGTCACATCCATGTTTGCTTATGCTTAAACGTGGAACAATCATTATCACACTGAAAGCCAAGCAATGACAAAACGTACACAGCCAATAAGTATAAGGTTTAAGCAACTAAATTTCATGTAGTGCACAGACTGTGGCTACGTGCCTCAAAGCTTAGTCACAATCAGTTAAATGTAAGATAACTTTGCAAGATTATCAACAAACGTAACAAAAAATATCTTTACAAAGCACCATGCAGAATAACATGATCCATATGGATCACAGACATACAAGAAAGTACATAGATAACAGGCAATAAGAAAATAGGCTCCAATTAGCAAAGAAGCACAATAATTTTTCAAGTTAATCTCAATAACCTACCCGTCACCATCACCACTAATGGATGGTGCAGGAGCAGGGACAGTAACTGTGCCCACATTATCCAGTTTGATCTGAATGGTGGTACTTAAGGGGCTCTTCAGATACCTTCGCTCTATGTTCCGCTCCAAGTCAGCAAGCCTGGTTACAGCTATATCTAGAGGGTTGTCACTCTTCCGCTCTAGAGAGCTGGTATTGCCTTCTCCACCTCCAGCACAATCTCCATCGTGCTTCTTGTGCAATCTAGTAATTGACTTATGTTCACGATATACCAAGTCGTCTCTCTCTGATGCAGGTTCAGGACACAGCCAGCCCTATGTTAATAGAAAGGTTTGTGCATTTATTGGTTGTTGTTAACTTAGTGTGTAAACAGAGGAACTGTTTTATGGAATCAAACTAAGTAACTGAAGCACTGTAGATCCAGTAGGTCTTGGTTACTTGTAATCCATCTGTAGAGACAGTTTCCAAAATATCCAGAGAACTAAAATTATTAATAAAAAAATACAGCATTACCAGACTTTCTGAGGGGACCCTTCTGCAACAGTCCGCATTCTTATTTTCCTTTTGAAGTATCCTGTTCTACTGACTGAAACATCAGAATAGGTCTATCTGTCCAACAGGCTCAGGCTCGAGAGACAGTTATCAGCTGGTCACACAGAAATAACATCCATCCCTAGAACAAACTAGATCTCAAGTACTACATCTGTACTATAACCAAACATATGCAATTTGATATCCTTACATCGACCTTTGAAAAATTCCAAATTGTAATGACAGCTAGTGAATTCGTAACTCCTTCACACTCACAGCCGTCACGTTCTCCATGACTCTGCGATACTCAAGGAAAGGATTATGTACTTGTAGGCTTTTCTGAAAGCATTAACAATCACCCAAACCACGCAGAACTGTGGCAAAACCCACTATAATTAAGCAGTCCATATGCAATAAACTCTTTGCATTCATAGAAGTTTAACAAATGTACACTGTCCAAGAACACTCTAGGAACTGCCGTTCTGAGCATCTTCATTTGAAAATTTAACTGCAATAAAATGTTTCAAACACAAATATCCATGATACTGGTGCAGTGGATTTCTTTTATTTGCAGACAATTAGAGATTATTAAGGCAGCGCTTACCAACAGTAAAAGGACTGCTGCTATCTACTTTAAATTCTTACCCCTATTTTAAAGAGACATTTTACTGCAAGTTGGTTTTACCTTAACTTGTAAACTAGCTGATGCAACTCTCCTCTCTAGATCTTCCACCTGCTGAAGAATAGCAAGATCCACCTCCATTGCTTGTTCTTCTACTGACCAGTTTTCCACAACATCTCGAGTTACCTGGTTATCTTCGTTTTCATTGACATCAATAATTGCAACTGTATTTGAGAATCACATTTTTATTATTTTAATTAGTATTATAACTTCTCTGAGTAAATTCAAGCTGATTTACCCGTCACTCCAGCAAATGTTGAAGAACTGTTGTGAAAGTACACTACTCAAGATGCCCAATATGCACAACAAATTCTGTAGGTTCTCAAACTTCCAATTTAAAGGTAAGAAGGCAAAGCAGAGGCTGAGGTAGAGTGTTACAGAGATGGAAAGAGCTTAAAAAGGTCACCAACACTTCTGCTACTAGAGCAGTTCATATTAAACGGGATTTCTCCGATCCCGTAACCTTCCAGAACAAGACTGGTGAAAAGGCAACTACAGACAATGAGATCTTTACCCTTTTTCTCCAGTTGCTACTCTTAACTCTGTGTCTAAAGAAATCTCAAAGGGTGACGGGTCCAGAGAACAATCCTTGCAAGGAGCAGCTAATGGAACTGGGGTTTTCTTCAGCCTGAAGAAAAGGAGGCTGCTCTCTAAAACTACCTGAAAGGATGGTGTGGAGAGGTGGGGGGTCAGTCTCTTCTCTCAGGTAACAAGGGACAGGACAAGAGGAAACGGCCTCGGGTTGCGCCAGGGGAGGGCTGGATTGGACATGAGGAGAAATTTCTACACCGAAAGGGTTGTCCAGCGCTGGAACAGGCTGCCCAGGGAGCTGGTGGAGTCACCATCCCTGGAGGGATTTAAAAGACGTGTAGATGTGGAGCTCAGGGACGTGGTTTAGTGGTGGGCTTGGCGGTGCGAGGTTAACAGTGGGACTTGATGATCCTAAAGGTCTTTTCCAACCTAAACGATTCTGTGATTCTATGATTCAAAGAGCTTTATGCCAGTCATCTTATACCCCAATACCACACGTAACAAAAATGACATACCATCCTTATTTCTGATGCAAGCCAGAGTGATATAATCCATGTGTTTCTGTATTTGCTTTTGTAAGGCCTTTTCTCTTATTCCCCTGAGATGCAGCACTTTAAGCAAAGATTTTAGGTCCTCCGGATCAGTAATCCTCCACCACCCATACTGCATTTCTAAATCAAGACAAGCATATAAACACTTTGCAAGCATTTTTAACATGATCACACACAATCAGATCAGAGAAATCATCTAGCCAAATTCAAAAGACAAATTATTAAAAAAGAACAACAACAACAACAACCAAAAAACCCAACCAAACAAAAAAAAAAAAAAAGAAAAAGAAAAAAAAACCCAAAACAAAACAAAAAAAACCCTCTGGGATACTGTAGTGGCACTGCAGAAATAAATTATCCTGCACATATTTCCATCCTATTGTTGTATTATACTTACCTTCTGGTACAGGTTTTGGGTTAGGATAATCTACTGGCTTGGCTACTTCAACTGCTGCAGATGGGGCAGAAGCTATTTTTTCAGCTTGTAGTGCTGGTGATTCGCTTTTACTTGCGGGAACACTAGATGCCAAGAATGAGTTACCATTCACTTCTGATAATCCCAACCCTGATCCAAGAGCAGGTAAAGGCGATGAAAATGTTACATTTGAAGTAAGAACTCCTGTAGACCATCCACAAAACTGAAGTCCCATTATAGGTAGTCCAGTCTTCATCTGCTACACAGAACATATTGTTAACACAATCACAACTGCCATTACTAATTACTTCCAAGAAACCTGAATTATCATTTGGATGGCATTTGCCAAACTGTAATCAAAACATAAAGGAGGCCTTTACTCCGTACTTTCCTTAGTTTAAGAAAAAATAATGTAACACTAGAATGTAATACTCCTTATTAGGGCCCCGTTAATGAAAAAATAATAGCTTTCAAAGGGACGATATGGCGTGTTACATTTCTGAAAACCAGTTTCTACATATTTATTTGCTGTTCATTTAATACCAGTGGCCAGCCTCCTAAAAGCCAAATTTTATTACTGAAATACACATACAAAATATCATACATTGGCTTACCTAATTATACCTTATTCTTTTTTACCAAAAAATTTTTAGTATTATAAAACATCTGTAACATGTAATTAGTCACTAAAATTTAGAAACAGAAAAAAAAAAGAAATTAAGATACACTGAATCTCACGATAGCACTTCTGAAAAACAATTTGTCTAAACAGAAATTCTGCCCAAATGAGCACAGCAAACTCAGACTATTCAAAAATTCATTTACCTGCAGTGGTGACAATGCAAAAGGACTTAATCCCACTGGACTCTGTGCAGAGGTTGAGCCCTGAAGAGGTGAAGGAACAGGTGAAGGTGACTTGGATGATGGTGGATGCGACTGAGGAGTATGTGAAGTTGTAGTAGCTGGTGTATCTACATGGGTAACTGACATGTCATCACAGGGTATTCTCGGTAAAAGGCTGAACCACTGTTTGCTCTTTTCAGTAAGAGTCTTTAACAACTGATCATTTGGAATGAGTGGAGAACTGTAAAACTTTCCTGTCCCACTTGTATTAGGACTGAAAAGATTATTAGAATCAGACTTCTCAATGACGCTTTGTGATACAGCGGACTGAAGGCTGCAGAGAGAGTTTTTTGAGTTACTTGGATAAGATAATGTGCAGCCATTTGCTGCACTGGCACTAGTTTTGGGGGGCATAATGTCAGATTCTGGTGGCATTTTTGCTACCTCTAACAGTTTGCTTAGTTTTGAAAACGACCCAGGCTTTTGTAAAAACAAATTAGTGTTGTCCTTTTCTTTCAGATCTTCCTTTTGCTCACAGGGACTTGTATTTAAACAGTGTAATTTTTCTTCTGTCTCAAATTCTTCTTTGATATGCATGCTTTCTACCTTTTTCAATTTCTCTTTTTCTTTCGCAATTTCTTCTAGGCCTAAAAATGTACAAGAAACATGGATTAAATATACCAGATCAACTAATATAGACCATTTTTATCATCACAGTTAAACAAAAAAAAATACTTAATTATTTGGCTCAACACACGCTAGATAGTAATGTCTTTTTTCTTTGCTTTTTTTTTTTTTTTTAAAGATGAAATAACTCCTCACTTTACAGAACACTCTGCAGAAGGAAGCAAGCTTCAAGGCACACACAGATTTGAACCCTCCTAAACACCCAGAGGAAAAATAACCTCAATGTAGTTAATACAGCTACAGTATTCTACCTTAAGATGCATATATGTCTGAAGCAGTTTGCCAGTGCAGAGTCTTTGAAACGGACAAATTTTTAGCAGCTTTCTTTTTGCAAGACTCCCCACACTTTATTGAAAAACTGCTCTGCTTATGTCAAGAGAGTACGATGTTTCATTTCATTAAACTCACAGCCAACTATGAAAAGGATCAAAATTCCTGTTGAGAATCAAGTATTCCCCAAATACTGAAACACAAAATTAAATATTTTACCTCTTCCAGTAAAAATAATTAACAACTTCGACTGCGAAAAAATGTCAACATTCTTAAAAGTTTAAAACTCTTTCAACAGCCACCCAGCATGACGACTGGGACTCTACACACAGCTAATCAGACAGATGCGATCAAACGGGTAATATCTAAGCATTTTCACGTACAACAAGCAGAATTTGACTGCAAAAGCCAGTTTCTTCAAACACGAGGTGTGAAAGATTTATCTTTTATGAAAAGGAAAAACATTTTTCTATCTTCTTTGCTCTCCTAGCCTTAACCATTTATCTTATACCCATACACTGATGTGTCAACTTAGACTGAATGTCTTAAAAAGCATAAAATGAGATGGAAAAATGTCAGAAAAAGGGGTACGAGGCAGAAAATTCAACATTCAAACTTCTTAAATTATTTTCATCAGATACTGCAGTCGCAAATACACAAAGCTGCTGCTTATGGTTTATGGCCAGAACATCCACATAGGTTTACCCGCTCGTTCTGGAAAATTCTGATTTCTACAAAGATAATTCACTAAAAGTATCCCCTCCCATTAAAACTCCAACATATGTCCATAGTTATGGTTCATGTCAAGATAGAAACAATTTGAGTATCAGCATAAGAACGAAAATGACTGCACAAAGAGGGAAGAAGTATTTTTTAAATGGGCGGATCATTCAACAGTTTGTGCCTCACGTTTCCAACATTTAGATAAAGGAAATAGGAGTGGATAAACCATAGAAATTACCAAAACAGGACAAACGAAGAGCTATGGGGAAGAGGGAGTACTTGAGAACTGAAGAACATATCCAATTTCCTATTAAGGGAGATTAAACTTTCATTAAGATAACAATGAAAAAAAAAAAAATAGGTTTGCCCTACAGTTCTTGGCTAAAATTTTTGGGTTTTTTGTTTATTTGTTTTTACAATATTAGGACAGGTAGATGTATTTCAAGGATTTTGTTTCTGTACAATTTCTGAAGCATTTAAGGATTCATTTGGTTAAATTAATATAAATACAGTGAACAAAAGGAACACAAGCAATACAGCATACAACAGTTTACCCTCTGCATCTGGCTACTCATGTGCAAAAGAGTTCCTAAAACACAGCATAAAATACTGCAGGATAGGAGACACAGAAAATTATTTTTTATGCTACTCATTTTTAGAAAGGTAACTTGAAAATAAAGATTAGATTTAGGAAAAGTTCTATGGCTTATTTTTGGGGCCAACAGTGCTTAGATTTCATAACATGCTGTAATGTTACAGTTATTTTAATTAAATAGCTCTCTAGAATGATGTAAATCTTATGAGACCATGCAATTCTGATATGTAAAAGAGAATTTTTTTGTTATTTTGGGGGGAAACCTGTGAGAATAATAGGGTTTTGCTTAATCTACATCAGAATTAGAAAGGATTTTTCTGTGACCAAAATGAAGGATGTTTTAAAATTCTAATATTCACAAAAACGTCACATTAATACATATTTTCTGCATCTATCCAGTTTAAAGTGTGTGTGAAAAATTCAATCACAACTAGTATACAACTGTCACAACCACAAAATCACATTTTAATATTAGCAAAAATAACTTCAGCATTTGCTGGACTGCAAAAAAGAACAGTTGCTAAAACAAAGAGACTAAATTATATTGTTGGTTAGAAAACACAGTACTTCACTGCGTGAAAATAATTTTCATATTTTTGCAGGCATACATCAGATCTTCAAGAATAGTCTGTGTATTTGCACAAAATATAACTGAAGATTAAAAGATCAGGGTTATTTTGCATTCTATGGTCATCCCAGTTTTCATATGCAGAGTTCACTGCCATAGGAAAACGTTAAATAGTTCAGAAGGAGTAAAAAAATATCCCATGTAGATAAACATGAACAAGCATAACACACAGAACTATAACAACCGAAAACTTCTACTAATCTTCATTTTGAAATATATTAACTGATATTTCGTTAGCGGAAAGAGAGTATCAGAGAGCACCATACAAGTAGAGAGGTGTACTGACAGTAACCTGTTTAGCCTCTGGTTGAAGCTGAAGCCTGAAGACCTTCCTGCACAAAATTATACCCTACAGAGATGGGTAGTATGTCTTGGCATAGTACACCTTGGCGTGGCACTATTCCGTTTCTTACCTTCACCACTTTCCATGCCTTCTACAAAAATACCACCGCACTGGGGCAGAATCCAGTATCGGCGCCGGTAACGATCTTGACCAAACATCATTGAACGCAAACTGTGGGAAGCTTCAAATAACTTCTTTCTGTACTGGCTCTGTTGCTGTTTTAAAAAATGGAAACCATTACAATTTAGTGGGAGAAAAAAAATTCACTATAACAGAAAACATCTCCTGGTTGCTGGATTGAACAGAAGTTCAACGGCCACATGAGGAGGCTCTCTTAGAGATTCTGTGTGTGTGATGTGATATTCTACTCACAATTGGTGCCTTGATCATTTTACTTACACAGTTCCCTTTAAAAACAAAAGTCAATCACTTCCTGGTTCGGCTTAAGTTTATCAGTCTTCTTTTAAAAACACATTTTGCAATGGCAGGTCCTGTCTTTAACACTGACTCTCAGAGAACAATAGGATCAGAGATTTCATCGCACAAGAACAGCTGAAATCCTATCAATTATACAATAATAGCAAATGCTAAACAGAGCACTGAAGATAGCTGATATTGCAGCTCCTGATGGAAAAATAATGAAATATTTTAACTAGTTCATAAAAGAATGAGAACAATAATATCTGAAAATAAATTCTGTGTTCAAACATAAACAGTTCTCTGAGGGGAGCCAGCAAGAATTTCAGTTCATTTATTCCATTCTTGCTCTGCTAAATTGACACTGCTGGAAGCAGGTGTATTTCTGGACTGCTTATGTATTTCGATCCAGAGCATAAGAGAAACCAAGAGACAAAGTCTTCAATAACAATTTTCTAATACTAAGAATAAGAACATGGGCCATGAGTACACCTATCTAAGGCATTCTCTTCCTCTTCCTATTCCACTGTTTCCTCTTTCAAAATCTGAAGCAAAGACTGTGTTGGCTTGGAACACACCTGCAGAAATTAGTCAACTGTAGCAGGGAATGAAAACTGCAATAATTTGTATAATGCAAAAGTCATTGCTTCTCATACACAGAATTTATCATCACTTTCTAAGATCAACTAACAGAAGTATATAAATTAGATCTGGATAAAAATTATCTTATTTTTATTCTGAGATATGTGAATTTATTATCAACAGCTTTCTGTCTTTTGAGTCCTATCTGCTTAGAATAAACTCACAATCCAGGTGTCACAAACAGTAACATCATTCAGATTTCCATGAAACAAAAGTTGGAGCATGTGAAAATGATGGTTTAACATTCTAACTGATGACATCCAGTGATCAGATTTGCAGTATAACAAAGAAAAATGACCTCTTACCTTTGTCAGTTTTTCAATCTGCTTCTCTAGTTCTTCAACACTTGCTGTCTGATCTCCATCATCCTATAATCACCAAACATACTGTTACACCAACTTTGTTTCAGGGTAAAATTATACTACAAAGTCTTTAAAATATCACAGTAAAAAGGTGTAACAGAAAATGACACGCAAATTCTGAGGGTAAAAAAAGTTCAAATTTTGTGCTTGTTCAATATATTTCACGAGGAACAACGCAACTGGAAAGAGATGTATCCTGAATTTTTCCAAACCATCCCAGATGCATATGAAGGAGAAAGCACACAGCCAAACATTCACTGAAAACATTCTTTTACTGGAAGAAATAATTCAGTTTGTGCATGAATACTTAAGACTACAGAATTTAATTTTAGTTTCTATGAAGTTTTTTGGAAATTCAAATTCATTTCTAAGTGCTTTTCATGCATGAAATAATGAAATCTGTCAAGATCTTCTAGATCGGTCTTTGGCCAGTGCACACTTGCATTTTATTTCAATGTCTACAAGAAACTGTAAAGCCACTTTAAATTACAGGTCTGCTATAGAAGTACCAGTATTAATCTTGCTGATTTTTGAAAATGAATGAACCATGATTATGTCTATGGTTCCCTTCTTCTTGACACAGTTTAAAAATGAGAGTCATTTCATAAAGAGAGTTTTAATTGAGCTCAAGAAAGTCTTTGGGGATAACAGCAAGTTTCCAAAAGAATACATCCAAACTCCTAGGAGCTCCCAATAACCTGCACCACAAGATACTGCTCTTTGTACTTCTTGGCTCTCTGAAAGTGTACCAGCGTGAAGCCTTCTGAAATACCACATACAGCAGGAATGCAATGGAACTTCTGTAATATCAGGAAAATTAATCTCTCTACAGGAGTTACAGTATTTTTGTCTATGAAATGCCTCGTGCACCAAAACAGGAGATTGTACTACAGGGGAAAAGATTAAGGGACAATGTGATATTAGATACCTAAATATTACTTATTTTAAATTCTGAAGTATTAATTCATAAGAACTTTGCACTATGCCTCTATGGTATTCTCATAAATTCAGACAAGTTATAGTACTTGAAATAAATCCAGAATAATAGCACAAAGGACTCTTCCTACCCTAGAAACTAGTTTGGTTCCTCATGAAGAGTGTCTGCAAATATTTGAATTCATGCATCATGTTGGATACGTGCATTGTTCAAGCAGCCATATCCACAGCACCCATAAAACGGTACTTTGAGCTTCGATAACCTTGCATAAATGGGTCATTTTCTGGCAAACAGTGCAACATCCAGTGCACTAAAATGTAGTAGTATCGCCTGTCTCTTTTATCAGGTTTTATCCAGTAGAGAATTCTGAAGTTCTACAGCAAATCTTATAGGTCTGTGGCACTTCTATTAAAAAAAAAAAAAAATCTATTCAGCTCAACAAGCTAAAAATCTTTCAGTAATCTTTCCTGTATCTTATCAGATACTGACCAGTAAAATTTATCATCTTATGATAAATCCCTGCTCCTTGCAGGGGAGTTGGACTAGATGACCTTTGAAGGTCCCTTCCAACCCTAACCATTCTATGATTCTATGATCAAATACAGTTGGGCAGTGACTACCCTAGAAAAGTTACGGGGGCGGGGGGAGAACGAAACAAAACAAAACCAAACCAGGAAGGTCAAAGGAAGGCTTTATAATGTTAAATACAGTTTTACATTTCTTTATTATTTTCTTAACTAATAAATGACTTATTCTCCTCCTCTAAGAGCATACTACAGTTATGGCCATTTGCTAACAAAGCTTTGCAGTTTCTGGATCTGGTACAATCTTTCAGAATTTCAGAGAAATTAAAGACTAAGTCAAAACAAGAAAACAAGGGGGGGGGTGGGGGGGTTGCAGATGGGACCCACAAAAAAACCCCCACAAACAACAAACCCAAACCAAACCAAACCAAACACCTTCCCTCCCATCTCCCCTACTATAACAGCTATCAGAAAAAGAAAAATAAAAACACTCTGGAAAACAAACTTATTCCAAGAATTTTGGAAGGAGGCAAGTTTGGAGGGAAGTTATTCTTCCTTCCTTTTTACTGTGAGATTTTGGGGAAGTAGTGCAATATTACAGAGAAACAGAAAGAAAACAAATTTTAGCTTATTAGTTAATTAAGTTTCACTATATTTAAAATCACCCACTTCATCCTCACAAACTTCTGCCTTCTTTCCTTTTTTATCTTCTTTGTCCTCTTCGTCCTCATCATCCTCATCTGCCTGATCATCACTGTCATCATCGTCATCATCATCATAATCACTATCCCCTCCCTTCCGTCTCCGTTTGCGGCCTGGTGGTGGTGTTTCCAAAGAATGCTGCTCCTCTCCTATGTCACCACCTCCTGCAGCATCTCTTTTGCCAGTCTTCTTGGCATGAATGATTCTAAGCCTTGAAACACATGACAAGGGGTGAGCTTACGGAGTACGTGTGTAGCATAAACATATCTTTCTTACTATGTGACTGAAAGTAAACCATGCATTTTTAGATTCAAATTAGCTCTTCCGTTCTAATATGACATTGTATTTTCTCAATATTTATTGCCATAAGTCAACAAGAAAGTTTCGGGTTACAAAACCCCTTACACCTCTTACTCAGTACTGAACAGAATTTCTGGTTCTCCCAGGTGAATTTTATTGTGTAAGTATTCAGAAGAAATGAAACAAGAGCAACATTGAAAAGTCAGGAAAGACAACTAGAAGCAAGAACCATTTCAACTTCTTTACATGCATTGAAGAATATGATTATAAAATTCCTGTGTCAGGGCAAAGGGAAAGGCAAAAATCCTCAGTTGGTAGTATGAAATTATATAAATTTGCATGGCAACAGCAAGGTTGGTTTAAAATACAGGGATTTTTTTCATTTCAGATTTTTGTGCGTTATTAATTTATTATGTATTATTTGACTTTAGTTCTTTCGCTGATCTGTTTATTCTATGACATACATTCTTTCCTGAGAAATCTTACCTACCTAAACTACTAGGAAACTACTCAAACTCATTTTTCCTTTTGTGAAAGAAAAGGGAAACTTACATACCAGTAATTATGGTTGTAGTAGACCTTCTTCTTCTAAAAAAACCCTATAAGACAAGATTCCACACAGCAAAAATTACAGTTCCACCTATCAGGGAGCTAGCAGGCAAACATGTTGAATCACAGGAGGTATAAACAGCCAGGCCTAACCACTCGCTTATAATGCAGACCAGAAATGCAACTGACTTAGAAGAGATTCACAAACGTGTAGAAAAGACAAAGATTTTTGTAAGAGATGACTGGAAGAAGGTAGGATGGGAAAAGCAGAACGGTAACGACAAACATAATTACCAGTATGTAATTTTTCCTTGTCGTACTTCTCTCTTCCCATCCTACAAACCAATATTCCATACAGCAAGTGGCTACAGTATGATCAGTGTTGTACAAGTCCTGGCTTCTGGGCATACTGACAAACAGATCAGCCTTCTACAACAGCGATGAACAAAGTCAGTACTCACCAGCACAAAACTAAATGAAGCTCTCACTGCTTGACTGGCAGCAGCACTCTTTAAAAAGATCGTTAGCAAGAAACCATCACGGAGACTTCTGTTTGTTTGACAACAGTTGGGCTTTAGGGTTTTTGTGTGTTTGGTTTTTTTCTTTTGTTTTGGGCTTTGGTTAATCCACTGGAGAATTCACAAAGTTTTGTACTTTTATTTTTCCAGGACAAATGGATTTTTAGCTATTTTAACAATTTAAAATATTTTTCGATCAAAAAAACTTCTCAAGCCTTCCAGTGAATTTGGAAGCAAGTAACATTTTCAGGTCTGGCGCAAAAGACCTTGGTCTCACTGAGTATCACTACTACTCAGGCTTCCACTGAGTTAAGTTTTTTAGAAAAAAAAAATTCCTGTTTACGAGGATAACTTCAAACCATCAAATCCTCTTCATCTGGACTGGAAATTCCTGTGTACACACAAGAATTAACTATCAAAAAAGGCAACAGTCAATGACTGGACTGACTGCTGCAGGACTGGACAATTTTGGAGACAAACTGGACTAAGATAATCTTGAAGACAATTCAATAATAAAGCTGGTAGGTGGAAGTTCAACAACCAGCAAACATCTCTTTCAGACACCTAACAGAAATGAGAAGATGCTCTTTTAATAGCACCACAAGCATAAGAAGGCAGCAGTATCTACCTGAAGCAGCGTAGAGGCAGAAACCAATCAGAGCATAACTCTAACAACATTCAGGTATTTCAAGAGGTAGCATAATTTTCTTGCTGCTACCTAGACATACAGCTCACTGAGAGAAGAAAACCTTCACTCAGAAAACTGTTTCATCTGTCTCACTTTCAGATAAATATCAAAATTATATCAGCAACTGCTGAGAGAATGAGTCTATCGGCCTATAAAAAGAGTGGGTGGCCCATGAGATAATCAGGTGTGTGACTTAAGCTTGGTTTAATCTAATCTGTAATGCTTACTAGATCATAGAAGGAAAATCCACCTTGTAACTCAATTTTCATGCCCTCCTTCTAAACATTGGACTTCTAACATACTTCAGCTTGGGTCGCAAAAAAATGAAAAGTTTCCCAAATAAGCATTACTACCTCCTACCAAACTCAGGGTGTAACACTGATTGTGATATACCATCATCACTTACAGTTGAGATGGCCTCACTGGAAAGAAATTAACTCACAAGGAGTATGACAGAACACTGGCATGTTACAAAGAACACTGTTGCAGTGAAGAACCTTGTTCTGCAGTATTTCCAGTCTTGTAAAGAAACAGGTATCATCTAATTCTTCAAGTAGCTATAATTAATTTTTATTGCCTTTTACATTGATCAACCTACAAAAAAGATGCCAAGGAGAAGACATGTCATGGTAAAGGAGACACTGAGATGATGATTATCTACTTAAAAAAACCAGCTGAATCATCTCAGGTGGGACAGTCTTCTGACTATAGTTGTGATACAGGAAGCAAAGAAAGATGAATTGATGACATAAGACAGGTGCCTTTACAAAAAAAAAAAAAAAGGGTGATTAGCATCAGGATTCTCAGCTAAATGTGATAGAGAAGGAATAAGATGCAAGCTCTTACTGATCATCAGCCCAGCAGGAACAGTCCAGGCAGCTCAGAATTCAGTTTCCAACAATATATATATTTCACTTAACACGGAATTTTGTTCAATATCCTGGGGGGAAGGGGAAGAAGAGCATCCCTACGGGCTTCCATACAATGATTCTTTTTTCCAACCTGGCATTTTAATGTTGCTTTTTTGTATCTTACAAATACAAGTTTCCATATTATTTGTTTGCTCTCCCTCCCCCCACCCCTGATATCCAGTTGAGGGAGCTAATCTCGTATAAAGTCAGAATGTAAGCACAAAAACATCACTTAGTGAAAACAACCGATACAGATGGAATCTTTCTCATCCCACCTGGACATACCTCAAGACAGTCTGGACATAGCGGTATGAAGATTTACCACAATAAACACTGACAAACCAGGCTGAGATGAAATAAACCTGTTCCTCAGCATCCATTACTCTACCACTACACACTTCCCACACATGATGGGCTTGTGTTGATGGTCATGCAAAGGTCTGTATGCGTATGAAAAGAGTACACATCCAGTGATCACATGGCAAGTAGTCAAGAAACCAGATATTCCTATGCAAAACTGGGACTGGGATACTTAAAAACTAGACTGAGCTTCGAAATGGATGGTGAAGATAACACGCATAAGAATGAAGTCTGGAAGCAAAAAAAAAGACGAAACAGAAGACTGAAATGGACAGATTTCTTTTCAGAGAAGCCCCAGAAAAGTTGTAAGAGTTTATGAAAAACATCAACTGACATAATAAAAAAGAAAACATTGTTTAAAATTGATCAAATAAGGCTCTTCTATAAAGCTTCTTAGAGTTCATCAGAAAAACAGTGGAAAATCTAAAGATTCTGAACCAAAGATTAGAGAGATTAATCAAGTCAAGTGAATTAAAAAAAAATGGAAGAACAACATTTCTGAGCACTCTCACAATACTTATGCTCAAAAATAGGGACAGCACTACTGGAACCTGACATCCACATATGAGGGGAAAACACAAGAAATAGAGAAATGACTGTAGAAAGGAAGAGGGGCTTGGGACTTCAGGGTATTACACCCACTACGTGAAAGGGAAGAAAAGACATCATTAGCAAAAGGAGGGATCCTACATTTACAAGGACTTACAGTTTGATGGAGGGAGAGAAAGACTAAGCACTCCCTAAGGAGACAAGGACAGGTAGGAGTCTCACTGCACTAATGAACAGTTGGCTACATCAGAACTTCAGAAACACTTTTAAAACTATATCCCGTAGAAGGGATACAGATGAAGACAAGAAAAGGTATTTGGATTGTCCTAGAAGATAAAATATATTAATCCCATACAGACTGGGATCTGCAGTACTAGTAGAGAATTTCTTTTTATCGGTCTAATTATTTCCTCTACCTCCCCCTTGTCCTTCTTCTTTACTTCTTTCCTTCCTCCTTCTGAGCTACATTGAAGGGAAAAAAGGGAGACACAAGATTAGAAACACAAGTACCTAAAGCAACCACTAAGAAAGGATTCACTGTTCCTAGTAAGAGGTAAAGACGACTAACAAAAAAAAAAAAAAAAAAAAAAAAAAAAAAAAGTACAGTCTGGCTATGTATTTTTACCCCCTGTGATTCATGAACTCTTTGCCTTCTAGCTTCCTGGTAGTTGGAGCCATTATGCTTGCTGTATGGAATTTTGTCTTGTAGGATGGAAGAGTGGATATAAAACTGACAACCCTTAAAAAGTTCAGATTTTACCTTAAAGATATTCAAAAATATCTCAAACTTCGCCGTTTACATATGATCCCTATAGCTATGGGGAACAATGCAATGTTGACAGATGGGAAACACTAAGATAACATATTATAAATTAGGAAAATTCAATTGGTAATTGTTGTACGAAAATTACATCTTCTCAAAAGACCTTTCAGAATGAACACTGGCAATTACGGTAGGTCCAAATAAACGTTGATAATGTCAATAGCGATTTGACAGCTCCTGAAACATTCCAATAATTTTTTTTTTTTACTTTCTTCCAAAGAATATAAAATGGACTTGACTTTGCTCCAATTTTGAGGGACAGTAATCCTCTGAATCTCATGCATCTTTAATAGATTATAAAAGATTGGTGCTGTGCCATTCTAAATCCACATCCATCTTAATTAACCAGTTCAATTACTGATTTCTTGGTACATCTGTAATTGCATCAGCTCATTTTGTCCTTAGAACCAGTTGTCTACATAGCAGCGTATCTGAGCAAATGCAAAAAAGCAATATACTGTAATATTTAAGAAACGAAACTTACTTCCGAAGTTTGCCTTCAACCATCCACTTATCTCTCCTTAAGTTTGACATATAATCAATGTTTTTATCAATTTCGCTGTCAAAGACAAAATAATCCATTAACTGTGAACTTACCTATCTTTTTTTTTCTGACAGCTACTTATGTACAGATACTTTGTATCAAAGAACTATCTGGGAGAAATGTTTGAAATTCAAAATAAGTCATTTTAAATCTAGGAAATCCCAATACAAGGAACGGCAGAGTAGCATACCGCTGTACCTATGTCAGGCAGTCTATTTACAGTATCACGTAAGCTTTCAATCTGTAAGAAGCACGTCATTCAAAGAATTTTACATTTCTTTCCCTCGTTCTAATTAAATATCAAGCCTCCAGATGTATTTGCCACAAAGCATCTTGTCCTGCACTACAAACAATGTTATCACTGGTCTATCTATGGTATTCTAACTGGATCCATGTGATTTACAAATTAATGTTCACTTTTAACTGCAGAAACCGAAGAACCAAAAAAGGTGCTTCAGTACAGTGACCATCTGCAAGCCCACTTCCGAGACATCCCAGCCTAAACTATAACCAGCAGGTTATAGTTTCTGTGATGAAAGTATAGAACACTCAAGTTCCGACTGACTGTTTTTACGAATCTGACTTAATAGTTGGCCATCTGCACTAAGTTTCTTACTATGATAAATTTGATTCAATACATATGAACTCTCTTGCACAGCGCGTGCACAGCATTTGCACTGCCCGCTTCTGCTATTTTCCAGCCTGGAAAACATGAAGCATCTCTTTCATTCTTGCCTTACGCACTTCTGATTCACTTTTGCAGCACCGTATACTAAAAGCAGTAGAATTCACCAGTAAACAAACCAGCACTCAATTATGCAATTAAAGTCTTTACCACAGTAAC
Source organism: Chlamydotis macqueenii (assembly GCF_036417535.1). Taxonomy (NCBI): domain Eukaryota; kingdom Metazoa; phylum Chordata; class Aves; order Otidiformes; family Otididae; genus Chlamydotis; species Chlamydotis macqueenii. The sequence goes on along the minus strand of NC_141561.1, from coordinate 357,177 downwards.
TAAGTACGTGGACCTATAAGTATCCCAACGACTGTCATTTCCTAAGTTTTTACTGCACGCTTTGGGGTTTAAAACGTTAACATCGGTGTTTTTAGAATTCTGAAATGCTATACATTACTGACTACAAATGAAGTACACATTTTCTTGAATTGCTACCACAATACTCGGGCCTTCCGCATCAGCTCATGACCCTGGTTAAAGTACATGGACAAACGAGGTCTTAAGAAACACAAAAGGAAAAAAGGAAAACACAGTACTGCAGAAGCCTTATACAACTCTTCTGCATTATTCCCTAGAATATCTAGCAAACTTCTTTGTAATCAACCTCATCTTTTACTCCAAAAATAGCTGGAGAAATTTTGGTGCAAGCTTTGAAAACAAACTTACAGACCAAACATTGAAAAGTTCTACTCTTCCATCATTTCAAGAGTACACAGCACAGCAACACAGCAAATTTCAGCTTTCCTTATAAGAACATAAAGAATCCTCCTGTAACAGTACCAGGTATACAGCATTTTTGAACTATAACATTTTTATAATTTTATTTTTACAGACCTGTTTGAGAAAAATCTTACCTTACTACACTTTTGCTGCATGCTAACTCATTAACAAGAAAAGCAAGTACTGATGCTTTCTGAGCTGGAGTGTGTGCCTGAAAAGCTTTTGTCTTCAAGCTCTCTGTCAGCTCAGTTTGCCCACAGTGAGCCTCCATGAGTATCTGCAGAATCTCAGACACATTATCTCGATTGATACCAACATTCAGTAAGTGTTCCCCAAGAATAGTTTTAGCCTAAAAAGAATAAAGACATTTTGAACAATCACATTTTAAAATATAATTTTCCTCTGCAGGCTATATTATTGTTCATAAAACAATGGGGTGGGTTTGTTTGCATTTTTACATGAAGAATTTAATCAGGATTTTTCTTTAAAACTACTCAAATGTCAATCTTGAATAGAGTAAAAAATCAGAATGTCTTCACCTCTAAATTTTTAAGAGCAGAATAATACTAATATTAAAAAGGTTAAATGAAAAAAGACTCGGTACAACTGGAACTTGATGACTACTGTCTTGTAGCATCATGCTATGTAGAGTTCCAGAGTATAAGACAGCTATGTTGGCTTGAAAAGGAAGGATAAGTGAATCATGAATAAATCAGCCAGTTTTGATGAACTGACGTAGAAAGCAGACTTTGGAGAAAGAAATGGCAAGATTAACTGAGATTACAGCATGAGGGTAGGAATGAAAGCGGTAAAAAAAAAGGAGTTAAAAGATGTGGCCAGAGATGGCCAAAATGAAGAGGTCCAAATGAAACAGAGGGAGAGCAGAGAAAACGGCCAGCAATTTATCACTTGTGAAAAATGGGAAGGCTGAAAGGGCACAGTCTTTGAGTAACATTAGAATAGTGACACCAAAGAGAAGAATGAGGAAAGAGAATGGAAATCCAAATCAGAGAGGTGTCAAAGATGCATTATGAAGAACGCATTCATAAATACAGAGTGCTTACTATGGTGGGGGGTTTTTTGTTGTTGGTTTTTTTTTTTTTGGTTGGTTGTTGTTTTTTTTTTACCTTGTATCCTGTAACAAGTCCTGGATCACAAACAGCTGCAGAGACAAGCTTTACAAGCAAGTCTTGTACTTCTCCCACGCTGTCCCCTATGTTTAGCAAACCCTCTTGAAGAACACTCAAGGAAGGAACATCCACGTTCACATCAAAGCCAAGAACTTTGCCAAAGTTACGCAGGAACTGCACTACCATGAGACAATCTGAAAATGTGCTTCCATTGAGAACAAGGCCTGGGATGCGAGGCAACTCTGGCAAAGGCTGAAATGTAGAGAAAAAGAATGAAAGATTCCATAGTTTATTTCAAAAGAAAACTTTTTTGATACTAGCTAGGGAAATTGGCTGATACTTCCATACGACCTGCAGCAGGACAATACTAGAAGGTAAAGGCTATAGAAAAACTGCCCCTCCACATCCCACTCAGTTTAATTTAATTTAAAGCTGAAGCACGTTTGCCTTTTCATATATTATAGGAGGCAAGAGGCAATAAATACTTATTTTTTGGCCAGGAGACACTCCTAGGCTCTACTCTGAGCTGTAATACTATAAAAAGTGGTGCAAAAATATTTAGGGGACATAGGGAGGGGAAGTCTCTGGGAAAGAGAGGGTTTGAGCCTGAGGTATGTCAATTCCTGAAGAACTAAGAACAGAGAAGACTGGGAAAGCAATTTTTTTTAAGTAACAGCTTAGAACAGTTGCACATATGAGAAATCTCTATCTAGTGCCTGAGGCATGATGCATATTCCCGCTGTAAGTAAGTAAATAAATAAATAAATAGAATCAGAGTAATTGGGGTTAAGCAATCATACCAACGCCTTTTGGGAAGCTGGCCACTTCTAAACAAAACGGTTTTAATTAACTAAACATATGCTACTTCAGTGTTTGTAGTATCTTGGTTTTGCATATATTTCAAATAGTTATCTAATTATCTAGATCAAAACTTGAATGCTTTGTGTGTGGCTGCAAGGAACAAAGTTATTGCTGCAATGGCAAAATACAGAAACAAAAGGCAAGAAAATAAGTTTCCCTTATTATGATTACCTTCTGGTCTGCTAAGCACATATCTTCATTAGGCTTCTTTAGCTCCTTTGCCATTTCCAGTTCCAGTCTTCGCTGTTCTAATTTACGTTCTTTATTTAATCTTTTCTCATCACGTTTCTCTTGCTTTAACCGCTCTTTTTCCTTAAATAGAATTAAAAGGGTAGAAAATAAAACCCACATATTATACTTACACTGGAGCAATATAAGAATTTGAAAGTACTATTTTCCTACTCTTAGTAATTACTACAATAAATAAGGAACCTGCATTCAAGTAAAGGGAAGGCGGAAACTACAGAAGTAGAACAAAACTATTGAACTTGTGAGCAAATCTAAGATTCACTTTTTTTCTCTTCACATGGAAAACTGAATTGAGTATGTTTACACTGAAAGATTCTTTGGAGTGTCATTTCAGACAGATGACTGAGTGAAAATACTGTAAAGAACTGCCATCCTTGCAAGGCATTTGATTTCAAAGGCACCACTTACACACTAGTATCATCAATAAAAATCTGCTAAAGCAGAGACCACTCAAGAAAGCAGTAGTTGGGAAGACCTCTCTGGACAACACATGGTTTGAAAGTTCCCATAATACATAAATTGGATATGAACAGCTTATAAAACACAACCATCTTTTCAACACACATAGCTTCCGGCCTTGAATTCCCATGCACTTAGTATGCAGCCTGAAAACTGAACAGTTATTACTATCTTACTCTGTACAACAAGAACACAGGGACAACCAAGTGAGAAGCCAAGTATGAGCAGGTAGATTTAGACTAGGTAAGGAAGAAATTCTTCACTATGAGGGTGGTGAGGCACTGTAAGAGGCCGCCCAGAGAAGCTGTGGATGCCCCATCCCTGGAAGTGCTCAAGGCCAGGTTGGATGGAGCGACCTTGTCTGGTGGAAGGTGTTCCTGCCCAGGGCAAAGGTGTTGGAACTTCATGGTCTTTAAGGTCCCTTCCAACCCAAACCATTCTATGATTCTAGAGTATCAAAAGCTTTGCTAAAATAAAAAAAAAAAAAAAAAAAAACACATCTACTGGCTTCCCTTGGTCTAGTAGATGGGTGACCTTGTCATAAATGGAAATTAATCTGGTTAAGTAGGACTTTATCCTCATGAACCCATGCTGGGTATGACCAATGACTGCATTGTCTCTCAAGTATTTTTCAGTGACTCCCGGAATAACTTCCTCCATAATTCTACCAGGCACTGAAGTGAGACTGACAGGCCTGTAATGACCAGCGTCTTCCTTCTTTCTGTTCTTGTAAACTGAGATAACATCTGCCAGCTTCCAGTTGACTGGGACCTCTCCAGATTCCCTAAACCACTGAAAAAACAACAAAGAGATGTCCTGCAATAACATCAGACTGCTCTTTCAGTACCCTGGGATGAACCCCATCAGGCCACAGAACCTCATGCACATTCAGCTGGAGCAGCAAGTCTCCAGCATGTTCAGTCAGGGCTGGGCATTTATCATGCCCACAGTCACAGTCTTCCAACACAGGGCTCAGAGAGTCCCAAGGCACATCATGAGTATTAAAGACAAAGGCAAAGAAGGCATTAAATGTCTCTGCTTTCTCTACATCCCTATTTGTGAGGCCGGTAACCTCATCAAGAAACAAACCAATATCATCTGTGATCCTTCTTTTGCTGTTACGCTATTTTAAAAAGCCCTTTTTGTCATCCTTCGCAGTACTAGCTGTGGCCGCACAAATTTTCTCCCTACAGTATCCCAAGTCTTCCCATGTTGCCTGTCCTTGCTTCCAATATCCATACACTTCTCTTTTCTGCCTAACTTCTAGAAGATGCCTGCTTAGCGAAGCTCGCCTTCTGCCTAACTTGCCTGACACTTTGGAATTGCCTGCTCCTGCGCTCTTAAGAGATTGCACTTAAAAAATGACCAGTATTCATGGACTCCAATACCATCAAAAGCAGATTCCCAGGGGACTTTAATAAGTAGCTCCTTCAGCAGCCCGTAGTCTGCTCTCCCCATACGCACAGCTGAAGTTTTGCTAGCAGTTTTTCTCCTCTTGCCAATGATCAGAAACTGATCTACTTCATGGTCACTGTGACCACAACAGCCACAAATCACCACCTCACCCACAAGCCCCTCTCCATTTACAAACAAAAAATCTAGGAGGGAACCTTTTCTAACTGGCTTAAGAGTCAATCCTTAAATTCTTCCTTGCACTGAAGTATTATTTAATTTTTTTGTTTTGGTCTGTCACTTTCATTTAAATTTATGAACATATCTAAGAGAAAAGTTTTAACAATTTATTTGACAACTAGATGCTGTAACTGTTATTTTACTTCAGTCTCTTAGATATCTGTACTTTATTTATAAAAGTCTCAGGATACAGAAGAATATATAAAAATAAAGTTAGTCATAATTTTCAGCATTGGTAGTCCCCCTTAAGATAATATCAGGGTTAAAACTGAAGAACATCTCAGAATTAGGATGTAAGTAAGTTTATCGTGGTCTAATAGAAGTTTCACCAATCATACTGTACAGCTGTGATTTTATCATCAATGCTATTCCATCATCTACCTTTTTTGAGATTTTTTTTTAATTAACCACCTATAATACAACATAAACGACTGTACTACTTCAAACCCACGAAGCTGAAGAAGTTCTGGTTGTTTTGGTTAGTAACACTTCATTTACTGCAGTGTAAACTTGAATCAGCAGAAAGTGAAAGCTGGGGTATTCCTTTATGAGAGGCTTTTCTCACGCTACCTCAGTCAGGAACACAAGGAATGTAGGTACAGCTGCTTTTCAAGGCAAAGCTGAAGACTTTTCCCTCATTTCCTTCTGCAACCTTCTAACGAAACTGAGACCTCTCAATTAGTTCTGTTAAAAAAAACACTATTACATTAGCTTAAGAGCAAGGAAACATCAGTCTTTCATGCCATAGTATGGCTAAGAGTAAAATTTAACTACTTAGAGGCCTGATTAATAGACTCAATGAAAATATTTTGATGGATTTTGGGTTAGGTTGTGCTGATACAGACAGTGTTTCTTGACTATTTTTTTGCCCTCTAAGTACCTAGTGTTCCTTAACTTGCAAGCAAAGTAGTAATCTAAATTATGAAAAACATTTGAATTTTGCAATACTTTAAAAGGAATAGTTTAATGCAGTTGCACAAAACCCACCCAATTTAACAGCACAGAATGTGTAGTTAATCTTTAGCATTAATGCTCATAATAAGCAAGTGTTGTTAGGTTTTTTTATGATATACTAGATTTATACAAATGAAAGCAGTCACCAGAATAAGAAGCACTCACTATAAGGAAAGGGCAGCTATTTTGAAAACAGTCTTATTTTCAGAAACAGAACAGAACAGAAAAAAATCTAGATGTTTAGATGATCAGCATCAAAAAAGTCAGAAATTTTGGAAAGTAAAATCAACTAGTTTTTTGTTATCAGCTTAATGTCTTTGTGTTCAAAAAAGAAAGCAAATTAGATTACTAGACAAAGTATAATGACTGTACACAAAACGACACATACACATTTAGGACTTCAGGCTTCTCAATCTATTCGTTCATAATTTCTGACATTTTTAGTAAAACAAGAAATGGAGCATCTGTTTTCTGTAGTGCAGCAGTACTTTCTACGAGGAGGAGAAGCAAAAATAAAATTACTATAATAAACCCATTTGCTTGGTTTTGTCATGCTCCAAATCTAGAATCTCATCTGTAAAATCTGAAAGTTCGAAGAAGCCTGGACTGGAAAAAGATGTGTATTTTTACCCCTGGATAAGTACTGAGGAAAAACTGTTCAGCAAGTCTGACAAGTCAGTATGATGAAGTCCTTACTCTTCTTATACACTTGAACCATATGAAGAAGAGAAAAATAAAACTTCCTTTCCAGAAAATACCAGGGACTCTGAAGTGACTACACAATTCTTAGCTTCCTGCTCAGAATCACTGAGGATGAGGACCTCTTGAGATCATCCTGTCCCAGTCCTTGTGTGTGTCCTGTCCTCGCTGCGTCCCACTCCCTCCCCAGGCAGTATCAGCTACAGCAGCTTGCCTCCACAACCTACCTGGGCAATCTGCGCCAGTGTTCAACCATCACCCCCAAAGTACAAATTTTTTCTTAAGTTTGAACAGAATTTCCTGTATTTCAATTTGTGCGTATTGCTTCTTGTCCTGCCACTGCCATGTATACAAATGAAATTACACATGCAGGTATGTTAAAGACACTGCTCTTCTACAGATGACTGCAGAATGAAACTAGGAAAACTTCAAACCTTCAGAAGTTAATACTCACTTCTGCTTTTTTACGTGCCTCCATGGCTTTCAGAAGCATCATATGTTGTCTTCTCCTTTCTCGTTCCTATTGAAGTAGGTACGATTAGAATAAAACTAATCCACATTTTCAAATCAGTAAAAAAGTCGAGTAACAAATTCAGCATTAATAGACAAGTCACAGTAAATACTAGATATAGGACAAGAATGGCCAAGTCTGCACGTTTTAGTTCAGGTTTAGAAAGCAAATACAAGAACAATCAAAAGCAAAAAGATAGAGAAATGAACATGGAGACAGTGTAAAAAAGAAGCATACAGATTTACTTATGGTCAGTTGTGATGCTCCTTCACAAGCTGGCAGAACAAAAAGCATAATGGTTGGCTGGAACAGGTCAGTTACCTTACATCTGCTATTACGGAACTTACAATTTAATTTTTCAATAGTCAATTTGGTAGAAATTTTAAACTGGTCGTTTTCAAACACTGCAAATATTAACATTTTTGTAACCAAGCAAGAAATTAATAAGATTAATTTTCTCAGCCGTAGATGAGTTTTAATCAAGCTAATGGTGGCACATATACATATGCCACAACACTTGCATTTACTGATGCCTGTCCCTCAATAAATTATGTCAGTAACTTCAAATGCATTAAGGAGCTGTACTCTAGAGCATTAAATATGGAGGTTTTCCCTTCAGAGCTGTAGAGTAAATCTCGGCCCCAGTAAAGGCTATGGGAATTTTATCACCTAATTCAGTGAGGCTAGCATTACATTCTAATATGCATTGTATACTTGTAACATTATGTATTTACCATCAACTGAAAACTAATTTCCTCAGTACCTTACAAACACAGGAAAGACATCATCCCGATTTCTAAAACAGGTTAATTCAAATTGTGTTTAAAATGGCTGGATTCATTCCTAATGGATGGGATAATGCTTGCAAAAATTATCCAAGTGACTACCTATAAATTTTGCACTAATTAAACCCTGGTGTATATAATAGTCCAATTTCTACTGGGACATCAGTAACAGATTTCTGATTTAAAAAACCTCATTTATTTATTGCCATGTTCAATTTATACACATGTTAAAGACATGTCTCTTTTTCCCCTAACAGACAAGACAAGCAGATGTATGCAATGCACTGTGCTGTAAAGCCATGCAGCAGTATGTAATATGACAGCAGCCAGTGCTACATTTTATGCATTGCTATGACAACCATATCACAACCAAATCACAATGCGGTGTTAGATGTACAAAAATAAACATACCCATACCATATCTAGTCTATGCCTCTCCAACTCCTGGTAGAAAGAGTTGGCACAACATTATGAAACAGAAATCACAAAGTCATCAAACCACTTTATAATCCCCCAAAAGACCCCAATACCAAAGCAAAGCAACAAATCATAAGGTGAAAGAAAACTTGTGCAGGAATCAAACCCAGAAATTTTAAAGGGGTATATTTTGAAGATCCTCCCCCTCCCCCACATATAGCTTAAGTAGTAGTTCACAATTGGTACTCAGTCTGTGCGGTCAACTGAATATATACCAACCTGGTGTTTCAGAAGAACAGCTTGCTGCCTTCGCATCTCTTTTTCCTTAAACAAAAGAACAAAAGCATATTTAAAATATCTATCAAAATTTACTTACCAGGTTGCACATTATTGTCACACTAAAATAGCACGGCTGCAGTACATCTTACCTCCCCGCCCCGACAAACTGACCAGAGAGGTATACATAGCATACACAACAGTAAGTCTACTGAGTTGAGAGTTCACCTTAAAACACATTAAAAATGCAAAGCAGTAATACAAGTATATATAAACTGTATTTTCCAACTTTTGTAAAATAGTTAGCATTCTTGTCTACATACAGCCAAGAAAAGACTACACTTGTTGAGAAGCAGCAACATTTTTTGATACGGTGTGCTTAAAAGAATATTGTGAATAATGTTACTGTATGAGCATTTTAAGTTATGCAAACCAAGCTTCATGTAAGCAAAATGTAGTGGCACACACAAAATTACTGTCTCTCTATGTGCGGACACGTACGAATGCACGTGTGTGTGTGTGTGTTTGTGTATGTCACACATACACAAGCTTCTCTCTGTGTATGATTCATGTATTTATATAAACATAAGTACACGTTACTCATATGCCATCTCTATTTACAGTTTCACTATCAATGAATATTGTTCCAAATTTACTGCTTTCATACATCAACATATATTATGCACAATTAGCACAGTTCCGGTTTTCAGAGCTCCTCTAAACTAACCTTTATTCGTTTTTCAGCCTCCAATAATTTGGCATTTGCTGCTTCTTCCTTCTTCTTCTTTTTTGCCTGTACGTGCAAAATAGGTGACACAACAGCAACATCACAACTTGAAAATAATCTGACTAGAGATAAAGTTAGGTGCCTTTAAAAGTTCAAAACATCATCGCGTCTTGTGTGCATTCCAACAGGTTTATTCTCCAATGCAGCTCTCATAATCAATCAATTCACAATTCATTTACTTCTTAAAAACTCAGCCAGAATTTCAAGTCCCACTCAAAATTGTTTCACCTGGCTATTATAACTCAGTAAGTATACGTAGAAAGAATAAAACATAAATGGCAAAGAGATTACCATTAATTTTTCCATGAATGGAGACTTGAAAAGTAGCAATCTACCTTTGCTAGTATACCAGCAAACCAGCATAGCGTACCAGTATATTCCAACACATACATGAACGTAGCATTTTAAATCCACTGCACTTCATACAGAGTAGAGCATGATGCTGCTTTAACATCTTATTATTGCAAACTTGTTTTCTAACAAAGGAATAGTTATGCTGTTAATTTCAGTGAATACAAGACTATTTGGGTAAAAAATCAGGACTCAAGTGAACATTTGCAAGATTTTGGTCACAGTTAATATGGATTTTTAAAGAAAAATATTTTAAGACACATTTTTAAATTAGCCTTTGGAAGTCCAGGTTGTTAGAGTTGTTATATTTAATTACATTCCTAAAGGCATATGTGACTAGTAAAACACAACATTATTTAAAATGCCAACAAAACAGCCCTGTATTTGACATTATTTTTACCTCCAAAATTTGCTGAGCTCGAAGTTCTTTCTCCATTCTGATTTGCTGGATTCGCTTTATTTTTTCCTACAAGGGGAAGAAAGTTGTTTCTTTAAAAAAAAAAAACCCAAAACAAAACAAAAACAAAAAAACACCACCCAACAAAACACTGAGAAAGTAAATTCACTTTTATATTTTAAAAAATGACCAAGTTTATACAGACATACTTTTTGATATTGAGCCTCACACCCACTGTAGTCAATCGTTCCCATATAACCATGTATATTTAGAATTTTCACTAACATTAAAAGATGTCTGGTATATCCCTGAAGGAACCAACACTTAGTTATGCATAGGAGCTCCTGTTTAAGGTGTCAGGGGACTAGATCAACGGCAACGTAAGCATGCTAGCAGCATTCAAATTCTAGCCTGGAATGGAGGAGCTACTGACTGGAAATGGGAGCTATGACATGAAAAACATGATGTTTTGATGTGATCTCCCTCAATAAGAAACACGGAGTTCTGTCAAATCACTATTTTCTGCCTTGGTTCGAAGAGCCTTTCAGGTTCACTATGGTAGCACAGGCAACACGGAGAATCTCAGTACTGCAAAACCCAAAGCACGTATTCCAGCAGCCAGTCACAGTCACTCAAATGCAACCTGGATAATACATTCACAGTTAAGTACACTTTACTTTCTCCAAAGTTGTAAAGCATTCTAGTAATTGATGATGAATCTGGATGCCTTAATATCTAGTTTAGCGGACTGAGTTTTACAGATGCTGAAGAGTAAAATAACAAAAAAAGTAACCAAAACAGCAGCCACAGGCAGTACAATGTACGTCAGCGTGTTTCAGAACAAGATCAAGCCAAGCACTTCACAGATGGATGCTAGGTAACCATATTCTAACTTATTCTTTTTTCAGTTCCTAAAATCTGAATAAAGTCTTATTACATTGATTCAGAAACGCAGTCACTGCTAACTTTGAGATTAGTTCACATTTCCCGTGCTGCATGGGTTTTCTCTGTTAAATAACAACTCAAGCTGGTATTAAAAATTTCTTAGCACATTATTTGAAGTTTTCTTATCTCAAAAAAGATGCTTGAGCCACAGTGACTAAGAAGGGATCATTATGAAGAGAACTGTTGCAATATAATTCTGAATAGCTGGACTTCCTGTAAGGTTTCAACAGCAAAACCCAGATCGTGGAAAAGCTGTGGAAGCTGGGATGCTGAGACGAGAAGCCTGAATCAGAACTCAATGCTCTTCTCGGGAACTGTAGATGTCTTTCCAAAAGTGAGGGTGAAGTCCACCTGTATTGAAGACATTGCTTTCTTGCGAGCTGGTCTGACACTCTAGAACATGGACATCTCTAAAATTTTACTTCCCAGGGAACACATAGTGATGTATATACTTTATCAAAACATAAGTGAAACTAACCCCCAAGACAATCTAAAATATTTAACAAAATGGAGCAATCACAGAAGAGAAAGACATACGAAATTTCCTGAAGAAGAGAGCTCCAATACAAGAATACCTCACGAGGTCTTACAAACCTCAGGCAAATCTAACTAGCTCCTTAAACCACTGAGGAGTCAAGTATAGGACTACCTTATTCAGTCAATTTAATTGCAGGCCTTGTTTATACAGTTTTCAACTTTCACTTTCAACATGCAAAGCTCACAGCACAGACTTTAAGCCTTTATTATCCTCCTTTATACTTTACAAACAGAACTGTACAAAAGCTGAGAGTACATACTACACGGCCTCAATTTCACAAAGGCCAGAGTTAACACGGGACAAAGTTTCCATTAGAGATCAGAGTAAAGAAATATCTCAGAGGAAAAAAAAAAAAAAAAAAAAAAAAAGCAGCATTCCACACAATGAAATTATGAAAGTTTTATCATTGTGTGTATGAAGAAGGAACATGGTGATGATAAACAAGGTCTAGATTTGATGTATTTGCCAATTAAGCAATTCTTGCTCCCTGCACACCTGAGGATGTAAGGACCACTTTACAATCACAGGGTGACGTGAAGAGACCTCTGGAGGTCACCTTGTCCAAACCCCCCGACCCCTCAGGTCACCTAGAGCCCATTAGCCAGGACCATGTCCAGACAGCTGTTGAAACTCTCTTAAGATGGGAGACACCACAACCTCCCTGGGCAACCTGGTCCAGCTCTCAGCCACCCTCATGATGAGAAACTGTTTCCCGATGTCCAGAGGGAACCTCCTGTGTTTCAGTTTGTGCCCGTTGCCTCTTGTCCTGTCACTGGGCACTTCTGAGAAGAGCGTGGCTCCATTTTCTTTGCACCTTCCCTTTAGGTATTTGTATGCATTGGCGAGATTCCCCTGAGCCTCCTCTTCTCCAGGCTGCACAGTCCCAGCTCCCTCTGCCTTTCCCAGTCTAACTCACAGATGGCAGAGTGACAACTTCCAGCCCACTGTTCACTATACTGAGCACTGTCTACATGGAAAAATCTGAGCAGTTACCAAGCAGGATTAATTTGTTACCTGTTCCAGGAATAATTAAGCAAGCCCATAGTAACATCAATTTTGGTTAACTACCTTTTTTTTTTTTTAAAAAAGTATGTTAGGTTTTAATATCTGCATTTCAAAGATATGAAAGGTCTTTGTATTTTCATTGGCTTTTTTAACACCTCAGGATACTATTTACAAGCAAAATAATGACAGATCCGGTTTCCTAGCACTATTTCTAAATGGTGGGATGATGAGATCATACATTATTTCATCCTAATTAATTGTTCTCAGAGATTAAAGAAACACAAACAAAATTAATCAAATACAGACACGTTTCGGTTCCTAATTCCTGAGACTGAACGTTAAGACATGAAGAACACAACTGAACTGCAAAATAAACAGAAACCATTCTTGAATCTACAGTGAAGACACTGCACCACTGGAGAAACATTTTCCCTGCAACTGACTTCAGCTTTATGAAAGGCTTGAGGTATTTTAAATGAGGAAGTTAACAGTGTCCCAAGAAGCGGATGCAGTGAATGTCATAGAAGTCAAACCTGGAATCCTCTCTTCCACGTCCAACTTCAAAACTTTACTTAAAGCTAAATATTACAAAGTAACATATTATCAAGTGCAAATACTTACAGAATTTAATGGAAATTTCAGTAAAAGTTTTGATTACAAATAAAAGGTATTGCTTTTAATAGTAAATGTTCATCCTTTCCATCTCCATAAATCCCTTTAATTTAAACCTCTACAAAAACTACTGTAATAAGAATATGAACACTGACCTTAAAATAATTAATTCAAACAATATTTAGACACTCTTGTTCAAAAACAATTAAATGCACTATCTGCACCATGCATATGTACACTAACTAAACAGAAGTACAGGATGAACTGGCCTACCAAAGTAAACTTCTACTTTCAGAAGGTCCTATATACTTATTCTCTGCCACTGTAAGTAAGTAAAAACCTAAAGCGACAACGGTATTGAATACAAAAAATGTCTTTTCACTGAAAACTAAAAAACTTGCCCTTTGACTGCTGCCAGATTAAGTATTTAATTTCTGAATTATGCAGTAAGTTTCATACTGAACAGAACGAATGTAAAAAAAACAGCTATGCAAATATAGTTCTGGATGCAAATTATTCCATTTTTAAAATGTTCAGATTCCCAACATACATAACTTTTCACCAATTTCTTAAAATCAGTTGTTAAATACATTAAAAAGCCTGCTTCCATAAGCAGCTTCATTTGGTAAAGTTTATACGGCCCGCTTCTACTATGACAGCACTTAACAACACCTGTATGTTTAGAAACATGTATAATTCATCGGCATACTAAGATACAACCCTTTGCATACAATCTAAAACCAGTGACAGCCAGTCAGAACCACTGAAGAAGCTAATCACATTATTCCCGTATTTACATAAACATATATAACAGTTTGTTTTCACAGAACCAAATAAAGGAAGACTTCACTGCTACACTTTAGTAGTAGGTTTTACATTTCTTACTGTTATCGGTAAGCAATTACTTATGTCACGTGGCTTAAATCACACAGACAAAATTGAAATGTCCTGAAAACACGATGTGGTCTTTAAAACTAGATTTAAAACATTCACATTGTAATCAGTATACTTAATAATCTACTGAATAATTAAAATATTCCTAAATTAATAATTTAAAGAGCTCATTTAGCAATCACATAAAGTTTACCTGCTGCTTCATTATCTTTATCTGCTCCTTTTGCTTTCGCTTTTCTTCAGCTGCCAAAATAGCTAACAAACAAAAGTAAATAAAAAAATTACATCAGTAGAACATGACACAAGACAGGTAACTTTTCATTAATACTTTTCCAAATAATCTGCTAGCATGCACAAACTTTCACAGTAAAACATACCTTGCTGTTTTTTTGCTTCTTTGGCAGCTCGAGCTTGTTCCTGCTTCTGGAGTTTTCTCAGTAGCTTAATTTGTGCTGCTTGCCTAGCTATTTCTGTTACAAAAAGATAATAATATTAAGTTAATAAAAACAGTGCTGTCCAGCAATAAAGATAGAGCTCATATTCCTTATATTTGCCTGAGGTAAAGATAAAGAAAACAATGGATTTCTTTTTATCGTGACAACATTACGCTATCAGCTACCCTTAGTGGTATCTCATGTATCAGTAACTACATCAACAGTGCAAACAAAAATGGGCATTGTCTACATAAAATAAAATACGATTTTTGGAAGAAGAAATTATCTATTAAGTGCTACCATCAGGCCAATAACGCTGCTTAATTTAAAAACCGATTTCTTCTTTCTTTTTAAAGCAGAAAACATTTGTGTTAGAGTACTACATCAACATTTTGTTCAGAAAGCATGGAATTGCTGTTTTTCTTTATAAGTCACCTCATGTAATTATCTAATCCTTTTTTAACAAAGCAGTAAGCGCACACTCATCCGGGCCACTCTTCTCTTTACTGTGGCTACCTACAGCCGGGCACTCTTCCGCTGATTAGTAACTTCCTGGAGCATTCTACTACTTCAAGTGAGAATAGTTATGAAGTTTGGATCAACTGTGCATGGACACATTTATGTAAGACAGCTGTAGGAAGGATTTTCTGGATGTTGAATTCAGCTTGCTATTCAAAGGCCTGAGATCCAGGACCTCTTTGACAGCATTCGCCAAAATACTGTCAGCTTCTTGTGCAATAACCAAGATGCAGGCAGACATCTGAGACATCAATGTATAGATAAGATGTTGCTGTAGATAGCAAGGGTACTGTAAATAGGTACACAAAAACAGGGAACCCAGGGCCAAGGAGAAATCATACAGAAGAAGTTACACCTGAATTGAAACAGAATCAGAAGCTGGAAATCAGACTTCACATTACAGAGGAGAACTTAAAACTATGAACTATGGGAAGGTCGACAGATGTAGAGGACCACTTAGCCTGAACTGACACAATCCATGAGAAGGATGTAGTTCATGTTCAGCATGCATTTGAAAACAACAGATGGGAAACAAACACCTATACTGCAAAAAACAAGGACAACAAATCAGACCGCCTGTATTTACATTCAACTACTGCGTTCTGTATTGAGCAAAATTTAAAGGCTTCTAAATCAAGCCAAGAATCCTAAAAAAAAAAAATAGGGAAACTAGACTTCTTTGTATGAAATGATAATCCAGATGTAACAGACATCTCATGGAAACAGCAGAAGGATAATTAATAATACATGGTGTTGGCAGGTACGAACATCACAGGAATATCAGAATGAGATGTACAAGCAAAAGACCAGCTTTCTATGCGAAGTGTAGTATCAAGTCACAGAGCATAAAAACAATGACTGAACACACCTACATAGTCCATTTGGTGGAACCCTAAAAGAAGCTGTATAAAAGCAGTCTTCAAGTATGCATACTTCAAGTGAGCAACCTAAAAGCAGTTAAAAAAAGAAAAGAAGTGTGTTTATGGAGGTCAACACTGAACCACATTTGAAAAAGGTAGTCCATCTGTGGCTCTTCAGAAAAGGAGGTCATCATAGGAAAATGTGAGCACATAAACAGTGAAAGGCTTGTTCATTTAAGAACAGGAAAGCCTACCACATGCCAGACTTAAAGAGTGAGTTAGGCTGAAAAGAATCTGAAGAGCACCTTGCAAAGGATGCCTTACCAGACAGTAAAAGATCTTTACATCACAATTGCAAGCCAGATATGCAATTAGTGGGACCTGAATGGGTAGGAAAAAAGAGCCTTAGAAAAAGTTACTGAATTCCTTGTGCCAATCTCTGCTGCTGAAGGTGTTGGGTAGATCCCCCTACTCAGTTCCATCATCTACAGCAGACAGGACAGAAGAGCTAGATGAATTTGAGGCAAATATAAAAGTACTAGATCAAGAAGGTAAGTCAGATGTTAACAAACCACCAAGACGGGACAGAGTAAGCTGAGAAATGTGAAGGAATACTAACATGAAACTATGGAGACAGTGGTCTGGGTGTTTACCATGTTATTAATATCAGCCACTCATTACTCTCATCAACAAAGGGCTCTAGCAGAGGTCTTGGCAACTGCAGATCAGTTAGTCTGATGTTCCTTTCCTGTTGAGGTGGTAGAGTCTTATTGTACATATTATGCCTTACATAAACTTGCTGGGTACATTATAAAACACCATCAGTTCAAATAGACATGGCTTCTACAAAGGGAAATTTTGACTCATTTCAGGTTTCAACGAGACTGACACTAAAGAGAGATAAAGAGAATGAATGGACATAACGTATTCTGAATTTCAGAAAGTACTTGACTAGGTCTTAAGTCGAATATTATTAATAAAACTAAGTCATTATGTCATTGAATGTCAGCTTCACAGACCAAAAGCTCTTTAAAATGATAAGCAGGCAAAGGGCAGAGATCAGCAGTCACCTTTTGTGACAAAGAAAAGTTCGTAGAGGGTTTCTTCACATATCAATATTAGAACAAGCTTTATTTACTATCTTTTTTTATCAATGAAATCTGTAAAGGGGACTGCAAAGTTAAATCTCAAGTTGTAAAGATGCTACTAAGCATTGTGGAAAATCTAAGGCTGTGCTGACAGCAAGGAACTCTGGAAGAGCCCTGCCAAATACTGGGAAAAGGTAGCAGGAAAACTTAATCACAGATAAATGTAAGATAATACACCTAGAAAAGAAATACTGAAATTAGAGGACATGTAAGAGAATCAAAGAGTTGGAACAACTACCTTCTGAGAAAACACTAAAAATACTTGGGCACTTCAGCTTGGAGAGGAAAAGACTAAGGACAGAGAGGACTGAGATTTGCAAAATCAGCAAGGTGGTGGATAATATAAATCGGAGAACTGTTATTTCCTAAACCTTGCAATAATGGAACTAGGGAACATCCACTGACAGTAACAGATTTTTATTATTTTTTTTTTTTTTTTTAATGGAAACGGTCCTATAGTTAGCAGACTTCTGGAACGTGTTGCCACAGGGGTCTGGTAAAGCAAACGTTGTCAGAAGGTTAAAGAACAAAAAACAGTCCTATGCATTCATAGGACAGTTGCAGAAACAAAAAATAAATGTAGCATGAAAAAATGTGCTCTACAACATAACTCATAAAACACCTCAAGATGACACAGTGCATGTATGAGGAAATAAATGGACCAAGAAGTGCTAAGGTTCACATGCTTTCTCCAAAATGCATATCCTATGGCCACTACTGGAGACAGACCTCTGCACTAGATGAACCCCTTGGCTGAGCCACCGAGATATTTTTAATGTTTTAATGAGGGGAAAAACACTGCAAGGTAGATATGAAGATACGTAGCATCAAATACCACACATTCTGAATCTTCTTGTATATACAGACCATATGATTTTGTTCATTTTATCAAATGCTACACAGTGTACAGTGGGAAAACCGGCATGGGAGGGTGTTCCTAAACACTTCCCCCCGCCTCTTACAGTGACCAATACAGGCAAAGGGAAGATACAAAGTGAAGCAAGATGGGTTAGTGACTAGGGCTTACCCCTTTTCCTACTGAGAAGAAAAGCCTGGAATCAGTTACTGTGTCTCAACAATAAGTACAAAGCCTCTCAGCAAACGCTTACCATGGTTCAGCAGTGGATACTTACAGTTTCCTCTTTCTCACACTGAACAAAAGGTGGCGGTGACCTTAACACTCAGGTACAATAGCTGTGCCACACTACAAGATACACCACATAGGGAGGTATTTCTAAAACCACCTTCTCTCTTCCCATGCGTTCAAAGCATTACCACTGCTTGCCTTAAATAAATCTACACAGAACAGTACTCTTTGCAGGCAACAAGGGAAAAAGAGGCAAAGAAATGCACCAAGAACAGATATTAACTGTTTGCAAGGACATTATGCAAAATACAAGGTAGCTACCCAAACATGTCCTCAGTCAGCACATTAAAGAACGTTTTAGTCTTAAGTGAAAACAAACATCCTGACTCTTGGGCTGTAAGAATTTTTCATATTGGTTTAGATGCATTCAGAAAACATGATACGGTTATGGACTAAAGAACCGACATTCAAAAGTCATATACTCAACGTTTATTTAAAACTAGTCCCTCATGCTTTCTACCGTCACCATTAGTACTACTTATTACAGGATCCTGTTCAACCTTATGGACAGTTAAATCTTGTCGCTATCAGGGGTTTCAAAAGAAAACTATTTTCCCATGGAACATCCAAAATCTTCACACAAAAACTAATTTCTCAATTTCAATTTCCAGCTCCACTGTTGTTTAAGCCAATACAGAGAAAAACAAAGATCTGTCAGTTTTTGCCAATTTAAAACATACATCAGTGGTAACCACATTATTGGATGTCTGCTTTTTAAAGTGTTATACATCTAAATAACGGGGTGATTCTCCCCCTCTACTCTGCCCTGGCGAGACCCCACCTGGAGTACTGTGTCCAGTTCTGGAGCCCCCAACATAAGAAAAACATGGACCAGTTGGAGAAGGTCCAGAGGAGGCCACGAAGATGATCAGAGGGCTGGAGCACCTCTGCTGTGAGGACAGGCTGAGAGAGTTGGGGCTGTTCAGCCTGCAGAAGAGGAGGCTCCGGGGAGACCAGCGAGCGGCCTTCCCGTACCTCAAGGGGGCCTATAAGAAAGATGGGGAGAGGCTGTTCAGTAGGGCCTGTTGTGACAGGACGAGGGGTAATGGTTTTAAAATAGAGGGAGGTAGATTTAGATTGGATATTAGGAAAAAATTTTTTACAATGTGAGTTGTAGAACACTGGCACAGGTTGCCCAGAGAGGTGGTGGAAGCCCCATCCCTGGAAACGCTCAAGGCCAGGCTGGATGAGGCTCTGAGCAACCTGATCTAGTCAGGGATGTCCCTGCTCCTTGCAGGGGGATTGGACTAGACGACCTTTGAAGGTCCCTTCCAACTCTAACCGTTCTATGATTCTAACTACAGAGTAAGCTCTTAGATGCACATTTACACACACAGATTTCCTCCTTTGAATCATATATACATTTACTGATCTTGAAAAAGGCTTTAATAAAAGCATGCGACAAATTTCAAAAACCAAATGTTGCATACTAATATCCTAGTGAAAAAAAAAAAAAAAAAATCGCTCCTCTCAAGAAGAAACATTAACTCTCTATATATTGATACCCTCTGTTTGTGAAAAGAATATCATAATTCTTACCCTGAGCCTGGAGCTTTCTTAAAAGCTTGGCGTCAGTGTTGTCTAGAAATTCAGTGCTACCAACATTTGGAGGTCGGCCTTTGCGTCGTCTCATCCTTGAGTCCTCTCTAGAGTGCTGTCTGTCTGGATTTGGTGGTCGTCCCCTACGCCCTTCCATAGCTCTGATACGGGGAATTACTTCCTCTTCCTTCAGAAGACACCACTGCAGACCCTTTCAATTGACACATTTCAAAGATAGGTATTACAAACACACATTAAAAA
Source organism: Chlamydotis macqueenii (assembly GCF_036417535.1). NCBI lineage: Eukaryota > Metazoa > Chordata > Aves > Otidiformes > Otididae > Chlamydotis > Chlamydotis macqueenii. Next base: position 337,326 of record NC_141561.1, on the reverse strand, counting down.
AAGGAAAAATAAATCTAAGACACTTGAGAACATGAAGATTTATCATGCCGCCCGCCCCCCGTAAGTTTTATATATGCAAGAGCTGTGATGTACGATCTGGGTAGTACAATGTTTTGAGGATGCACAGAAGCTACGTATCGAGAGCTTATCACTAAAAACTACTCTGCTTTCACAGAATCCACTGCTCTATGTGAGTGAAAAAAAATGTGTCAGGCAATGAGTCACTGTCTTCCAACTGTTGGCATTTACAGAAATTTTGACATACATAATGAGCAAATGCAGTAGTGTATTTTCAAATACTGCCTTCTGGAGTATTGAAGATCTCAACAACTGAGTTGAAAAAACAAAGACTCATTTTAGTCTTGAGGCTTTACTTAGTAAAATTTAATTCTCCCCTCATCATATAATCACAGAACGGCTTTGGGTTGGGAAATATCTTATAAGCCCATCGAGTACCAACCACCCTGCCCTTGGCAGGGACACCTTCCACCAGACCAGGTCACCACTACAAGAAAATTAAGTTCTGTGCCAACTTAAAGGAATCAAGAGCTTGTAACATTTAAGAATCCATCTATATGAACTAAAAGTTACGTTACCTACATTCGCTAACTAAACAAAGTATGAAGCAATACATTCAGCCCTTTCTTTTGCTGTTACTGGTTTTTTTGGTGGAATTTCAAAAACAAATAGTATTTTGTTAACACAAATACCCAAGTCCTCACACAGAAACAGCTTTACTTTAACTGATAAAAAGCAGTGTTTATTGCATCTACTGAGCAGGACAGTAGCACAGTATCTGATCGTGTTTGATTTAACATGAGTACTTCAAAATTGTAAAATCTTTTACCATTTTCTTAAGTTTTTGAAAAATGCAGGGGAAAAAAATGTAAGCTAAGTATCCTTTGTGACTATTCCATAATTTGCCTTAAAAAGGTTGTAAAATATTCTGAAGATGTCTGCTAAAGCAAGAATGAATGTTGGTAACTTGTAAAACACATTAATTAAATATCTGTTCAGAAAAAGATACATTTGCATTATCAAACTTTTCACATTTATATGTAAATAAATACTGAAATAAAATTTCCTGTACTCTAAAATATATTTTATATTTACTTATTCTGACAATTTATCTTTTAATTCTTTCTGCTTGTTCTTCATAATTACAAATGCTTAATAGGAGTTGTCAAAAAGAAACGGCATTTTACTAATGAAACATTCAGATTCCAAGAAAGTTATCAGCATTTGCAAAGATACTGATAAAAAGTAAAAAAAAAACAAAAAAACAAACCAAAACTGATGAACATTCTGAATCACTCCCAGTTAAGACCATCCCAAGAGTATCTCTCACACTTAGTTTACAGACATGGGCTTTGTTATTACCCATGCTCCTAAAAACAAGCTGTTCAGAATCACGATCCTATCTCTATGTGTACAATGCACTAAGGACTTTTTAATCCAAAATAGTTACCTCTACCACTTAAACAGAAGTTAATTCATTTTCTATCTTTAAGAGTACTACTAAGGCTTGCATTTCACTGTCTAGTACCTGACTTACAATTTCTCACAGGTTCAGTCCATCGAGCAACATAAGTTAGATTTCAAACTGTACTAGCACCTACATCAACCTCCAACCTAGGAAATCTTATCCCATAAACTGCAAGTGTCAGAGGAAAGAGGGGTGGGGAAGGCAAATTAGAATTCCAAGAAAAGCAGGAGAAGCAGACATAGTTCAAGAAGTACCTTAGTTCGGCAAGGGATATCCACTTTTGCTCTGTATTTGTCTTTTTTATGATTAACGATAAACACGTGGAAAAGACAGAGGTCTACAAGATCATTAGTGCCAGAGAGACTATGGATTCATATTAAATTTTCCTAATGCCTCCCAAAAGAGAAACTAGAGGCCATCAAATGAAGCTAGCAGCAGGTGTAATAAGCAACAGGAGCTGGCATTTCAAGGAATGGGGAGAAGGCTGTTTAATGCCCTGCCAAAACACATTGTGGATGCAATAAGTCTCTACAAGTTTAAGAGATAAAAATAGTCCAGAACAGATCCATTGAGGGTTAAGCAGGAGTCAATTGACCACCTATATTTTGTGCTCAGATATCTTTTAAAATCTGACCAAAATACAATTCTAATAAAAGAACATACACTCTGATATTCTGTGGATTTTCAGTATTCCGGGGGGGGGGGGGTGGGGGGGTGGGGGTGGGGGGGTGGGGTGGGTAAAGAGTTGTGCGCCAACAGAGGAGAATGAGAAGCTTTTATAAAATCTAAGCTTCACTACAGAAACATTAGAAAAAAAATGGAACAGAGCTGCATGAAGTGTCATGTTTTCCCTAACTACACAATGAGCATGGGAAGGGAAGGCTGAGAGAGCTGGGACTGTGCAGCCTGGAGAAGAGGAGGCTCAGGGGAATCTCGCCAATGCATACAAATACCTAAAGGGAAGGTGCAAAGAAAATGGAGCCACGCTCTTCTCAGAAGTGCCCAGTGACAGGACAAGAGGCAACGGGCACAAACTGAAACACAGGAGGTTCCCTCTGCACATCGGGAAACAGTTTCTCATCATGAGGGTGGCTGAGAGCTGGACCAGGTTGCCCAGGGAGGTTGTGGTGTCTCCCATCTTAAGAGAGTTTCAACAGCTGTCTGGACATGGTCCTGGCTAATGGGCTCTAGGTGACCTGAGGGGTCGGGGGGTTTGGACAAGGTGACCTCCAGAGGTCCCTTCCAACCTCAATCATTCTGTGATTCTGTGATGGATACTCTTGCTGGTAATCAAAACCAGCAAGATGCATTCTTAGGGCACAGCTCAGGTATTACTCCACAACACACTCTTCCACTTACTACTTCATGCAGTATTCCTAACCATATTACTCGAACTTATAAGGACCCATGCCCTCTCCATCACCCCAAATCACATTCACACACTTTCTAAGCCGTTACAGTTTAAAGCCTCCATGTCCTGCATTTCTTCATTTGCCAAACTTCAAACATTCCTCTGACACTACTATCTCATGGCCCACTTCTGCCAGATATGCTTTTCTATTAAAGCTGTTATTAATTGCTTTTAATAACCCATAATATCTGGTTGCTTGTGTATCAGAAGAGAGAAACACAGGCCCCATCAGAAGCAGGTAATCCATGTATTTTTGGCTTGCTATACATAATTCTTCAGCATAATCGATTTAGCCCTTAGATAATTTTCTTCAAATCTTGTTCCATCTTTGAGCTTTGTGACACTTACCCAACCACTTTGGGTGCATGCTGCATATCTCAATATATGACAAAAATATATAATGAAGAAAGGGAAGGGTAACCACAAAAGCCTCTACAGAACAATCGAAAATACAGCAAAAGCGGAAATAAAATTCCTGGAATTCATCTCCAGACATCCATGAAGATATGATTATCACATATTATTTTGAAGCTGGACAATTAAAAATATTTCAGTAAAAAGGGTGCAAATTCTCTTCATGACATACTGTTTTACTAAGTGCATGTTATAAGTCTGAGTGTAGTGCAACTGTTTATATCATGATCTTCTCATTCAAAATCTCATACACAATATGTAAATACATTTTAGCACTTCTGAAATGGTTGCTCTCATTGTCATGTCCCTCTGCCCCCCTTTTTTAACAAGAAAACTTTTCCTGTGCCTAACCATGTCTCAATGGAACCTACCACAAACTATACAAGTAGGAACCACAGTGAAATGTACAGTAACTTAACATTTGTCGTAGTTCAGCCCCGATCGGGACCAGACTAAGCAGTCTCTCTCTCACTCCTCCACCCTCCCACAGAACAGGGAGAGATGATATAAGAAAAACGGCTCAATGTTTGAGATAAGGACGGGGAGAAATCCTTAAAGTTACCATTACGGGGAAAACTATTCATTTATTACTATTCATTTATTATTTAAAATCAAAGCAGGATAATGAGACAGAGAACAAGATAACTTCCCCCCACGCTCCCTCTTCCCAAGCTTAACATTATCTCTACCACCTTCTTCCCCCGAGCGGCACAGGGGGAAGAGGGAATGGGGGTTATGGTCAGTCCATCACACGTCGCTTTACACTGCTCCTTCCTCCTCAGGGGAAGAACTCCTCACAGTCCTCCCCTGCTCCAGCGTAGGCTCCCCTCCCATGGGCTGGACTCCTTCGTGAAACTGCTCCGGCGTGGGTCATCTCTTCCTCAGAGTGCAGTCCCTCCAGAACAACTGGCCCAGCGGGCCCCCCACGGGCCACAGCCTCCTTCAGGCACCCACGGGGCCTCCACAGGCTGCAAGGGGATCTCTGCTCCTCCGTGGCCTCCATGGGCTGCAGGGGCACAGCCGGCCTCACCACAGGCTGCAGGGGAATCTTGGCCAGGAGCCGTATTACTCCTCCCCCTTCCTTCTTCACTGACTTTGGCGTCTGCAGCCGTTCCTCTCACAGAAATCCTTCACAACAGGCTGGCACAGACCTCTCAGGATCTCTTCACATCTCATCTCCTCTCCACTTCTTGCAGTCGGTCGCCCGGCGGGAGGCCAGAGGGTGAGGGCCGCAAGGCCCACAAGGCTCGCGCCTCCCCCTCTCTGCCCTCGCTCAGCTGCTTCACATCTTCAGGGGTGGTGGGTTTTGTTTGTTTGTTTGTTTCCTGTTTTTCCCCTTCTTAAATACGTTATCGCAGAGGTGTTATCAGGGAACATTCTGTTACCAATTGGCTCAGCCCTGGCCGGCAGCAGGTCCACCCTAGGCCCAGCCGAGTCCACTGGACAAAGGGGAGCGACTTCCAGCAGTTTCCTACAGCAGCTGCCACCATAGCCCCTCTCAGTAAATAAAACCAGGACAACATTCATATTGCTGACCTTGCCTACAGAAACCTGCCCTTCCCGATATCTTCCTTCTGAAGTTTTATAGTATCAAAGAAGGGCAAAATCTGCGAAACACCGCATGAATTGAAGGGAGAAGAGGTAACTACAGAGGGGAACAAAACTGATGAAGTAATATGGGCAGCAGACACAGAGAACGTAACAGGGTAAGAAGAGAGCAGATATCCCGGCATTATATTACGTTCACAATATAAGGAATTATTCGATTCAAGCTATTCAGGTACATAACGAAGTTCACAGCTACATGAATTTGTAACTGTTCTATGAAGGCCAAACATGAAGAAGGTTTAGCAATGTTTTACCCTCTAAGCCAGGAATCAGGAAGCACCACCTAGACATAGCTGCTTACTACGAACTCAGTCTTCATAGCTTTCAAATTTATACTATGTAAACGTTACGTATTTCTACAGCATATCACAAGGACATAAGGCTTAACTAGAGTCTGAATTCAACACTGCCCAGAGTGTGATGTCGGCCCACATTCCTGTAGTAATGTATTTAGGATACTTATCTTTTAAAGAAGAAAATACATTCATTGACAGAAGTCCAAACACTTTCGTGCACATCCTGAAGAAACGGCAACGTGACCAAAATACAGTAACACAGTACGGCACGTAGTATTAATTTCCTTAAAATTCTAATTTAACTTATCCTTGTGTGGTTTATCTAGACAAAGTCTAACAGCTCTACCACTGTAAAGCATAACTCAGCACTCCTTCTCATAAAAATCTCATGCTTCAGGAAGCTTAGACGGTATTCTCAACACAGGAAACTCTTGTATTTAAACATGTATTTTTATATATATATATATATATATATATATATAATATATATATATATAAAATGCATATAAATACGTGAAAAAGAGTGATTTAATGCATACACATATATTATTATCAATATTAGGTTTAGACAGTAAAGGAAAAAACAGAGTTTTAGTCAGAAATATCTGAACACTGACCAATAAAAAACAGGTAGCTCAGACTTCTTTCCTAGCAGACAAATCCAGGCTCAAGAGCTGATCATAAGGCATGCTGAACTCCTGCAACCTCCTAATAAAATCACTGAGAGGAGCAGTTTTCAATACTGCCCAGGATCAAGCTCTCAGCATCTCAATATAAGAAATATGCACAATTTTTAGAAAGAATTAGCTAAAAACAGGCAATGTTTCAGATTGTAGCAAAAATTACTTCACCTAAATTTAAGTTAATGTTCCTTGGATCAAAGACTTTATTTTTTCAAAAGTGGATACCTGCGGTCCATCTCTGGCTTCATAGAAGTCACCCACTCCTATTTTTGCACTGAAGCTGAAATTGTCCCTTGAGATATCCATTATTCCATTTCTGCTGAGATACTGAAAAAACCACATATTTTTCCACTTCAGCTTGTAAATAATTACAACTCAGCTTTGATGTACAGCTAACTTTGTGAGTGTAATGTTTTGCATATTCTATCAAAGGGATATGCATTTATAGGAGATCAAATCAGTAAGAGTGAGATACATTACACCTCACATCAGGACGAGGGGTAACGGTTTTAACAGAGGGAGGCAGACCCAGATTAGGTATTAGGAAAACATTTTTTACACTCAGGGTGGTAGAACACTGGCACAGGTTGCCCAGAGAGGTGGCTGATCCCCCAGTCCCTGGAAACATTCAAGGCGCTCTGAGGAAGCATTGGACAGGGCTCTGAGCAACCTGATCTGGCTGGAAATGTCCCTGCTCCTTGCAAGGGGGTTGGGACTAGATAGCCTTGGAAGGTCCCTTCCAACCCTAACTATTCTATGATGCTGTGATTCTACAGTTTGAAATAAGTGTCTTTATTGAAGGGAAAAAAATGGCATTTTTTTCATTGCAAGCATGCTTAGTAGCTTTAGAACACAGAAGTCAAAAAAAGGAAGGTACCTTTACTACTTCAGGATATTGTCTCAGCTTCTTTCCACAAGGTGCAAAATATGCTACTTCTCCTTGAAGACGACCACCGAAGTTTCTTATTCGAGTTTCTCTTTGCCAGCTAGAGTAATATGAAATAGTTGCATACAACAGTACACTTTTTAAAAAACAAGTAATGAATGTCAATTTAAGATTTTTTTACATAAAAGAAAAAAGGTACATATCTAAAATGTGAAAAGGTTATCTTAAATCAAATAGGCAAAACCAGAAATTGTTATTATGTAGACTGTCCAAACCCTGACTATATATGGACTTAGTTATATCAAGCTACTTACATATTACCAGATTTTAAACTGCTTAAAACTATATCTCAGGGAGTTATCTGGAGTCTATACTGGCTTAGATTTAACCATCAGGATTCATTCCCAGTGGAAAAACTGCTAAGAGACAGGTCATGCTTGCAAAAGAGCAAATTTGATGTAAAAAAATTAACACATGAAATATGCTGACATTTTTAAACAGACTAACGGTCACTGTGAGTTGGAAATCTAAATTGTTGAAGCTCTTTCCTCAATATTCAGCCTCAAAACTTTTGAAACTGTCATATCTTTACAAATTGACTTTTGAAGGTATTATCTCCCTTTGAGGAATATCAAGTACATACATAACCTACCCGAATTCGAGAGGAACACGCAACTCCCGTTCATCTGTTACTCTTCGTCTTTTCGAAATACCTAAAACAGAATTTTTGATTACATCTAATAGAATTTCCAAAATGAAAACATGTGGCTAAAATACACTTTTTATCCTTATATCCCTAACCCAAAAGAGAAATCATTTTTAAATTTTAGCCATCACATACCTCGAGTACCAAGAAAATTAATTTAACTTTTTCTGAAATACACTTTCCTCTAAGTTTCCTTTAATCCCTTCTTCTAAAATTGTAAACAGAAGAAAACCTAATTATGCTAAACTGAATCGCTTGTTCTGTTTGGCTCTCAGATATTGCTAACATAATTTCTTGCACATCTGTATTTCTATACTAGACAGTATTTAACTTTTTTCAGAACAGAAGATGAAAATGAAAACATCCTTTACTTTAAAAAGCCATACTTTATACTCTTATGTAGATTTTGGTCAACTGCCAAATGCAGAAAATTTTCAGGATTATTCCAGTTTTTCAAAGTTCAAACAAATGTTGTGTTTGGTGCTAGTCAAGAGACTGAATCAATAATATGACAAGAGACATTGCCAAATGTGGAGTTTTAGGAGTGACGAAGTCTGACACTTTTCTCAGGTCTCTTTAAGACAGCCGAAGGACATTAACTATGTATACAGACAAACTGCTGGAATACGCATTTCTCAAAAAGGTAGTTCGGACCTCGTGTAAGGAATCGTATCTCTTCCCTGTAGAAACAGACCTGAGAGAGCATCATTAAAAGACTGAACCCTTGAAACTTGCTCCAACTGCTTATAGGCAGAAGGAGTGTCATACAGCGCAACCGCACCGGTTTCCAACTGAGAAGCCTGCATGATCTGGAAGCAACTGCTAAGAGTCCTCTACAGAAAGCACGGAAGAACTGCTCATGCTTGGATGCCAGACTGCCTGGACACACATCTGCAGTCTTAAACGAACCTGACTGACTATTACTTTACTTCTCATAGAGTGGAAGGAGGGAGACTGCTTGTCCAAATACAAGTGAATCGAAAAAAATCAGTTGTCCAGTGAAAAAACAGATACAGAGAAGAGACACAAGACCTCTTCAGTAACTGAACAGGCGTAAGTATAATGAAGACAAAAATATTTTCATTGTATTACAGCGGTTCTTACTCGGAAAAAGTATTACATCTAAAACAAGGACACAAAACTAAATTATTCTCCCTTCCACCTCCATAAGCAGACAAAAATCCACCATCAGCCTTTTCAAAGCATCATAAATCAACACAGATTCCTGAGTGAAAAAAAAATCAGTGCTTCCAAGTGTCTGTGATGATATGTAATGAAATTCCTATTTCACTGAATCCCAATATAAAAAAAAATTACGAGTGGATGTCCCCATTTAAAATCTACTTATTTGCATGTTAACTAAATATCAAGTTTCTAATTCAAAGTAGTAAATATGCAATTTGATTTAATTGTTACCATGCAAATTGAGAAGTGTGACTTTCAAAAATGCATTCTTTTCTGTGGCCATAGTAATTGCTAAATCTTACAAACAAGGCATCAAATGCAGGATTATAAACACTACACAACATCAGGCAAATACTAAATGTTATTTTCATTAACCTTTTAAAAATAACTCCTTGTACATAATCCATAAATTCTACAGATAATTTTGAAAGAATAATGAATAAAGTCATGTTTTAACTAAATACAGTTATTAAATTGGTTGAGGAAGGGGCAGAAGTAGAAGATTCAGAATGCAAACTATAATGCATAGAAACTAGAAATAAATAAGAATAGCTAGTTTAAAGTAAAATGGCAAATAACAAAGACTAAATACCAAAGAGTTTTAATATAATAACTATGGCTATTTCATCCTACTTTCTCTCCAATAATTATGTAAGCTAAAATGTCCTGGACTAAGTGTAATGTTCAGGTCTTGAGAACTTGCAATTCTGCTGGCTGATCTTAATGTCTGTTGCAAACACCCGTGAAAAGACCACAGATTCACAGAATAGCTCAGGTTGGATGGGACTTCAAAAGATCACCAGGTCCAACCTTTCCTGGGAAAGGGAGCCTAGACGAGATTATCTAGCACCCTGTCCAACCGCATCTGGAAAACCTCCAGCGATGGGGACTCTACCACATCCCTAGGGAGGTTGATCCAGTCAATGACTGTTCTCACTGTAAAAAATTTCATTCTTATGTCAAGGTTATCACTGCATACCAGTGTCTAAACTACTTTTGTAACTACTTTTACAACACATGCCACTTAGATGTTACGTTGTGCTATAACAAAATACATTCAGATACCACAACGTGTACCTGGTGTAAGAGTAGACGGTGCTGTCCCAAGAAAAACTGCAGGCTGGGACTCGGAACATAAGGCAGCTGGCGCAGAGGCTGGGGTCTTTGCTACTTGGAGATTAAGTGGGGTGGAATGAGCTGCAAGACCAATGGAAGAGCTCTTCACAGAGGACAAAGTTTTATTCAGTTTCAGTGGAGATTTTTCTCCCTCGGTGTCCGTATCTGATTCATCTTGCTCTTTATCATCCTCATCATCTTCATCCTCAGAACCTTCTGTATCTGACTCAGAATTACTGTCAGACTCTGTTCAAAAAAAAAGGTGTGGCAAAAGGCACATTATGACTTCATAACTAATAGCAAAAACATTTAAGTTCTAACACTTGCAAAGTCTTTTGTCTTATTAAGTAAGAAGCTTTTTTGACTTCAGGGTTTTTTTGTAACATCTCTTGAGGTTGTAATTAACTACCTAAACTTTTAAATTACCACAAATATGACAGCATAAAATAATTCTGCATGCTAAGACACTGTTGTTTTGGATGGAATGCTTTGTTTTTCCATGAGGAGATGAGAGACAGAAGCTGCAGTATTTTAAGAGATTTTTTACCCTAGAATGAGCTACAGCTAAGACATCCTCTGTGTGCCAGGTAGTGGTTGAACACTACCACAGAAAGCACACTTCACAGGCTGTGAAATCTAGCATGAAGAGAAGCAAACAATAGAACTGGGTACAGGCTGAAAGGTATCAGAATTGGAGGTGTGGTGATCTGGGCAAAGGACGAGTTAAGAGACGGAGTAAAGGGTAGACAGGATAAGGAACTGAAGATAGGATACAACAGTGAGGAAAAAAGAGGATTAGTATAGGGTGTATGCATGAGAGGGGGAAAGAGAACGATGAAGGTGGAGCTGGACCCAAGCGATATCACCACACAGGGGATAAAGGAAAGACTGGGAATACACTCAACTCCTTAAAACAGGCCTTGTCTTTCTGAACTGCTTAAGAGCCTTTAAAATGGTAGTCTGAACACTCTCTGTGAACACCGCAACCCTTACCACTGTCCTGGTACTTTTCTCTCATCTTGCTCATTCTCTACTGTGCTCCTGAACGAAGTCTAGAAACATGCTTTCGTGCCACTCTTGACAATTTGAAGGCCTTTTGTTTAGTCCCTCTCTGGCTGGGGAAGCCTGTTCTGCAGATGAGCTCTGCTCGCCACAATAACTAACCATCAACCAGCCTATTCTCTCCATCCCCCTCCTGGATACCTTGCCACATAAACAGGACATGAGCTGCAGATTGGGTGATAGATTCCTCTGCAACAGCCTTTCCAGAAGACCGTGGAGCCATTTTACCAGGACAGCTGAAAGTATACTTGCCATATGACCAAGTATCAGAATACTCAAAACATGATTTTGGATGTGATACAATGAGGGAGTGGGAGAAAAGTGATACTTTACAGGATATCTGTAGGACACCATGCGGGGCATGCTGCCCCAAAATTTCCTACCCCTATTTTAAAATATATTGGGAAATGCACGTTTTCAACGCTCAAAAAAAAATAAAGTTTCTGCTTTTCCTATTAAAAAGATTAAACCACCTGATTGGCTATCATCAGAATCATCTTCATCGTCCTCTTCTTCATCTTCATCGTCGTCGTCATCATCATTTGAGTCGTCAGAGTCCTTACTGCTGAGGGCATCTGAGTCTACCCCTCTGAACTGCTCCACCACCAGTTTTGCAGAATGAAGGCGGTGCTGTGTTTTTACTGTATTTACTGCATTATTGCTGACTGGTTTATCCTTTCCTGAACCAGGTAACACAGGAGAGGTAGAGGGCATAACAAGTGTCCGGTTACCAGTTGGTTTTTTCCCACATGCACTCAAGTTTACTGGCAAAGAAAAGGGGGCACTACTAGAAATGGCTACACTTTCATTGATCTTGGTCTGGGATTTCAGTTTCGTAGTAAGTGCAAGAGGAGCCTCCTGGATGACGCTCTGAATAACTCCATTGGGTTGGTGATTACCTAAAAGTGCATTTGTCAGGAATGGATTAGAATGGTTGTTTTCCAAGGAGGTGAGTTTTTGATGAGCTGGTGAACTAGGTGTTGGTTTAGGGCTTGACAAAGCTGCAATAACCTTCTTCAGGTTCTTAGATGATTCCTGTTTCTTTAGCTGTGCTGCTGGGAATGTCTGTTTATACTGTTCCTAAAGAAATAAGAAGACAGAGGAATAAAATGCTGATTTTTTTTTTTTTAAAGTACTCAGGCAGATCTTAAACATCTCCTCAGCTACTTTCAGTAGGTCAAAAGTAGGTGCTAGCTATAACAGAAGAGATGAGTATCTACAAGTTATGTTTAGTCTCTCTCATGATTTTCACTGTAAATCAAGTAGGAAAAGACAAACTGAACTCAAGATGAAGCTGATCTAATTATGTAGGGAAGCTTTTTCACTTGCTACATTGCTCTTGACAGTGATTTTCATAAAGACATTAAGCATCTTGAAAAAAGTTTTTAAAAAGAGACTACTTACGTACTGGCATAAGAAAAATCCGGCTTTTTACTCATTTCAGCATATAAAATCTCATTAGTGAATGTAAAACTAGTTTTAGTAATTTGTCCGTTCTAAAGCACAAGATAGAAAGCACTCACCATAGAAAAATTTTATTAAAAAAACTCATGGGGGAAAAAGGTATTACTCAGAAGTACGGTGATGCTAGGTTTTTTAATTCTGAAAAAGCAGTACTTGCAAGTTCTTAAGGTAAAACTTAATCAGTAGTAGCTCAGAAATGCATGTAAGGCTTACACTGTCTTTAGTCTCAAGACTCTTCCAAGGAAAAAGAAAATACATCATCTTTGATGGAAAAAAAAAATGGAATTAAGATGATACATTTCAAATCACATCTAAAATATTAAGTCAAATACAATACATTCTTGAACTACTAACATTTAAAACTGAATATGAAATTATGAAAACCTATAAAATAATTATTCACACAGTGCCTGTTTCCAGTTAAAGTTTTAAAGGTATGAAATCACTAAATGGGTGATGTATCATCAGATAACCTAAATAACCTAAATTTGACAGCAAAAGCCTCTTCCAATGGCAAAGATATGTTTCCATGATTATAATTTAGTTAACCATTTCAGGTAAATGACTAGCTTATTTAAGATTTATGAAGTAACTAGTAGTTAATTGTAAAAACAGTGTTTCTCTTCTGGCCTAGGAATAAAAGCTATGTGATAAAAATATTTTTCAGTCTTCATTGAGTACTGTCAGTTAGCTGAGAATCATAGCTCAGTTTACTATTCATCACTACTACTTAGTTTAAAACAAAGTTTGTTTTTAATAATGAAACTTGCCTTAGCAAATGTACTTTTAAACATATTTATTTATATACTTATAAAGCCTCAACATTTCTAATATGCAAGATGTTTTTTCTCCTCTAATCCCCATTCAAATCTAACTGAATAGAAGTTATAAAAATTCATCACTAACCACCATAATCACTATTAACAAAACAAATAAACTGAGACTCTACAAATAATTTTTGAAAGCTACAGCACTGTTAAGACAGACACAAGTAAACATATTGTAAAGTCCTCACCATTAAAAAAAGATCAAATTTATTGCAATGGCCATACTGAGTTTTAATAGCTATCAGTGCATGAATATCCTTTTGTCTTTAAAGAGTAAACAAAATCCAAGATTAAATTGAACATTTTTTTTAAAAAAAATGCTTTTGTTTAGAATCATGATTAGAATTACTTTGACTAAAAGCTATCTGACTTGAAACAAAGCAAAGCCATGCTTACACAGTAGATATGGAAAGTATTAAATCTGCATCCTGACTGAATCTAGGAGAAGCACGGGAAAAATATCCAGGCCACACAATTTACCCATGAGTACTTTTCTTATTTTGATATTGATTTTAGCCACTCATTTTCCTTAAGAGATGCATAACCATGTACCCATTACTCTGACCAGTACACTGATTGCTTTCAACAGAGCTGTGAAGTTCCACTATGTGATGAGCATGAAACCCAAGTCTGGCACTATGTGACAGTAAGTTGCGTATATGACCACATCTCTAAAATTAAATTCACTGCTCTTTAAAAAGAAAAAACCAAACAACAAAAAACCAATCAACAAAACTACCAACCACCACAGTTCAGAACATATACTACCCACACAATTTAGTTTACATCATTCAGAAATATGCATTAACTCTAAAAACACGTCAAAAAAACCTAAGATATTAAAATAAACACACATGTGATTTTAAAATATTATATTTAAAAGAGGTTGATAGCACAATGTTGCATCTCACTAAGCAGGCAAGGCAAGTCACAAGCAATCAAAAACCCAGTGATTTTTTCACTCACCCGTTTTGATCTTACATCGCTGGTCACAGAGATAGATTCTTCAGAGGTATTTTTATTCCCTGCTTTGAGTAGATCAGGGGAAGGAACAATGAGTTTTAAATAGGTTTCCTTTTTGGCTTGAGATACCAAAGACAAAGGTTTCACATTGGGAACCAATCCCGTAGACTGTATTACACTTGTGTGTTTGTTCACAGATTCCTCCTTTGCCTGAGAGCTTTGGAAAATAAACGGAAGCTGCTGTGACAAAACCTGAGGCTGCTTCTGCTGGGACTGGAATGACGAGTGAGTCTGGGAATCAGACACAAGAGGTATCTGCTGGTGTGTTCTCTTTTCTTGGGCCTTTTCATGCTGTTTTTGTCCATCAGTTTTCATATCTGTAACACCACTATGCATTAGCACCTGCAAAATACGAACGTTCATATTAAGTCAGTTAAAGGTCCTTTTAAAAAAAAGGTACATCATCAGTCCCCATTAAGCAATTACACTACTCCTGGCAAGGGATGAACAATAATAGTTTTTGAATCACTCCTGTCATATATTTATTGTTATGTTGGGTTTTCTTCCTCCCCAGATAGTTTCAACATGTGAAGACAATGCTTAGAAGAGAAGGAGTACTAAACCATGGTTACTTTTAAATGAATTTTTGACCATACACCTAACAGGATACCCAAGGTTCCAATTTTGTTCTTCTACTGGCTACCAGGAAAAGTAATCAGTCTACTAGGAGAAAAACAACCGCCAAAGCAATATGCATAGAAAGATATATTTCCAATACACTATCAGCACTTAACTTCTTCGTATTTCCCAGCTTATACCAACTGTTAAACTCCTAGCCCATAAAGAAGAACAAAACACACACAAAAGGAGGTACGTACACAAAAGGAGGCAAAAACCTCCCAGAAAACCCTGAAGCAAAACAAAAAAGAATATTCCTAGCATTCATTAACACGTAGTTAAATAATTGCTCATCGGCATGAACGCGAACAGGTCAATTTTTAACAAGCAGCATTTAGTACAAGACTCTGAGCAGCAGAGCAAGGTGTCATACCTTGTTCTTGTTTTTGTGATGTGCATCATTTTCAGAATCAGATTCATCATCTTCACTCTCTTCAGCACTCTGGTCCTCCTCATCCTCTTCCTCTTCATCATCCTCTAGATCATCAGAGTCACTACTGCTTATGCCTTCACTTGAAGTGTCTGAAGAGGAGCCCGAATCACTGTCGCTGTTACTAGAGCTTTCCACTGCTTTTTTTCTGGGCTTCTACCAGGAAGATGAATGCTCTGTTAATGGTTCAGCCTTAATCTGTCATATCATCTTATTATTATTTATAATCTTTAGAGCAAAACACAGAATTTGGAGTAAAGTGATCTGCAATCCTTGAATACAACTGACTGTCCTTGCAGAAGACTAAAAAGAACGAAGTGCTTCACAGGAAGATGAAAATTAAAAACTGGTCACAAGGTTCTACTAAAGTATTTTTCTGAACACATGCACTGGCAGAACAGTTGGCATGATTACATTTGAAAGCAATATATCAAATTTCAGCCTGGAAAAATAAGTCTGGAATTCAGGTCTAGCAAACCTTCACAGAATGTACCACTTCCAACAAAAAGCTTTATTGCAAACTATCATAGAAAGAACACCACATACCAGATTCATTAATACATTTCAGTGACACATTCATTTAACCACATTGCTTAACTTGCAATTTCACAGTACGCACTGTTCAGCAACGTAAGGTGTTGAGGACTGAAAAAAAATATACTCATCAAATCGCTTGAAATCTAAAAAAATGGACTAAAATCTGCTGAAATACTCTCAAAACTCTATTATATTTAAATTCTTGGCAAGAACAAACTGGTAGACCAGAACGGGAAAGTAAAAGCAGGAGCACACTGGAACACAGAAAAGGAAGAAAGGCATAAAAAGCACAGGAATTCCAAAATTTTGACACCGCAAGACCAGTTTAAACTGCAATGGATGAGGGAAGTTAGCTTTCTGGGGAGCTAACTAAAATGAACGTGTGTACTTTACACTGAAGGAGGTACGCGTAGACGCGAGTGGTGGCTATGTAAGAGAGACATCAAAGTAGGTATTACTGCATTAAAGTGTATTTAATCATTAAAGATAGTTTGCAGAACGATGTTGGAAGGTAGAGAAAAAATGTGACATGAGATTACAGATGTCAGGCAGCAGCAGCAAAGTGCTATGAAGCATCTAAACAGGGCATGCGGAGTCACTGAGGGAACTGTAAGGTTAAAATTATTTGAAAGGAAGACGGGGGACAGCAAAAATAGGTGACTGGAGGGCAAAAAAGTTGCAGCAATTCTAGTTAACAACGTAGACAGGAGCATAAAAATATATGCTTCCATAACAAAACTTTCCCTGAAAGTTTTTTTAATTTTTTTTCAATGGTAGGTGTATTATAAAACAAGAGGCTAAAAAGAAAGAGAAATGTTCTGTCAAAGATCCTTCTCTTGTGAAGAAGAAATTCACTTAAATCGGTGGGAGAACACAACAAACTTATTCTTCTAAATGGGTGTACTGGTTTTGGATGGGATAGAGTTATTTTTTCCTAGTAGCTGCTATGGTTGGATCTGTGACCAAAGCAGTGTTGGTAATACAGGGGTGGGTCAGTTACTGCTGAGCAGCACTTGCGCAGCATCAAGGCCTTTTCTGCTCCTCACCTCGCCCCTCCGCGAGCAGGATGGGGCTGCAGGAGGAGCTGGGAGGGGACACAGCTGGGACAGCGAACCCCAACTCACCAAAGGGACATTCCAGACCATACGGCATCGTGCTCGGCAATACAAGCTGGCTGAAAGGAGGAGGAAGAGGGGGACATGCAGAGTTAAGGCATTTGTCTTCTCAAGCCACTGTTGGGTGTGATGGAGCCCTGCCTTCCTGGAGATGGCTGAACACCCGCCTGCTGACGGGAAGTAGTGAATGAATGTCTTCTTTCGCTTTGCCTGTGCGTGCACCTTTTGCTTTCTCTATTAAACTGCCTTCATCTCAAGCCATGAGTTTTCACACTTTTGACCTTCGATTCTCTCCCCATCCCACTGGGAGAGAGTGAGCAAGCCACTGCGTGGTGCTGAGCTGCCCACCAGGGTTAAACCATAACAATGGGATTCTATTTACTTTGTAAAATAGCTACAAAACATGGAAGCTGTACATGGATTAAGTCTCATCTATTTGTCAATTGGCTAGTATCTGTACCTTTTTTAAAACTAGGTTCTCTTTATCGATTCCTGTGATGAACACAGTAATACTTCATATCATCATACCCTTCTGCATACTGTCAGATGCACTGCTTCACTGTTGGGAAATCTTAAGAACTTAAGGGTATTCATTTGTTTCACTGCTCAATTCAGAAAGGTGTTAGTTGATCCTTCACATGAAGTATAGCAATCCGAATGTATGCAGACAAACAATAACAGACCTAAACAACTGCGTATATCTATGACAGGTCCTATATGTTTTACTGCTGGTGTCCTTTACATCATAAATTTAAGTATCTTCCTATCTAATGTTCGGCACAGATGCAGAATATTTCTTCATGAAGGTCATAAAATGAAGGACAAGACCAAGATCCAAAGCAGTAAAAGTAACAATGCCTCCTAGAATCACAGGTCTAGGTTTCTATTCTAGTTTTGCCCCTTCATGGTTCTCTATTTACCTCTGTATGCGGAAAGGGAAACATCCAAAACACTGCAATAATACTAAAATCAGAAATAACCCATTTATTCACAATAACGAATACGCATGTATCTCTGCATGCAAGTCTGGAAAAATAAGAGTATGTCAATGGGCTTTCTTAGCTGAGAGTGTTTACTTTCACTCATCAACACTATAACTTTTCCTGCCCATCCACCTACAAAATGTGTAAGCTGCTGTATCTTACAAATCTATGTTTTCATAATGCAGATAAGAAAATTACCATACCAAGAGTCAGCAACTTTCTTGTGCAAAAGGAGGCAGCAAGTGCCAAGTAACATCTGACATGTAAGTCTGATTCTTCTTTGTGACTCAAAGAAGAAAAGGGAGAGCTAATTTTGACATAAAATATAGTATAACTTGTAAACAATCAAATGCTTCAAAACAAATCAGGCACTTAACTACATGTTGAAGCACAACTGCTTCCCAAGAAGTTTTTACTTCATAAACAAACAGAATCTCTTTTGACATAGACAAAACCAGTACAAATATTTCAGATTAGTAGGATTCCACAAGAAGGGATGCCAGATTAGTAGCTTAGAAAAAATGTAATGATAGGGAAAATTTAAACTTGTGCATTCAGTGGATATAAAAGGATTAACCTTGATGGAGAAGTTTCTATCAAAAGCAGCACAAAAGGTAAAGCATCTGGGGGGAAGGGGTGGGACAAGAAAGCCAGTAAACTGCACAGAAAAGAAATAATTCAGACTAAATCAAGTAACATAAGCCAGAAGTAGAAACAGGTAACCATAAAGAAAAATCTCTCTGTAAAGACATTTAGAACAACAAAAAATACTTGAAAGACATTCTAAAAGCTTGCTGAAACAAAAGAAAATAGTCAAGAAAGAGAAGGAAAAGTACAGACTAAAAAGCAGGTACTGTCTTAATTCATTTGAAATAAACTAGAAAGCAAAAAGAAAGAGAGCATGAAGCTTCTGAAGATACATGTTCAGACCCGGTAGATATTTGCAGAACATAAAAAATGTATTATTTAGAAAAAGATAATAGAAGAGTCCAAGAAATATACTCAATTAAAAAAATCATTATTAAGCTAAATTAAAAGAGGAAATTTCATCTAGTTCTTCTGTCAGATACAATATAGTCATAAAAGTTGAAGCAAGACTGGCTTCAATTAAAATAAATTTCATATTTTATTTTGGTTCACTGACGTTAGCAAATCTGCTGAATGGTTATGTTAATTGAAAATTACATTGTTGAGAATGCAATAATCTTGACTGGATACAAGTACCAAGAAAAATAGCCCGACCTTAATGACCTAATGGTATAGTCCCATAAAAAGGTGACTAAAGTCACAGTTTAAAAATATTTAGTCATGACTTCAAAGTACTGGATTTTATAAAGAAAATACAACATGGTAATTGCCAAGAAGATGTATTAAAGGTAAAAGAGCAACTACAGTTAATAACTCAGTGTCCGGATGCTAATTCTGGAATCCAGGTACGTAAAAGCCCCCAGCGCAAGATCGTGGAGTGGATTCCCATCTCACCAGCTGCCCATGATGGTAGAGGAGTTTCTCAAAGCCAAATCAGACTCAAGTTAACCAGTTATGCCTTCTTTCCCTGGAGATTGTTGCTTTACCAATATAAAAATCCTCCTGACCTTCCTCATCCTAGAAATGCACTAATGCAATCAACAGAGGGGCAGTCAGTTCTACACTGCCTTTGTAAGAGTGAAGCAGCATATTCAGATGAATGATTATTTATAAATATTACACATTTATCTGCTTATTCAGTTTTATCTTGGCTACAAACAGGACAGGCCTAGAAGAATTAAAGCATGCTAAAATTATCAACATAATAACCAACATAGCAAAGCATAAAGGTAATGCAGTCACCAAATTTTGGTATGTAAGAACTAAGTAATTGATACTATATCAGATCATCATGATGACATCTATCTTCAATACAACATTGCTACACTCAACGGACATGACATGATACTTCACAAATATACAGCGATTAGTGAGGATCTGGCACAATTTCAAACTTATGGTTTGGACAGATTCCGGCTTATCGTTGTCCCGTATGTATAGCCCTCAAGGATCAAACACATACCCCAGACAAAAGGAAATGGATGAGAACCTTCTAATAACTACAGCTTTGAAAATCTGATGCTTCTATCAACTCAGAAGTTGTTTTTCACACACTACATGCAAAAAAAAATTATATAAGTTACTGCCAGACTGCACTTCAAGATTCCCTACCATGGGAGGAAAACAGAACTAGAATTAAACCAGTAAGGAAACACTGCACAAGAAATAACTCTTTAGATTTTCACCAACCGTAAAAACAGCTTGGTATTGTTCCACTTTGAAATTTAAAATATAACACCACTTGTACAAAGCCCAAAGTTCTCCTTTAGAGTATTCTGTATTTTTTGATTGGAAAGCTTGTTCAAATCATTACACTGACAAATACCAATTACCTCAAAAAGTTTCAGAAGAGAATAAAACAAGTTAAGACTAAAGATTAGAGAAATGTCTAGAATGTCAGCGTATCGAATAAGACCAGAAAAAACAAACTCCACTTCAGTATTAGAAAAATCACTACAAAAACTCAGGAAGCAAAACTGCTGACAATCAAAATTCACCTGCATTAGACAGACAATTTAAATGTTAAGATACAAAACAAATTTAAGAAAGTAGGAACACTGATTGATTGAGTACATCGTTTTCTAGCACCACAGTATTTAGTAAATTGAAACTGGAGTCTGAAATCAGTACCAACATCAAAAGAGACTGTATCAAGGTAACAGAATTTATACTGAAAGATAAATGGTAATATGAAGAAGAAGATGCTGACAAACACCCCGACTGAAAACTGGAAAAAAAACCAAAAAAGGGTGAAATTTTCAGTGATACTCACAGTGAGTGAGTTTTCAGTGATACTCACAATAACTAACTAGCTTAACCATCTCACTTTTCTGAGTGAGGCAAAGAGCCAAAAAGAGAACAGAAGAGAGTCTGTTCTTTTATTTGTTATATAAATTTTTGAGAAGGTATTTGGAGATATCGACAGTAACTTACTGGGTATTCTGCATAACTGCAGTTATAGTCAGAAACACAGAGACATTTTCCGGAAAAAGCTTTACTTCCACACAACATAAACAACGCTTATGTTTTGCGTATATATATCCAGAATAAAAGCAGAATTTTAGAAAGGAAAGAGCCACTACCAGTATTTAAGCCTGAAAAAAGTCACAGATTTCCCAAATACCTGTAACTATCTTAATCCCTTCAAAAGTTATCAATTGTTGAACACGTGAAGAAGGTTTTGAAGGAAAATGTTAATATGTTAATAATTTCCCTATTGTCAATATATTAAACATCCTATTACAACACAGAAATGATTAACCATTTTAGTGCTAACAGTTACTTTTACGCACATACATGCAAATGCCAACTGTCCTTCGAAAATTTCAACCTCTCACCTAAGAACGTTCATACTTGGGAGCCGAACATAATGCAGAAAAAGAACGAACACAACAGGCTCAATTCACACAGAAAACAAAAACATAAATAGGTATCAAGAAATAAAGGTATTTTAGCCTAGACGGCTGCCAGTAGAGAACGACTTCCTTAGCTTCTATTCCGACAGGAACCAATTTCCCAGCATCCCATTTCCTGTGTTTTGACTAAGCAGCTGTGATTCCAAGAGTAGCTAAGTTCCTAAAGAGTGTTTGGGTCAGTATATAAGGAGGTTTACTAACTCACTGAGACTATTCATATCTTTCATATTAGACAGCTGTCCAAGTTTTTTTGCTGAATCATGGCCATTAATAACACTACTTTCTTCTGATAAATAGGAAATTATTTCCAGAAAGCATTTTTCTTTTAATGTCTAAAAAATTTTTGCCTCTGATTTTTTTTATATTTTAAGGTACATGAAAGCATAATTAGATAGATATAATTGTAATTTACAATTATAATACAAATATTTATACTCTAATACAGCAATATTACTGGTGTTAAAATAATATACTTTATTTTTATAATTCCATAAATTCAACTAAAATATGTTACTGCATACAGCTATTAACTAGTGAATTAGTGCTAATGGTAGCTTTTGGTTCATAAACATGTTAAACAAATTTTTAAAACCCCAACACAAAAAACCTCACAGAGACAAGGGTACACATCTTGCTCTAATACAAAAAACAACACAAAACATTTGGTACTGGGAGAGAACGTGCAAAAACGCTGCTGTATGCACAATAAGAGCACTTACCATGTTAATTTTTCATCTGAATCTTACGATTTTTTTCTGCATATTTACCTTATCTTTGATTTTGTCAGCTCTGGCATCCAAAAGCTGAACCTTGCTTTGCTCCTGGTTGTATTTGCGGCCTGCTGCTCCCGAGGTTATCGCTTTCACTTGTCCTGCAGAGGTTGCAGTGCTAGTGGACAGTACAGATGTGCTGATACCAGATACTGCAGTGGTACTGTTCCCATTCAGTGATCCATTTACACCTTGAGACGACAGATTTAGAAACTGACACATAAAAACCTGAAGTAGCAGATACTTTCTTTCAGGTGTTCTAGTCACAATAACCTAGCTTCCATAAACATGTAATAAGATACTAGACTACTCACAGGTTACTCCCAGTATATACTAAAAACGTGCCACCCAAGAGTCACTTTGATTTGCTCCTGGGGTTATTTTAATTAAAACATGCAGAGTACCCTTGATTTAAAGGACAAGTACACTTAACGCGGTAAGGAGGAAGGGCGGGCATGGGCAGAGGGGTGGGAAGAAGGAGGGAAAAAAAAAAAATCTGAAATTGTCCATTTTTTTAGCCTGAACTATCCTTGAGTTTAGCTGGGGGCAGAAAAATAATATTTTGAGGAAAGACACAAAAATATACATTCCAGTAAATATCTCACAGAATAATCTGTTTACAGTTCTGAAGTATCAATCAGGTCCAAAGACAATCACATGAAGCCAAATATATTTTATGAGTTTTGCAACGTGTAAAACGGGAGTGGGGAGGGAAGTTGTGGGAATGCTATCTGAAATAACATCAACATTCAAAAGCTTGCTTACTGTCTGTCAAGACAACTGTTGTTTTCTAAGAAAACACTCCAAAACACACAAACTTACTACTCTGCAATCCCGAGACTATTATCAGATTGATTCTGAAACACACATCAGGTCCTAAAACCCCCCAAAACTACAAAAAAAACCCCTCTCTGTTGTACAGAATCACAGAACAGAATAAGCTGAGTTGGAAGGGACCCACACAGAGCACCAAGTCCAAGTCCTTACTTCACAAAGGACAGCTTAAAAGGTAAATCATAGATCTAAGAGCATTGTCCAAACACTTCTTGAACACAGCTTGGGACCACGACCACTGCCCTGGCAAGCCTGCTCACACTCTCAGTGAACATCCTTCTAACAGCCAAGGTGAACTTCCCCTGATGCAGCTTTAAAGCCATCCCCTTGCGTCCTGTCACCAGACACCAAAGAGAAGAGACCTGCTCCCACCGAAAGCAACGAGGTCATCCCTCAACGCTCCTCTGCTCTAGGCTCAACACACCTAGTGTCAAACAAAAGTATCTTACATCTTCAGAAGGCATGCAATACCACTACATAAAACACTGGTTTGAAACACAAGAAAGTGTTCTAATAACACTGGGCTATTTTCATTCAGATCCTGCAGCTGTAGCAATCGGTCCCTCCACGCCTGCCCCACCAAACAACTACTCACTTCTTATATACAGAGGAACGGTTTTCACTGTAGAAGTAAAAGCCTCCTAAATCAAACCACAAACTTTTAAAGAAAACTCTTCCCTACTACTCAGTCACAGACAATCTATCTAAGGAAAAAAGAGGGAGAAAATTATTAGTAGAAAGAGTATTTCATTATTGAAAGTCCATACTTGTATGTTTCATGCTTAGCTAACAGATTCAATTTTTATAGAACTATTTAGGAATTGGAAGAACAATGAGAGATAAAGCTCAAATTCCATATACTTTCCGCACATATAGAAGTTCGATATTATTGTTCTCTCTACAACTTTAGCCATTACCTTTTTCTGTACTGCTCCGACTATTTTTTCCTGTAGCTCTTGAGTGGAATGAAGCAGAATCATGATTCTGCGCAGGAGGTGCAAACAGTGGTGGAATTCCCAAGAGTGGTGGGAAAAAAGCCGCCCCAGGACGAGAGTGCGTGTCCGCTGTTCGCCACCATTCTGCACCGCAAAGGAAATAAAAACAAACCTCAGTTGTTCTAATAATTTATTTAAATTTTTATGTAAGCACGTTGCTGCATATAACCTTGAGTGGATTTACTAAATTCTGACACGGAGTAAGAAGAAACTACAACACTTAGGAACTTAGATGTTTCCGTCCCTGGAAACATTCCAGGCCAGGCTGGACAGGGCTCTGAGCAACCTGATCTGGTTGGAGATGTCCCTGCTGCTTGCAGGGGGGCTGGACTGGGTGGGCTTTAAAAGGTCCCTTCCCACCCAAACCATCCTGTGATTCTATGATTCTATATGATCCATTCTTCTGATAGAAAAGCACCATTCAAACATTCCACAGTTGTTACCTTCATATTTACAGCTTCAACTACGGTTAAACCATTTGTTGTATCATCTACCACTCAGAAATAACTAAGAAAAGGGAGGTTTATCATAGTTTATTCATCTGAAGTCCAGCATCATCACTGTGTAACACAAGACCTTCTACAGAGGGTTTCTCTTTTTGCCGGCTGGACCATTTAAAAAACAAAAATGAAAGTACTCCGTGATATCATTATGAAGGTATAAACTGTCATGCCTCACGCCAGGTCATTACTTATTCTATGTGTAATGTTACCCGATATCTCACAAGTGATTAAGAGTCTTTCTAAATGAGAAAAATAAGCCAAATGAGGTAACAGTGACAACGCTTACATGAATTGTGAGACTGTATGCATCTTCGACGCTCAACTCTATTTTTTTAAGTTTGAAAAACATGAAGGAAGAAAAGACAGGCTACAAGTAACGTTAAAGCAGAAGCAGAGCTAGGGGATATGTCTTCCAACAAAGACTTGTCTAAGATGGTAGGGGAGTCTGGCATTCTGAAAGTAGGAAAACTGAATTAGAGAACCTTGACAATCTTACACATCAATTAGTTTCTTGTAAGCTATAAGAATCTCCGAATTTATCTAACCTCTTAAAAAAAAAAATTGTTTCTGCTTCTTACATGTATCACAACTTCTTACATGTATCACAACTCAGCCAAGTTAATAGTAACTACATCAGGCAATTAATTGCTAAGGGGTACCAATGAGGCATCTTTCTTTTAAAGCCCTTCAAATATTTGGAACTTCCAGCTGCAAAGCGGGCAGTGCGCTGCACTATTTTTCTACAACCTATCGCATTGTTTCTGATTGTACTCTAATTTTCAGGACATAGTGTGCTTTATTTGTTTAATCAACAGGTACAATTGTCCCAGTTTCAACTGGTGCCCCTGCTTTTAACTTCAGTACAAGCAATGTCATCTGTAAAACTGGGAGGTTGGCAGGCAATATGAAAATCAGACGTGACAGGTTGCAGGGAAAAAACCAACATGGCTAGAGGAATCCGATTGTAAAAATTATGAGCAAAATACAAGCATAGATGGAGTTGTGCATACGCTAAGCAATACGGAGAGTGAATCTAACGCAGAAAGGAAAATAAATGAAAGGGAACATGAAAGGGGAAGTGACCAGAAAGACATAAAAAGAAAGTTTATTTGAGCTGCTACACACCTGGAAGGATGTGGATGGGCAGCACAGAAGAGAGCAGGTACAGTAGTACAGCAAGTCAGCAAGTCAGGCAAAAGTTTATAAGAACAGAGATGAGAGAGAAAAACCAAAGGGATGATCAGAAACTTTGTAACACTGGTGAAGGAAGTTTGGTAAGAGTTTCAGAGCTAAACTTCAATGAACATGAAGATGCAAGAAAAATCAGAGAACTCCAAGATTACAAAAAGCATACATAATTAGAATGACAGAATAACTCACAATGGAGAGAAAAAGCAGGAAAAAACTAATATCAAAAACAAAAGTTCCTTTGTGCTATGTTTTACCATAAAGAGTTACAATATAAAGAGCAGTGCACCAAAGAGGACAGCATCAGAAAGACCAAGCATTCTCTCTTTTCCAACAAACTCCCTTTACCACCAAAGGCCTCTGCAAACTGACCGCAGTTTGGGGGACTCTGTATAGCAAAACCATTACTTGACCTTGTTTAATTGTATTGCTCCTTCCAGATTTCTTTTCATGCTATTATTGTGTAAATCTATATAACAGATAATTCTGGAATTACCTCCTGACTGCAGTATGTCACAATCAGGTGTTATGAACACAGAGGCATTCACTAGGACTTGTCATTTATTAGTACTATAAGGCAAGATAACGGCAATGTTTCTGCAGGGAAATTCCTCTTATGGATTTCAAATTTCTGTTTCAGATGCTTTTTTCTTTTTTTTTTTTCCCTCCTCCAAAGCAAGAATGGATCTGCGTTTAAATTCACAAAAAGAGGTGACTTTCTACTATATTACACACTATTATAGCCTTTAAAAAAAATACACTGTGTGCTACCTAAGCCACTATCTAATGTGTCCAGAAGAGAGAGGCCACCAATTTTTAAATAAGCATTTAGAAACATGAAAGAAATAAAACATAAAGGGAAAACGGAAGCAAAGTCTTGTAACAATAAACTGAACTTTAATGACATTTTTCCTCTTTCTTAGTTGATGAAAACATTAGCTGTCTAGCAATTAATTCTAGTATTTCCTTAATTTTCCTATTTCAGTGTTTGCTCTTCAAGTTATCAACTCACTGTAGACAGGCTCTGCATAGCAAAATTGCGTATTAAACTGCACTCCTTAACATTATTGACTTACTTCAAATAGGTTAAATATTTTTGAGCACAGCTTTTCAAATTCTACTAACCACTACACAAATACATAAGTGAAAGCTTTACTCCAAAGGGCAATGTACATTTCAACAACACTGGTCTCTTAGTAACGGGGAATGATAACTGCGAACACCTTTGTTAATATTAATGAACTTCATGGTGCAACACAAGGTTTTCGAAAGAGCTAAAAAGGAATAAATACTTAAATAATGCCTCTAAAATACAAAGCATCAATGCCCCAACCAGCAGAAATATAAAAATAATGTGGTATTTCGGATCATGCTAAGGGTATTCCAACTTACACAACGAGTCTAGAAAACTGCTGAAAGCAACAGAAATTACTGTGTTATTTTCCTCCTTTCTGTGCTGTTCTTTAATCAGTGCTAGCAAAGCTTGCCTTCTACACATGTCTCAGCACCAGTAAGTCTTCCAAACTCCTTGCATGCATGACTCCAAACTACTTGTATGGTGATTTAATAGTACTGGTGAATGTCCCTCAGTGCAAAAAGTTGGAAAGCATGGAAAAGGCTGGAAATGGTTTACATACAGATAAGTAACAATCACCCACTTTTACCCACCCTCATCTGAATAGAGAAATGTCAAAAATATCTGCTAATACAAATGAAGAGCAAAGCACTGGCTGTCTCATTAACACATTTTCAACCACTCCCCCCCCATAGCATTTTAATAAACTCTGAATATATCTCACTAAAGCAAGTACACAGGTAACAAACACAAATGCAATTGCAATGACTCCATCTTTAACTCTTCTTCATAAATTATAGATTAAATAAAGCTAGTCTTGGGCCCATTTTCTAAAAAAAAGGAAATTTGCAAAAGGGATTAAGAAAATTGCACTCTACTGAGAAAGCTGACACATAACTTAGGTACAAACTCTGAAAATCGTTTACTTTGAGGAGTAAGGCACATGCACAGAGACATGCAGGTCTTACACTGACCGACTAAGCCGCGTCTTCGAAAGTATCCATCACGTGGCAACTCTCCATGAGGCTTGCTTTAATGTAAGAACTACTAGGTGCTTGATTTGTGTCAAAATGAAATTACTTGCATGCTCAAATGCAATGGTTTCCTTTCATCTCACACATTCAAAAAGCAATGAACTAAAATCACCTTTCTTTCAATGTTGTTTCTATTAAGCCCTTTCCCTACAAATAAAGGTAAAATTCCATGTCCAAACAATACTCAAAATTGTTCAGTCATCTGTGTAGTCCTTATAGCAAATATGAGAAAGAATTTTAAATCCTGGAAGTACTTGAGTTATGCTTACAAAAGTACTTTCTCCTCCCTCCTTCCCTCCTTTTTGCCTCCGTATTTTTGCTTTTATGTTCTTCAGTAACCTTGAAAAATAGACTTTTCTTTTTTTTTTTTAAACAACTGGCATAGAATTATCATAATCTTTCTAAAACATTTATTTCAGGAACCACAGTGTCATTTTTATATAAAGACTGAGAAATAACAAAAATAGTTAGCGTTTAAAAAAAAAAAAAATCCGTTACTATAAATCAGAAAATAAAATGGAAAATTACATTTTCCAATTAAAACAGTCCTGTAACTTTGTGCACCTACGTCTACAATTTTAAAATTCTTCTGAGTCTCATTTAAGGAGAAATAGTGGACTCTAAAAAGACTCCAGAAATCCAAAGATTTCTGCTTTGATAGAAGCAGCTTCCACTTTGGAAAAAAGTTGGTGGTTTTTTGTTTGTTTGTTGGTTTGTTTTTGTTTTTTTTTTTTTTCCAAAAAAAAAAAAAAAAAAAGAAAAGAAAGAAGAACCCTTCAGGTCTGACAGTATCAAAAGACTCGACTGTTCAGCTTTGAACGCTTTCACACACTGGTATCATTGCCCTCCCAAAGACAAAACACTCATTTATGATATCTTTTTCCCATGTGGGGAAAGGCTGTTGATTTACATTGTTCCAAAGGTGCTAACATTCTTATCAGGATGAATTTAAACCTCCTTCCAGAGTCAATTTTCTTTTACCAATGCTCCTTCTTATTTTCAGCAATGACTGAGTAAGAAGAAAGGAAGTATCTGTTTACTTGATTGGAATACTTCAATTATTCAGGAACTAGTGCTGTAACAACCAATTAAACTAACAGTATGTGAAATACTCCGTAACAGTTTCACACAGGTGATTCGTCTATTTAATCCGAGAATACACCAAAATAATTTATTTGTAGCATAATCTCCCTGGCAAAGCATAAAGACTCCTAGTCTTAACTCACCTTGCATCGTGGGGACCCGACAGGGTATGCAATCAAGTTTATTGCACAGACTACTTAATAGATTATTGATTACTGCAAACAAAATAAATAGGTGACCTGGAATAAAAATAATCTTCTAATCTAATGCACAGATTAAGATGTCTTTATCTTCTCTTTGTAAGAATTGTTCATTCTTAAACAAGTATTTTATTAAATGCTAGAGAGGACTAAGACTGACAGACATGGTCTCCCTTTTTTTTTTTTTTTTTTTTTTAAATACCACAGAGGTGAGTAACATTTCAGTCTAGGAACAAGCTAGGATACTAGTCTACCTTGACTGCAGAATATCTTGTAAATTGAAGAAAGCTTTAAAATCAATGAAACTGCTGTTCCAGCCACAGGTCATTCACAGGGAACCAGTGTTTGGCTGGTTGACAGTATGAACGCTTCTGTGAAGTTTCTCTAGGACAGCGTATAGCTTTCCAGAGTGGATGCAACAGCAACCATATAGTGTACTGTGTCAGGCAGAGAAATAGATATACTCATAAAGCTGATGGGACAGTACTGATAGTAAACTACATTCCAGCTTGGTTTTAGAAATACAAAGTGTCCCTGAGAAAAATATGTATGTTCTTAAAGATCAGGTGCAACTAGGCAAAGGATCTAACCATTAAAAAACTATCAGGAAACAACACAAGTACTGGGAATTACTATCAGTCTATAACTACTAGCTATCAGAGAAAAAATAATTTTTTTTAAAAAATGAAAGCTGAGAATAAAATTTTGAAAACCACTTACTATCTGGATTTTCTAATGAAGAAAGAAACTGACGGTTTAGTGTCTTTATTACATTATTCCTCTGCTTTTGTCTGACTGTATTTTGACAGAACAAATATATACCCTATATAAATAGACAACATTACAGGAGACACAAAACTACACGCTGTAATACCTACAAAGCAAAGGCAGCGAGGACAGGCAAATGAGTCACAAATATACTCAGTTTGGGACTGTACATTTATAGCCATACGTAAATGAACTCCTACTACATTCTGGGAACTACCAGAGAGAACCATTAGCCCATGGGATGGGCTAATGAATGTAGACACCAAGTTCTTTCGGAGCTGAATTTGTAGTGGGGTACTGAAAAACAAAACATAGTTATTTGTTCTGGTTAAATTCAGTTAAGAATTTTTCTGACCGATTTTAGAGTAATTAAAATAAATAACAGCCGAGACATAATTCTAGGTATGTAGACATTCTGGTTTCTATTTTTCTTCCCAGAAAAGCTGCAAATGAACAAACACAGGCTGTAGCAGGGCACTCGATCTACTGGTTCTATAGTATCAAGGCAGAAGAGATTTTCCAATTTGGAAAATACACACTTGCTCACTCTACTACAAGAACCAAGTTGTTCTGAAAGTAGTGCATTACCAGGAATTCAAGCTGAAAACCTTCCTATTTACTGTGTATCTTGTAAGAATCAGTAGTACTCAGGCTAAAAAAAAAAAAAAAGAATGTGTATGATCTATTTTCCAGAGTGAAGAAAGAAACAGCAGAGTTATTTACCACTTCTTCTTCTTTTGATGACATATACATCATTCAGTCAAAATACAAGTTCAATTCACAAAAACTAGATTCTTGCATGAAGAAATTTTGCATATAAGTTTCTGATTTAAGCCAAGATTTTTCACTCTAGTCAAGACTATCCAAGACCATGATATTTTAAAATTCACCTTTTCAATTTCATGTTCAATTAGAAGAAACTATTCCTCCACATATAAAAATACAGTTGGTGTTGGGTTTGAATGCTGAGAAAATTATGTATGTTCAGTAAATTGATCATTAGATCTAAATCTGAAAGTGGCACAAATCCTTAATTCGATCCTCGCTTCCAAGGCAGCTTCACAAACTGAAAATTTCTTTCACATTCGAAATAGGCAACTTTAAATTAATTTCACTCCTTCAATAAACAAGTACTACGTAAAATGTATTCACATAAAAAACCCCAAACATTTGGCTTTGACGCATCTATGCAATATGTCTGACTTGTAACGCTAATTACAAGTGTTGACAAACAATAAAATCATATCGCAATATATAATTGAGTCATTTTTACCACATGTGTTGATTGCAGAACTCAGTGATGCCGCTCCAGTGGAAAGGCCGCCTTTCGGTACTGCCGAAGCTACAGATGGTGTAGAAGACACTGGAGTCGAAGCAGCTGCAGTAGGGGAGACTGATGATGATGTTAACCGCTCTCCAGACTCCATATCTAAAGAGAAAAGACAAACGTCGGTCTTCTATGGCAGGCAACGAAATCACAAGGTCACTACTGGAGCGTCTGTGTTGACCATGTCTCAGTTCTCATTCTTGAGTGGTTCCAATGAGACATTCACACAAGAGGTACATCACACAAACACCACTCAGTCGTCAGGGGAATCCAGCACAACCGCAGCAGCAAGGGAATTAGGTAGTGCTGCTGAGGAGGCCAAGTACTAAGCCTAAGTCAAACAATTGCTATAAAATCTCAGTTCCAGTCTTTGTAAAATAGAATGCCAAGCACACAAGAGACGTACACTTTTCCAAATTCTATTTTAATCAATTTAGAAAACTGGTGTGTTAAGCAGCACTTCTGATCCGAAGTGATGTTAAACAGTGACTTCCCAAATACTCAATTTGGAAAAACAGAATAAAACCTGTTATCTGCTTCTCCAGAAAGATGTAGTATCCTTGGTTCCTCTCAGCCAGTAAAAATTAATCTTAAAAAGCCAAAGGAAATACAAAAGCAAAACTCACGAAGAAACACAAGAAACATGGGGAAGACACACTGTGCCCATTTTAACTAAATCATCAATTCCTTATTACTAAGTATTTTTTATGTGGCAATTTATGCAGCAAATAAAGTCTCTGGACGTAGCTAGCAAGCAGAACAAAAGATACTACTTTCCCAAAGTGAAAATTCTGCTAACAAGGGAACTAGAGTATATCATACAGAACTGCCTACCCTTTACACAAACAGCAAACAATCACCCTGCAGAGAACAGTACTTATCACACATAATTTTCATGCCTGCAGAAGAAAACTATTTTTTTTTTCTGCAAATACAGAAACTCAACTACTTACAGTGATGGTACAAAAAAGTATCTACTACTACACTGAACATGAGGGCTGTGAACTTTTCCTTCACAACAACAGTAAAAATCACGAATACTATTTCCTTTGAAGAATTTATCAAGGCAAAATATTATTAAACATTTTCAAATTTTCATTCAGGACTCCTAAATACATATTTTCTGCAATTAAATATTTTCTACCCACATTTTAATAATACCTCACTGATTTTTAGTAATCTGTGAACATAATTCAGACAAACTGCTACGCAGTGGAAGCAGGCCACTGAAACATACTACCTGGTTTTGTTTAGTGAGGGGGTCTAAGGTGGCAGCTTCTGTAGGAAACTGCTGGAAGTCGCTCCCCTTTGTCCAGTGGACTCGGCCGGGCCTAGGGCGGACCCGCTGCTGGCCAAGGCCGAGCTGATTGGTAGCAGAATGTTTCCTGATAACGCCTCTGTCATAATGTATTTAAGAAGGGGAAAAACAGAAGAAAAAGAAGGAAAAAAAAAAAAAGAAGAAGTGAAGATGCTGAGCAGGGGCAGAGAGGGGGAGGCACAGGCCTTGTGGGCCTTGCAGGCCTCACCCTCTGGCCTCCCGCCGGGCGACCGACTGGGCCCAACTCGGCCCGGCCTGGCTGCAAGAAGTGGAGAGGAGATGAGAAGTGAAGAGATCCTGAGAGGCGTCTGCCAGCCTGTTATGAAGAATTTCTTGTGAGAGGAACGGCTGCAGATGCCAAGGAGGGGGAGCAGTAATGCAGCTCCTGGCCCCCTCACTCGGGGTGGGGGGGGGTTTGTAGTAGAGATAATGTTAAGCTCGGGAAGAGGGAGGGGTGGGGTGAGGTTATCTTGCTCCCTGTCTCATTCTCCTGCTAGTTTTAGAAATAAATGAATACTTTTCCCCAAGTCGAGTCTGTTTTGCCCGTGACGGTAACTTTAAGGATTTCTCCCCGTCCTTATCTCAAACCTCGAGACGTTTTCCTTATATCATCTCTCCCTGTTCTCTGGGAGAGTGGGGGGAGTGAGAGAGGGACTGCGTAGTCTGGTCCGATCGGGGCTGAACTACGACAAACTACACTGTATACTTTAAATGTTATGTTACATCAGTTAAATTTAGGAATTATTACTACGGATAATAATTAATAGAAATGCCTTTCATAAGGGATTAAGATTTAAGTCTATATCTACATATTTAAGTCTGTAGCATTTACAAACACAAGCATAGTTTCAAGCTACAAAATATTTACTATCTGTAGTGCATATATACAGTTCAACAGACACAACTAAATGTAAGAAAGTACATTTTTAGACACTATGAATGACTGAGCTTGGGTGAGGCCAACAGCCAGTCCTTGCACAAAAACCTACGGTTTTGTTGTATTTTGGTATTGATTGTTGTAAGTATGGCCACAATGAATTTACTGTATATATGGATGGCATAAGAGAAATAAAAAATACATCATAATGGTAGTGTTACAGTAATCACTTGTAAAAGGGAAGGTATTTCTAAGCTTTAATGCACTGCATTCAAAACTCAGGACTGAGACATTGTATTTTACTTGCATTTCCTGATAAAAACATCCGGAACTCTCCAATTTCTAAAGGAAATTGCTGTCATTTTATGTGTAATAATACAGCATTAAATAAGTCTTTACCATCTAATTTATTTATTTTATTTATAATTTTATAAATAATTACAGTTAAGAATCATCTATAAGCAATCCACATGTGTGTCATAAATTAGAAGATATCCTCGGTAAATCGCTACTTTTTAAAATACTGAAATGTAAATTTAGCTATACTTGCAAGCTTTTAACTGACGTAAGCCATTTTTTGAATTCATAATACAGCATCAAATAAGAACCGGGAAAACAGTAACAAACCTCCCTTTTAAGGCTCCCCTCCTTACTCTTGCTTCAGTTTGCAGGGCACTGGGGGTGGTTTTTTGGGGGTTGTATTTTCAAGCTTTAATTCAGCTACTTGTTTGAACTCATTAATAGATTCTGAACTGAAGAAATCATATTCTTTTCCTAGAGACACACACACTTTTGCTTTCAAACTAAGTCAACCCTTAATTATGTTTAGGTAGTTTATTACTCTAACCACGGCAGATGGCTGACTCCAAGAGATAATCCCCGCAACAGCCATTAGTCAGGATCAGCAATAATGCCACTGTAGACCTAATGCATTCTGTGACTAGAAGTCCATACCACTTACAGCAGATCCATAGTCTTTTTAACGTCAAACATAAATTAAGACATTTGTTCCATTTTAGTGTATTTTGCCAGTCCATACTTATGCCGAACTGTCATCATTGCTTTTTAAACTCTCGTATTTGTAAAATAGAAATTGAGTAAGTAAAACCAGGAAAAAAGAACTTGACATTTTTTGTTTTCCAGTTATTTTCCCAGAATTATCCATAGTTAATACTCATGAATGCAACAGAACCCAACAAAAACAGAAAACAATCTCTCATTAAAAAGGAACAAAGACTGGAAGTAGGCACAGCTTTACACAAGGAAAATGTTGTCTTTTATACAAAGCTAATGTTTAATAAAAATAAGAACACTAAAAATAGTTAAAGGTTTACTAAAGGAAACAATAATCAAGTCATTTCACATTTAACAAGGTGAAATTTTTTAAAAGTAAATTACCTACCAATTCGATGCTCCAAACCTTTACTGAAATGTATACTAAAATACAAAACATATATATTCTTACTCTTGAACAGGTACCCATGGGATATTCTCATGTACGTAACGGTATCCTGTCCATGCTAGTTGGCATGCATCAGTACCATAAAATGGGTCTTGAAAAAAACCTAAACAGTAGATTTACTCACCTCCAACTTCCAGTTTAACCTCTACACTCCTATGTATTGCTTCATTATTCCAGTGACTACCTCTAACACAGTGAAAAAGAAGCTGAAAGTGTACCGGTAAAAACATACTTCAGTCTTCTTCAGTCACAAAGAGAAATTTGTAACAACTATTTGAGAGCCAACTAGAGAAGCGTCCCACATCTGGTGATCTCTTGTCTTACATCCAGGTATTTAATTGCATCGTATCATAATATTGCCAGCTCGTGACTATTCCTTGAGTCAATGAGTGCTCTAATGCTGAAGAACTTACAGCTGCCGAAGGGAAGCGCATGAGAGTCTCTCAGAACAGACAGTCCAGCACAGCACAGTTGGTCACAAACGTGAAATGCAGTTTCATTTTATGAAGTAAAATTTAACACCTAACTCTTCTCCTTCAGTGAGGCAGACCCCAAAAGAGTCAGCATACAGAAAGCAAAGGTAGCGCACGGGTGCTGGCCGTGGAGGCAACCCAGCAGGCAAAACAGCATCCAAGAGTTCCGCACCACAATGTCACAAAGGCTGCAGAACCAATCAGGAGCAGGTGTAAAAGCAGTGGTGTGCCAAGAAGTACACAAAACAAACAAGTACCCTGACTAAAACCTCACAGAGAAGAAGTGTAGCACCCACAGGAATGGGTGTCATTCATTACAGACAAGGTATGGACGCAGGAGGCTCCCAGCGACGCCCCCAGCTCCAGTGACAAGGTCTGGTCACAGACCTTCCCACACGCAGCCTACTACTGCTACAATGGTTTAGGCATCTGAGATTTTACACTCAAATACCAGTGTCAATACAATGAATGAGATTCACTTTACATGTCTCAAACGCAGTACAAGCCTCAAAGGCCAGATTAAGTACTAAACATTCCAAGTTTCCCAGAACTTCACTGTAATTATGTCACTTTCAACAATGTACTCTAAGCACTTTACATGAAGCTCTCTAGGGAAAAAAGCCACCACGATAGAATTTTTTTTAGTCTATCAACAACTACAATAAAACTTTTTTTAGTAAATCAACAGCAAGATTGGCTTGTGTTTCATAGGTATCATATCAACTACAAAGGCACTCCTGTCCACAAAGAACCTTAATGTGTTACTGTCAGTTACACTGTGAGAAGCACACCGGACGTTCCTGCATTGTGCTCTTTATAGCCCTTCCCTTTCTAACACTAGGCCAGATTCAACCAGTGGTGTCACTCACTGGTTTCCCATCAGAATCCACAGCAGTGAAAATATTCATAAAAATCACAAATATATCACATGACAATTCCACAAATCTTTTTTAACAGTCTTTGGCCACATAAGGTGACTCACTAAAAGCCACTTAAAAGGAGATCCAAGTCTTACGTTTAGCATAACTGAGTCAGGACTGGCCTGACAAAAATGGAAACAGAGAAAGGAATTGTTCCATTTTAGTGTATTTGGTAACAGGCAATGGCCACGACACCACTTTAAATAGACTCAGCATAAAATACAACATTTTAATAAATTCATCTCTCAACTCCATCTGACAAGATAAACTCATCATTACATGATATGTGCAAAGTAAGCTGCAACTCAATCTTATGTGCTCCTATTCTACAAGTAATTGCATTATTTTTAGTTAGAAATAAACCTCATTTCAAATAAGTCTGCATTCACAAATTTCATGATCTTCGTGATTATGGTAAAGAAAAAATGCTTGTGAATGACAGGGCATTATAATTTGGTTGGTTTACATTCCCTGGACAGAGGAGAGGCACACAGGTCAGGTTAAATTACAATCTGCCATGATCCCCACTTCTGAATAAACCTCAGAATATATTCCTGAAAGCTGTATAACACTGGGAGAAACACAGCCTATCCGATTTGTACCACAAAAAGTGAATAGCCGTACCATACCAGGTACCCATCAGGCAACACAGCTCTGAAGTGAGTCAATGCTGAAGTGACCCAAGTCTACAAATATATAAATAAATCAGTAAAGGCAAATTATCTGTGTTATTTGTTATTCGGTATGAGGTTAACAGTTTTATATATATATATGTTCAGCAGTCATCTCTGTTTTTTCAAATAAGCATCCCATCACCTTCTGTTATTTCCACTTCTATGTTGGGTTAGGAAAGGAAAATCTGAGAGCACCACCCTCAAAACACAAACTAGTGGAGATAGCTTCTGACACAGATGCAAACACCTTCAATCAGCACTGCTCACCCTACAAAAGCAGCCTGCTAGTAAAATCAGTCTGCACAAGCCACTCCTTGCAGCAGAGATTTCAATCAGGTGACAAGAAAAGGACCCCGCCATATAATTTACTTTTGCCAAAGGAAAAGCTGTGCAGTTTGTTCAGCTCAAGAAGACAAGAACTCGTGCTTTAGACAGCAGGATGATAATGATGCAGTGCAACACTGCGGAGACAACATTAAGGCTCATGGAGACATAGGTCATGGAGTGGAGATCACAGGACCATGTGTCTGTATTCCAACACCTCTAAGCAGATGCTAAGCAGCAAGTCGGTATCGGCACTACCTAAAAATGATGCAGAGCCTGGACTCTGTCATGACTGTGGAGGCTGAAGTAACGGTACCTGGAGAACACGCAAATGCAAGGATTCTCTGGCATCAGTTTGGCAAGCTCCCAAAAGAGGCAATTCCACCAGACTCTGTCAAACTGAAACAAATGTTTCATCATTTCAGAACGGTTTCACAAACCTTTCTGCTCCAATGAAAAAAAAAGTGAATCACCGCAATGTTTTATACTGACTTGGGACGAATATCAGTTTTTAAGGATTATATTTTTGAGCATGACAGTTCAGCTTAAATAGATTAAAAACATGTTTCCAGATTCTGTGCAAAAAGTTAACCTTTACTCCTCACGTAACTATTTTTTTTCACATAATGATTATGAGACTTTGATACTTGGTTCATCTGCACTAGATTCCAGTATTACTGCATCTCGTTCTACAGAAGCAAGACTTATAGCGTTTGATACTTAAGTTTGCGAGGGTGCTGAGCATACTGTATCTAGAATCACCTTTACAATTTTTAAAATTATCAAGTATTCTTCAATCTTTGCGTACATCATCATACTCAATAAACATTTTTTTAACTACATAGCAAAAATACTTTTTAAGGTTATCTGTGAAATAGCTAACAGGCACTCACCCACATTAAAAATCCTATGCCAATAGCAGTTTGAAAATCAGTAAATCTTGAATAAGCACAGAAAATAAATTACAAATGAGTAATTTCACTAGCACGCTTATCACAGAAATTACTGTTTGTCTCTAACAAACAAAAACTCCATTTCTAAAGATAGCTGCAAAAATAATTAGAATATTAAGACAAACTATTACAAAGATATTTGTAATATTTCAGGCATTCAAAAGCCCATTTTTAATTCCTTTTTGTTTTATGTATTCAGAAATAATCTGTTAAACATTCTATTTCCTCAAATTTTGAACTACACAATAGATTTGTGCCCAATTTATTCAGCCACTTGATAATCAGGTAATCTTTAACACTGAGCTAAAAAGACACAACGCGTTGCTTCCTTGTTGGCAATACTTTGTCGATATGTCTGTTTCATTGAAGCTTCCCATCCAGAAAACTCTGAATTGTATCTAGAAATACACGTGTAAGGAGGATTCCTATAGGAAATCTATGGGGGGGTGGGTGAGAGGCCCTTACAATGCATTCCTTAACATAGTAGCATAATTTACGTTTAATGACTCAAAAGAATTACGTGCTGGCTCTACAGTCCCAGAAAACTAACTGTGTGCTAGGGCTCCCAGTGCCACAAACATGAGGCGCTCGGTTTTACATTAGTAAGAGGAGCAGGACCAGTCAGTACGCCACCTGGCCACCAGCGTTCTGTGGCTGGCAGTAAGCACCATCACCTGCTTTCATGGTTATCTGTATCCTGGCTCTCTATTCACCTCTCCAAGCTAAACACTAGACTTTTTACATGTTCTTTTCCTGAGAATCACTCGGTTATCTTCCCCGCTCATATCTAAAACTTTGTTATTCTGAAAAAAGTATTCCCGCATATAATCATCCAGTGATATGCTCTGTTTTGTTTTTCTTACCAGTTACTATGCATCTAAATTTTCTACTTCTATCAAGCTGATCTTTTCATTCAGCTATGCACTGCTTTCACACGAAGCACCTAGATATATCACAGAGGTGAAAAAATGCATTTAGAACTCACAAAAGTAGGAATGTACGTTTATACCATTACCCTTTTCCTCACCTACCAGAAAGGGACAACAAAGAATAATGCCATGTTAAAAATGAAGGTATCAGCATGACCAGTGAAGCCCAGCAGCACTATCTCTTTTAATAGACTTCTCAAGCAGGTCTTTAAAGCAGCAAAACTGGAGTGCCAAAATAACACCACTGACAGGGAAAAAAAATTGCTTTGACTGGACTTTAACAGAAAGAAAGGATAAGGAATTGTCTGGATGGCCGCACTCAAAGAATCGCAGTCAAAAGTTCAATGTCCAAGTGGAGATCGGTGATGAGTGGTGTTCCTCAGGGGTCTGTGTTGGGCCCGGCACTACTTAACATCTTTGCTGGCAACACGGACAGTGGGATAGAGTGCAGCCTCAGCAAGTTCGCCGACAACACCAAGCTGTGTGATGTGGTCGACACGCTGGAGGGAAGAGATACCATCCGGAGGGACCTGGACAGGCTGGAGAGGTGGGTCCATGCAAATCTCACAAAGTTCAACCAGGCCAAGTGCAAGGCACTGCATGCGCATCGGGGCAATCCCAGGCTGAGCAGAGAATGGATCGAGAGCAGCCCTGAAGAGAAGGACTTTGGCGGTACTGCATCCTGGGCTGCATCACCAGCAGCGTGGGCAGCAGGTCGAGGGAGGGGATGCTGCCCCTCTACTCTGCTCTGATGAGAACCCACCTTCAGCACTGCATCCAGGTCTGGAGCCCCCAACATCAGAAGGACATGGACCAGTTGGAGAGGGTCCAGAGGATGCCACGCAGATGATCAGAGGGCTGGAGCAGCTCTGCTGTGAGGCCAGGCTGAGAGAGCTGGGGCTGTTCAGCCTGGAGAAGAGGAGGCTCTGGGGAGACCTCAGAGTGGCCTTCCAGTGCCTAAAGGGGGCCTACAAGAAGAAAGCTGCAGAGGGACTTTTGACAATGGCATGTAGTCATAGGACAAGAAGTAATGGCTTTAAACTGAAAGAGGATTTTTATTAGATATAAGGAGGAATATTCTTTACTGTGAGAGTGGTGAGACACTAGCACAGGCTGCCCAGAGAAGTTGGGGACACCCCATGAGCCCCACCAAGCAACCTGGACTGGTGAAGGTGTCCTTGCCCATGGAAGGGGGTTGTAACTGGATTATCTTCATGTTCCCTTCCAACCCAAACCATCCTATAATTTTATGATTCTATAAACAGGAAGAGAGTGTCTGAACACCTCTGTGGCAGACAAATCCATTAACAGTTTTTATTTCACACTCCTGATTTTACTTTTTGTTTATCTGTCTCAAATTCTCATCATCATTGCATTA
Source organism: Chlamydotis macqueenii (assembly GCF_036417535.1). Taxonomy (NCBI): domain Eukaryota; kingdom Metazoa; phylum Chordata; class Aves; order Otidiformes; family Otididae; genus Chlamydotis; species Chlamydotis macqueenii. Next base: position 296,888 of record NC_141561.1, on the reverse strand, counting down.
AAGACATCCGACATTCTAACAGTAAAAGACAGATATTCTACACCGGCAGCTCTAGGTGGGAAAGTTCCTGTGCCTCATATGACTAAACACTTGGGACTTGCCGCGAAGAACTGCATTAACTGGTCATTTTGTAGTTTTAGCTGTGTGAACAGCTAACCAAACTCCTCTGCCACTGTTTTCCCTCCAACTTCAAGTATCCAACAAAATCATGGTCCAGTAAGATTAAAGAATAAAGGGAACACCACTCTGCCTTGTAGTAAATGACTCATCATGTTTCATTACCACCAGAGGTTCCTGAGGTGTCCATTTTCCACGGAATACGGCAGGCCAGCTGTGAAAACACAGCTCAGTTGTTTGAATGGCAAAAGCACCAAAACCTTTCTCCCCAGTGAAGCACGCCAGTTGAACAGGGTCATATACTAGACTACGATGGGTACCTTTTATTGAACTACTACTATTCTGAAGTCCCTGTGATCCTGTCTATTTTTGACACCTCCTTTTCTAATGTGCCTGAAATCTCTGGATCATTCAGGTGCAGGAAAGCTCAACGTAAGTGAAGAACTAGTTTTGGCCTTTTCCAACTCCTCTCTGTAAACACAGCATGTAGAATCACTTGGAGGTACAGGTGTCCATGGACTGACTGAATTACAGGTGCTGTAACGATGATCTGTGTGTAAAGGACAGGAGCAATGGAAAAATAGAAAAAGTTCCAGAAAGTTCACACTGAATCACTTCACTGAAGTGCCTTTGACACTAACATGTCCTGAAATAATTACATACCTAAAAAGATATCTAACAAAAAAGTTTATCTTCCCTCTACATCCTAGTTTTTCCTCTGAGATAAATATTCTCCCTTCAGAGAAGAAAGCCTGAATACAGTTATTCTGTGAGAACCAGGTGAGAAATGCTCTTTCCACCCAAGTCCCTATTTCATCAAGTTAAATGAGAATCAGTATCATACTTTCAATGACCTAGTCATTCATGGGGCAATTCCAACAAGTTTTTTCAATACTGATGACAGAGGATTGCCTGCAGTCAACATTTTAAGCTTGGTTAATACCACCATTGAGAATGGTAAGCGGGAAAGTGCCTAATTAAATTCTAACTATTACCACGTAACACTAGCTCACATACCAGGGTTTTAGGACAGCAGTTTCTAAACTTTTAATGTTAATATTCAGATATATGCCACTTGGTAACCTATCTATGTCCTGCTTTTGTTGTCCTTATCTTCCTCTACAAGGAAGCAAGAAAAGGAGAAAATAACAGTTTGAAAAATTGAAATTACATTTCAGCTGAGTATAAAGAAGAATTTTTTACCCATAGTTTATATTGTAAGTTACAGTGAAAGGAACACTAATTACCAAATAATGTCTTACAATGAAACTGAAAACAGGTGAAAGAGTCGCATACATAACGTGGCTCCATAACCCGTCCTGCAGCTCTCCAGCCTTGCCTACCACAGCGCAGCAAACGAGGCTGCTGACAGAGGCAGAGCAATTGCTGCAGCAGCTAACCAGGCTGCTTCCTCAGGGAGTTCCGAGGGGAAATTTCTTCAGATGTCACTTTTTGGGAACTTCTGGTGGCCTGCTGCCGACAGTAACGGCTGGCTCCCGGAGCCTGCCGCTGCGCTAGCCGTACCCGTCAGTGCCCACCAGCCGGTTTCCGCGCCTAGGGATGCTGTCGCCTAGGGCCGCGGGAGCGCCAGTCGCCTGTTCAGCCAGCGCTGGAGACGCAGCCGCAGAAGAGGCGGGTTGCAGCGCAGCTCACCCGGAGCAAAGGGGCCCAGGAGCCCAGCAGATGACCGTGCGAGGACTGCAGTCACGCGCCACTGGGCCTGAGCAACCGTCCCTGCTGCTTCAGAGAGCTCAACCCACGGAAATCTCTCCTGGACTTGCTCAACTCTGTAGCAATGTTTGATTTGTCAAGATGCAGCAAACCTGAATAAGCAGTGATTGTTTGTTGCACTCTCATATAAACAGTTGGGAACACATTACTAGTAGCTATTTTATATCTGGCTTTTCAAGATAAACAGCTTGGGAAAAAAAAAAAAAAAAAAAAAGAAAAAAAAAAAGATTCCAGCATTTAGTTCTGTTTTATTTTATCTGACAATATTCATGCAGCAAAACAGCAGCCGTGAAAGGACAGGGATCTTAAAGCAACCGCTGTTCTTTCAGCAAAGCGCTATTAAACACACCCGATTATCTTAGCAGAATAAGCTATTTTGGAATAAACACAGAATTGATTCACTGAAGTCTCTACACACAATTGTAAATGTTATTGACACGTGACTGAAACTAAGTGTTTCATTTTTAAATGCAAGTAAAAACTAGTATTTATGGTAAGTGATCTGCTGAAGTTAACTAGTGTTCTTTCATTTTTCAATTCTTATTTTGGTCTCAATCTGTTTATAAAGTTGTGTGCATGGTATACAACACTCTATTATCTAAATAGAAAGTTTAAATCAATGCCCAGTGAGAATATCCAAACGTGTCATTGTTATGCTCAACTGAACGGAGTTCAAATAGCAGGTAACTTGAGTGCACCTCCCAGAAAGTAAGTTTAGATTTTTCTATAATGAGTTCTGAAACCCTACTGTCAAATGATTACACTGGTATGTTACGTTTTAATTTAATAAAAGTTCCTGTCCTCATAACCGTAATTAGTATTGTATAAAATCTTTTGCATTGCTAGCTCTGTGACAGAAAAAAACCTAACATCAAGAAAAAAACTTCACCTTTTATACTAAGGGTCCAAAAGAGGTAGGCGGTGACAGGGGATGGTGGGGAAAAGAGACAGTACATTCTCCAATATATTACTTTGATTAAACATGAATGAAGAGTCAAATCTGAAAGAATAAATAATAATATTTTTAGAATTAGACTCATAAGAAACTTGCAGTTCAGTTATATTTGAATAAATTCTCTTAACAACTGCGTATTAGCACCAAATCAACACAATAAAAGACACAGAAACAATATGCAGACTGTTTTCTGAATAAACTTAATAGTTACGCTCTGAAATCACCTATTTATGTAAGTAGCTCTCATACGAACTTTTCTTAGTATTATGTAACGGCATTTATTATTAAAGAGACAGCAAACAGGACAACGCAGTGTTGCTTAGCAGCAGGGTATTCTTGACCACTGCATGATTCGTCTACAATTTCCTAATCCATTCTGTATTCTTAATGAGTATTGCCTTTTATGAAAACAGCAGGCCTTGAATAAAACGTTATACTAATTGAACAGATACTCAGTGTTCAACATATCTGTTAAAAGTTACTTTTTATTAAGGAAAATCCCTAAAACATACAACCACCTTTCTGTGAAAGTATGTATTTATTTCAAATAAATTTTGCTTAATAGCTCAAGGAGGTTTTTTTTTCAATTTCAAAGCTTGTTTTTTCATGTACCAATACACATATAGCAGTGCACTTGCACAAGATAGTAACTTCAAGCACTTAATTAGAACTGTCTTGGAACAGATACAGAACTAAATGGGAAATACAATACAAAAGAGAAATACATGTGTCCAAGAAGTTTGATACTGGGACAGCCTTTTTCTGAGGGTTTCCAAACCCAACTTTCAATCTGTCATTTCAGAAAATATCAGAAGCATATTTTCTGCTGACCTTTTGTCAGTCAGAAAATCAGCTCCAGTTTAGACGTTGTACTGTACACCTCTTCCCATGGTTCAAAAGCCAGACTTCATCTCCTCAAGCTCAAAATCTAGTCGTAGCTCCAGTCACAGGTGCCAACAGAGCTTGAGAAGAACTTACAGAGGGAATGTCCTGCTGGACCTCTGACGGCAAAAGCTGCCACAGGTTTGTCTGGTAATTGTTAAAATTCAAGAGTGTTAAAATTCATACCTGTGCCAAACATGCTGGTTAGTATTTCCATAACTGAGCCTTGCCTATCTTTGCCAAAGAACGACAGAAGGCACGAAAACAAAGACTAACTCTGTGAAACCTAATGTATCTGCTCTAACACACATATACAAAACCTCCCCAAAACTCACTACAAACAATGTATTTTGCCCACCTGGTATTATTTTGCTTCATGCTGGGGAAAAAAAGCACATAAACAAAACAAAACAAAAAAAAAAAAAAAACCACCCCAAAAAAACAAGTGGGCAGAGAAGAAGTCAATCCAAACAGTTATAATTTTAAAAGCATAAGCTTTTAAAAGGGGAAAGATAATTTGGGAAATTTCCCTTATAAGGTAAAGATAATTTGGGAAAGAAATAACTACAAACCCGGAATTAATTAATGGGCCATCCCCTCTAAATCTTTCAAAGAATGGAGAGAAGATGAAGAGAAAAGGATTGCTTTACCCTGCAGTCCTAAACTTACAGAGTACCATAACACCACATGCACTCCAACAGCTAAGAAGGAGCAAGGATGTTAATCAAACTCCTTCATAATACATGGTCTAGAGTCTGCATTAGCTGCTGCCACTTTTTTCTTTTTTTTTTTTTAAGATTTTTCATCCTAACTATTTAAGATACCATTTTACTCGATGAAAATTTGCTAAAACTAAAACAACTATCACCCTCTGATGAGAAATGAGTTCTTGGATACTTAGTCAGAGTTCCAGAAAAGCATTCAGGAGAAACAAATCTTTTGAATGTGTACCTGCACCAGCCCCAGGCTTTGCACTGGGTCCTGATTTTGCTTTAGAATAGCACTAAACTTCAGTCTCATTATTCTAACATTAATATTGTTTCACATTTAGACAAAAAGAGGAAAAAGTCAAACATCTAAATTGTACATTCAGTTCTCCAACGCCAACGAAGACTAGTTTTACCTACTGAAGCCCACCAGCCTCTAATATCATTGAGTGAGTCTTGGTGCCTTGACTAAAAACCTAATCGTGGAAGAATGCTAATTCCTCTGGTTTGAACTAGTAAAGCGCCTTGCCGTGTCATCTAGCAGGAATGCAATGGTTCCCACTGAGGCAGCAAGACTGAGACACAGACAAACGGTTTCCACATTTCCATGTTGTTCCACTCACATAGTTCTTTGGAAACCCAGAACCAGTTTTAGAAGAAAGTATTTTGTGCTGTACTAGCCACCGATTCAAGTCGGCTTCATCATTGGCGTCCACCCTGATTTCCAAAATATCCTTCTCAGGTTATTTGTTCATGGTTTCTTCCAGTTTTAGGCATTAAGATCTTTTTAAAAACTGATACATTTAAGCAAACAAAACCAAATAAAACAAAACAAAACCCTCCACATACACACAAGAAAGTCCACTGAAGTTTACCTGAGCTGAGTAACTAGAAGGAACAATGGGGTTCTTAAGATATAAAGAAATAAAACTAAGCCTCAACAGAAGGCACAGCAGCTACTGCGATGTCAGAAGACTATCCTTGCTGACTCCATTCACAATGTTTTCCTTACACACCAAGCAGATGCAAACCTGACATCTCAATGTTATTTACACACTTGAAGGAAGTGGTTAGACTTAAAAAACCTGACAGATTGCATTTTTATTTCCACATACTGGAGGGAAAGGAGATAATAAGCCATCCATATTTCCATCTACAAAAAAAACCAAAAGCACTCGTTAGAATATATGTAGATTTCAGGCTTCTAACAAAGCCACACGCTAAACATCACATTTTCCTACATTATTAAAGAATACTAGTTAAAATACAGGAGTCCATTTTAGCTCTACTTTCTTGGCAAAGCTCAGTAATCATTTAAGGACTGACAATGATACACAGTATTCTCATCAACCACTCCTTCAGAACCTAAGGGCACTCGGCAAAGGCAAGCTGGAACATCACGGTAACACCCGAGTAACAGACAAAACGGCAGCTCTTTCGGGAGCCCGGGAGGAGGAAGCCCGGGCTGCCCTACTCCTGCCACACAGCATTCACTTCCAGAGGACGGCAACAACCAGCGTGCAGCGACAGCCTGCGGCTGTACCCTTCGTTACTCTCTGCCCTTCTTGTGCTGCAAGCATGGCTGCATCCCTCGACCGCGGCTGCCCCCCTACATTTCCCTCTCCCAGGGGGACACAGAACTGAGCCCCTGAACCAGTAGTTCCAGCAGCGCCCATCAGGGCCGTCCCTCCCATTTTACAGGAATCCACTTTTGCCAGGTAAGGTAAGCTGCAGCTTTGAGCCAACAAGTTCAGCTGTGAGGCATCGAGCTTGGAGTCTAAGAGCCTCTATACAGATACGGAGTATGGAAAAAGATTAAAAATAGCAAGGGAAGTGTTTTTAAAACATCAGGACTGCAGGACATTGGAAAAAACTGATCGGGGTTCAGGAAGCCAGCTAGATAGTGAGGGAGCGCAAGTCTGCTGGAAGACATGCGCGAGTTCTGCTGGCGCCCAAGTTAGGACATTTCTTAGACATTGTCAACATTAAGCACTGTTGTAACTTATTTGGATCATGAAATTATACAAAATTTTACCTAGTACAAGGAGCAATTCAGCATTTTGTTAAAAAAATATGGTATCTTGTTTTGTAAGAGGGATTAGTATCAAATAGTACTGCAGGTCACAGGTCTTTCAAATTAAATAGCCACTGTGAAGGGGCTTGTAAGGGAGGCAGCATCCATAGGAAACCTAAGACCATCCCACAAAACCTTTATTTTGCGGTTAATTCTGCAAACATGAAAGGCCACAGTTACACAGAGAATGTTGACTGGAACTCATTCCACAGCAATCCTCAAAATACATGGGTAAGCATGGGAAAAAACAGTGCAAATCGACAGTTTCCAAATACCAGGTCTTCACAACCACCTGAGAAGAGCAGCCCTTTAATAAACTAATACAGCCGGAATCCCTCTTCCTCACCATAGCATTTTTCCTGCCTTGTTCCCCTCGAAATAGACCTGTATCTACGTGCTCTAGCCACCCGTCACGCTCTTTTCTCTCTATGTGTAACAAACCATGTGAATTAATAGGTCAAGCATCTCCAAAAACCTCTTTCTAAAATAAGCTGGAAGAACACTATCTCTGCTCCTCATCTAGAGTGAGTAGAGTGAAAAAACACGTATTTCTTGTATATGTTGTATACTTTACAAATTCTTTAATAAGTTATTTACTTTGAAAATATCTATTAACTATCTATTACAAAAGTATGTATTTATTTTAACTTGAATCATAATATTTCTCCAGATTGCATTTTCAGTTCCAGTATTTGTCAACATAGTGGACACCTCCTGTTACTACATGAAATTGTACATAATTTTATTTCCATAGTAAGATATGATAATAGAAAAAGTAGATATTTTGCAGAGCAACAATGATTTTGGTTAGGAATTCACTACAGTGGTTTCTTCATACTCTAACTGGCTTACAAAAAAGTCTTTGGTACCAAGAGCACAATATTATTTTAGTATGCATTTATATTGGAATTGTAAAATTTTACCTAGCACCTTTCTAAACTTTCACGAAATAACCAACAACATGCATTAGCATTACCTGGTACAGAACTTCAGTAACGTTCATCACAGTACGTACAATGCTACTGCAAAAAAAAAAAAAAAAAAAAAAAGCTACTGCTACCTTAAAAAAAAGTCACCGTAGCTCCATTTAGCAGTGCAGAGTAAGACCAAAAATGCACCGCAACAGTTGTTTTACAATATGAAATCTGTTAGACTGATAGTCTGGAGCAAAATTAAACCGGACCTGTGTAATGAGTGGCAGCTGTCACACCCACCGAGTCCTCATCGGCAAGAGCTGAGAAATTATTTGAAAGGAAAACAAGGAAAACAAAGCATCAACTATAATAAATACAGAAACAGCACAACATTTCCTGTACATATAAGAAAAGCTGACAAAAAGGCTGTTTTGTTTTATCTGAAAATTAAGTTTATGTTAGACGTGAAATAGTTCTGCAAGTGATAAAAATAAGCTATAAAACACCAATACTTCAGAATGCGCACGAAACACACGCACTTCATGTCACTGTACTTGTCCAATAAGTACTGGTCAGAGCTTTTCATACAGGTAATACTAGCTGTTTAACACTTAAATAGACTTCAATGGATTTTTTAAAAATCTCATGCAAATCAGCTATATCTGCTCATCACTACTACCAGATAAACATCACAAAAAAGCAGTACCTGTCTGTCTTAGAATATCGAATAATTGCAAGTTCCTCAATCTGTAAACATTCAAACTGCCAGCCAGAGAAAGAGGGAGGAAGGGAGGGAGGGAGGGAGGGAAGGAAGGGAGGACAGAGGCGAGGCAGGGAGGCTTGGCGTGACAGAAACAGACACAGCACAAGGACAGCTTACTGTGAGGGCTCTGCTCAGGAAGTGGCCATTGTCCTGTCGCTACAGAGCCAAGACAGCGCCTCAAAACACAAGCCGTGGTTTTGGTGTTGGTTGGCTTTTTGTTTGTTTCTTGGGTTTTTTTTCAGCCAGGGAAGAAGAATGAACACACTCTATCACGCCCAAGCCTCTGCTGAGCCCAAAGGTCGCCAGATGTCTACTATCAAAAGCCAGCCTGCAAATGAAATTCACACAAGCATTTGCAAAGCTGTATTTGAGGAAGCGTCTAAAATCTGCCACAAGCTCCCTCTGTGTTACACACAAAACATGGCTGTCTTACTCAGAGATTAGCAATTATTGTAATGAGATACTGTCGGGGGGTCAAACAGTACTTCCTGCAGTTTACACATCTTGATTTCCTGGTAAACAAACCAAAAGGCAGGTGGGGCGCGCAGATCAGCAGTAAATACACATGCTCACACGGCCAAAACCAACCCGGCGTGAGAATGCAGCTTTATTAAAACACCCAGCTGTATTTTAACTACATGAGGCAACAAGGTGGCAGGAAAAAAAAATATAAATAACTGAACCCTGAAGAAAATTTTTTACACAATGTTATATAGTCATCAATGCCATACTTTTTTTCTTTTTTTTAAGCCCACCTCAAGAAAAATATTTTGTTTCCTTTTAATGATGCTAATACACACAAACACACACACATACAGAGACAACAGAACAAACTGCTTACAAAGTTGTTTTGGCATGAGAAAGTGCTATGAAATGATAATTTGAATCAATCCTGGATAAACTTGAAACTGGGAAAAAACAAATGCCTATTACTGCATTCAGAAGTTAGGCATCAATCTCCAATTAAAGAAAACTACTAACAATATTCCAAAATTATCAAAATTAACTTACTGAACACGATTTTAAAAGAAAAGTAATTCAAATGTCTTTTTTTTTTTAACTAACACTTTTCCTTCTCAAAAAAAAATTAATCACATATGGAGAAGACACATGGCAGTGATCCAGTGAGAAATGCTAGTTGTTTCCTACCTATAATCTCTCCAAAAATTAATTTCAACAAGCTCCAGTTTTAAAATCTGATTCTCACAGGAGACCTGAAGAGGGCTCTACACTACGACAAAAATTAAAAGGAAAAAAAGAAAAACCAACCTCCAAAAAAAAAAAAAAACCACAACTCACAACCAAACAACAAAAACAGCAACAACAAAAAAAAACCAACCAAAAAAAACCACCCCACACCACTAACAACAACTCCCGAGGAAAAAAATTCTTGACTAACAGAAGAAAAAGCTCGCTATTCCAAAGCAACTAGAATAAAGTATTCGATCCACTGACAGGGGAGAGAATTTCTTTAAGGGATAAATACAGTCAACTTAATACACAACAGGTCAACGCACCCGAAACAGCTACAGTGCCCTCAAGCAACAGCGCAAGGGCTCCAGCTTTAGCATGCAGCAAGATAAAAGATTATTTCACACCAGAGGAAATATGCAAAGGCAGGGCTGTGGGGAATGGATCAATCAAGTAATTCTCTCTCTCTTGGAAACTCAGCAGCACGAAACAAGAGAACCTAGAGAATACACCAAAGCAGTGTGTCTGAAGAAACAAATGGAGGAACAGAACAATAAAGACATTTCTAATAATGATGACATAAACACACTGCAGCCATTTTTCACATTATGGTCAAGAAAGGAACAAAGGAAAGCTATGAGGAAAAAAATTACAGACAACATTTCTGGAAGATCATGAAATACGGAAGAGTGTGTCAGGATCGCCCCATCCTGCCACTGAAGATGCAGCTTGTGCCAATGAAGGACTTATTCTGCCATCATCATCTTCCAAGCAAGGTAAGATATATTAACAAGAGGGATCTCTGCAGCTAAAACAAAACCCAAAGTAGGACTTTTGCAAGCTGTGGTTGTTATAATTACCACAGCCACAATTTCCTAATCAAACACTTGGATATAACTCATTCCCTTAAGTAAAACCAGATCAAAACTTCAGTATTTCATTCATGTGGTTTTCTGTTGTTACCCATCTTTCAAAAAAGCAGTCTTGTCAAACAATATATAGTGTTTCTGAACAAAACAGTAAAAATCCACACCATCAAATAAGAAAAGCCTTCTGCAAAGACAAAGAGTATCAGCAGAACTCTTCACAGCAGTCTTAAAATAGTTTTTAAAAGCAATGTACGCTGTATTTAATCAGGGTAAGTCTGGTACTAGTATGACTGCAAACAAGCTCTCCCACCAAGCTCCAGGAGATCACCATCTAAAGTCCCGATGTGGGAATTATTCTTAGTTCCCAATATCTGCATGCTAAAATACAGCCACAATGAATTTCAACTTTTACAACTTAGAGAGAATCATGTAAAATAGTTCTACTTGTTAAAATAATAGCTCATATATGATGCCTTTTCTAAAATTATTTCAATCCATATTGCCCCTAATGTGAAAAATATTTACTATGGAACAGCTGGTTTGCACCGAGACAGCAAAGAAGGGAAGGGAAACAAAAATACGACATTGGGAATAGCCAAAGAGAAGGTCCATACTTACTTCCTGAACTCCAATTCGAATCAGATCCTAGCCCAGTAACAGTCTGTGCAAGATTGTAAAAGCAGGGATTTGTTTTCTACCAGTGCAACCACTAGGAAAAGCTAAATATACTGAACTACAACCCACCACCTCCATGTCAGTCAGCAAGAGAAGAATAATGGTTCAGCAATTGATGTCCTCAGACAGGAGTTCTACAGGCTACTCTAACACCGGCATCCAACACCTCAGCTCCACGAAAAATATTGTGCTTACAAAACATGCCTAAAAGGATGCATACAACAGATCACTACTCCAGCTACATCTTATATACGCATCAGCACGTGCCCTCATACAATGGCACAGCATCAACCTGTGCAGCTCAACTAAACGCCTGCTGTCTTTCTGCGAGATTTTTTTTTAGAGAGTATCGGTTTCTACATAGTAAATTCTAACTAAAAATACGGGTACTGAACACGGGTGTAGCTATGAGTATTGAAAAATAAATAAATAAAAATTGAAATTATTTTTAAAAAATATGTACAGTAACAGTGAGTACATTATTCAAGTGTTCTTTTATTGACATTTCAAAAATTGCCATGGGGAATTAAATATGTGGTAACACAGAAAATACAAGATCCTGAAAACCGGGGGGTGGAGGGGACACGACAACACAAAAAAAAAACAACCCCGGAACAACCCACCAACATCAAATAGCTTCTTACAGAGCTTTTTATGCTATGATTCCTGCCAAAGAAATTTCAAAAGTTAAGAACCATACCACTAGAGTGTAAGAATCATCTCAACATTGTACCAAAAAAGCAAGTATCAACCCCAAAACAGAGAACTGAGCCTATCTAGAACCACCTGTATCATTCAGGTTGTTCTATTCCAGTAAGTTTTTATTTAAAACTTCATAGTTTATCCTGTGATAAAGAAATATAAGAGCAGTTAAGCCATGAATGTTGCTTACGCTCACCAGAGAAGAACATGTAAACTCTATGCAACCTTTAGTGAATGTCAGCAATGCCAGAGATCTTATTTTGCACCATGCCTTGAACACCAAAATTACTGCAAGAAATACAGATTACTTCCCAGCAGAAATGCTTGCTTAAAATAGTAAACATTTATGAATATAAACATAATACCTGAATCCAGCATCATCTGTGATGACAACCTGTTGCAACCTGCAACGCGGCAACGGTTTTGGAGAGCATGAATCCCTGCAGCCATCTCAGTAGTGAGCTAAACCCACACATTTATTCCTGAAAGTTTCACAAGCAGCATTAGTCTATCTTTCACTTCTAGCAATCTTAGCTGGAATCCTTTGATACTAGCTGCAGGGACAAACGGGACAATTCATTACTTACTGAAATGTTCTCGGGTAGAACACCAGAAGTTCTAAATTATCTTTTTACTCAAGAAAAATTCACAAGTTCATAAAAGTGATCTCCAACTTAACTACAAAACATGGGTGGGTGGACACACCAAACAACTTTCCTCCTCACACTCAGCCCGTGCCAAAAGCCTCAACCACCTTTTACTCCTGAGAGCCCTTCACAAAACAGCTTACCAGAGCAAGTCCTGTTTGTGTCCCTCGAAATTAGATTCAGACAACATTCACAAGCCTTAATATCATTTTTCCCCACATATGCTTCTGCACAGAGGCCATTCTTGGGTTTCTGCTGTTACACAACATAGGATCGGATGTTGAAATTGGTCTCCACATTTTAAAACATTAAGATGTAGCAAGAGACAGATTATCTCATTTCAGTTAGTTTCTCACCACCAAAAAACCCTAAACCAACCAATCCTTAAAACCCCTCAGCTGATCTAAGTAATCTGCATCCCTATACCAGGTATAGCCCTAACAAAGCAAGGGGAAAAGAGAGTCCCTTCCCAAGAGCAAAAAAGAGAGGAAGCAGTCTTCTCTTTGTTCTACTCCTCCATATCCTGGTCGCATACGTTGGTCGCATTGCTCATGATTTAGCTTCTTTTTAAAGGCCCTTTGGTCCTCATGGAATTATTTACCAAATGCACAGACACTTAATCTGTCAATATGATCCTTAAAACAGCATCTTGGAGTTGGAATAAACACAGTAGCTACTACAGAACCACCACTCAGGAAAAGCCCACTATGTTCTCCTATTATTAAACACATCTCTAAAAAAAAAAAAAAAAACCCTAATAAGAGTAGAAATGTTCCAAGGCACATAAAGGTCACTCAAATGAAAATCTTGAAAACTAGTTTATTCTTTACATTGCTAAAGTGCTAGAAAGAATTATTCATGCTGGCTTATTCCCTAGAACTAATGACAAAACTATTCAAAATCCCACATTATCATTTATTTAGGAGCATTTCATACATTTGCTAGTAGATTTCAACCCCGCAAAGTTTATATATGAAATAAATTCTGAAAGAGCATAGAAAAATAAACCAATTAAATAATTTCAGTGCATTTTCATTTTCCTGCAAAGCCTTCTCATATATTCTCTCTCATTTTGAATACTGTGTTTATCAAAATGTCTTAATATTACAGAAATTGTACTTTCAACTACCAACTTGGAAACAAAAGAAACTGAAGCACACTAGTATCTTAAGGAACCCATTGTTCTATGTACCAAAACATTTAATTTCACAATAAAGTTCATGTATCTTACGAAAAACAGATTTTCGATATTTTTTCAGTATATTCTATTAAAATATTAAGCATTACAGAGACTAATATTCTTAGAGTTAAATTTTTGTTTTATGATACGGTGAATTCAGTATGAACCATCATTTAGTCAAACTGAAGGTTTAGGGGAAAGATCATATAGGCAGCAAACATGGCAAAGAGTTGCACAGAGAAGAAGGAGGGTTAAACTGCTACTTTCCACAACAATAACTATTAATTTACCATTTTATTAGACAACTGAAAGATAAAGTTATTTTGAAAATATAAATATTTTTCTGAAGTTTTAAAAGGTTAGAACAACTAGAAGTATATGTTCTTTACCTATCATGGTCATATCCACATACACACACTCTCAGACTCTCTGAGAATACAATATTCATTTTGCTGCAGAAGAACAGACATTGCATAACAATGAGATCTGCTAATGAAATCAGCCATCAACCTGGAATACATATGTATTAAACCAAGACCTCAGTGTCATTTTCTTTTTGCATTGTTTGTTCTTTCTCTCATTTTTCCTCGACCTTTCAGTATCTTGTCCTCCTCCTGGTTTCACTGCTTCAAGTACAGCAATATTGCGAAGTATTTTCTTAACACCGTACGTACAACACCTTCTATTTTACAAAATTTATCTTTCCTGTTATTGCTAAACCTCGATTCTAATTGCAGGGGTTCTATCAGAATTGTTAACGTAGCCTTGAAATAAAAATCAATGGATGCTAAGCAGACAAAGGAGTTTTATTTCTCTGTAAAACAGCAGCAATATCTAATAAAAATCGGGTGTCACTTTGGACCAAACTATACTTTCACAGCTAAAGTTGCACACCAATTAATAGAAGAATTTCATACAAGAATAACACATTTTTTTTAAATCTCATCTGTATTTATCTAATGATTAAACAGGAACATAATTTAGAACCATTAAGTGTAACTGCTCTGCATGAACATGCAAAATCATCATGAAACCAAGAATCCAGCAAGTTCAGAAACAGTATGTATAAGCATGCAGGATACATATCAGTTACGCAAAACATCTTTACTGAAAAAGAGATGAATACTGAATGGAATTATTTATTCTACAACTCAGAGCTGACTGTAAAAATTAAAACATTGCAAAAGTATTTTAAAAGATATTTTTCTCTCATTATACTAATACAATATTTTGGTTTTGCGGGATATATGATGCTTTACACTTCATAGATAAAAAATAACCTATTTACACCCCTAGCTCAAATACTATCAAAACTATGTATTGAATTCACCCCAAAACTATTAAAACTAGGAATACAGCCCACTAAATTTTTCCAGAGGTTTTTAAATTTAAATAATACAAATAAGATATTGTTACTATAATGTTATAGTATCACTATCAAGCTAGCATTATTGTTGATAAGCCCTAAAGTTATACCAAAAACTAATACAAAACAGTAGAAAACAAATGTTTGCTGGCTTGCTTGGTGGTTTGTTTTGGTTTTTGGTTTTTTGTTGTTGTTGTTGTTTTGTTTTTGTTTGTTTGTTGGGGTTTTTTTACATTTTTATGTAGGGGTTTGTTTGCTTGATCTTCTCCTTTCTTTTTCAACTAACACTCCGAAACCCTAATTCCACAAAGACAAACCACCAATTAGTTAGTTACTTTTAATATACTAGAACTGCATACAGAACTCCTTTGGAATAAATGAAAGTAATTTGCAATTTATTTTGTCATTTTCTCTCGAGGGCATAAGGAAGTGATTCAGTCATTCTATAGTTACGATGGCCATCACACCACCAAAGAAACAGAAGGCACATGAGACCAATGAAAAACAGAGGAGAAAACTAATGAAATGTCTGAAGATGGACTGAACCATTCCTGAAGCCAGTCATATCAAATTGTTGCTACACACCCCAGGAAGAATACCATCAAGATACAGGACATAATGAACTAGGTAAGTAACCAAAGGCATAGAAATTTCCATACGCTCCATGTGCTGCAATTCTTCTTTTTTAAGTTAACAAGCACTCATGTCACTGAAAGCTTTGATAGCTGAAAGGATAGAACACATGGACTTATTTTCCTTCCATTTCTCTCACTTTTAAAGATAGGCAACTACATGATATAAACACCCAGGCATATGTCATATGAAGCCATCTTGCTCTCATTTGTGCACTACAATGCCCTAATAAAAGGATGTATGATGTCTCACACGTCATAGCTATCAAAATCACACTATCGCACGCTATCAAAAACACTTCTGTTTCAGTTCCAAAGTATTTGTCCTTCTGCAAAAAGCCATCCACATTACATCTCAAAATTACTGAAACTGAATAATCGAGGCACAGCTAATTACAGTGGGCTCGCCTTTAAAAGCAAAGACCACTGAACCTCCAGGGTTTGAAAGACAAGAGGCTCTAATGCAACAGCCTTGACCCCTTGAAAGTGCTAGGTCACTTTCTTCTGTGATGAACAGTGATTGCTTTCTATAATTCTAACAGTTGTCAAGTAGGAAAAAGACTATGGCTGGCAGACAACAGCTGTGAAATGCTTGCACTTTTAACATTGACTTATTACCCTCTAATACAGGTCAACTGTCCAATTGAGCATCTTCTACAAGACGTTATAGACTCCTGAAGCCATATACCACAATAACTGATGTCACTGGTTTTATTAGGGATCAAACTCGCGTGTACGGGAACTAAGAATGTAAAGAACTGTTGAATGATATAGTCTTAATTGAAACAATTAAATGAGAAAGACTAAGATGTCCTAATCTACTGTACATATGAAATATGTGATTCTGGTACGTAACTGTTGACACTAGGCAATCATGCATATATCTTAAGCACAGGACATCAAACTTCACAACTTATACAACTTGGCACAAATTTAATTGATAGGAGTGAGAATATAGAAAACAGTAACCCTACAGATAAAAGTGAAACCTCATTCTATAAATATAGACTCAACCTCATCAGAGAACACAGATGAAACCGTACCAACGGTACACAAAACCAGATGCTGCCAAGTGCTAAGACACCTGAATTTTTTTTACCAACAAAGAAAAAAATACAAACTCAGACATGAGACTGAATTTATCAAATACATTTATCCTCTGTGAACTAACCAGAAATATCATCAATATAAAGTCTAAAATTCTGTATTCTGCTGGAATAAATCACAGATATAGATACCCACAGTATGAACATATTCTAAAAATTAACACTCTCCAGTTTACTATGGTTCTTGTTGCAGCTTAAAATCATATTCTAGAGAATTAACAGTCCACATACCCAGTTTTAGTACTGTGCTGTACTAGTAGTCATATCTATGCACACAGACACACACACATACATCTTTGTTTCCAGTAACACACAATGCTTAGTTAAAAGTTACTTCTGGCACTTCACGTAGAAATTGCAAGCATCCTTCAATGCCTACTTCTAAAAAAATCTGACAACAAAGTATGCTTACATTTTTTCATAATGAAATACTCCAAATTACACTAAATTATGAAGACTACTATTTATCTACTTTTAGGGAATAAAAGTGGAGGAATTTAATAAAGCACAGAAATTTAATAAAGCACAGGAGGAACTCCAGAACACTGGAAGGTCACAGCCTATGTGCTGAGCTGCTAAGCAAAAACATCTATGATGCTCCAGAGCTGCCATTTTTCTTCCTTGACAAAGACTCCATCTGCCACAGAGCCATTTACAGCCTCAGAGTCAGAATATCAATGATTTCCAACCATTCTGCAAGTCTGCTTTCACCTTGACATCACCTCTGTAATACATCTAAAAGACGATACGAAAGCCCTCTACAACCTCTAAGCCCACGCTTTATTCAAGTGATATGCATTTAAGCTGTGCTCTAACATAATATTAATATTAAATATTAATATTAAATCTCTAAATTCTACATATATTTCATTGTTGCACTTTTTAAAAATAAATTACCTTTGGAAAACCTAAAAATAAAATCTTTTGAATATTGACAAAACATGTAAAAACAGTTCGAAAAGGTCTGATCATTTTAAAATCTGTATTTACATAAGGTACATGCACACAATCTCAAGTCACGTTTTTCTTTTCCAAATAAACAAAACATATCTAGTAAGATCTTTATTACAGATGGCCACGCACACAATAAACTATCACAGATTCACTGAAACCACAAAACTACATTCAGCTCCACATTTCTTGATGTATATACAAACTGATTTAAAAAAAAAAAAAAAAAAAAAGTCCAGGTTAGAGCTGGGACAAAATAGAAAAGAGAATCCTGCCTTCCTGAATGAATACCTAAAGAATTACATCCTCAGATAAAATAGATTATACATGGATGGATAAAACCAACATATATGTGTGTGCATGTATGCACACGAGTGCCATCAGGAATGAGAACACACCGTTCATCACCAGGCTCACCACAATATGGCTTTAGTAAATGTATTCCTTTTAGAGTCTTGAAATTCAGGTAGATGTTGGTACTCTAGAGTAATTTTTAAACGTGAGAACTTGCAGCCAGCTATTAAAGTGAAACTGGACCACACAGAAACAATTTTGTACTACAAAAACATATGTAAACACACACAATCACGTAGCCAGATGTCCCAGCCCTCAATGCATTACATATAGAGGAGTAAAACGTTTGAACACTAGGCAAAACTTGTAAGCAACTTTATGAAAGTTTACTTTGCAACACCTGTAAAGTACGTATTTTTAAATTTCAGCTTTGCCTCCCATCCTTTCTTCTGACTGACTGTCTTTGCTTCTGCCTGTTTCAGAAGTAATACTGTCAGACCCTTGGTAAATTGAATCTGTTCTATTTCTGCATGCTCTCTGCCCACTATTCACTTTGTTTAGGCTGCTTTTAATATTCCAAACATAAACATAATTTAAGCCAAGATTTAAATCTGTATAGAAAAAAAACATCTCTTCATCCCCCAAAATTCACTGCCCTGTAGAATGTCCCTGGCTAAATCACACTAGGGCTTGGGCAGACTGCAGCGTAAGACCGGACCAGTTCAGGCATCACCTTTCTGCCTGACTTAGAAAGGGCAGGATCAGACAGACACAGATACGTACCCAACATGTTTATTTTATGACTTAGAGGTATTCCCTAACACTGTCATATCACACCTCTCAACCAAAAAAACCACCAAAACTAACCAAACAGTAAAACCTCACCAAACTTTTTCAATTTTCCATTCTGCTATCAACACACATTTCAGTCATTTCTTATCAGCAATTCAACTACCCCTACCCATCTCCCCACTACCATGAGCTAATTACTTTGGGTTTTTAGTGGTGTTAAAGTGAGTTGGCAAGCTATAGAATAGAAGAGAGCACACCTGCATGAAACATACTTGTCTCCAGTCAAATACAGACCAGCACTTCACTGTTCACTGTTTTTTGCACCTAAGAGTCAAACTTGGAGAAGGGCACCGTGTTGCATCCAAATTCAAGGCAATTCCTAAATAAGGGAAAACCAGGCCCAACAGAAAATCAAAGGAGTGCATCTTTGAGAGGATATACTATAATGAAGCAGAGCTAAGGAGGAAACGAACATAAAGAATTCGGGCACAGCCAGGTCTGGGACACAGCACTACCCTTAGAAAGATCTGAGAACATGGAAGGGCAGTAGAAAAAACAACACTAAATCACTGTCAGAAATCCAGTACCTCTCAAGTCTTACACAACTGCAACTGCCTTCCACCACATATTCCCTGCTGTGAAGCACTGACTTGACCCAACAATTTCATGATGCTACTGACTCTTTCTACTTCTACTTTCCTTCTTTAAAAATCCCAGAAGAGACAAAGGAGAAGAAAAGGAAAATAATTAAGAACTTTCCAGTTAAAATAGAATCATAAACTTGCGTAGATTGGAAGGATCTCGCAGAGGTCATCTGGTTCCATCTCCTGCTCAAAGCACAGTTAACTTCGAAGTTGCATCAAGTTGCTCAGAGTCTTGTGCAGTAAAAATTATGTAGATTTTGCAGGCTCTCTGTGCAACCATTTCAGTGTTTCACTAAACCACAGACTGGTATGGGTGGGAAAGGACCTTCAAAAACCATCTAGTCTAACATTGCTGCTGTGGGCAGGGACACCTTTCACTAAGTTAGGTTCCTCAAAGCCCCATCCAACCAGACTTTGACAACTTCCAATGATGGGGCATCTGCAGCTTCACTGGGCAACTTGTTTACAGTGTTTACAATTCTTCTTAGGCCTAGTCTAAACCTACCTTATTTCATTCTAAAATAATTTCACAGAATAATAGAATAGTTTGGGTTGGAAGGGACCTTTAAAGTCCATCTAGTCCCACTCCCCTGCATGGAGCAGGAACATCTCCAACCAGAACAGGTTGCTCAGAGCCCCATCCAACCTGGCCTTGAATGCTTCCAGGGATGGGGCATCCACCCCCTCTCTGGACAACTTGGGCCAGTGTCCCACCACCCTCAGTGTGAAAAAAATTTTTTTTCCTTTTATCTAGTCTGAATCTGCTTCCTTCTATGTTAAAACTAGCCCCCCTTGTCCTATCATAACAGGCCCTGCTAAAGAGTTTTTCCCTGTCTTTCCTGTAGCCCCCTTTAGGCACTGGGAGCCGCTCTAAGGTCTCCCCGGAGCCTCCTCTTCTCCAGGCTGAACAGCCCCAGCTCTCTCAGCCTGGCCTCACAGGAGAAGTGCTCCAGCCCTCTGATCATCTGTGTGGCCTCCTCTGGACTCTCTCCAATAGGTCCACATCCTTCTGATGTTGGGGGCTCCAGAGCTGGATGCAGTAGTGCAGGCGTGGTCTCACCAGAGTGGAGCAGAAGGGCAGAATCACCTCCCTTGACCTGCTGGCCATGCTTCTTTTGATGTAGCCCAGGATGTGACTGGTTTTCCAGGCTCCAACTGGACACTGTCAGCCTGTGAGGCTTGACAACTTCCATTCTCAGGAACTCTTCCCTTTTATCCAACGAAATTTTCCCTTCACATATTTTTGGGGTTTTGCCTCTTCTCTTTTCCTTGTACACTTCAAGAAGAATCGGAGCATTCTTCCCTCTTAACACCTTCTAGGCAGCTCAAAATAACTATGAGCTTCCCCGAGCCTCCCCAAGGCTGAACGATTCCATTTCTTACACATTTGCATTATGTCATGTGCTTTGGCTCCCTATTCATCTTGGCAGCCAACCGCCAGACCCACTATCATTATCTATCTTGTACTGCAGACCCCAAAACTGGGATACAGCACCCTAGACGTGGTGTCACAGAAGCCAAATGGGAAAGTCGGAACCCCTTTCCTCAGACTGCTCCCCCACTTTCGCTAACACACTCCAGGGTGAAGTTCGTCTATTTTGCTGCAAGCGTGTGGGTTGACTCACCTTCAGCTTGCTGTCTACCAAACCCCAAAGCCTTTCTGCTACTGCCCCCAACCTGTCCTGTCAGGCAAAAATTTCTGAAAACATCTTTTGCTCCTATTCATTCACCCCCCCCCCCACTGAGATGAATTAGAAAATGGTTTATGGGCTAAAGATGCTACAAGCAGCAGCAGAACAGAGCTACAACCACAAATCAAGAACAAGCCAATGTGCATTTCCCACATGCTTGAACAGAGATGCTCATAATTATGTCCCTCTCAGTTACCAAGCTGTTGTTTTCACATCAGTTTCTGCCAAAACAAACATCTACGCTCTTCCAGTTTCCAAGTTAGAAATAAAAGAACTCTCATTGTTTATTTAAGGACCCTAGTTGCCTGCTCTCTTTTGACTCTTTAGATTCCACTATTTCAACTTAGTACCACAGAATTTGCTACTTACCTTAAAATCAGAAAAAAAAAAATTAAATAAACCCAATTTAGTTTTGCCTATGGGTTTTTAAGACTTTAAGAATATAATAAAATATCAAATTTGCAACAATATTATGAATTCCCATAACAGTAAAAAAAAAAAAAACATGTACAACACGCCTCCCTCCTTCAACTTGTAACTCTTACCCACACTACACTTTTTGGAGCTTTCCTGGGGTAAATTGGAGAATTCCTAGTAAAAGCAGCTTTCTAGCTGAAACGGGAACACAATACTTAAACTACCTACCAGCAGAAAAGTCTCTGAAGACTTGGAGTCGAAAGATAAGGTTGCATCATCCTTCCTATGGAAAATTATCTTTTCAATAGTTGACTAGAAATGTCTTCTTAACCTAAACATCTAAATTACAGAGAAGACTCTGAAATTTAATTAGAATATTTCTCATTTCCTATAAGTGGGCAAAGCTTTGTATTTAAATGTGAAGAACACTTCTTTCTGTAAGCAAGCCAAAGTAAACAAAGTGAAAACACTTATCTAATCACAGGTACTTGGAAGGATTTCTGAATATTAAAACTTTTGAAGTAACTGTGAACAATAAAAACACTTTTCTCTCCAAACAAATCACTGCTATTGCAAATATAAAAGCAGCTGGTCTTAACAATATACTGATCCTACCAAAAATTCAATTTATATCTGAGCTCCTCCAGCTGCCATCTGTACAGTAAAGCTTAATAAACCATTTGTTCCTACTAACAGATGCTAATTATGGATTGACAATAGATAATCGAAATCTGCTCCTTAACCCTTTCAGCAAATAACCATTATCAAATCTGGTCTACACCAGCAGCACTGAAACAGCTGGGAGTAACTGTTACAGAAGTTGTATCAGTAGCGCGGGCTTTTTTGGTTTTGTTTTTTTAAACTACCTTCCTACCACGAAATACAACATACCAAATGTAGCCTCCAAGTTGAAAAGAAAAGTGTAATAAAACTAGGTTTTCTGCAGAAAAATACGCAGTTAATTAATTCTTTCCCTGAAATTTTCAGTTATTTTGTAATTTTACTTCCATAACTGTTTTACCTAGGATGTTGATTTGTTTCCCTTGATAAATAAATCTAAACATACACATACAAGCACACGTATACACACACTGACCACATCTGCAGACAGACCAGCAACATAGAGCAAGCAATAAACTACTTTTATTTCAGTTTTTAATGAGACAATTTTCTAAAAATAACCACGAAAAATAAGTAGAAAAAGGTGTAATTGCCTTCTGACTTTTATTTACCGTCTGTATAATTACCATAAGCACATTCATCTGTTAAAATCATATTATTTTTAGTTTCTTAGTCAATGCTAATTTTTATCACTACACTGAAGTAAAGATAAAAATAAATCTGCATGTGTTACACATGTATGAAGGAAGTAAATTCTCACATTCTTTTGGGGACAGGCTGTTGTGGAAGCTTTTATGTTTTTCCTAAGCTTGCCAAATGTACACCCACCTATGCTGTCAAAAACCAAACTGCTACTTTTCAAAAACTGTTACTACAAGTAATGAACATGCTGTCATAGAATCACCGAATGGTGTGGTTTGGAAGGGACCTTCAAAGATAGTCCAGTCCAATCCTCCCTGCCCTGGGCAGGGACACCTTTCACTAGGTCAAGTTCCTCTGAGACCCATCCAACCTGGGGGCACCCACTGCTTCTCCGGGCAGCCTCTTACAGTGCCTCACCGCCCTCACAGTTAAAAATACTCAATGTCCAATCTAAATTTACCTTCTTTCAGTTAAAACCGTTACCCCTCGTCCTATCGTAACAGGCCCTGCTGACGAGTCTCTCCCCACCTTTCCTGCAGCCCCCTTTAGGCACTGGGAGCCGCTCTCAGCTCTCCCCGGAGCCTCCTCTTCTCCAGGCTGAACAGCCCCAGCTCTCCCAGCCTGGCCTCACAGCAGAGCTGCTCCAGCCCTCTCAGCATCTGCGTGGCCTCCTCTGGACCCTCTCTCAGAATTACTTAATGACTTTCCTAGTTCTGCTTTCTTTAAAAAAATATACTGCTTCAGATTGCTGCTCCTCACTTCAAAATAGCCCGCTGTCTTACCTCCCGCTCTTATCTGCTGTCAGATCACTGCCTGCTAAGCTATAGGCTTACTAGAAAACTGTTCTTCTCCCCTTTAATTCCCTTGATCCCTCCTACTTAATAGATGTGCTCTCTCCACGTGAACCTATTCGTTCTTCGAATTCAGCAGATGTTGGTGCTATCACCATTCCCAGAAATACTGAATTAAGTTACATGTAGTGGTTTTAACAGCATCTCTTATGAGGACAGGCTGAGAGAGTTGGGGCTGTTCAGCCTGGAGAAGAGGAGGCTCCGGGGAGACCTGAGAGCGGTCTTCCAATACCTCAAGGGGGCCTACAAGAAAGATGGGGAAAGGCTGTTCAGTAGGGCCTGTTGCGATAGGACAAGAGGTAATGGTTTTAAAATAGTGGGGGGTAGATTTAGATTGGATATTAGGAAAAAATTTTTTACGATGCGAGTTATAGAACACTGGAACAGGTTGCCCAGAGAGGCGGTGGGTGCCCCATCCCTGGAAACGTTCAAGGCCAGGCTGGATGAGGCTCTGAGCAACCTGATCTAGTCAGGGATGTCCCTGCTCCTTGCAGGGGGGTTGGACTAGATGACCTTTGAAGGTCCCTTCCAACCCTAACCGTTCTATGATTCTATGATTCTTTCCACATTGTACAGAAAGTGTGCAACGGTAAAAAAAGTACTTCTGAGTCTTTTAAATTTAATCTTAAAAATAATTTTAATCAGCATACAAAAATCATTCATTTCACGTTTTTTTCCACTATCGTAAGTGTAAATTTTATCTTTATTGATCATAAAGTTACCTCTGGGATGGCGGCACGAAGGTCACTACTGAAACATAAAACTCCACAGTATCACACAATATTGTGTCTGGGATCTAAACAAGGCTCTTGTTAACCAACAAATCTCATTACTGGACACGAATTTACAACATGTCTTTACAAATTAAAGTATGTTATTTGCTATTTTCAGGGTATATTACCACAATGTATGAAGAATTACTATGGTTAATATGATGAGCTTCAAAATAATAAACTTGAAAAATAATTTAAAATCTATTTCAGATTTTCTGCTCTTACTTTATGTACCTGACAGACAGTTAAGTACAATAAAAGTTAAAAGGTGTGCCTGAAAGTTGCGTCTGTGAGCTAAGCAAAGCCACTCAGGCGTTCTGTTTAAATCTCTATGTGTTTTAGTTTTCACTGGTAACTTTATTTAAAGCAAAGTACTGGAGTAAGACACAAACACTTTTTTTTCTTCAGTTATCCTGGAAAAAAGCAAGCAAATTCATGTGAATGCAAAATTCTTTATTTCCTAACAGTCTAGTAAACTATATGTAACAAAACAAGATAATTCATGCTCATCACGTAACGAAGTATCTCACATTCTCTGAGAATTCAAAAGTTTTCAAAGTTGCTAAATTTCATTTGGGAATCAAAACCCTCAGCACAATCTCTTAATTCCTGCAAAATACTACCTAAACTGTGTAATGTCAGGCATCAGTACTACTAATGGTATATTAAAAATGTGAGACACAATAAAATTACATTCCATCACATTTATATTTCAAGTCAACATATAAAGAAATCCAGGAAGAATGAAAACAGTGTTATCATGGACATTAATTGTTAAAGATCTACTCAACAGTGGAGCCTGAAGTTGCAAATGTAATTCCACATGTGGACTAATAATCTAAAGTCTTAGTTAATGTCGTAGTTCAGCCCCGATCGGGACCAGACTACACAGTCTCTCTCTCGCTCCCCCCACCCTCCCACAGAACAGGGAGAGATGATATAAGAAAAACGGCTCGAGGTTTGAGATAAGGACAGGGAGAAATCCTTAAAGTTACTGTTACGGCAAAGCAGACTCGACTTGGGGAAAACTATTCATTTATTTCTAAAACTAGCAGGAGAATGAGACAGGGAACAAGATAACCTCACCCCACCCCTCCCTCTTCCCGGGCTTAACATTATCTCTACTACCTTCCCCTCCCGAGCGGCACAGGGGGGAAGAGGGAATGGGGGTCGCGGTCAGTTCATCACATGTTGTTTCATGCCACTGCTTCATCGTCGGGGGAAGAACTCCTCACATTCCTCCTCTGCTCCGTTGTGGGGTCCCTCCCACGGGCCACAGTCCTCCGTGAAACTGCTCCGGCGTGGGTCATCTCTTCCACGGGGTGCAGTCCCTCTAGAACAGCTGTCCCAGCGGGCCCTCCACGGGCCACAGCCTCCTTCAGGCATTCACCTCCCCCGGCTTGGGGTCCTCCACAGGCTGCAGGTGGATCTCTGCCCCTCCGTGGACCTCCATGGGCTGCAGGGGGACAACCTGCTCCACCACGGTCGTCACCACAGGCTGCAGGGGAATCTTGGCCAGGAGACGCATTACTCCTCCCCCTCCTCCTTCACTGACCTTGGCGTCTGCAGCCGTTCCTCACAACAGGCTGGTAGATGTCTCTCAGGATCTTTTTTTACATCTTATTCACTTCTCATCTCCTCTCCACTTCTTGCAGCCAGGCCGGGCCGAGTTGGGCCCAGTCGGCCGCCTGGCGAGAGGCCAGAGGGTGAGGCCTGCAAGGCCCACAAGGCTCGCGCCTCCCCCTCTCTGCCCCCGGCTCAGCTACTTCACATCTTCTCCCCCTCTTTTTCCTGTTTTCCCCTTCTTAAATACGTTATCACAGAGGCGTTATCACGGGACATTCTGCTACCAATTGGCTCGGCCTTGGTCAGCAGCGGGTCCACCCTAGGCCCAGCCGAGTCCACTGGACAAAGGGGAGCGACTTCTAGCAGTTTCCTACAGAAGCTGCCACCTTAGACCCCCCCCCCTTACTAAACAAAACCAGAACATTCCACCCCTCACCTCTACGAATTACATATTTAAGTATTTTAAGTAAAATACACACGTATCAACGGAAGGAAAAAAAAATTTCCTGCACCAAAATCAAAATAATATCCTCACAACACCAACAGTGGGTAGACAATTAACAAACAATTCAACACTTATCCCTTCACCACAATCAGAACATAAATTCCCCATAATCATTTCACTCTTTTGTCGAGTTCAGTCCCTGTTTTGCCCGTTACCGCTCCCAATTAAACTCACTCCTTATCTCAAATTCCTTGAGCCCCACGTTGGGCGCCAAAATAATTGTCGTAGTCTGGTACCGATCGGGGCTGAACTACAAAAGTTAAGACCATGCTTAACGTCTTGCTGCAATCAGGACCTGGATGGAGAACTTAGCACTAAGCCATAAAACACTTAACATTTTCCTTTTCCCTGTATGATTCATGCTTATTGCTACAGCTTACTTACTGTGATGAATGTGGTCAGTTCTGTGACATTGCTGTTTTGCAACCTGCAAACAGAAAACAATGATCAGCTGAGTCATCCTTTCATCAAGTAACTTTTACAAGGACAAAGACAGACACATCAAACAGAACACTAAAATTTCTCAAAAAAACCCGCCACATTTGAAGTATTTCTAGTGTACTGAGAACAGTTGTGTGCCACAGCCAGATATGAAGCCATTAAAACAAAAACAGTTTAAGCCAAATGTTATGTATCACACTTTTTTGTTTGCAATTAGCTGTTTAAATACATATACCCATTTTACCCTTACTAAATTGAGTGATACAGTGCAATGTGTCCCACTTTGATGTACACAATTAAGTCAATGGAACCTTTCTGCTAAAATGCAAAAAGAATTCTAGCCTCGTGGAAATCAATGGGAGTTTTCAATTTTGTTTATACAAAACTAATGTTTCACTCCATTACTGATGCTCTCTAGCATGAGGATTTCAAATTCTCCTCATGCTATGAGAATTCAGAAGCATCTCTATGTCAGTATAAAACCTACACATATTGAACACTTGGTTGGTTTGCTTTCTTCCCAGATTATTTTTTTGCCCCGAGTAGATAAAGTTTTTCTAAACACGTATTTCATACACACTGTACAGGAAATAGGAAACAGCATAATAGATGCAACATTTGAAATATAATCATTTCAGGAAAATGTTGGGGTTTTACAATAATTTTTTTTCACTGAATACTATTAAAGAGTTAGTGAAATTTTACAGTTCAATCTTAAAAACAATTTTCTGTAGCATGAAACATGCACTCACTATACAAAGCTTGTACATATTCTCTTCAGCTACACTGAGACAATTCTAACTGAGCAAATACATCTAACTGCCTACATATCAAAAAAAATGTTAGGGTAAAAGAACATTTCAGGAGTTTCTGTTGTCGGTTCATTTGAGGCTTTTATTTTACGCTGAACACTTTTTTTACAAAACAAATGCGCAGGAAAATGGACCTTTTCAATCTACAATTTCTTCTACAGCATCACAGTGACGGGAGTATAAAGCTGGCCTATCTCAGACTGGCACAGTCAAGAAAACATACTAATAAACTCACACAAACAAAACTTCAGCTATCTGCAGGAGCAAGAACTTCTTTTACAGAGTTTGGTAACCTAAGTAACAATTTAAATCTACGTAGGTAATTACAACAACAGCCACAGTTTTTTAAATTTAATTTTAAATTACAACCTGTAATCGTGTGGGCATTAACACTAACAATTGGGTTTTTTTGTTTGTTATGGACACTGCTGTCAAACTTCACTCCAGGGCCTGC
This sequence comes from Chlamydotis macqueenii, assembly GCF_036417535.1. Taxonomy (NCBI): domain Eukaryota; kingdom Metazoa; phylum Chordata; class Aves; order Otidiformes; family Otididae; genus Chlamydotis; species Chlamydotis macqueenii. Next base: position 268,923 of record NC_141561.1, on the reverse strand, counting down.
CTGGAAAACAATAAGTACTTTTTTCCCCTTGTCAAAGGATAGCCTGGAACAAACTGTTCCTCCTAACAGTCAGTGGCAACATCATCGACCTACACAGGAAAGTAATTACGTTTATTCTCCCAATGAGAAAGCAAAACATGACTGTTTCCCTTCTCTACCCTACCGCCATACTTTGACAACACCAAAAACACTCCAATCTAATAGACCAGAAACAAGAATGAGAAGTGATGGAAGGAGACAGGACACAACAACCACACCATTTTAAAAGTGAGAGCAAAGTATTTGAGGGCAGAAGCTTAATAAAGTATGTATTTTGCTACTCTCTCAACCACCCTGTTGGCTGACCAGAACCTCGAACTGTCCTTCAGAAAGCAGAAAACAAAGTCATATTTCTTCTTCTCAGTCGGACACTTGGTGCTTCCTGTATTAGCTGAAGCTCAAGTACTTGCTGTCTTGCTCTAATTTTGCACATACATTCTAATTCTGACTACATCCATATCTCCGGCATTGCTAAGTTCTGGGTTTGCTATCAGCCCTGAAGACACCGAACAGTCCACCGAAACTTGAATCTTGGAACATATGGTAGAGATTCAACAGAGAGGAGGATAGTGAAAGCAGCTCTTAAAAGTCCCAGCTTGCCATCTGCAAGGAACGATAACCAACTATTTTAGCAGCAGGCCGAGCACACAGCACAGTCACAGCTTCCTCAGCCCTGAATACCGTCCAGTAAGAAGAAAAGTCTTCTCTATGGAAAAGTTACTCAGATCCCTAAGGATCCAGCTGCATTGGAAAACAGCCTACTTGTTTCCTCAGGTTAAAAACATTTCCAAAAGAGAAGACTGGGAGGAAATCTTGACTAGTAGATTCAGCCTGATGCTCTCTGACAATCTGCTGCTTCAACACATCTCCTTTACCAGCTGCTGGCTTCTCCTCTATACTTCGCTTGCTCTGACTGCATGGAACTGTGTAAACCGAGGAGAGAGGGGGGCTTTCTTCGTCTCTTCTGTATCCTTAATACATGAAAAGGGTTACTACTTGGAAAATCCTCTGCAAGTTTACTAGAAACACAAAAACTGTTTAAAAAAAAATAAGTTTCTGCAATAAATTTGAATAGGTACTTAAGAAATTGTAATACAAAAGACTACATGACTGCAAGTAAAAATAGGTAACGCTTTTAAAAACAGGCTTTACTATCGCTCCAATACTTTAAGGGCTACACACATTAAGAATTATTCTCAAAGGAAAAAATTTCAACATCAGCCACATGCATAAGCAAAATCACTTCATACTGTCTGAAGCTATCTCACTGCTTCGTACCACAGAAACTACTCCAGGTAGTATTTTCTTATTTTTCTTTGACTGAAGACCTACTAAAGTCAGTCTCCAATCTCAAATGGTGTAATAATTTCAATCCACCTTCAAAACTCATAGAAGACCTCAATATCTGCTGCCTGTGTAAACTTTCAGCCTTCTACGCTCTGGTACACGTTATTAGAGGTGATGGCCCATGACTATTCCTGTCTTGAACACCTGTGTACTTATGTGAGCTACGAGGCGAGTACCCTTCCACAGACAGTTGAGGAACAAAGTTGATTGCACCTGAGGGAAGTAGTGGGTAGGAGGGTGGTCAAATCTTAACTTGGAAAGGGGCAACAGAATACAAAATCAGAGGTTTTAGATAGATGAGCAGAGGGGTCAGGAAACATCCAAGAGATCTGAGGGCGAAAAGGCAGCACCAGAAAACAGGCAATTGTGCAATATCACCAGGGGTGCTGGGGTATGCAAATAGGGCAATTTCTTAATCCCCTTCTTGAAGTACTCAACCGAAATACAGGAGACTAGCCCTCCATTAAAATATCATATGGTATTATGCAAATCACCGAGCATAAACAAATAAGTACCACGTACTTCCATCAGGCTAAATAAAAAGTCTGTATTCAGCAGGAAAATTTTAGCAGTACACTCATAATTACAGGTAATAAAATTAGTACTAGTGTAATTAATCTAATGCAGCGGTCAAATGTTCTTCCTCCCCAGCAGTGTCAACTGCACATAGTCAAGATTTTAGCGAAGATCCAAATCCAACAATTTTACAGATTGGGAAAGTAAAACTGGCTAGACATATACAAACTTAGCTACTATCTTTTGATAAGCCAAAATTAACTTCAGTTGGACTATTTTGTATCACACACAACTGACTGACAGATGTCCTGTGTATCTAATACTCTCCAAGGGGGAAGAAAGTGCATCTTCACAGAACTGCTTTAAACCAGAACAAATAAAACCAGTTTTTAAGGAGAGAGTATTCTATTATATTTCCGTAAGATCATACCTAACTTCTCACTTCTTCCTCAAGTAAACAAACAAATGCAAATACAATGCAACATGTACAAAATGCATCACATACAGCCCCGGTTCATTCTTCCATATGCTGTACACATTTACAATAAACAAATCACCAAGTTAATCAATGACCATTGTCCATTCTTCATGAATAAAGAAGAGCACATTTAATGCATGGTCTTTTATTACTGAGGCTGTTTATTCTCTTTCCAAAGACTAAAGGTTCCATTGTTCAGAGTTTTATCCACTTGCTGTAGAAAGCTCCCCTCAATACATTAGCAGCACTTAGCACAGTCAGTAAATAAATGGTGCAAGACCTCTGCAACAGGCATAGCAATTTTCCCTTTGAAAGGGAAAAGAAACTTACATGTTGAAGACCACCCTACCATCACACCCCACCTTCTCCAGTATCAAAAAAATATTACAAGTTCACATGTTGGAATAGATTAGAATTTGCCTTCTGAATTTCTCTTAAAGATAATCGCATTTTCATATAGACATAGCTAATCTTCCCAGTTATTTCTTTTATTCTTAAAAAAGCTCCATGAAACCTTTTTTGTTTTTTAAACAAGATAGACACCAGTCAAAAACTCAAAGTCCCAGGATTTAACAGTGTAATTTAGGCTTCAAGTATGTTTTGTATTTCCATCACAAGATTAAAAAAAAAAAAGTTATATAAAATGCATTAATTGCTCCACTACTTTGAAACTCTTCTTTTTGGTTTTAAATACACATTTCGTTCCACAACGGTTACAGTATTTCCTTAAACATATCATCACGAAAGCACAATGGCTTAAAAGTTGCCTCACCAGGTGTCATTTATTCACTTGGTTTCTATTCAGCTTCTGTAGGACTTCTGAACCTATCCCCCTTCATTACCTTGGCAAAGCCCAGCCACACACTGTCCGTTTCAGTAGTGACATTTCCTTCCCTGTAACACGGTAACAAAAATAACGTTCCTCTTCTCCCTTCACAGCAGTTGCAGAAAAGATATGTTTGTAACTGTAATCATTATTTTACTTTAAACACAGGGGAACTTTACATTTACTATCGCACATACATTTCACGTGTGTGTCAGGCATACACATATCACATATTGAACTAGTTTGACTTGACTTTTAGAATTATTTGAATATTACACAAGAAGCAGAATACTTATTTTCCCCTTTTTCAAACACTTCGTATTTGGTGCTCCCAAGAGAGTTGAAAAGATTATTATCAGCGGTGAGAATATTTCACACTTTGTCTTGGAAAACTGTAAATAATAAACCCGCTTTTCTTGAGAGAAATTCCTCTTCACCCTCCAAGCAAATACAGTTGTGCGCTTCTTCCTAAAGGGAAGTAGCAGTCAGTAGTAGGATAGTTTTTTGTTAACGTTCCAAGACCTAACTGGACATTTGCATATTATAAACAAAAACATGAGGAAGCAGCGCAGAAAAGGTGGAGGACCTCAATATCACAAATAACATTAAGTAAGACAACGTAAGAAATGCAGATAGAGGGGGGCATCGTGAAACCCATACAATCTGTACCCTATAAGCTTCAACTGGACTATCATGCACCCAGTGTTCAGGCTGCTTTGTATAAAATTTAATTGTAGGAGACATCTAACTCTCACAATCAAGGGTAAAAACGAAATAGATCTACCACACCACTCGGCAGATTCTCAGAGGCAAAAGACTCTACCTGTAAACAGGATATAGCCACACTACAGTCCTCACTATGACCATTTAACTCGTTTTAAGCCAAGGTTAGGCGAAACAATGCAACTATCTTCTTACAGCACACACCACAGTGCAGTTAATTTTCAAGCTTTTCTCTTCAGCCCGTGCGCAGCTGCATACTACGGCCTCTACACCGCTAGCAACACGTGCGTCAGCCAGTCCAAAGCTGGCTCAGGGTGCCGTGCGGGCTGCTTTCATTGCCAACAGGTTAGCTCCCCACAGTTTGGTACAAGTTTTCAGGAAACACATTCTACCTTTTTCAAAATTATTCCCTTACTCGTTTATAAATTTTTATTTGACAGTACTTCAGGTTAAAATACTGCTTTTCTCCTTCCCATCCCATTGCTTCTGGCTGCAACTCCTTCTAAACAAACCCTCTACTCTGACATTATCAAAATCGGTCTGAATTTACTAGTCCCATGCTCAGCAGCTCAGTAATCCTGCTCTTCAACAGCCAGTTCTAACAGGGATTAAGATGTACTGAGGTAAAGCAACCTGCAGTCCATCTACACACACAGAGACATCTTCCAACAGATCAATCCACCTCGCTCCTCACTCAGCCCAGCGAGCGTACAGTCCAGTGCAAAACAGGGGCAGGAGGCAGCTGCGGGACTGCCCCTTATAGCAACATCCAGCACAAGACCCAACGAGCCACAACAGAAAATCATAATTCAATGGAAGCAGTACTGACTCTAGATTTTTTAAACTTCTGTCAGGAAAAGGAAGAGTTTTGATCACCGCAACCAGAATGGACTAGACGGCCAAAATAAAGGTAAGTATTCAGGTGGAAGTAACAGCACATCCTTTGGATAGCTGTGGGGTTTGACTACCTCATACCTTATAGCTGCCCATCACAAACTTCCGCCACTCACTTTACAACTTATCGACAGGTCCGACTCCATCAGCAGCATGTATCAGCTAACGCCTAAAAGGCACATCTATCGTGGCAAACGTGACTCTGATTGTTACTTCCTCCACAGTCAATCCTCATGTTTGCTTTACTCAAAATGGAACCTGCACTAGCTGACCATGTCGGGGTTTGCACTATGTGTATAAAATGAACATACAAAGTCTTTTTTCAAAAGTAAGCTCAAAGAAGAATCCAAATTTCTGTATTTACTGAAGGTTTTAGAAATAAACTATAGAAGAAAAAAACACCCAGCACAAACAATTATCTACAAAAATAGTAAACTTTTATTTATGGGGCAAAACTAGGGAAAGCAGGACTAAGAGAACTGATTGTGAGGCTTGAAAATTCATACTACTTGCTGCAGATACATGTAACAACACTGAAGTATGAGAATTTTGAAACTAAAACCAGAGGAAATATCAACTTTTTTATAAGTATGTTCCTTACATACTTCCGTATTTTTCTTCTGATTAAAGCACACAGATCGGTTTTGGCCCCAGTGTCCAAAGTACAGAGTAAAAGGTGCCTTAGGTACACAAATACTTTATTAAGTGGAAAACTAAGCTAAAACTCAACAGCTAAGATGTAATTTCCTTAAGTGCATGCCAAATTGTAATACTAACTGCTCTGTCCAACTAAAAAAAATATATTAAAAAGGACCAAAGAATATTGTTTCAGACTAAACATTCTCTTCCTTGACACAATGGCGTATACACACAAACATGGTTAACTCAGGATTTACCATTTAATTGTGCAGTAACAGAACTTCTTCCTATTAGTTTCTTCTTCTCCCTTTTAGTACTTACACCCAACAGCAAAGCATTTTATTGTGGTTTATTTTTTAGAAGTAATTATTACAAAGCAAAAACCAAAGTATCCTCAAATGCAAACAAAATCCTAATGCAACTGGAGAATAACAGGCCAGAAACAACCGATATTCCACACATAATGGACATAGGTGGAAGTCAATATTTAAAAGAACAGAAAGAAAAGGAAAAGTAAGAGTGCCTGAAGAGAAAATTGTCAACTTTTAAAAATGTTTTTATTTCCCAGTATCAACCGAGCATGGGCAAAGTGTGTCACTGGCTGCACTGCGCTGCACAGACACACAAGTGTAATAATTGCTTCTCACTGCAAGAATGGCACAGGTAATGTGGAAAGATTTTTTTTTCCCCAAATTTCATTATTATCTATGCAATGTTAATGTAACCTAATCTTTTTTCTTGCATTATTTCCATATTGTGTACAAAGTAAAGAATAAGGAAGTTTCTGTGCTTAATATTAGTGTATAGATGGAGCTAATTGAGGTTTTACTTAAGTGGGAAGACAGGGTGGGGTGAATTCCCACCTTTGTTACTGTTATCACTTTGCAAGGTGTTTTTTTTAAGCAAGACTAGATTAACTGGTTTACATTCTGGCAACAGCATCTTCTCAATTAAGTTACAACTTGGAATCTGAAAGCACTGCAGAATGCAGCAAAACCTGCACCATTTTCATAAAGTCATGAGGCAAGACATTTTCCTTCTTGACTGCAATTTGCTTCTTCCTCCAACCCAAACATACCACAAAAGATAAGTATGTCTTTAAAAAATAGACAAGATATGCCATTACTAGTACTTTTAAAAGTCTTAGCAGAAAAGTCATTAATACCTATTAAAGACTAACACATGAAAATCTGCTTCTTGGAAAAGCTTTCTACTGGACTAGTCCAAAGGAACAGAAAAGAAAAGTCAAGTCCCTAAAATATACAGGTTTAGGAAAGTAAGCTGACTAAAAAACCACATATTTCTAGTAATATTTTTTAAAAGGCTTTCATCTTCTTTGATGAACTCGTGTGGAGAACCAGTAATTCAAACTATGAATTTAGAACACAAGATTGACCAAAAACATCTCTACTGTGACAGTAAACAATATAAAGCTTTGCGCAAATAGATGGTATAGCTTCAGAAAATTTTTAATCTGCCATAGCAGAATTATCTCTTATGATTCTGTAAACGGATAATTCAGTAGCAGTTCAGTAGTATTTCAGCAGCAGATTTCAGCAACGTGCATATTAGTGCTAGCAAAGACTGGGCATCAGTCAGTACGAGGAATACTGACGTACTAGAAATCAAATGTCTTCCCTAAGAGTCTGGGTTCAAGACTTACGTAGTTGGGTATTGCCTGCTTGATATTCTTCCCCTGTCCCCTTCTATAAACCAGTGCACTAATATTAAAGGATCAAATCCACACTTCCTTCCTATCCCACATCATGCAGTCCTTCTCATAATGGATCAAATGCCATCTTAAATTTGGCTTCCTTCTCCCATCTTGATGTTTCTCAGGTTTTCTGCCTAAAATTGTTCCTTATCAGCTTAACCCTATTTGTTTGAATCCTACAATTGTTGTGTTCTTTACACTGTTTTTCTTGGAGTTTGTGGCCCATAGGGACGGAGTATGCAAGCTCTGTTTTCAATTTCATTAAACTAAACCAGTCCAAGTTATTTCAAATCCTTCTGCAACTCTCCAAATCACCCTCAGAATCCTAGTGAATGCTCTTCTCACCTATTTTAGTTTCAAGTTTCTTGAACAGGAATAATACTTCTGGAACAGGATGGAAACACACCTGTATTCCAGACGAGGCCTTATCAGGACATTCCCAACACAACAGTGATGTAAGGGAGTCATTAAAGCCATCGCACAAAAAGCCTCAGCTATATTAAGGATACAGCAGTCACACCCTTGTCTGCTGCCATGCAGAACTGTTTACTGGTTTAAGCTCCTTACAGCTCTTGCTGTACCCTCTGAATGGAACAACGCAATTTTGAGGGGTGGGGGTGAAAAAATGCCACACTAAACTGTCTTCAATGCTACCAAGTTCCACTGAGTCTCTTAATTTTAGCTTGAGACAAAAAAATTCTTTAACAGCATCTGGTTTCTTACACTCATTTGCAGCTGTATATTCTTCATTCCATTGAGTATTTCAAAGGACCAAAAAACCCTGTAACTTCTATTCCCCCCAAATTCTTAATCAATTTCAGTCCCTGCTTGCTTCAGTGGGCAGACTACACCTCTCTGTTGTGCAGGAAACCAAGGAGTAAACTGCTAGAACACTGCACACACTATGAACCCGCCCCAAAACCCAAGACTGAGGCTTCTAGCCCTCAATTCTTCTTCATTCTTTTATTTGGGTAATTTGAACCATGCACATGGAGACTTCTCTCATATTAAATTCTCTGGGTACAGGGACCCACTCGCATAGCATCATAGAATCATTTAGATTGGTAAAGACCTTTAAAGATGGAGTCCACCACTAAACCATGTCCCTAAGTGCCGTATCTACATACCTTTTAAATGCCTCCGGAGACAGTGACTGAACCACTCCGTGGGCACCCTGTTCCAGTGTTCAATAACCCTTTCAGTGAAGAATTTTTTCCTAATATCGGATCTAAACCTCCCCTGACGCAAGACTGTCTGGTCAGGACCAAGTAAACATCTTCTAGACACAGTCCTTACTATTATCTGAACTGCTATCCTTCCTCCTAAATCTTCATTAATTTAAATTTAATTGACCATTTTCAAATATTCCTAAATATTATTAATTCTCATACAGGACCAATTTAACATAATCTGATTTCCAAACACTGAAAATCTCTATACACACTCTACAAAGAACAAAGAGGTGTTATGCTGGACCTTGTTCTCACCAACAAGGAGGGGCTGGTGGGGAACATGAAGCTCAAGGGCAGCCCTGGCTGCAGTGACCATGAAATGGTGGAATTTAAGAACCTTAGGGCAGCGAGGAGGGTACACGGCAAGCACTCTACCCTAGACTTCAGGAGAGCAGACTTTGGCCTCTTCAGGGATTTACTGGGCAAAGTATCATGGGATAAAGCCCTAGAGAGAAGAGGGGCCCAAGAAAGTTTGTTAATATTCCAGGATCACCCCCTCCAAGCTGAGGAGCGATGCATCCCAACAAAGTCCGGCAAGAACACCAAGAGACCCGCATGGATGAACAAGGAGCTCCTGAACCAACTCAAACACAAAAAGGGAGCTTGCAGAGGGTGGAAGCAAGGACAGGCAGCCTGGGAGGAACACAGAGAGATCGCGCGAGCCGCCAGAGATCAGGTTAGGAAAGCTAAAGCCCTGACAGAGTTAAATCTGGCCAAGGACATCAAGGACAACAAGGAAGGCTTCTATAAGGATGTCGGGGATGATAGGAAGACTAGGAAAACCCTGGGCTCTCCCCAGAATGAAATGGAGACCTGGTGACCTGGGACATGGAGAAGGCTGAGCTGCTTAATGACTTTTTTGCCTTGGTCTTCACCAGCAAGTGCTCCAGCCACATTGCCCAAGATGCAGAAGGCAAAGGCAGGGACTGGGCGACAGTCTTCCTTCTGCAAACTATGCTAAAGAACATGGAAAATAAGGAGGTGACAGGTTGACAATCAACATGGCTTCACTAAGGGCAAATCATGCCTGATAAATCTGGTGGCCTTCTACAACAGGGTTACAGCATTGGTGAATAAGGGAACAGCAATTGAAGTCATCTACCTAGATGTAGACTTGTTAAAAAGGCATTTGACACTGTCCCGCACGACATCCTTCCCTCTAAACTGGAGAGACATGGGTTTGATGGATGGACCACTTGGTGGATAAGGAATTGGCTGGACGGCCGCACTCAGAGAGTGGTTGTCAACAGCTCAACGTCCAGGTGGAGACCAATAATGAGCAGCGTTCCTGAGGGGTCCGTACTGGGACTGGCCCTGTTTAACATATTTGTCAGCAACACAGACAGTGGGATAGAGTGCACCCCCAGCAAGTTCACCGATGACACCAAGCTGTGTGGTGTGGCTGACACGCTGGAGGGGAGGGATGCCATCCAGAGGGACCTTGACAGGCTGGAGAGGTGGGCCTGTGCCAACCTCATGAAGCTCAACCAGGTCAAGTGCAAGGTCCTGCACCTGGGTCGGGGCAATCCCAGACACAAATCCAGGCTGAGCGCAGAATGGATCGAGAGCAGCCCTGACGAGAAGGACTTGGGAGTGTCAGATGATGAGAAACTCAACATGAGCCAGCAATGTGCGCCTGCAGCCTGGAAAGCCAACCGCATCCTCAGCTGCATCCAAAGCAGCATGACCAGCAGGTCAAGGGAAGTGATTCTGCCCCTCTACTCTGCTCTCATGAGACCCCACCTGTAGTACTGTGTCCATCTCCGGAGCCCCCAACATCAGAAGGACATGGACCTATCGGAGAGGGTCCAGAGGAGGACCACGCAGATGATCAGAGGGCTGGAGCACCTCTCCTGTGAGGACAGGCTGAGAGAGCTGGGGCTGTTCAGCCTGGAGAAGAGGAAGCTCCAGGGAGACCTTAGAGCAGCCTTCCAGTGCCTAAAGGGGGCCTACAGGAAAGTTAGAGACAGAGTTCTGAAAAGAGCATATAGTGATAGGACAAGGGTTAATGGCTTTAAACTGGAAGAGAGCAGGTTTAGATTAGACATAAGGAAGAAATTCTTCACTGTGAGAGTGGCGAGGCACTGGCCCACGTTGCTCAAAGAAGCTGTGGACATCCTCTTCCCGCAAGTGTTCAAGGTCAGGCTGGATGGGGCTTTGAGCAACCTGGTCTGATGGAAGGTATCCCTGCCCATGCCAGAGGAGTTGCAACTAGATTATCTTTATGTTCCCTTCCAACCTAAACCATTCTATGATACTCCTTCGTGCTTGTTTCTCTTCCAGTGCAACAGGCCACAAAAGCTTAAATACCAATCCGAGGCTTTATTTAGTTCAGTAGCATTAAAAAATAATTCAACTTCTAAGTCCGTCTTGCATTTTCTAGGTAAAACGTGTCTGCAAAACATGCCAGTTTTGTAGCATCGCTATCCTCTCACTGAATTAGAATTCAAGTTAAAGTGGAAAAGTTCAGAATGCTGAGGTATGGAGTTTTTATTCACATTGCTGACCATTTCACACAGCTTGACAAGGTGAGATTCCTAGACTCAGCTACTACAGAAAAAAATCCCTTTGGAAGAAACAAAAGCTGCACAGATTGCCAAAGCTCTGTCAGCACATCAGACACAGTTAGGCCATGAACCCTTCCCACATCAGGACCTTACAATGTTACAATGGATGAAAGCAATGATGTCAGCAATGACAAAAAAGTCTACATCATGTTTAGTTATTTTGATCAAGACTCCAGATGCGTGATAAAATGATCTTTTGGCAAAGCTTGTCTAAAAGTGAAGAAAGGTTTTTGCACCACTTAATTAGTTTTCATGGACTCCCACATTCTACAGACGTGACAGAATTTTTCTCTGACTCAGGACTTACAGGGATCAGCAAGCACACTTGCAACTGAAAAGTGTCAGCCGTTTTTATACCCTCCCCTGTGTGTCACTTCCGTACACTTGATAAACAAGAACGATGTCAAGACCATTCTCTAACAAGTGGAGACACGTTGATCAGCAACTCTACCATGCCAGTATAAACTGAAGAATGCAACACAGTCAGTAGAAAGAGAATACTGACCCCACCTGCACTACTGCATCCAGCTCTGGAGCCCCCAACATAAGAAGGACACAGACCTGTTGGAGAGAGTCCAGAGGAGGCCACGAAGACGATCAGAGGGCTGGAGCACCTCTACTGTGAGGCCAGGCTGAGAGAGCTGGGGCTGTTCAGCCTGGAGAAGAGGAGGCTTTGGGGAGACCTCAGAGTGGCCTTCCAGTGCCTAAAGGGGGCTGCAGGAAAGGTGGGGAGAGACTCTTCAGCAGGGCCTGTTGCGAGAGGACCAGAGAGGACGGTTTTAAAACAGAGGGAGGTAGGTTCAGATTAGACATCAGGAAGAAATTTTTTACACTGAGGGTGGTGGGACACTGGCCCAGGTTGCCCAGAGAGGCGGTGGATGCCCCATCCCTGGAAACATTCCAGGCCAGGTTAGCCGGGGCTCTGAGCAACCTGATGTGGTTGGGGATGTCCCTGCTCCTGGCAGGGGGGCTGGGCTGGGTGGGCTTTAAAGGTCCTTTACAACCCAAACTATTCTATTATTCTATGATTCCTGCCATCATCATCAGTGAAAGATGACAGAAAAATGTGAAATAATTAAGTTTTTCTTCCAGCAAGGGGAAGCACCATTTCATCCTTTAACATCTATGTTGAGCTGAAGAAGAGAAAGTTCGAGTATTACTGCATTAAGAGGGACTTTATCTTCATCCTCCCTTTAAAGACTGACCACTACCTCGAGACCACATATTTGCTCTACAATGTTGTAAGCTCTAGCAAACAAAGAGGGAGCAGGAAGACAAGATTTCAGCATTCATGTAGCTGCTCCTGTCTACCAGAAAGATACAGTAGTATTTTTGGGTATTACTCATTTAACCAGAAAACTCAGTCACAAATGAAACTTCACTGTATTCTCCATGATTCAGGGAGTACTAAAAAAGCAATAATTACACAGACACAAACATAGCAGGGAAAAGAACAAAAGGAAGGATGAAAAGCCAGTCAAGGGAAGAAAATGAGGAAAAAAAACCAAGCCTATGAGGAAGAAGAAAAGACTCTTTTTTTTTTTTTTTTTTACATTAATAAATTAGGTTACCTAACTAAATGCAATGCAAGTGAAAACGGGAGAAAGCGTACAGGAATTAGGTGACAATTCTTTGCGTTGTTATTAGTATTATAGTTACTAGAACTGTCAATACAAACAGTTTGAGGTTCTTCTAATTTCTGCCAATCTCACCTGGGATACAGATAACTTTATTAGGGATCTGTTCACTATCACAGCCAGCACAAAGTTGAGACATTGTATTTAAAAGGTCAGTAAGTCACTTTTGTTACATCTTCCACCACTGAAATCTGGTAAGACATTATTAGATGAGGTGTGAATTATAGATTTGATTTGCAGTTAAATTATATCAAGTACATATGCAAATATCAAGAGTTGTATTATGAAAACTAACAAGAAACTACTTCTTTCCACGTAAATGTCTTCCCAGGTCCTTAACAAAGCAGCTAGACCTCTAAAATTTGAGCTCCCTCTGATGTGACAAACAGAAACAGCCTGTATCTTCTCTAATAAAAACAATTACCAGCTGTAAGATAAAGCACTTTAACAAAATTAAATTGAAAATTAATTGGTTATGAAGTATAGCTACATTTAAACATCCTTTGTATCAGATCTTGCCTCTGTATTTTCACAGCAATGACAAAAACATTGCCCTGCCTAATAGCAAAACTAATTAATCCAACTTGTACAATATATATACACATACGCACAATACTTAAAAATTACCCAGACAGGGGAAAAAAGAAAAAATTCTTAAATATATGGTTTGCTGAAACACTAACCAATCTCTCTTTCATTGACTCACACATACAGCCACAGAATGGTCTGGGCTGGAAGGGACCGTAAAGCCCGTCCAGCCCAGCCCCTGCCCCGGGCAGGGACCCCTTCCACCAGCCCAGGGCGCTCACAGCCCCGTCCGGCCCGGCCTTGGGCACTGCCGGGGACGGGGCACCCGCAGCTCCTCTGGGCAACCTGTGCCAGCGCCTCACTGCCCTCACTGGGAAGAATTTCCTCATGTCCAATCTAAACCTGCCCTGCCAATCACCTGCCATTTAGAGCCTGAGATACCATGAGAGAAAAAGACCACGCATATTGTGTGACACTAGAAAGTTAATTTAGACCTACTGCAGTAGTAGTGTTTTTGAGACAGAAACACAGGTACTGTTTACAGTTACCTGTAACTGTTCTCTTGATGTGTGATGCATACAACAACAACAAAATCAGATTAAATACGCAAGAAATGACATGACCTGAAGCATGTAGGACGTAATGTATTTTCAGAAGTCACAAACTGGGGGGGAAGCAGCAGGAGGGGAAGCAAATTCTATGCAATGTATTTGAAAGCTTATTTGGCAGAGGACTACTGGAACCCAAAAACAAAACTACTTCCAGAAAAAAAACAACCTTATATAACACTAAGATCATACTATTTACTATATATCAGTACGTATTTTTTACAGGCACATCAGAAAAAAAAATAGCTTTAACAATAAGAGCATTACAGAAATAGAGACAGCTTTTACCTACAAATGCATATAAAGGATCAATAACCTCTTGTAATTTCAATTCACTCTTGCCCAATATGTTATCTTCCTTAAGCACAAACATGTAACGCTTTTAGGCACTAGAATATTCTGTTCAGAAGGACCAACAGTTTCCATCTATCCACAAACAAAGTCAGCATACAAACATCTAAGTTTACAGCTTCTGCTTTTTCTTCTGCAATAACAATCGCACACTCCTGCACTGACACCTGTCACACAAACCAGACCAGAGTGTGCCTTGTTCTACATATCGCATAGTCCTTTGTAATATCACGTTCCCTCCTCTTTATTTCACAATGCATACTCTTCAGTTCTGTCCTTGAGAACCACAGTCTGCTGCTTTTACACTACTACGGAAGAAGTACATATTCAAATCTGACTTACACAGCCGTGTATTGGGAGATGCCATTAACAAATATCTAGCAATTTAAGATAAACAGCAGTAATAGGTGAAAAAAATATACCAGGATATGAGAAAGCTGTGATAAAAAAAAAAATACCCTATTTGTGATTCAAATGTCGCATCTTCATTCTCATTTAATAGTGTTTAGTAAAATACTTGATTTCAATTGAAAATCTTCTAGGAAACTACCGGTTTCCATCACTCCACTACATTTAGATTGGAACACTGCTCCTATTAAATCACAGTGAAAATTACAATACAGTGATCATACAGTATGTTTCCTAGTTACGTGTATACTGAAGGCAGCATTACTTTTCAAAACAACCAACAAAAGATGTAAAAATAGGTTATTACACAGTTTTTTAAGTATTTGTTTAGTTTCTGAAACTTACTGCCTTACCAAAAAAAGGCACAGAAGCTAACTTTAGCACAGCAAAAAACAAGGGAAAAACTTATTTTCCTAATTTTCAAAATCACAGTATGTTTACACATTACCCTTTATCTCTCTATACTTGCAGAAATGGAGAGTGATTATTAAAAGGTGGAATTACAGCCATAAAGGTATGAAACTAGTGAACATGTTTTATCAAATTAAAATAGTGACTTTAAAGTAATGTATTACACTTTGAGAACAATGAAAGGCTTAAAATCGGTAAATGTGCAAATTGGTAATAGCAAAGCCAATATAAAAATCTGCATCACAGAAAAACAGTAATACTAATGGACATCTTCAGTTGTTTATCCCTCAACTGTCAAGACACGACATGAGCCATACGACAGGCGTATCTAGCCGATTTATCATACCACATGACAAGTACAGGTGTAAGACACGCTACCTGTAAAAAAAGAAAACACCCACGCTAGTTGGTGAAGTCTTTTCCACAGTCTCCTAAACACAGAACCTTGCTACAGGAAGTTCTCTCCACGAAGCTGAAAGGCAAAGCAAACTCTCCAGCTGAGACTACTACACGAAACGCTGAAACAGGGAAGTTAGATTGCTCCATGCTAGCACGCAAAATACACGCACTGAGAAAGCCAATGAGCAGGCACGAGATACGAGTCAGATGAATGAGACTACAGGAGCACTGACAGATATGCAACAACTATATTCCCAGAAAGAGGAAAATATTTTCCTCCTCTCAAAGAGAAGGTAAGTACTGTTTTAATTCACGCCAATACTACCATTTATACCATGGCTCTGTAGTGCCTGGTTAAGGAAAGGGAAGGAAAAAAAAAAAAAAAAGGTAGGTATATGTGGGTTGGACTTGGTAATTATTTTATTATATGCTTAGTAGCAATTTCTTCAGTTGTCTTTGATGGATTACTGTATATAATATACTGTATATATTTACGTTGCCACTATATATTTATGTTACCGAAAACCTGAGGGGAGAGGGAGAAGGGTTGGTTTTTCTTTTATTAAATTAGCTTCTTTGGTTTTCCCTGAAAACTGACAACTATTTCCATTCAACTTTATCCATGTCTAAACAAAATACACAGCTGTCTGTAGCTCCATTCTGTCAGCTGATGTCCTGGTTCTGGCCAGGATAGAGTTAATATTTACCTGAGCTGGGTGGAGAACTGAAGCCAGTAGCCCCTATGGCTGGGATAGTTAACTAATTAGCTAACAGCTGGGGTTAATTTACCCAAATTAGCCAAAGGGCTATTCCATCCCATCTGACATCATGCTCAGTATATAAGTGAGGAGGGTGCTGAAGGGAGGCCCTCCTAGTTGGAAGAGACTGGATGTAGAGATCTGTTGTGAGCTATTATACTGTATTTGTGTTCCATCACTCTATTGTTTTCTTCTGTCATTACTGTTAAATTTACTTTTTGTTCAATCTCAACCCGCGTGTTTGGTTTTTTTTTTCCCTGGTTTTCTTTTGTTTGTCAAATCTCCTCCTATTCTCTCGGAGAGTGGGGGGAGTGAGAGAGAGACTGCGTAGTCTGGTCCCCGTTGGGGCTGAACTACGACAGCTGAGAACTTTTTTTTTTTTATTCTGATGAAAAGCAACAAAAAGAAGGGAAATTTAACATAGAATGCTCAGGTTTCACTGTTCTCACTTAGTTTATGACGAAGTTACTAAGATCACCCGTGTCAATGCTCTCTCATAACATGATACAGCAGCAGGACAAGAAAAGTCATTCTGTACTTTCCACGTTGGTCCACTGCCTCAAGGCACACTTCTGTGAAGTCGTCCTCTCTCAGGACATCATGCATTAACCATCAAAACAGTACTAAGAAATAACAGAACAACAAAGAGTTATGTTTTTAAAGACCACATTGGGTAGACTCTGTTTTAATCCTCATGCATCTTATTCCAATGAAACTATAAGATCTCAGAATTTTAGAGTATGTTACTTCAAGACCATAGCAATATTCTACTCTACTGGTCAAAACTTATGACTCTGCATGTGACCCTAGTATCATTTTGACACAAAATTAATCAGCTGACCAAAACATCCTAAAATGTAAAACAAATGACACACAATCACAGAGCAGTTGAGACTGAATGGGAGGTCATCTCGTCAAACCCCTTTGCTCAGAGTCACCTAGAGCCAACTGTCCAGGATGGCATCCAGATGACTCTGGAGTATCTCCAAGGGTGAAGACCTCACAACCTCCCTGGGCAACCTGGTCCAGCTCTCAGCCACCCTCATGATGAGAAACTGTTTCCCGATGTGCAGAGGGAACCTCCTGTGTTTCAGTTTGTGCCCGTTGCCTCTTGTCCTGTCACTGGGCACTTCTGAGAAGAGCGTGGCTCCATTTTCTTTGCACCTTCCCTTTAGGTATTTGTATGCATTGGCGAGATTCCCCTGAGCCTCCTCTTCTCCAGGCTGCACAGTCCCAGCTCCCTCTGCTTTTAAGGGCCGCTCGTGGGGGAAGGAGGGGAGGGGTGGCATGGAAGGTGAATAATATACAAACAAAATAAAGAATCTAAAAATAAGGAACTAGTGGTAGTCATATATTTTCTACTTCAAACCATTCACATATATTAAATTCATTATCCTAGCATCATTCTAGCACAACAGCAATGGCCTGGTCTGTGACGATGATTGTAAGCACAGAGCGGCATGGATTACAGCAAGCCTGAAGACTTTATTAATGGCTACCTCTTGCAAATAACTATAGCTTTGTTCTTCAGATTATTTTCCTTCTGCTTCCCTACTCTTTCTGGGTAAAAATAACTTTGTGAGTACCTTCTTATGGTCTGTGAGTTTTCAGTTTCAGGGTAAGAACACAGATTTGACTCAAGTTTCCGCTAAGACAAAGGCTGACAAGACAACTTAGGAACCTGCAGAAGAAAGTTGTCTGCTCAGTGACTGAAAGAGAGAATACTGTAAAGAAAGGGCACTAAAACCAGAGTGGAAGGAACCACTGCAGAGCACGATGGGGTAAGAGGCCACAAGCTAGCTGAAGTCCAAATATATCAAGTGTTTCTTAGTAGAATATCCTTGTCTTTCCATTTCTTAAAGGCTGGAGCTTGAGTTAAAGAATGAAACTTCCACCACTGCTTAGCACTAGTTTAACTCTGTTACTAATGGAGTCCAAAATATTACCAACAAGACTATCAACAGAAATGCTAAGCATTTTTAAAATATCAATTGGTATCCGAATATCTTAGGGGAAAAAAAAAAAAACTAAAGCAAACCAGTAATAGTCCATTCTGGAACAGTTTTATTAACAAGCTGCTTTTTATTTAGAAGGGAAGACGGTCAAGATACCCATTTGTTCTGAAACTTAACACACTTGCTTTCAGTTTGTGACCTATAGATCCCTGGTAACCCTGACTACTTCTTGATGGCCCATAAAAAATAACGGGGGAAAGAAGCAACGAGCCGAACACTAACCAGAGACCACAATCATTAAAAGATGCAATTTCTGACTATTTAATTGGCTGCTATATGCAAAATATTCCTTTTTTTAAAAAAAAAAAAAAAAAAGCATTTTTTTTTAAAAAAAAGGAACTTAAATGTCTTGTTTAATAAACAAAGCTTCTCTTGAAATCCTGTAAAAATTGTAGTCCTAGACTTTTGCTGTTCAAAATTAGTTAAATTTACACTGGTCTAATGGTAGATGATTTCTGTTAGCTGAGTCAGAACATACTGAAACTTGTTTTTCAGCAATTGCATGATTACGTCTTTTCTACCATCAACAGGAGTTAATTATTGCCACACGCATGAACCAGTGTGAACTATATTACAATAAAGCAGCCACTTGTGCAGACTTTTTAATATCTGCAAACAGGTCTGACTCTTGCTAGTCTGGTTTACAGTTTACAGAACGGAAGTGTATCAGGTATTATCTACTGCACCATTGAAATCCAGTCCACGATATTAAAAAGAACAAAAGAAGGAAAAAAAAAAATCCCTTCACACGCGTCAAGGAAATAGCCATGACTACACTTTTTAAAACCCTATGGTTTTCATTTACATTTGACCAAATAAAATGGCAAGTCTGTCCATAAGCTACATGCACACAATCCATTTCACAGGACACTGTTAAGCACACAGACTTTGGTTGTGAAAAATATCCAACTAAAATGAAAGCTCTGGAATTGTCTGTTATGTGCATGCATTTCATAAAGGCAAGTTTTCACTTCACAGATCAACGCAAATGTTTGTTCTCTCATGTACAACTGAAATGAAAAGATAACAACAAATCAGCCTGACTTGTGTTAGCATATCTGTGCTCAGTAAGAAATACTTGTATGTGCACAAGGGAATGATTCTAAGATACCATGGAAAAGCTTTTTCTACAGATTTCCTTACGCGTATGCTACTTTTTATGAGGCAGAAAAAAAATTCTGCTATGAACAGTGTTCTTACAATGGTCCTTTGCATTTTCCCACAGCCATAAACCAGATCCCCTCCAGGAAACACAAGCCCACTGCAACAACCCCCTCGGCAAGGACGGCGACAGTGCAGAGGTACTTGCTGCACAGCACACACGCTCTAAGCAACAGAGAACTGCTGGGGCAGGAGTGAAGCAACACTAATGCTGTCTGCCATCTCCTCAGCTGGCAGGCCTATCTGTGCATCTTCAACAGAGTCATCGACTTTCACAAAACTGTAGAACTTGACCTGTTCACCGCTGTCTAGCCCACTTCCAATTGCGGCTGAAAACAAAGGGCTCACAGAAGTGACCGGGTGGAACGAACAGCCACGAGGACAAACAGGTGAACAGACACGGTGTGGTCACAAAACTTTACGTGTGTCGATAACAAATATTTAAAAAGGAAAGAGCCACAAAGGAACCTCCTGTGTAATGAGGAATAAGCAAAAGCACCATAGGAGCAGTTGAATTTTATAAGAAATTATTTGTTCCATTTCAAACATAGCATTTGAGTTGCACCTCTACTTATAGTAAAGGGTGTAAACAGAAGTTAACCTGCAGCTCCAAGGCTAACGAGGCTTTGGGTCCATGACAATAACTACTTAAGGATTCTCAAACATCTACATTATGTAGAATCAGTATTCGAAAGCGAGTTTCATTTTTCTACGCACAGACAGCTTTCTAATTGGGATGGTACCTCACATCATTAAGAGCCACAATGTGAATACAGTACGTGCACCAACACCAACCTTAAGTACAAAACACTACCACATTCAAAACACTATCATACTGACTGGATCCGTAGCCACATACAATACTTTCCTTCTTTCTCTGATGATTGTGTCTAGAAACGGTAGTTTATGTTTAGGTAGTTATGATTAAAAAATAAAATCAAAACAAATCAAACTTGGAATCTGCCCAGAAAAAAAAAAAAAAGTCTACTTTTTTTTCCAGCCTACATTCTTCTGCTACTGTGATTCAGCATAAGTAGGGGAAAACATTTTTCATAGTAAAGAAAATATCCGTTAATGAAATAAAGACTGTTGAAATCTGGTAAATAATTTTTAATGAGAAAAAGTGTACATTAATATGTTTTCAAGACAAAAAAAAAATCTCTAATTACTAAAGGTATCAAAACAGCATTTATGTTACTACTGAAATCATTAGAAGAGTCCAGTCACCACCTGAGATTACGCAAAAAAATTTTACATTCTTAGCTCCTGTTAGCGTGAATGGATCAGTGCTTGTTTATTAATGTAGGCACATACTTAAATCTATCCAGGATTAAGATATATTGTTGTAATCTAACTGCATCCGAGTTACGACACGTGCCCTACATCCAATGGTAAACTTGCATAGTGGGGTCACCTTACATCTATGTACTGCTTAAGTTCTCCTTCAGCAGACGCAGGCCCCAGTTCAAGGAACACCAATGACAACTGAACAAGCACCTTTATAGAATCATAGAAACGTTTAGGTTGGAAAAGACCCTTAAGATCATACAATTCAACCATTAACCTAACACTGCCAAGTGCACTACTAAATCATGTCCCTAAGTGCCACCTCCACACATCTTTCAAATATCTCCCGGGTCCTTTTCTGCCAGGCAGCTTTCCAGCCACCCCTGCCAAGCCGGTGGCATTGCAATGGGGTTGCCGTGACCCAGACGCAAGACCCGGCACTTGGTCTTGTTGAACCTCATACAGTTGACCTCAGCCCATTGATGCAGCCTGTACCTTTGCAGAGCCTCCCTCCCCTCGAGCGGATTGACACTCCCGCCCACCTTGGTGTCATCTGCAGACTGACTGAGGGAGCACTCAATCCCCTCATCCAGATCATTGTAAAGATATTAAACAGAACTGGCCCCGGTACTGAGCCCTGGGGAACACCGCTTGTAACCCGCTGCCAACTAGTTTTAACTCCATTCACCACAACTCCTTGCGTCCGGCCATCAGACAGTTTTTTACCCAGCAAAGAGTACATCCGTCCAAGCCAGGAGCAGTTTCTCCAGGAGCAGTTTCTCCAGGAGAATGCTGTGGGAAATTATGTCAAAGGCTTTACTAAATCCAGGTAGACAACACCCACAGCCTCTCCCTCATCCACTAAGCAGGTCACCTTGTCATAGGAGACCAGGTTTGTCAAGCAGGACCTGCCTTTCATAAACCTATGTTGACTGTGCCTGATCACCTGGTTGTCCTGTATGCACTGTGTGAGGGCACTCAAGATGATCTGCTCCATAACCCTACCTGGCACCAAGGTCAGGCTGACAAGCCCGCAGTTCCCCAGATCTTCCTTCTAGCCCCTCTTGCTGATGTGTGTCACGTTTGCTAACCTCCACTCAGCTGGGGCCTCCCTGGTTAGCCAGGACTGCTGATCAATGATGGGAAGCAGCTCAGCGAGCACTTCTGCCAGCTCCTTCAGTACCCTTGGGTGGATCCCATCTGACCCCAGAGACTTGCACGTGCCTTGGTGGCTCACTAACCACTTCCCTTTGGATTATGGCGGCTTCACTCTGCTCCCCACCCCTGTCTTCCAGCTCAAGGGGCTGCGTACCCCAAGAACAACTGGTCTTACTATTAAGGGCTGAGGTAAAGAAGGCATTACATACCTCAGCCTTTTCCTCAGCCTTTGTCACTATGTTTCCCTCCACATCCAATAAAGGATGGAAATTCTCCTTAGCCCTCCTTTTGTTGCTAACGGATTTATCGTAACATTTCTATTGTCTTTTACAGCAGTAGTCAGCAGTAGTTCTAGTTGGGCTTCGGCCCTTCTAATTTCCCCCCTGCATAACCTCACGACACCTTTGCAGTTCTCCTGAGTTGCCTGTCCCTTCTCCCAAAGGTCAGAAACTCTCTTTTTTCCCTTGAGTTCCAGCCAAAGCTTTCTGTTCAGCCAGGCTGGTCGTCTTCCTCATCAGCTCGTCTTCCAGCACATGGGGACGGCCTGCTCCTGCACCTTGAATATTTCCTTCTTGAGGAACGTCCAGCCTTCCTGGACTCCTTTGCCCTTCAGGATGGCCCCCCAGGGGACTCTGGCAACCAGCCCCCTAACAGCACAAGTCCACGCTCCAGAAGCCAAAGCTAACAGCTCTGCTAAATCCCCTCCTTACTTCTCTGAGAACTGAAAACTTCATCGTTTCACGATCACTGTGCCCGAGACTGCCTCCAATCATCGTATCATCTGTTGACAAACAACAAGCCCAGCAGGACACCTTCCCTAGTTTATCTTCTTTACTGAAACACAGTCTGGGAATAAAGGCATGCTTTCTTGTTGAATCAAGGCTTACAATCGATGTTAACCCAGTATGTGAGTATTAATAAGCACACTGCATCAGTTCTCCGCATTAGATGAGTTTTTCTTCAATTGTATACATTCCATTTAGAAAATAAGTATATCTGACAAACTGGAGCTCTTAATTTTCACAATATATATGAATTAGAGACAAACTTGAGCTCATGAGCAGACTTTCCTTGTTTAATTTAGCATAACCAAAATAAGACACTTACTTTGCAGGTAACCAATATCCAAAAAGCTCATTTAAAAATATAATTGTGATACTGAAGCCACAAACTTAATAAAGTATTAAAAAAAACCCCAACAAACGAAAAGCTTTTATGCAATAGAGCAAAATGTATTTCAACATCTTAAGAATTAATTACCCATCTATTACATGCAATCTTTCAAATTCCTTGTACTGCTATTTCTCTTGTTCTTGTATTCCCGTAACGCAGTACACCCATGTACAGAATGGCCCACCTAACAGTTAGGCCTGTTTGTGACAATTAATACACCCAGGCTTCCGTGTTTAAAAACAGTGTTGGTAGCTATTAGGAGCCATATCATAGCAAGTATAATTTGGCTATACTCTTATTTTAACAGCTGCATTTCAGAGAGCAATCACCCCCAAAAACGCTTTGCTTATTAGAACTATATCATTCACATGGACAGCACTGATGGGCTACCTGCCGCATTCAAAAAAAAAGACAAAACAAACAAAGCAGCACGTTTACACTAGTTTCTGATGTGTTTTGCAGCTTCTCCTTTCACAAATGATTCAGAAGGACAACAGGCTGAGAACACCACCTAGCAGGTGGCCCCTCAGCCTTTTGGATGTTGCAGGTTACAGCAGGCCTTCTACAAACTAGATGCCAACTCTACGCCTCAGCTGCCGTAAGCCCTGCAGGACACAAAGAATTTCAACATTTTTATTTATTACTACAGCCAAACACAGTAGCTCAGATTTAACTGCAACTTACTTGCAATGCTGTGTGAATTCTTCAGGATAGGACACTTTTCATCTCCATTTAGTATAACGCCAAGAACATACTCTACGAGTTGACAGCTACTGCGGTTTGTCTTTTTTTTTTTTAAGATCATAATTCACAAGAAATTGGCGCTTTTCATGTAACAGTTTTGTTGTTTACTACACTGCTATTACATTTTTTCACAATGAAAAGAAAGAACACATATTCCAAGTAACTAACCTATTTATGTCCCTTATCTATTTTTCCTTGTAGTTTCATGTCATTACCATTCCTAAGATTCTGTTGAACATGGAAGACCTTTTCAGAAAGGTCATTAAAACATATTTAAATATATGCAAGACATAAAGCTTTATTTAAAAAGAGCTTCTTGTACATAAAAAATAACAACTTCTTTTTTTTAAACAGAGTTCTAATAACACGTTGCAAAGTGTTGCCAAAAATTCTCCTCTTTGTAAAAATTTCATGTCAGCACCTCTGACATTGTCTCAGATGGCTTGGGACTTTAACGCTCGTAAGGCAAATTCAGAATTCCAAATTTACAGAACTGGATTTTCTTGTTATTTTTCAAGCATGTGCTGGGATTTCTATCTCTAATACGTAAATTGTTACATCTTGGCTACAATTTGCATTATGCACACTGAAAATTTTGTTATTTTTCTGGTCCAAATAAATTTTGTTATTCTGTGGTCCAAATATTTAAATGTTTGCATATGCTAATACACAGACACAAACATCTACACACTACTCAAAGCTTAAGTAAATTTTCTAAAACTGATGAAGGATTAGTTCCAGACGTCAAAGAGAAATATTCAAATATAACGAACACTCAAATGCATCAAAGCAAACTGTCCACAGTTTCTAAAGTTCTCCTAAAAAAAAATTTACAATAGAACAATGTAGACAGTGCTCTAGGCACTAGCAGAACTAGTCTAGGATTAACAGTTGAGGCCTACAAGAATACAGTCCATGGCCCAAATGTTTGTTCATAGAAAGTTTCAAAAGCAAAGGAATTGCTTTAATGGCACGTCACTGTTTTACGGATGCTTTATTTTGCTGAAATGCGTTACTTTGGTTATAAGACACCTGTGCAGTTGGGTTTGAATGGAGTTTTACTTGCATCTACCAAACATTTCTCAATCGGTGACTGAAAGGCACTTACGGAGACATGCTCTATAGTCCAAATTGTTCATTTTTAGGATTTAATGAAAACATACACAATTTAAAACACAACATATTTATGTATCAAATCCTGAAATCGCTTGTCAAATCAAAAAATGAAGCAGCTCTTCAATTCTATCTTCTACTGACACATTAATCTGACTCCTCGTGGCTGTTCCTCAAGTACATAACAGAAATCCCATCTCAAGTGCTTTTTTCCCCCTATACAAAAACACATGTATATATACTGCCATACACATAGTTGTCATTTATTTGCTCATTCATATCTGGCACCGTAATAAGTGAGCTTGTCCTGGGCTTATTTTAGAACAGAAATAGCTTCTGTTCAGTTCCCCCCCCACTCCCCCACCCTTTAGGAGCAGCTCAGGCCCGAACTGTCAGATGAGTCACAAGAAGGTAAAGTGAAAGTTGACAGAGTAATTTAAGTATTTTCTTTATCCTTCCCTCTAAAACATCTGTTCCCAAAGAAAGAGAAGGAGAAACAGTTCAGTTGCTGGTGCTCCAGGTCTGCTGTTGTTCCCATGGCAACTGACGTGCATCAGGAAAAATAAATAAAATAAAAAGGATAAACAACAGCTGAGCATATAAGTGCTATTTCACACACACACACACAAAGAAAATGACTTCTGTACTCCAAAATGCTAATAAACATAAATTACTACACTACAGGCTCTGTCCTAGAAGTCAAAAACCAGTCTGCAAAAATAACCACAGAAGTATGATCTGAAGCATCCAACTCTTTATTTATAAAAGAATCTGCACAGCACAAAAACTCTCCATCATGCAGCAAAATCCCTTCTCCCTTCTTTCCCCTTCCTGTATAAAAACACATGTATATACTGCCATAACCACAGTCGGCATTTATTTGCTTATGCATATCTGGGACCGCAATACGTGAGCTTGTCTCAGGCTTATTTTAGAACAGAAATAGCTTGTTTTCTCTCTTTTTTTTTTTATTTTCTAGGCAGCTCAGCCCTGAATTGTCACTACCCAGTCACAGTTACACTTGGCCACTGTCTCAAGAGAAAACAGAATGAGGCTGCTGATCGGACAAAGCTTCAATCATGTCTCTGCCAGCAAAATATGGCAAAAGCTAGGGGATTCCTTTGGCCTACACGTTGTTCTTTACCTCTGTCATCTCCTAGGCAGTTTTTCCTTCTGAGCACTTTTCTCCTTTGATCCTGGAACTTCTGGTTTGTTTTTCCACTCTGCTGAAACTAACAATAGGTTAAAACCTACAATGACCTTTTTTCCCCCCGATGTTTCCAGCTACCTTGAGAGAGGGTTAGGTACGCCAATATATACTTAATCTAAGTGACACTGCAACATGCAGTTAGTTCAAGACTGTTTCTTATACATGGAAAAATACATACATTAGGACTAAGGACTAGGTATGGAACGTGCTATTATCAACCCTTCCCTTCCAATTTCAACAATATTTGTGATCCAGACTATTTTAGAAATGTATAAGGCTCGTCTTTCCAGCTATGGTGTTAGGAGAATTTACTCAAGAAGCAGAACAAAAATATCTTCTTCCCCAGAACTGTTTTCCTAGAGCTGGAGAGAAGGTAAGGAAATACTTAAATGGCAGGGGTGGGGTAAAGACTGAGTTTACAAGTATCACATCTGATACACCCAAGACTAAATATGTAGACACGTGGACAGGGAAGGAAAGGGATACGGGGAAAAATCTGGGAAGTTGAAGTTACAGTACATAAAATTATCCTCTATTATATTACGTTAATGGCAGAATGCACATTAACAAACTCAGTGCAAAAAGAGCCCAGTAAGGAACCAAGAATGAAGGACAGGATAATCAGTGATGACTGAAAATACCGTAGCAAACAATCACAAACCAAAGATGATCACTTTTCAATCCCTCATATAAAAACATGAAGGGACTACTGTATTCATTTAAATCACAGAAGAATTTTCATATTTTTGGCATCCTTATTATTCTATCTACACAAGTTATCAAAGACACAAAACATCAAATATTAACAAAAACAAAATTAACAGCAACTAATTCCGAATAAAGGTCCATCTACACAAGTAATAAACATTTTGAGAAAGAATAAAGGTACACATCCTTCTCTCAGAAATCACAAGTATGAAGATTTAACAAACCTAATGCTACGTTTCAATCACCATGTTCAGCAGCTACGGATAAACGTATTTTCCACTAATACACCTAATCATTCTAAGTGTGTGGTCATTTTGCTCTCCACATCATCCACAGATGATTCCACAATTTAACCCAGCATCAAGGGAAAAGCACTACTACTTCTTAACAAACTACTGTGTGTTGTTTCACTGGGTTACTTTGGTTCCAATATTGTATTTCAGTCATATTTGAAGTGCCAAAAAATTGTTTTCTATTTACTCTACTATTCCAAGCATGACT
The DNA here is from genome assembly GCF_036417535.1 of Chlamydotis macqueenii. Classification (NCBI taxonomy): domain Eukaryota; kingdom Metazoa; phylum Chordata; class Aves; order Otidiformes; family Otididae; genus Chlamydotis; species Chlamydotis macqueenii. Next base: position 241,778 of record NC_141561.1, on the reverse strand, counting down.
TCATAGCACTCGGTCATAGCTGGAGCTGAAGACTTCTATATACTCTCATGTCATATGGGAAGTGTTCAGAAACTGATGATTCCTTTCGGTTTTATTTGCTTTTTATTCAACTTGACAGAGTGACCTGAATTAATATAGTGCCCTAGATGCTTTCTGGTTTGTCTTTTTTTGTTCCCTTTCTCACAGTAATGTGTCAAACTTGCGTTCTGACTGCTTCTGAACAGATGTTTTTAACAGAACTATGCATTATGACTCCAATATCTCTACTTGATGGCAGAAAATTAATTTAGAACTCATCACCATGTATGTGCAGTTCATGTTACTCTCCCTGCTGCCCTCTGTTCCACGTGCATTACTTTTAATTCATCAGTGATTAATTTCATGTAGTCACTTAGTTTCCCGAGACTTGACCAGTTCAGTTTGATTTTTTTTTCCATGGTGCTTTTTTACCATGGTAAACCTTTTTTTTTTTTTCTTCTTTTTAGGAGACAAATTCAGCACATGTTTGAAGTACACTGTTTGTAAACACTGTTTGAAAGGTCTTACCTAGCGTGAAGTCTAAACTAACTTTTAATATGCACATGGCTACTGCATTTTCAGAATAAAACTTTCTAAATAAGTCAGATTTTCAGTAAACCAAAAGCATTTGGTGAATTCGTGCTCAAAGTGAAATTGTCTTACAAAATTTAGTACATACATGGTACATACAAGATTTGGTACATACATGTAGGCCCTTTGCCTACATAACGCAACATTTCAGAGTCAATTTTGCGTTTTTCTGTCCATAAACACTAATACAGATGTTCAAACAAGCAATATCATAGAATCACAGAAGGGTTTGGATTGCAAGGGGCCGTTAAAGCCCACCCAGCCCAACCCCCTGCAAGGAGCAGGGACATCTCCAACCAGATCAGGTTGCTCAGAGCCCCGGCCAACCTGGCCTGGGATGTTTCCAGGGATGGGGCATCCACCGCCTCTCTGGGCAACCTGGGCCAGTGCTCCACCACCCTCAGTGTGAAAAAAAATTTTCCTAATATCTTAACTTTTATTATGATACTGCAATGGGATAGGTTGCAGCCAATGGGCTCAGGGCTAGACAGACCCAATCACCACATCAGCTGCAAAGAAGTAACTGTCATTTCAAGAAACTGAAGAGACACTAAATGAAAAGCCCATTATGCTTTTTTTTTCAGGCAAACAGTTTAAGTTTGAATAGTTTTAACCTGAAAAGATGGGCGTTATCCGATTCTATGAATGTCTTTCCATGGCTAGTAAGACAGGCAAACAACTCACAAGTATCAGCTTTTCACTTGTCATCCTACTTTTTTCTCCAAACAAACCATCACAAACTTTAGAGTTAAAAAAAAAGAATTTAAAAAAAAATGTGACAATTAGTCACACCAGCAACTATCCCTTCTTACCAACCCAGAGAAATCTTTCACCACAGTACCGGAGCACTGTACATCCAAAACAATACATTAATCTTCTTTTCTACCCTTGACATTCCAAGATCGTAAGCAATGTAACTAAATAACATAAGTAACTTCTCTGAACCGTTCCTTTACTTTTGTTTGGCTGGTGAGAACCATCTACCCATCTGTCTAATGCTATACTTAAACAGGAGTCACTGTGCATCTCAGTCCTCACATAATAAAATGCAACTTCTGCTTCTAAACATCAAATACTGTATACCTCAAACATTCTTCCGAAATCTCCCTGAAAAAAACTGTATGTTTAAGTGCTCATCACTGCTTTCCACAATCAGCAGTTCTCACTGAACATCATATCACAACTTGCAGGACTCATTTTGGTCAAGAACACTGATTTACTATTCCTGGATCACCTCTGACATGGGTCTACCCTAAAAGTTACCATATGATTTTTTTTCTAAAAAATCTGAAGTTACTTTACAAAGAATCAGACTTGAAATTGGGTACTCAAATAGCTCTTAAATTTTAGCAAACTTTTGCAGAAAACTGCAATTTACTGAGTAACAAATTACTCAAATCATATGGAAACAGACACTCGTAAGGGGCTGTTAAACTAAATAATAAGATTCTATGTATAAATCGAACATAATATAATGAACAGGAAGATTTATACATATCATCTAACTATCCTAGCACTCAAATTACCTGTATTATTGCCTATGCTGCTGGAAGCAACAGGGGCAATAAACACTGAAGAATGAACCCTTCCCGCAGCCCAAGTATTATAAAATTAATAGAATGCAAGCCAGTTCTGTTGAGATCAATGAATTAAGGAAAAAAAAAAAAAAAAAAAAGTAGCTCAGCTTTACCAAGTGTGTTAGAGGTCCCATCTACCTGCATTTCAAATGTCTCCTACAACATGTAACACAGATCATTCATAAGATGATTGCTTGTGTATTTATTTTAAGCACTTCGCAAGACAGCAAAATTACAATAATTACATAAATTAAGCATTTAGAGGCAAGGAAATTTTAAAAAGTGATCGTCCTCCCTACATGTCTGTTTTATTATGAAGTCTTTATACTATTAGCGGATCTCTCAAAATGCATAATTCATTTCCATGACTGCAAAAAGACTGCAGGCTACATTTAAATGCTACTCTGTATAAGCCACTTGCATAAAGACAATAAACTTTGCAACATGCTGTTTATCTGTAACATCATAATTGTTAACACCAAAAATTTACTGGCATCTGCAAGAGTCAAAAGATTATAAATTTACCTCAGTGATAATCAGGAACAGTTTGACACACAGAAAACATCTCTCAAAAAACCAGGAAAGTATTCCAAGATCCTCTGTATCTTTATCACTTACAAATAAAAGGAAAATTACCTAGCATTATCTGTTCATTTTAGTTCCTCGTGCCAGAAGAAAAAGGGCATTTCATAACTGACTGCACTTCACTAGTGCAGTTATGATTAGTTTTACCCTAAAATAAGCAAGAGTGAGTGCCTGCCTTCGCCGTATGCTCTTGGACTATTCCTTAGCATGATGAACACACTTCTTCATGCAATCATAAAAAGCTACTTCAAAACTAACGCTCTGGAAAAGGCTCAACTATGGAATCAATACTCCCCACTCTTGTTCAAAAATACATTTGGTTCATTCAGTAAAGACTACTTGCTAAGCCTGGGGGGCGGGAGGGGCGCAGAAATAAGGCTTGAAAAGCACTTCTAGAAAACAAAAAAGATGACAAGTGCAGAAAAACATAGTGCTAATGTCACAGTTAAGTGCCAAACAATAGAGGACCTTCACTAACACTGTGTTGTCATTTGAGGAACATATTCTTTCCTTAAGCCTTTTTTTCTTGTCTAAAATTTACTTCTCCAAATACTCTTACATACATTAAGTAGCAAGTAAACTACACAAAGCCTTTAATATTATTTTCCTTTGGTAGCTGTTGGCAAGTTTAAAAAAACCCCACCAAAACAACACACCACAAATGGAAAAAAAAAACACCAACCTTGCAAAACAGAAGGCCTCTAGCACACCACCCAAAGACTCAGGAGTTGGAGACATCCTTACTTTGTGTTCAAACATCCACCCACTTCGCTCAAGCCCAATCCTCCAAACCTTTCTCTAAATCAGAATGCTTTCTCTACTAAGTTGTCAGAAAGATAAAGAATTGCTGGAATGTATTACTGTGAGGCTTTTTAAATAATCTACACTTTTTCACTGTCTTTAATCAAGACTTTGGATCTCAACTTTCTTCCCATTTCTCAGACTTTCTTTGGGGCAGTAGCTTTTTAACATGATCTATATCGAAATATGGTAACAAAACAAAAAAAACAAAAAAAAACAAAAAAAAAACCCCTCAATCGCTGTCTGCTGCTGTTGGGACCGGCAATGATGGCCAACGATTACGAAGCAGACTATTCCCATTCCGTGTTGCAGGGCCAGGGGGTGGGGAGAAAAGCACCCATTTACTTCTTTAGAGTCCCACTGAAGGTAATTTGCCCGCAAGAGCCAAAATAGGACTCTCTTACTGTTTCTAATAATAGACATAGAATGAGAAAAAACAGAGGAATTCTCCTTGCTTTGAAAACTCTTGCAATGTGCTGCAATGAAGAACTTGTCTCTGGCATTCCAGCTGCTGTAGAGCTTGCATCCTCAAATGATATTAACTACTGAGCACTCCCTTTTCCCCTAAACCACGCAGTTGTGGTTTCACCTACTATAGTCTCAACTATTAACTCCACGATCAAGTACAGACCGGTGGTGAGTGGCATTCCCCAGGAGTCCGTACTGGGACCAGCGCCACCTAACATCTTTGTCGGCAGCACAGACAGTGGCACAGAGCGCACCCTCAGCAACTTCACTGATGACACCAAGCTGCGTGATGCCGTCGACACGCTGGAGGGGAGGGATGCCATCCAGAGGCACCTGGACAGGCTGGAGAGGTGGGCCCGTGCCAACCTCATGAAGCTCAACCAGGCCAAGTGCAAGGTCCTGCACCTGGGTCATGGCAATCCCAGGCACAAACACAGGCTGGGCGGAGAATGGATCGAGAGCAGCCCTGAGGAGAAGGATTGTCGGGGTACCGCATGCTGGGCTGCATCACCAGCAGCGTGGGCAGCAGGTTGAGAGAGGTGATTCTCCCCCTCTACTCTGCTCTGATGAGAACCCACCTTCAGCACTGCATCCAGGTCTGGAGCCCCCAGTATCAGAAGGACGTGGAGCTGTTGGAGAGGGTCCAGAGGAGGCCACGCAGATGATCAGAGGGCTGGAGCAGCTCTGCTGTGAGGCCAGGCTGAGAGAGCTGGGGCTGTTCAGCCTGGAGAAGAGGAGGCCTTGGGGAGACCTTAGAGCAGCCTTCCCATACCTAAAAGGGGCTGAGAGGAAAGACGGGAGGGACCTGGGACAAGGGCATATAGTGATAAGACAAAGGGCGATGGCTTTAAACTGAAAGAGGGTAGATTTAGACGAGATAAGGAAGAAATTCTTGACTGTGAGAGCAGTGAGGCACTGGCACAGGTTGCCCAGAAAAGCTGTGGGTGCCCCATCCCTGGCAGTGCTGAAGGCCAGGTTGGATGGGGCTTTGAGCGACCTGATCTGGTGCAAGGTGTCCCTGCCCAGGGCAGGGGGGTTGGAACCGGATGATCTTTAAGTTCCCTTCCAACTCAGAAGGGAATCTTCTATGATTATCTCTGATCTAACTCTTCCATCAACACTGAAAAGAAGCAGCAAGGAGCTTAACAGTAACTCCAAGGACAACAAATGTTCAGAACTGCAATAAAAAAATACTGGTTTGCATTTCTTATGGTTTAGTCTTCTTAAAATTGCTGTAACTACTTCTAAAAGACCTCAGCTGTAAGGAGCTATTAGATCTTTCATTATATCAACTGATACAGCTTAAAAGACTAGACTCTTTCAGGCATGTATGCTTGATATTTTTACCTCACTGAACTAACACAGTAAGGAACCTTCCTTAATGGTTTCCCATCTTCCTGGATCCACACATACCAAGTAAGAATTTATTTACATCTTTCCTCAGCAGTACTTTCTATCTACATGCCAGGTTATGAGGCAGTAACTTACAACATAATGGATCAAAAGATGTGTGAGAGTGGCCATTTTGGGCTTCCTTTTATTCCCACGGGAATTACGGATATTCAGAACAGTGGCTTTATAGACAAAAAAAAAAAAGTTGTTTTATAAGTTCCAGGCATTAGGGCAAGCAAAGATAAAGTTACCAAACCAAGTGTATAAACTAGTGGAAATGCCTCACTTTACTTCTAACCCGGAAAAGCAAAACTGAGGGGGGCAGGGGGATCAATATTACTAACACTGCTTATATATATTAGTAACCAATATTTCTCAGTATGTATTTTTCACATTATAATGACAGATAAGTGTACCCATGTAAGAGCAGTCATTTCTAATACATCCATTATTTTCTTCATGTGATAATCAGCAAGACTGTGCTTACTACTATTTTACTACACCATCATATTGTGCAATATAATCACATTTTGTACTTCCAGGTTTTCCTCCAAAAGCACTGAGCATACAATGCATGAAAACCACAAATTTCAGCAACTACAGTTTTAGCAAGGTAACGCTGGGTAAATCTAACAAAGATTTCTTATTTAGAACAACAGCTACCAATGGACTACAAAGATTGGTTGATGTTCCTTTTCCAGGCTGCTTTACATAACAAGATTTTGTATTTAAGATATATGTAACTGCTCACTCTTACACTTTGGTCCTTCAAAGCTCACAGTTTATCATTTTATTCACCATTTAGTTAAAATTAAATATTTAATACTGAGGCTGTTCTATGGTGTAAGCACAGCTAAAATGAAAGGTCTCCGTGGCTGCTGTGATGAGATTTCAAATGCAGGTAGATCAACAACAACAAGAAAAAAAAAAGCTCAAGCACAGCCTCCATGTGTGAGTAGAATGCTTTATAATAGCTTGCAAATAACTTTGTGTTTGCTGTAACCAGCTGTTCTTAAATTATGAATATGCAACCAATTCATGGTAAAGCCAAATCCCAGCACTATTTCTACAGGGAAATCCCAGTAGTTTTTGCTTGTTCTACACGTTAGTTCTGTTACGGACACAAATAGCAGTAAGCTTCAGAACAGACAAAACTATTGGCATTTCATGCACTAAGTCCATTATCACAGCAGGGGTTGTCAATCTCTAGAACTTTCCTGTAACAGCTCAGCCAATACATCAACCGTCTCTCAGCCAAAAAAAAAAAAAAAAAAAAAAGAGGTAAATAAATGAACAACAAAACCCCACACCCAACAAACATCTCCACGGTGTACACGAAAGCCCCTCTGCCAATCTAACACTTTCTTGCTTCAGCCAATCAAATGGTTAGCCCTGACCTGCTCGAAGGCTTGCATCAAGCTCCAAACACTTAAAAACATCAATCATAAAAACAAAGACAGGACACTGAATTATACAGTATTAACCTCCAGGGTTTGCATACAAAGACCTTAGATTTATTTATGTCCTAGCACGTTAAGAGCTTCAGTACACTGTTCTTTACACCAAACCGCCTGCCAATTTGATGAACCTCTCTGCCCTCAGCAGTACAGTGTCTCTGATTAACGACTGCATGCTTATGGAAAAGTCTAAGAACAGAAAATGGGCTAAAATCCACACAATTATGTCCCTACGTGTGTGATGGACCACTGCAATAACTCTTGTCAAACTGGTTTTCTTTTGTACAATAAAAGACTGAAGACCGAGGAGGGGGTTGTTGGGTTATTTTACTCCTTATATGTGGATACCATATACCACTGTTCCAAGGTAAGTATCTGATAAATTGCAACGCATTATTTATTAAAGTATCTGTCTGCATTAGAAAAACATTAATTCATTAATACAAAAAAATTAATACATAGGGCCAGAAGAAGTTAGCTACTTATTCAAAGTGAAGAAAAAATACTCCCTACAAGATTTCAAAGTTTTAGCTTCTCATCCAACAGACTCATGACTGAAAATCAACCTCAAGAACAGTTAGGTAGAGTATTTTATGGCTTTAAATCACTGTATTTAATAAATATTCTAAATAAAATCTAGCTTAGCCTTCCTGTAATTCCCAAGAAAACACCGATACGGTTCTCCATTATTCAATAACTAAAATTCCTCACTATCCCTTCCAACAGTTCCAGAGCAGAAGTAAGTCCCATGCGAGGCTCCAAAAAGAAGACATTATCTGACAGTCATTGTATTATTTCTAAACCTACCTTCTTTTACAAGGTTTTGCACTGCAAACATTACCTGAGACAAGTCTTTATACTCAGCAATCTCACTGACTTCAATGGGACCATTACAAATGTAAACAGTCCATCAGGTAGACCAATTTTTCAGATGGTGCCTTTACATTTTCAGTAGTTTGAATTTTAAGGTTTTGTGCAATTCCTCCCCTCAGGGGCTAGAAAAATCTCAGCAATCTCGTTCTGCAAACTACCAAGGCTTAACCCATTGAGCTCTTTACAATGCCTGACCTATATCAAGTGAAAAGAGAGTTTTATGTCCCTTACAGACAGAAAGCAAGACGTTCAGGAGGCCCTGATCGGTGTGAGTAGAAAGGCACTGGGATAAACTCCATGTTAATGGCAACAGGCATCACACTTCTGAAAGAATGAAAGGGACACTGACAAGCCCAGCACATCTTTCTGTAAGGCCATACTTTCAGAAACTCTGTCTGAGAGATCATCTGTCACTGGGTAAGGTTTAATAATGTATACTTTCTTTGGCCGGTCTTTTGCCCACTGATCTGAAAAACACATAAAAGGAGAGTAAACCGGTTTCAGGAATTTTGTCAAATGCATAAATTAAATCTGCTCAACTAAGCAGGAGAAAACCCTGTATCCTCTTTTCCTTGTTGCTACATTAAAAAAACCAAAACAAGCATAAGACTTCCTCACTCTCCAAGAGTGTTTCTTCTCCTGGTGATCCCATTAAATGCTAATATTACAATACAACAAATCACAATTTCTCATCCCTCCCCCAAAAAAAGAAACAAAACTCAAAACGATATTGTAAAATCAGCAACTTTTGGTTTTTTTCCATTTAAATCTCAAAGGAAGTTCTGTATCAGACTTTTTAAAGTATACTGATTTTTTTCTTTCTAAGGAATGGTTCAAAGACCATAGTATTATATAACTGCAAATTTATGGCAGTAAAGACATGAAAGAGTAAACAAGCACTTGAGACAGCTAATACGTGAAACTGTGTGCTAAATGGATTAAATGTTCTATGGAAGTTTTTTTAAAAACTTAAAATTGTATGATTAAGAAACAAAGTACCAGAAAAATACTACATCTTGCTTGGCCCTTCTGCAGAGACTGGATGAAAACACGATTTCTTTTAACCACTACATGCACTCACCTTACCCACTCCTGTAGCATTACTCTCTGCAGAGTAACAAACTACGCATTTCAGTTTGGAACGAAACATCTAGCCAGCACGCTACAGATGAAAGTCAGTGAAGACAGCTTTTCTTTCTACCTCTACCATCAACTCCTTGCGATGTTGGTAAAAGACTAAATCCTCCTGTGTGTCAGAGTCTATCTGTGTAACAGTGAAACACACATTCTCATCTTCATAAAAGTAGTAAGAAACACAAATTAAGAACTTGATGTGAATCTACCATTTTCCTGACGCAAATTTTCTAGTGACTCCTTGTTGATTTTTTTTTAATCCCTTTTTTTAAAATAAGCGAGCAAATATTGGGGGAGTGGGGTGGAGGAGGATCTATTTTCTCTAATTTTATTAATATAGTATTCTTGTTTCTGTTCCTCATCAGTAAAGAGTAAGCAGTGGAGAACTCCAAAATCCTACCATTCCCTTAAAACAAAGATGCACTTTCATTCTACCATTACACAGAAAGAATACAATAAAAATGGCTTTAAAATAAAAATGAAGTCATATAGCCAAACACCTTTAAAAAGCATAAAGGTCAGTCACAAAGAGAATGTTTCATTTCCTTCTTTGATGTTGTGGGGAAGATCATCTGTACCTAAATTCTGAATTCTGCATACTGTTATCTATCACCACAAACTTCCAGTTTCTTTAGAATATGTTGACCAATACATACTTACTACATTTTGTCGATGTTCAGGGTGTTGTAAACCATCCAACAATCACAAAAACCACTGCTTTCCTTGACACCTGTGTCAGCGTTTCTTCTGATGGCAATTTATGATCATAAAATAGTTTTATAATGTGGTATGACATAATTTACTGCATGTACTGTAGTAAAACAAAATTAAATCAAAAGTTGAACTACACTTGGGAGAAAACTGGTAGACTCTGGGAATCTTCATTTGGTCAAATTATCTAAATGATGAAAACACAAAGTTCCACTCTTCTGTGGAACTCTCCTATTAGAATGAAGTTTGTCGACTAAAAAAAAAAAACAAAAAAAAAAAACCAAAAAAACCAAACACAACACAACAACAGAACAAAACCTATTTGGTTTTATTTAATGATACCTGTATTAGGGACAGAGGGGAGGCAGGGCCGGGAGGGAGAACCACAGTGAAGTGATTTGAAGTGTGGGGTGCCCTTGCAGTGTCAGGGAGCCTGTGTGTAGCAAATTGCATTTTCAGTTGTGATAAGTCTACCTCCCAACAGCTAAGATCTCTTAACGCCAAATATGCCATTAAAAGAATACTATAAAACTAAAATCAGTCAACTACTAATGTCTCCTTTCCCTAACTCGGGGAGATGAGATAGAGCGCATAAACCTCCTTTTCTTTGCAACGGTGACATTCCATATCTTGTGCAGGAACAGAAGAGTAGCAACAAAGACATTAACAACTGCAGTCCAAGCAGGGAGTGACTGTTCTGTTTCAATTCAATGACACCACTAATGGCTTCTTAGCAGTTCCATGAAATCAACCAGCTGTCAAGTCGATGCATCAGAAGGAACAGCTAAGACACTCCCATAAGAAAAAGCACACATCAGGATGTTTTGCAAAACATCTGCTCCTTTACACTGCAGTTCTATAATAAACATGCAAACAAAGAAAATTATAAAAAGGGCAACAGGACCTAAAACTAAAGAGTTCCATTACTTTCCTATTTGCATTTTCAGTGCCTCCCAAGAAGACAAACAATTCAGTCTTGTAGCACTTTCTTATCATAAGGGGAGTATAAAGATTAAACAAATATACCGCTGTGGTCGATCAATGCTTATTCTCTCCGCAATACAAAAGTAATGCTAATCTATCTTTGGAAAATTTAAAGCATCTTATTACATGTTCAAGATAATCAACTATTTCTCACCAAAAGGTACAAAGTATGTATTTAGTTATCTTTCCCTTAACACAATTCAAATAATTTTACAATGTTACTGACAAGTTACGATAATCTACAAGAACGACTCTTAAAAACAACTACGTTTTGTGGGAACATGCCCTTGTAAGGAACCCAGCCCAGTGGTATTTAGTTAAAAAAAAAAAAATTAACATGAGAAACCAGCACCACAATACTAGTTTATTTTCAATATACATTAGTCACAAAGCCTTATTTTTATGCTGTTCAGAACAGACTTTGTGTCAGTAATGAAAAGGGTAAATTTGACTGATCCTCTGACAAAATATTTTTTACTCTCCAGAGTTCTATTTATGAAGAACTTTGTCATAACCTGATATTAACACTCCACTGCTTGCAAGGAATTAGTATCATCTATGACTAAACAAATATCCCCTGCTCTAAGCGAACACAAAATTTCTTTAACATCAAAGAGATACCTTAAAAACTTGTAACTCTTCCTCTATATACACTTTACAAAAATTACCTTGGCTACCATTTTCTTAATATTATATAATTGTTTGATTTTGCAGCATTGTGACAAAAACATGTACATAGTTTGTTATAGGTATAAGACATCAAGTATGCTGTCATTTTCTGAAAGTACTTATACTCTGTTGCTCACTATTCATAATCTGTCAAATCTTCTAGACCTTTGTTGCATGTATAATTTAGAACCATCTGTTGTCCATGCTTTCAACTATTCAAACATTTTCATCTACCTACTACTCACATAGCTGAGAAATACTCAATTCAACTGCACTTTCTGATGCACAAACAAACAAACAAAAAGGAAAAAAGCCACACTACCCACAAAAAACTCGAGGTAATTATCTGACATTTGTTCCAATATAACCTTAAGAACACTTTAGGTACACCATTCGATATTGACTTTGACAGAAAAGAAGTCTTGATAACATACTTTCTGTGTTATCTTTCTATATTAACTGTTGTCAATGTTTGTCTGAATCTGAAGACAAAAAAAATGCAAATTAAGTACACGCAGGTTCACATTCTCCTTAGTGTGACTGTAGCAAGTGCAGCAAGTAACAACAGTATAGGAAAAAGAACTTTACCTACAATAGTTATTCCTTGTCTAGTACCCTGTGTTTCACTAAGTCATATCATGTGACCAGAAAAAACTTTTATGATATTAAAAAAGTGCAATTTAGAATTAAATTCTCAGAACAGGACCTTTTATTGTTTCCCCTTTCACAACAGCTGACACAGAGCTTACAGCCAGAGGTAAAGAGTTTGGTTGTTGGTGGTTTTTTGGGTTTTTGTTTTGTTGGTTTTTTTTTTTTTTAAACGAGTTTAGCATAGTAACTACATTTTGCCACTCACATTATATAGTACCTAAAACATAACCCAAACTACATCTAACATGTATACAGGTACTTCCCAAGCAGAACTTTTTGACAATATAGCATAATACGTTTGCTGATTTCAAATACGACCCTCAAATCTGTCTGTTTTCTCGTTCCTCATCCCAGTAGAAACTGTTTATTTCTCAGGGAAGATTCCGTACCAAGTGTTTCATGTAAACTTCAAGTCAGATTACTACTTTCCGTAAGCCAAAATAGTGCAAATTGCCACATGATTCGTTATGTAACCAAACAACTCTGAATTTTTTTTTTTTAACAACCAGTTAAACAAGCATTACATATTAAATACTAAAGGCTGGGGTGGGGGAAGACGGGCGAGGGGAGAGGAACAACCCAAAAGCACAATTATTTCTCTACCTGTTACAAAAGCAGACAATAGATAGACAAGCATATTCTTAATGTTACCTGAACGTGCAGTCTCAACTAGGAACCTTTCTCTTTAAAGTGCGGTTTACAACACGTTAGATCAGGAATTCCGGGGGAAAGCACACACTCTTGGAGAAATTCCCCTTAAACTTTGCATGACGTCACTGTCTGTCCCTGTAACATTTCCTAAACTTTGAGTCTTATCCACAAGGACTTTCAGGATTTCCACTCATTCCGTCCTGAGAGGGACGGACAGACTTGGGAATAAAAATTTGCCCAAGATGGCGAAAGGCTCGTTGTTTAGAGGGCATAAAAATGGAGGATATTGTAATATACACAAAGGGATAAATTTCAACAACTCGGCCCACGGCTGCAGCTGCTTGTTTCTCTTTATAAGGAAGGAACACGCACAAAAGATAAAGGCAGAGGGGCCCGCAGCGAGCCGGGTGCGCGGATCGGCGCCCGCTCCCGGCCCGCCCCACACTCCGCCGCCCTCCTAGCGCACACCGCGGAGCGAGCTACACCCACGCGCCCGCGGGCGGAGCGCGCAGATACGCGGAGGCCGGGAGACGCCGCTGAGGATGGCAGAGCGCGCGCCGGCCGGCTGCCCGCGTCCCCTTCCCAACGGCCGCTCCGCGCGGCCCCGCCGAACGCCTCACGCCGCTCCGCGCCCGCGCACTACCGGCTGGCACGCCCGGGCCGGCCTGACAGCCCCCGCTCTTCTGGGCCAGCGCCGGCCCAGAAGAGCGGGGCAGCTCGGCAGCGGCGAGAGGAGAACGGGAGCGCAGGCGGGGGACGCGAGGGGCGGGAGGGCCGGCGCGGAGCGCACCGCGCCACACAAAAGAGCCGCCCCGGCGGCCGCCGCCAGCCGCTGCGCCGCCGAAGAGGCAGAGACGTGACCGGCGCCGCCCGGCTCTGGGACGGGCTTGCGGCCGCGAGTAAAGTTCAAAATCGCTTGGGACACAGGCCGTCCCGTCTCGACACACTCCGGCCCCGGCCGCTTCCCCAGGACTCACCTCCCCGCGGCCCCTCCGCCTCCCGACCGCAGCCCTGCCCGGGCAGGGCCCCATGGCGGGACCTGCACTCGCGCCCGGAGACGCGGCCGGCCCACCACAACAAAGAGGCGATACGCACCGGCAGGGAAACGGTCAGGGAGGCAGACGCAGCCCGAACTGGGAAACCCAAGCACGAGCTCAGCGCGGCAAAACGCTGCAAGGCTGTGGGCGTTCATCTGGAAGAAACGCCCTCCCCGCGCCGGCAGAGAGCGAGGGGAACGGCTTCGACTCACCTCCGCAGTTCGGGAGAGCGCTGCCCGCGTCCCAGGCGGCTGGAGGCCGGGCTCTGTGTGCCGGGAGCGCGTCCCTTCCCGGCGCTCTCCAGTTCCTAACGCCGCGGCGGGGGGGCGGGGGCGCGAGTGCGCGCGCGCGCGGCGGGCGCAGTGCCGGGCGCTCCGTGCCCTCGCCGGACGGGGCCGGTCCCTCCGCAGGGCTCGTTCGCTTCACCCACCGCAAGTGACGTCAGCCCGCGCCGCTCGCCAACAATGCACGCTGCTGTTAACACGGCGGGGAGAGCAGCGAATTGTTATCTGGGTCCGGCGCCGGGAATCAACGGCCCAGCGGCTCCTACAAGGAACAGGCAGCGAGCCGCGCGCCGGCTGCAGTCTTTACGGTCCTTTTTTTGTTCAGAAAAAGTTACGAACGGGTCACGGTTTTCAAACTACGACAAAAGGATGCAACTCTGCGTCTGATCATTTTTTTAATGATGACTTTATCGATCGGGGGGAAAGACGGCTGCCCACCTTAAGAACATAAATAAATTCTTACACTGCAGATTAAGTTCAGGTAAAAAAAAAATGCATTTTAATATAGCAACAAAGAATCTGTGATAAAAACAACAGTCATCTACTACAAGGGGGGAAGAAGGGGGACACGACTCATTTCTGAAAGAGGAGACATTTTCAAGAAGCCTAGCGAATCAGAAATTCACAGTGGAAGCAACGTTCAACTTTTATGCTCTAGAAGAACTAGATAAATTCAAGCAAAACAAGCAACAAGGGTGGGGGAATTAAGTTAGAAGGAAGTATTAAAATTCATCAACTATTGACACAAGGGCTTAAAAAACACCGTACGTCTTTCTTTGCCTGAAACAACCCGTACAGGTTATTCGTAAAAAAGTAAAGTCTGTGCTTCCATACACCTACCCTTTAAACCACACACATGGTATCCCCCTCTTTTTTCTTTCTTTGGCAGTCTCCAACTCAGGCACGGTTAAAGTGCACTTCAAGAGGCAAAGGACTGCTCCCTGTAAACCGTAACACTAGGGATCTAAAATTACACCACAGCGCAATGAAGAAAATCTTAGTTATTTCAGTATGACCCAGTAAAAATCATACTTGCAGAATTCAAGAATAGGTTAAGCTTGTTAACCTTGTTAAATGCTACACACAAGCATTTTCAAAATCAACATTATTTCCAAATAAAGCTGATCTCAGCATAAATGAATACACATATGTAGAAAGATGCCATTGTTTTCTGTTTCCTCTTCAGCCACTGGCTGTGATTTTAATTGTGCTGGAGGATCTTCATTAGTATTAACACATGGGGAGATTTCACAAAGCTGCTTCATTAGGGGGAAAAAAAAAAAAAGCTTGGCAGACTAGCTCTTTTTGCATGCAATGAGAATGTCAGCCTTACCTCGGTCATTTGTAACATAATAAGTGCAAGCACAATGATTGCAATGCAGGAACATTGGGGGAAGGGCAAAAATGCTGCCTAATACGGATATGAGAAAATAAAGCTTCTCATTACACAGTAAAATGTATGCTAAAAATTAGTGAAGATGATGTCTCAGGAGACTCATGCTAAATACATTAATGCGCTGATATGTTTTTAATTATTATTTTTGTACTAGTTTATTTCATTCCCAGGATTCACATCCAGCAGCAAAGGTTTGCTAGCATTTATTGATTTTTTTTGTCCGCCACATTCCCGGAATACAGATTTTAATCATTTCACTACACCACACTCAGTAATTTCATTAAAAACTGGAACCTTCCATCCCCAGAAAGGCATTTAATTTCAATGACACACAATTTCTTTTAGCAGCAAACTGTCTCAACAGTAAAAGCTGGCCTAAGGTTCAAATGCATAATTTAGTCCTGAGTTCTCCATGCTCTGCATTCCTTTGAAGCTATAATTTGACTAACTACCTAATAACTGTAATAAGGACAATGATTTCCTTATAATATGTTATTAACCCGTATTTAATTAACTCAGAGGCCAAGCTCTGTACATGTTTGATTGGGTCAGTACCTCTCTAACCCCAAAATTTACTAATAATGATCTGGAAAAAAAGAGTGCGGGATAAGAATGAGTATGGGTACAATAAATAGCTGTTTTGCTCAGAATGTTATGCATCAAAAACTCATGCATTTTCCAATACGACAATATTGTCACTCAGGAGATAACAGGATTTTATAAGGGAAAACAAACAATGGATTTAGATCATTCACTGTCAAATTTACTGGCTGTTACATACTTATTTAATAGCTCTGCTTGTAACATTCAAAATAAATGCTAGTATCTATTATTATTACAACTACTCTAAATAACCATTCTAATTTTTTTAAATTTTTTGCTGTTAATAAGCCAAGCCACAGTATCTTGTGAAAAACCAAAGCATGTGTTGTTTGGATAACGTTACATAATCTTTGTTTTCTGTAATGCTCAGCAGGACAGAATTTAATCAACTTGAATACAGAACCACAGGCCCCAACACATACTTCTCTTCACAAAGTTCAGTCAACTATCCCAATTTAAACCACGGGGATATATTTGAAATCAAAATATCAACAGTATCTTTCTCATTCCACTGAATATTAATTTGGCCTTCAGTCAACAATTTAAAATAGTTTTAGGTAATAATATAGCATTTTACAGTCTACACCAAAACATGTTTTACAAGTAATTGTTTTTCCATTGGTCACAAACAGATCAGTTTTTCTACTGCAAAACTTACCAAGATTATAAAAATGTATTAACAATTCCTTTGTTTTAATAGAAGCTGTGGTTAGTGGATGCTACTGATGCATTTAAAGTGATTAACTATTACATCAGAAGGGTTCCTAGCTTTCAAATTTGTGTGTTCTCCCTAAGGCAATATTAAAGCTGTAGTTCTCAATTTTTAAAAAACACAAATTCAAACTGCAGCCTGTATGCTACAAAAAGAAGATTCTTGTTTCTTTTGCTTTCTTTGTATGATAAATTGTCTATAAATATAGTCAGCCTTTGCATTCTTCTCAGGCTTCCAGTGTAAGTCACATAAAAACCCATGTCAGAGTTCTGTTTTGTAGTTCCTTTTATCTTTTCTGCTACGCTTATTGACCCTGTTGTTAATATTTCTTTAACAAGTCACACCCACCAATGCATTCATAATCTTAATTGCTGAAGTGGGAGAAAACAGAAAGAAAATCAAGTAAGCTCTGTATTTACAGACATGTAACTTTACACGTTTGAATAATTACACTGATGTCACTAGGACTGTTTATATACCACACATAAATGTCTGGAAGGTCAAGCCCAAAATTCCTATGGGACTATGTAGGTGGAGTTCACTGTAACGATCTCCCCAAAGGCAAAGCCAGCGTAAGACGTCCTTCTCTTCTCCACCTCTGTTCACAGATTAACAGCACAGGTTTACAACCCTTCATTTGTAGCAAGTCAGCTGTTTGTGGGGCTACACTCTAAGGTCAGTGAGTGAAGTTAAAACCCACACAAACATTTCCCGACTCTGATCTTGTAACATGGTCTATTCTAAGCAGACCTTATTATCCACCTAAACAAACAAAAAGTCTTTCAATGTGTTTTAAAAGGCTATGCAGAATTCGCTAGAGGCTAGAAAACCATACTATATGCTCCTGTTAACAGATGTCCTGGAGTACTGTTTGCCAAGTATGTATTTTATTATTATAAAATATATTAAGATAGATTTGACACACAGTAAGGATCAGCAGAAAGTTACAATCAAATATAAAAAATAACAGTTTTTGCAAGGTTAGTAGGACTAGTCATTCCTCTGACAAAGGGTAGAAACGTTAGCATTTAATGCATGCTATTAATTAAAAAAATATAAAGGTAAATTTTCATTAAAAACTGAATATATAATTCAATTTTGATGTGCAATCTATGTTTTAAAACATCCCATTCAGAAGCAGTAACAGTGTAAACCAGTTAAAAAGCATAGCCTTTTTGCTGAATTTACTCTGCGTTTAGGAAGTTTATTCTCATCCCAGATACTTGTCGGCATTGCAGAGGTTATGCTACCACTCTCTGACAGCTATTTGTACAAGTTAACATGTTTACGTACTCCTGGCTTTATGCTCTTACACATGTGGTTTTACTACGTCACTCCAGAGCAGTCACATGAGGATCTACTTCTCCTCGCTATAATGAAAGAGGTTAGAAGGACAAGAGGTCAAGAAATCCTCAGAAGCCCAAATAAGTTTATATACCCTGCAAACCAAATAAAATAGCTTCGCAACTGGATTGATGTGTTCACCACTAAGTTGCTTCCGTTAAGAAATGCAGTTTAAATGATGAAAATCAGTATGTGGGTAGCTTCTCTCTTAAAGCTTTGTAAAGGTGCTGAGGCAAATGAATCCCCTGAAGAACAGCTGTAACTGTCTGCAGAAAATACAGATTTGAAGTTGGGTGATCTGAACAAGGGCCAAAATAATATCTTCCAAAGAACAGGAAAGAATCTAGACTGCAACTCCACACATACTATCAAAGCCTAAAAATCTTCCCTAAGGATCTTCTGCATCAGGCTATGTTACAGACAACTTACCAAATACACTTCCTAGAAAGTGCACTCCTCTTACCACATATCTCACTGTAAAAGAGACAAAATTACCTAGGAGTTACTTTATTTGCCTTCAGTCCTCAATTGTTAAAGGGTACTTCTGCTCTTCGCAAAAGATAAATCTATTATTTATTCTACAAACTCCCTTTTAGCAGTCTCATACTCCAGCTGCGCCTTCTATAGCTCCTCCGGCATCTCTTTCACATCTTCTCCCATCTGAAAGCCCCAAGTGTAAACAAAAATAGTATTTCTAATAACCAATTTAATCACTAACAATGAGAAATGTCAGTTCATTTTAAACAGTTAAACTATTAACTCTTTAAAAGTAGACAGATAAATATTTTTCACTACGCCCTCTCTATACTGGAATTCTCATTCCATTTTACAGATGAAAGATACGGCCCTCTCTTGTACTCGGAACCAATGTTTGACTCTAAGTACTAGAGTACTTTCAGCTGCAAGTTGTTTGGGGTAGATATGCAGGATGTAATTTTGACCCTTGGAATTAATGAAAAATAAGCTTATTTTAAATTTTTCAGTCAAGTAATAAAATACTTCTACATTAGAAAAGAATTAAGTTACCTGTTTCTATTCGACTGGAAAAACACCAGCCCCACCAATAGTAATGTTAGCAATTTAAGTACTGAAAATCTTTTCATACCATGAGAGCTCACATTGTTCTACCAAAATCTTTGCAAAATAAAGTGACTAGAAGACAAAACATTAAAAAAAAAAAATCAAGAGTTTTTTCGTATCTTTTTTCTCCAAGTATTTTATAAGAAATAAGATGGGGAAATACTAACTTGCAAATCAAGTTCATTTTTATCATCTTTCAAAAAATCTGATGCTTTTTGCTATTTAGGCATATTTGACATTTCCCCTTCCCTGTATAACTCTACAAAATACCTTATAAAATAGCTTTGTTAATTTTCTTTATGTCTATGAATCTCTGCTTTTTTCTGGATCAAAATTAAAGCAGTTTTCTCTGATGAAAGGATGTAGTGTGGGGGTTTTTTTTCCCTCCTGCTGCTTCTTTAACCACAAGGATTCAAAAAAGCCCACCTCAAAATTTAGTGTGGGTCTGTAGTAATTATACTCACAAGTGACTCACAGAGTACAACACAGCAAACAATACTACACAATAATTTAGGACAGGAAGTGATGGCATCTCTTACTAAACTACAGCTGAGCAGGAAATAACCTTATGTAATTAGCCAACTTGGAATCTGGCCACGCCACAAGGATTAAGAACTCTTGCAAAAAATTCAGCATACTCTTCATTAATTGTCCATGAGTTTAATTTGTAAGCACAGCATATTACTACTGCATATATAGGACAGTAAGCACCAAAACAAGCCACGAGATATCATTCTGTCAGTATATACACACTCAAGTTGCCCTTGGGCTATTAAAGATGTTACCTTTAGTGTACTTTAAATAGCTTTATCTGGAAAATACTATGTAGTTGGCTACTTTTAAAGCTACATTGAATTTATACATATTGTCTAGATGATTTTTAGGATATTAAAATAGACTAATACAAAATTTCTTTTCAACACTCACCAATACTGGGACACAACAGAGATTTTTTCGGTTGATTGGTTGTGTTTTGTTTTGTTTTTTCAAAAGAGATGCATCCTGGCCAAATTTTATTTGATTAAGATCTCTGGTGCCTGCAAAACCTTTAGTTTTCAGGAGCAGACTGTCTTTGCTTATGCAGTTCAGATTTTTAGGCTTCTAGCTCTTCTCTTAGTCTATGCTTGTAGCAACAAATAATGTTGCTAAAGACATTAAAAACACACTTTTCTCTTTTAAGAACTTGGGTGATGCATCCATAAAATAGAAAATATATAAAACAGAATAAGGATAACTGCAAGAAAGAAGTTTTGGAGGATAAGCTGGATCAATTTACAAAACCACATTCATAAGGAAAAAAACAACAACCTAAAACACCATTTATCCAACATACACGTGTACGATCAAATTAACCCTTGGTACCTTTCAGTTCCAAAAGTCTCTATTAACCACTTCTTCCCAGAAAATTATTTCACTTAATTTGATACTGTATCATTGCAGATAACTTTATTGATTTTATTAAATACGGCAGCTACAATAACTGGTGAAGTAATTTAAGACAAAGTACCCAATACGTCTAAGTGCCGTGACTCATCTCATCAGCAACTGGGATAATGGCTTTTCCAACAACACCATTAAGTGAAAGAAATACAGAGGACATGGGTCCAAGGAATGTCCTTAGCATAACAGAATCAACCAATTTGTGCATTTCATTTTTCCCCTACATTACAAAAACTATTCTAGATGAGAGCTAGATTCAAAGGTAAATTATACAATGATCCTTTAAAAGTTACATTCACTTGTTCTTTCTTCACTGCCTCACAAACAGTAACTCTTAAAGTTGAAAACTACTAATCATTATGTCCTTTTTATAGGTAAGGCTTGAGGTAGACAACTAAGAGCGGAAAGCGTAAGCTTGTGCTTCTAAGTCCTACAAAGTTCCACCTTCCAAACACTAGACAAAAACTTTTTAGGAAGAGTTTTGTACTAAGGTTAATTGTACCTGTTGGTAAAGAAATACACATTCCAGAAACTGCTTGCTTTCTAGGTATTGTAGAAGAGTTCAGAAGTATTCTTCCTGAATGCAATACTGACTACTGCCATTTGTTTTAAAAGAGTTTATCCTGTCTCCATGCCTTCAGAAACTCTTGCGAATCTACTCTTTCTTAATCTGAGCGCATTTTCTGCATCATCAGTTTGATTTCTCAACTCTTCACGCTTAGAACCCTCAGAACATCATCACCATGCGTGGCACAACATAACCCAAATACAGATGAGGCTTCTTTCAGAACTACAGAGGGCTGAACTACAGATCTAGAAATTATTATTGCAGCTGTCAGAACTTAAGTATTTTTCAAAAGTGTTTCTGAAAGGATTGAAGTATGTGTTAAGGAAATTTTACACTTTTTCATACATCAAATAACTAGCGTTTCTCAATATGAAAGCAAGCATGAAAAGGACCTTTTTCTCCGTAGTGAAAATTTGAAACAGACTAGGTTTAATGGGGGTATCTTAGGCAACCAATTGTAACAAAAAGCTTCTTACTGTAACTAGAAAAGTAGAAAGCTGATATACACACACATTGATAACTCAAACCTTTCAGAATCTTGGCCTTCCTGCTACCTTTTCCCTTCTTCTCTCCGCAAATTATATTAACTTCCTTTGTTGAAAGTTAAAACGGCATACATTCATTACTATCCCCTACAGAGAGCTTTTGGCAAAGCTCAGTGACAAAACCTTGCCTAAAGCCCTTGCTGGCATGGTAAAACAACTAATTCGTGGTTTTGTGAAAGCACATAAGAATTCTCGTAAGAGGGAAAAGTGTATCATGTTTGAACTTTTTATGACTGTAATAGATACTGTTGTCAAATTAAGGATGTCAATCCAAATTTTATTTCTGATCACATTTCGATCAAAGAAACCAGCAGAGAGTCCCTTGATGCTTCTCATGTCTTATTTTTAAACATAAACAGAGAAATACTGGAAAAAAAAATAAAAATCCAAGTGTCTAGTCTGAAATTTCAATAATAAATCTTACTCAGCAAACATAAATACAGCTGCAAGACAGATAATATAAAAGATTGCATACATTCTTAAAATGCAAGAGTTAAAAATAACCTTGATGCTTTCCCCAGCATTTTAGTAAGCTATATGTACTAAATTCAATCTCATTTTCTGTGGTACTTCAGCAGTTTAGCAAAAACTTTTTTAAAAAAACCAAACAGTTAGTGCAAATAGTGGAATACCTATAGAGTTAATTGCTAGACCCTGCTGCTTTTGTCTGATTTTACTGTATCAATGACCTTTGGCCCACATTCAGACATGTTTTTGATTTCTAGCTGTTGAAGACAGCAGATAAACTTGAGCCAACCTGTTTTTCAGTGTCCTACACCACCACACGTGAAGCATCAGGCCAAGGAGCGCCTTCGTTACTGCTGAAGCCTCGAGGTTGTCCCCAGCTGTCCAGCTTTTCCCTTACAGTCGCGCACATCTGAACAAGGCCCGCTGTAAGCTCACATAAAATGACGTGTGTTTCATCTGCTTAGCGACATGCGGGAACAGGGCCCTCCCTGCGCCGCGCGGTGCGGTGCGGTGCGGTGCGGTGCGGTGCGGTGCGGTGCGGTCCTCGTCCGCAGCCCTCGCCACCCGCTCACCCTCTCAACACGCGTTCGAACCTTCTCGCCACCCGTACAGTCCAGAGCCCTGCGCGGCGGTGGAGGCAGCGCCGCCTGCGCGCTGATTGGCCATTCAGTAACGTTCACAGCGATTGGCCAGCTGAGTGTAAACGCGGGCAGCCATGGTTGCCTCCCTGGCCGTGGGGGGCGCGGTGCGGCCTTGCGTGGCGGTTGTGCGGGTGGCACGGCGGCAGAGCTGGCAGACGGCGCCAGGCTTACCTGACCCTCGCTCTTCTGGAACTTGTGCTCCTACTACCAGACCAGCCTCTGAGTGCCTGCAAACACTTGGGTCCAGGTCTTGCCTTGGTTATTAAATTGTATCTCTGCTTGAAGTTGGGTTTTGCTAGTACAAGATCGACTGGTGGTGACTTCGTGCTCAATTGATGTGGTTTATTGCGCAATTAAATTTTCTCACCTCGCTCATTGGCAAGGATTGTTCTAGATACAGTGAAACCCAGTTTATGCTCCTTTGTTTGAAATGCGTGCTAGTGTTGAATAGAGCAGTGCTTCTGAATGAGTCGATTTATGTAGATAAAAGTGTTAGGCAACAGCAAATAAAATGTGTAATGTAAAATATGTGACTGTTTAGAGTACGTAAGAGCATGTTCACACAGAGAGCAATCAAAACAGACTATGGGGAAAGGACTAGCCATCAACACGGTTTAGATGGAAAACAAAAGACTAATTTTATTTTGTTTTTCAAAGCAGTTACACATACAGGTGAGTAGGTGTACCTGCCTCTTCAAAAAATATGTCTTATGAAAGGGCTATGAAAAAGCTACATTAGGCGTATTGATTAACTTTTTCACTGCTGGACATAGCTCTAGCATGGAACTCTACAGTAGAAGTACTGAAGGTAATGGCAGAAACTCTTCTCAATCTCCTATTAATGGTATCTGAACAGGAGACCAGGGAATAATTTTTTAACATTTTGGGGCAAATATATAAGCTTCAACTTGAAAGGAGAGGTGTATTTTTGTGCAGATG
Organism: Chlamydotis macqueenii; assembly: GCF_036417535.1. Classification (NCBI taxonomy): domain Eukaryota; kingdom Metazoa; phylum Chordata; class Aves; order Otidiformes; family Otididae; genus Chlamydotis; species Chlamydotis macqueenii. The sequence continues at coordinate 218,159 of NC_141561.1, read as the reverse complement.
CAGTCTGAACTATGAAGCTAAGAACCCTCAGCTTTAGCACAGAGTAAACACAGTCAATGTAAAGGTGATAATAATGCCTCTGTGCAAGTCTTAAATTTTACAGGGGAAAAAAACCAAACCAGTTTTGGATCTTTTCCTCTCACTACATACAGAAAGAGAGTAGTAATTCTTCCCGTGAGATACCAATGTGGAAACTGAATGAAGAATTCCAATGGCAAAGAATGATAAAAAAGGCTTGATCTCTGTTAGACATATTATCTGCTGTCAAAAATTGGTGTTGGTAGTAGAGGCAGTTCAACAAGTTTGTCTGGTGTGGAACATTGTTTAAGAGTAAGGACAAAATGCCAACAACAACAGGCAATTTTCCCATTGCAGACTAGCCTCAAATTATTTCATTCCATGCACCTCAGTGCACATAGAAAACAGCCAAGAAATCTATAGATACTGATGACTGCAAGAGAGAAGATCAAGATAAGTCTCAGACGACGTTAATAGCTAACCTTAATATTACTGTTATAGTGCTACCGTCGAGACATCTCGATGCTGGCAGGGAAACTGCTAGCAAAGAATTCCTGTAGTTATATTTGAAACCTGTTGCTAAGTAAGTCCTCAATAGTCTGTCTTTTCCTCCGTGGGGCATTTATTGAGAAAGTGTATTTACTAAGGAAACACTGAATTAGAATCATAGAATCACAAATGGTTTGGGTTGGAAAGGACCTTCAAAGCCCATCCGGCCCAACCCCCCTGCAAGGAGCAGGGACATCTCCCACTACATCAGGTTGCTCAGAGCCCCGGCCAACCTGGCCTGGAATGTTTCCAGGGATGGGGCATCCACCGCCTCTCTGGGCAATCTGGGCCAGTGTTCTACCACCCTCAGCGTAAAAAAAATATTCTTAATATCTAATCTAGATCTACCTCCCTCTATTTTGAAACCATGATCCCTCATCCTGTCACAACAGGCCCTACTGAACAGTCTCTCCCCATCTTCCCTGCAGCCCCCTTTAGGCACTGGAAGGCCGCTCTAAGGTCTCCCCAGAGCCTCCTCTTCTCCAGGCTGAACAGCCCCAGCTCTCCCAGCCTGGCCTCACAGCAGAGCTGCTCCAGCCCTCTCAGCATCTGCGTGGCCTCCTCTGGACCTTCTCCAACAGGTCCATGTCCTTCTGATGTTGGGGGCTCCAGAGCTCGATGCAGTACTACAGGTACTGCAGGTGGGGTCTCACGAGAGCAGAGTAGAGGGAGAGAAACACTTCTCAACCTTCTGGCCACTCTGCTTTTGATGCAGCTGAGGATGCGGTTGGCTTTCCAGGCTGCAGGTGCACGTTGCTGGCTCATGTTGAGCTTCTTGTCTACCGGCACTCCCAAGTCCTTCTCGTCAGGGCTGCTCTCGATCCATTCTCCGCCCAGCCTGGATTTGTGCACTTGGCCTGGTTGAGCTTCATGAGGTTGGCACGGGCCCACCTCTCCAGCCTGTCCAGGTCCCTCTGGATGGCATCCCTCCCCTCCAGCGTGTTGACGGCACCACACAGCTTGGTGTCATCGGCGAACTTGCTGGGGGTGCACTCTATCCCACTGTCTGTGTTGCTGACAAATATGTTAAACAGGGCCAGTCCCAGTACGGACCCCTCAGGAACGCCGCTCATCATTGGTCTCCACCTGGATGTTGAGCTGTTGACAACCACTCTCTGAGTGCGGCCGTCCAGCCAATTCCTTATCCACCAAGTGGTCCATCCATCAAACCCACGTCTCTCCAGTTTAGAGAGAAGGATGTCGTGCGGGACAGTGTCAAATGCTTTGCACAAGTCTTAGCAACATGTGCACAGTTCTATGAATGCACAACATAGAGGAAGCAAAGAACACAGAGAACAATTTTACTACTGTAAGAAAGAAAGGTGCAACAGAAGTTGGGTGGAATAAGTAGACTATCAGTAAGTGAATTACTGTAGTAGGGGTTAATTTTTCCCCTTGTATGTTACCTTTTTCTCCATAATTCAGAAGCAAGCCTGATAATAGGCATCATAAGCATTAACCTTGTCCAGGCAGTGGACTTAACTCACACTGCAGGACTTCTTTCCGAATGCTGTATCAGCCAAACCTGCCATGTCTTTGCACGCAATGACAAGTGAAGGTGAACGCAGAAAGCCCCACTGATGGTTTTAGGGATCATTGTCACCGATATCTGCGGCCAGCATAATAACCATCCATCTGATTAAAAGACCCTGCAAAAAGCACCAAGCCTAGCAGTAAATAAGTCTTTGGAGAGCCACAATATAACCTGTATTTTAGTCTTAGATAGAAATGAGCAATTCATGGAATCATAGAGTCATAGAATGGTTTGGGTTGGAAGGGACCTTAAAGATCATCTGGTTCCAACTCCCCTGCCCTGGGCAGGAGCTTCCACCAGTCCAGGTCGCTCAAAGCCCTGTCCAGCCTGGCCTTGAACGCTTCCAGGGATGGGGCACCCATAGCTCCTGTGGGCAACTTGTTCCAGTGCCTCACCGCTTATCAATGGTGAGGATACAAGTATTTGGATTGTTGTAAAGCCCCTAATATGATGCCAATCAAATAAGCACTTGTAAGTTCAAGACTTTGAACATCAGTTTTATCTAAACTTTTAAAAATCTTGTGTGAATTTTCAGATGGCTCTAGGCTTTGTAAAGTCTAGAACTGTCCCCTAAAGGATTTCTGACAAAATTGCTGGCAGGGTGTAATATATAAACTCAGTTTCCGTATTCTGGTCGTTGGGGGATTTTTTTCTTTTCTTTTAAGGTCAGTAACTATTAAAATTCAGGACAGTAATCAATGTTAATTGCCTATATTTGTTTTGGATAATTGCTTGGATGACTGTTTTATTATAAAGTAAACATTACCCTAAACTAGTTATTTTAGGGCTGACAATGATAAATGCAGACTGATTATTTTAAAGGAGCACTGTATGTATTTTCAGCTCTCACTTGCAGCTCATAGAGCTTGGTGATGCAACTAAAATCATGTGTTCTCTTTTCTCCTGCATTATCTCTTCATATGAAACTGCTAGTCATGCTTATTTACTAAGGCAAACAGAAGAACTTACGGTTCTGATATAAAATAAAAGATACTAAGTGATTTAACTAATTCCATGAGTGTGCCTTAAATTATGAGAAATGATGAGTATTTCTTACCATATTTGTTCTTTATCTTATTAAGTGACAATAACGCAGAGGCTAAATTATGCCTTCCAAATAATACATATTCTAAATTTAATTATGTCAAGTGTAATCACAGGAATCTAAATATATTAGCATAAGAATATAATAATTCTGCACAGTAAATAGAAGTAGACTGAGTTATGTTATAAAAAATTTAAGATATAAACTTCCTTTTTGTCAGACTCTTATTTTGCTCTCTGGAGCTAGATTCAAATCCAGGAGTTTTAACTTCACAGATATGCAGTAATCCATAATTCGATCCACTCTTCCTTGAATGCAAATATTTTTCTTCCTGGATCTATGTTATTTAAATTCCAGACAATATTACTTGTTCAGCAATATGCTTATCTGTTACTATAGCCCGAGCTAAGAAGATAGATAATCTTCAAGATGAAGCATGAGACAGTTAAAAATCTATGACTGATTTCAAAGCTGACCAATACTTAATTGATTGTGACTCGGAAGGCAAAAAGAAAGTATCATCATCCTTTATGATTGTAAGTGAATAGAAAGTCTCTTATGTATTATAAAAATAATCTTTAACATTGATAATGTCATATAAACAAACAAGACTGGTGGTTTTGCACACAGTTAATGGGTGCAAGCCTTATTTGCAAGGGAGACAAAGCAAAGGAGTAAATTTATGAGAAGATGCAATGCATATGCTCAAAGATTAAAGGGCATAACTTATCTCCAGAGTATACACTCAGCCATTTCAGTGATGCAATAAGTGACCTTGTCCTTCTCATACTACATTCAAAAAGTATGCATAAATTACATAACAAAGCAGCATAATTTCTCACAACAAAGCAATTTCTCAAAGGGTATGAAAAGCAGTTTGAGAGTATTAGGACTGGGGTGGTACAATTTGTCTTGCTGTGTGGTCTTGCCCCTCTTTGTACAGTACTGCGATACAGTTGATCAATAAGAATTCAGTTATAAAATTGCTTCAATGTGTGGCTTTACAGAACAAGGTCTCCTCATCTGAATTATTTTCCTCACAAGAGGAGGAAGAAATAGGAAGAGTACCTGAAAAATCAGTTTTTCCTGCAGCACAAGGTTGCCGATTTCACCATCAGTGTTACTGTGTCAACTGGTGCTAAGAAATTGTAACAACAAAGGGGGAAAAAAACATGCTGCATTAGTCAGGAAAATTGATACTGAGATACAAAAAGGAAAAAAAAATGCACATGATATTATGTGATTATACAATACAGTCATTGAGCCTGGAGTATGTTTTAGAAACTTTTTTCTACCTACATATGGATTTGGTATTTTAAGGTAAGAAAATTATTGTGAAAGCCTTATTTCTGTTTTGTTCGTTTACTATTGCTTTCTTTATTTCCTGGAGGTTACCTTTTTGTCAGTGTATAGTTTCAGTGAAATCTAACTCTAACAAATAACACCAATATAATGTTGTTTACAACCCCATCTAGTGGTCTTAAACTTAAAAATGCCAATGGATTTACATAGTTGACAGCCTGTAGTTTTAGAACTCTCTCCTTATTTGTTTCTGACTATATTCTTCTTATTTTTATACTTGAATATTCCATTTAAAACTAAATGCATTTTATTGACTTAGGCTTTGCAGTATCTCTATTACAGCGGTAATTTTACAGATATTTAGCAATTTTCACCCTGAAGAGTCAAAATATTTTATAACTGCAACATAACAAGCCTAGATGCAAACTGTACGTCGGGATCCTGTCACTCAGTGCTAACTGAATCCATTCTTGAAGTGGAACTCAGCATCTATTTGACAATATCTGGCAACTTTACAGACCATTGAAAACAAAGAGTAACAGTGTCACATCTGAAACTGCAAAAAGTAAGAAAGACTCACACTTCCCAAATGAGGATATAAGGAGTACACAAGTATCGGTATTTCAGCTCTTGCAAATAATGACCTAGAATATGAAATTACAAATGCTGAGGTTTCTGATTTTATATCCAAACGGAGAAACAACTAGCCTACCACCTGCAGAAGAAAGCTGGCCCCCATGACAGTACAGGACATTTGTACTTAAGTTACTCAGAGGAAAGGGTGCCATCTGTTGAACTGCCAATGTACACAAGCAATTTATTTCCCAGCACAACTTGATAAAGAGAATCTTGCATTTAGGAATCTTTAAGCACTTGCATCTTAACCATCTTTACATCGGTCTCCTGTACATGTGGATTAGGATTCAGTCTTTAAATACACGATGTCATTTTGCTGACTCTATCTAGTGAGAAATATGCTCTCATTGTCTAGTGTCCTGTTCCCTTACTTTACATGCTATTGGGGTTAAGACCATGTATTTTTTTTTTCTTTCTGTATTAGAACAGCAGCTATTTCAAAAACATCCAGTGGGTCATTACAGCTTATGTATGCTTCATGCTACAGATAACATATAAGAAAGTATCACTAAAGCATTGACTAAAGCCTCATGGGCCACATTTGAAGTGTCAATTAGGCATGAGAAATATACGCAGTACAAAACTATAATTCTTAGAAAGGGAAGAAAATATAATAAATCAGCAAAAGAAAAGCCTGTATTTGCAAGAAGCAATTTTTCTAATTGGGTTTTGGATGAGGCCTTCATAAATGCATTTACCCTCATTAACACTCCAAATAGACCCTTAATTTTTAAACAATGTCTCAGATGTGAAAATCTATATGTAAAAGTTACCTTTTCAGACAGAAGAATAATTTGTTTCTGTAAAAACAAACCAATTATGCATATGCAAATATGTTGGTTTATTAGTGGTAAAGGCAATAATGTTTTAAAAGATATAATCTTATTTCCTAGTTTTATGGATGTTGAATTATTTTTAACCTTTTTCTGCATAACAGCTTCTGACGATAGGACCCACCCTCCTTCCTTTCTCATATACACAGCCTAGCCAATAGTGTAATGTAAGGACATCTTGTAAAAGATATGAGTTTCCCCAGAAGGAGACTGAACTTGATTTTTACTTCTCCTAGGCAAGGAGTCAGTTGCCCACAAAAATATGCAGTTCTTGTATTATGTACCTAACTCCTCTTATAGATCCAAGTCATAGTCTGCATTTTAAATGACTTGACGTTATACGAGAATGATCTGGCATTCCTCTGTTTAGCCTAAATGGCATGATTCCTGAGTTTCTGACTCTGAGTATTTGCATGTGTTTTCTTAATTTACTTTTTGTGTTCCAGCAGGAATGGCTATGTTACACTTGCAAAGCAATTCACAAAGGCCTTACGCAAACAGAGGGTGCTGGTCGGCAGCAGGCTCAATATGAGCCAGCAGTGTGCCCTGGCAGCCAAAAGGGCAAACTGCGCCCTCAGGTGCATTAAATACGGCACAACCAGATGGTCAAAAGAGGTGATTATCCTGCTGTATTCAGCATTCACGTACCCTCAACTTGAATATTGTGTGCAGTTCTGGGCCCCGCAATTTAAGAAGAATATGAATGTCCTTGAACGCATCCAGAGGAGGACAACAACCTGGTGAAAAGACTGGAAGGTGTGTCTTATGAGGAGTGGCTGAGGACTTTGGGCTTGTCTAGTTTGGAGAGAAGGAGGCTGAGGAGTGACCCCATTGCTCTCTGCAGCTTCCTGAGGAGGGAAAGTGGAGAGGGAGATGCTGATCTCTTCTCCCTGGGATCCAGGGACCAGACTCATGGGAACTGTTCAAAGCTGTGCCGGGGAGGTTCAGACTGGACATTCAGAAGCATTTCTTTACTGAGAGGGTGGTCAAACACTGGAACAGGTTTCCTAGAGAGGTGGTTGATGGCCCATGCCTGTCAGTCTTTAAGAGGCATTTGGACAATGTCCTTAACAACATGCACTAACTTTTGGTCAGCCCTGAATTGGCCAGGCAGTTGGACTAGATGATTGGTGTAGGTCCCTTCCAACTGAAATAGTCTATTTTATGCTAAGCCTTTGGGCTGAGTTAGTTGTACAATATCTTTGTTTTAAGATATCCATCCGTTATAACCTGGCTGATACTTTATCTTGTTTGTCTTTAAGTCAAATGCTACTTAATCACGGAACCCTTTGAATTATTGCCTTAAATGCAGAAATGAGTTTAAAGCTGTGTTTCTATTAGACATGTAAGCTGATTTAATAGGTAACTACAGGGGGAAAAAGGGAGATAACCATTCAGCTCACATCTTCCTCCTAACTCCCGGCTATTTAGTCTTGCCCTTAGCTTGTACTATGACTTTATTTTTATTTCAATTAAAGTGATACAAAACAATCCTCCCCCTGCAACATAGATTGTTTTCAGCAATTTAGTGATATAAATTCACACACATAAAAATCACAGAAGAGAAGCAGTATAAAGGAAGGGTATGATCTGTAAATGTCCACTAGTAGAGAGTCAGGGGCTAAGGAGGAGCAGGAAAGGGGATGAGCAAGAATAGGCAGATGAAGAGGCAATGAGATTACCTTCCGATATTCATGAGCCACTAGGTGAGCTCAGCCACCCAAGGAACCAGCCTAAGGATAGAAAGTTAACACAGTAAATAGTAAAAAACTTGTGGCTAGATCTGGTCCTTGAACCAGAACATCACTAGGTGGCACAAGTACTAGTGCCCTTGAACAGGCTGTGGCTAGGCAGGAGGAAAGGACTCTGCCAGTGCTGGTACAGATCAGCCTGTGGTACCATTGAGCTACATCCTAAGGATACCTGGAAGAAGATAAAAGCTGAAATTACTGGAATTTAATAGTGTATCAGCTAAGCAATCCTAACTACCCATGAGTGCTCCTTACCCATAGCAAACCTGAGGTTCACTTGGCTTACATTGAAAAGGAAGAGGCTTAAATTAGAATACATCACCTAATATTTACCATGGGCCCTCTCTCAGGGTGCACATAGCTCAGCAAACAAGCAGGATCTTGTTTAGCTCTAAGAATTTGTTCCTGTGAATAAGCCCTAACACGATACGTTGCAGATCTCCCACTCCTAGCATCCAGACCACAAGCACAGGCATAGTCTTGAGAAACATTGAAATGGGATGTAGGTTGCAATGTCAAAGTGACTGTTGCTGTAACTTTATGGAGCCGTAGAACTCACCCTTACTCCCAGCTACTACAGCTCTTGCTTTTTGTCCTGGTTCTGGCTAGGATGGAGTTAACATTCACCTCAGCTGGGAGGAGAACTGGAGCTGGTGGCCCCTATGGATGGGGCAGAGAGCTGGGATAGGTTACTAATTAGCCAACAGCTGGGGTAAGTTTACCCAAATTAGCCCAAGGACTGTTCCATCCCCTGTGACACCAGCTCAGTATATAAGTGAGGAGGGTGCTGAAGAGAGGCTCCTGCTCCTTGGGAGGAAATTGGGTACTGAGATTTGCTCTGAGCTGTTGTACTATGTTTGTTTTCTGTTTTATTTTCTTCTGTTATTGCTGTTAAATATTTTTTTTTTGTTTCATCTCAACCTATTAGTTTTGCTGCATTTGGTTTACTAGTTCTCCCTTCTGTCCCACTGGAGGATGGGGGGAGTGAGAGAGAGTGTGTAGCTTGCTCCAGAGTGGGGCTAAACTATGACAGTTATTTTGGTGCCTGATGTGGGTGGACCCAAGGGGGAAAACAGAAGAAGAAGGTGTGAAGACACTGAGGGGGGCAGAGAGGGGGAGGCGTGAGCCTTGTGGGCCTTGCAGCCCTCACCCTCTGGCAGCTGACTGGGCCCAGCCTGGCTGCAAGAAGTGGAGAGGAGATGAGATGTGAAGAGATCCTGAGAGGTGTGTGCCAGCCTGTTGTGAAGAATTTCTTGTGAGAGGAACGGCTGCAGACACCGAGGTCAGTGCAGAAGGAGAGGGGGCAGTAATGTGGCTCCTGGCCAAGATTCCCCTGCAGCCCACGGTGGAGCAGGTTGTCCCCCTGCGTCCCGTGGAGGCCCATGGAGGAGCAGAGATCCCCCTGCAGCCCATGGAGGGTGTTAAGCAACGTGTGATGGACTGACGGTAACTCCCGTTCCCTCTTTCCCCCTGTGCCTGGGGAGGTAGAAGAGATAATGTTAAGCTGTTAAGCCCGGGAAGAGGGAGGGGTGGGGGGAGGTTATCTTGTTCCCTGTCTCATTCTCCTGCTAGTTTTAGAAATAAATGAATACTTTTCCCCAAGTCGAGTCTGTTTTGCCCGTGATGGTAACTTTAAGGATTTCTCCCTGTCCTTATCTCAAACCTCGAGACGTTTTCCTTATATCATCTCTCCCTGTTCTGTGGGAGGGTGGGGGGGGAGTGAGAGAGAGACTGCGTAGTCTGGTCCCAATCAGGGCTGAACTACAACACTTTTGCATAGTTATACCACTGTTTACATGTAACACATAATGCTGGTATTAAAAATCAATCAGTACTTAATTATAACTCTGGTAATGGTCTGTGTTGATTCAGATGTGCTTAAGCGTCTGCCTTTACCACATTCAGATTGTTTTCTCCTACGCAGCTCCCCTTTTTTTCCTTCCTTTTAAGTCTTTGCTCCAAAAAGATGAAAACCATTTAAGTTCTTGTTTAAAAGTGATTCAGCTGGTTTGATAAGTCAGTAAGCTATTCAGCAGGTTTGCATAGGACCTTGCACCTTGTATTAGCGTATGTTACTTGAAAAGCTCAGTAGAAATATACATATCTACATAAAAAACATTATATACACTGTAGCACCTAATCCACTTTTACTGTCAGTCATAAGGTTTCTGCGAAACGAAACCACATTCCTATTTGGTCAATGCAGTTCAACACACGCATAGCTACAGTATGGTGCCAGTTTAATTACATTTCAAGCTTCTGACACAGCATTAAGCAAATAAGCTTGTATAAATCTGTTTCCAAAAGTATTTTGTGATTCTGTATTTAATCAAAGTGAAGAACAGAAGAAATGAAAGATGGTGTTTAGTGGTACTCGGAAGAAGCAGGTCAATCAGACCACCACAATCAAATGCACTCCAAGGGGGATTTTGAATGTGTATGACTGTGGGGAAGAAGTGAGATGCTGGTAGCCAATAGCTTGGCAAGTAAATTTTTTATGGCTTCTCTGGTTTGAAATTGAGCCTTCAGAGAAAAAGAGAAATTAACCAACATTTTGCAATAACATTTTAATTGTTGTTTTGATTTGTTCTTAGGTGGATACAGAGAAGGACATAAAACATTTGCCCACAAGCCAGTGGGGCTCATTGACAGAGCTTTCAACTAGACTTGGTGGAGGAAGGTGACAACATCAGGCTTGCCCATGGCAAGTTGTAGGATGACACACCAAGGTTCAAGGGACAGCATGCTAGCGAGGGCCCTCAGCCTGTTACTCTGGCATGTGCTGGCTAAACTGCAGCACACTTGAAGTTTTATGGAGATGAGCCAGGGGCTCCCAAGGTAATAGGAGCCAACAGGGAAACACCAGCGAAATACCTCAAACAAATTAAGAAGTCTTTCTCAGAAGGTGACAGGGCCAGCAGCCCAGCTGAAGTGCTACTACACCAATGCATGCAGCATGGACAACAAACAGGAGCAGCTGGAAGCCACCATGCTGCCAGAAAGCTATGACTTAGTTGCTATTACTGAAACTTGGTGGGACAAATCCCGTGACTGGAGTGCAGCTATCAATGGCTACAGGCTGTTCAGAAGGGACAGTTGAGGAAGGAGGGGTGGAGGCGTTGCCCTCTACATCAATAAATGGGTAGAGTGTGAAGAGCTGTCTCCAAAGAATAGCCATGCGCAAGTTGAAGGCTTAAGGGTAAAAATCAGAGACCAAGGCTGCAAAGGGAACCTCATGGTTGGTGTCTGCTACAGGCTTCCTGATCAAGGGTAGCCTGTAGTATTGACGAAGCCTTCTTACTCTAGCTGCAGGAGGCTATCGTGCTCGCAGGCTCTCGTCCTGCCGGGGGACTTCAACCACCCAGACATCTGCTGGAAAAGTGGCACGGTAAGCTGTAGGCAATCCAGGAGACTCCTGGGATGCACTGAGGATAGCTTCTTCAGCCAGGTGATAGACAGCCTGACCAGAGGGGATGCCATACTGGACCTGATGGTCACCAGTGCAAGTGAGCTAATTGGAGATGTCAAGATTTGAGGCAGCCTGGGCTGCGGTGGTCGTGCAGTGGTGGAGTTCGCAGTCCTGAGGAACATGGGTCAGGCAAAGAGTAAAGGCAAGATGCTGGGCTTTAGGAAAAAAAACTTCTATCTGTTCAAGGAGTTAGTCAATAGGACCTCATAGGAAGTTGCCTTCAAGGACAAGGGAGCAGATCTCAGATGGCAGATCTTTAAGGATGCTTTCCATAAAGCACAAGAGCTCTCGATCCCCAGGTGTAAGAAATCACAAAAGAAAGGCAACAGACTGGTGTGGTTGAGTTGAGACTAAAGGGCAAGAAGGAAATGCACAGGCAGTGGAAGCAGGGACAGGTATCCTGGGAAGAGTACAGGGATAGTTGTGTAGGGATGCAGTCAGGACAGCCAGGGTACAGCTGGAGCAAAGAATAATAAGAAGAGCTACTAGAGGTATGTCAGCCAGCAACCCTCAGTATCAGTAGGCTGGGGGATGAAAGGATTGAGAGAAGTCCTACTGAGAAGGACTTGAGGGTACTTGTGGATGAAAAGCTGGACAGGAGTCGTCAATGGGCTCATAGCCCAGAAGGCAAATCATATCCTGGGCTGCATCAAAAGAAGTGTGGGCAGCAGGTTGAGGGAGGTGAATCTGCCCCTCTACTTGGCTCTGCTGAGACCCCACCTGCAGCACTGCATCCAGCTCTGGAGTCCTCAGTACAGGAAAGATATGGACCTGTTGGAGAGGGTCCAGAAAAGAGCCATGAAAATGATCAGAGGGATGGAACACCTCTGCTATGAAGAAAGGCTGAGAGAGTTGGGGCTGTTCAGCCTGGAGAAAAGAAGGCTCCGAGGAGACCTTAGAGCGGCCTTCCAGTGCCTAAGGGGGCTACAGGAAAGATGGGGACAAATTTTTCAGCAGGGCCTGTTGTGATACATCAAAGGGTAATGTCTTACAGAAGATGTCAGTAACATCTGTAAATGTAAGTTTAATATTAAATTGTCAGTTGCATATACGAAGCTTATTTATTTACGTGAAGTCTGCAGGACCAATTCCAATGTATCAATAATCACTTCGTTAGCAGATACTAGATGCAGTATTAGTTTGTCCTAGAATGTGAAGAGCATTATAAGATGTCAATATCTGCACAAGTCAAAACCAAAACACCTATCTGTGATTCCTTGAAGGATATCTGAAAAAATAAACTAAAACAGTAATGCAAAACATAATACTTATGTTCATTTTTAAATAGATAGATGATAAATATACTGTGGTAAGTGCTATGCCATTTCTACAACAGTGTGGGTAGGAATGTTTGCATATACTTCTATAATAAAAGTAAATGGGACAAGTCTGTTAAAATGTCTGAACTACGGTTTCTGTAACATTACTTACATCTGTAAATTATTATAACTAGAAATGAAATTTACGAATTCTAAGTATGAACCCTTAAGAAAGAGCTCCAGCAACGAAGGGGAAACTTCCTAGAAAAAAATGACAGATTATATCCTTTCCCTAGCAGCCATCTGATGCAAGACAAATACTGTTCTGCAGTTCTTTTCCAACAGTTGCCTGTGTCTGAATTTCAAACCCATTTGTATGCTGGTCTTTGTTAGGAGCAGTAAATTCCTCCTGGTTGCCAAGAAAACCTTATTTTGCAGTGATTTGTCTAGTTTTTTGTATTGCAGATCCCTCCTGTGCATAAAGGAAGTTAAAAATATTGCAAACAATCGTTTCTGGAGATCATGATCTCTGACCTTTATCTGCATTTAACAACAGCTTAAATTCCACATTTTTTCTGCATAGTATTCACATAAAAGTCTTCTAAATAGGCCTCTGCCAGCTGCTCCTCAGTGTGTAAGAACTGTTCCCGTTGTAAAAGTTTTTACTCCTAGATTTCATTGTTTTAGGAGTAAAATGTTACTGGTTGTATTTTTAGATTTTTTTTTTCTTTTACATATTTAATGAGAAGTGAAAATGCTAATAGTCTGCCGTGCATTTTCTTTCTATGACTGTCTGCCAAGTACAGCTAAATCAGCAGTCAAAATACTACTGGCTTTTATGTTAACAATAAGGATAATTTGAATAGTGGTTTGAAAAATGTGATCGTTTCACTAACGTTTTAGTTCCCATATGCCCAACAAATATTTATAGAGAAAGCAGATACTTCTCGCTGTGATAATTTCTTATTTTCACAGCTTGTGGCCAAACCCTCCCCTGACTACTCTATGAAGCAATAGATTTGTTAGTCGTCTTGAGCTCTAATAATGGGAAGGTTAAAAAAATGCTAAATAACTGTATTATTATTAAAATGTGAGATCCGATTTTTCTTATTCTGTCTTATGAATGTGATGTTATAGATTTGTTACTCATGCTATAGAGGTTGGATAAAAACAATTTATTGTTTACAAAACCAAAAACTGTACAGAAGATCGAAATGGAAGCCTTTTATATTGTATTTGACATTTTAAATGAAGAAAGAAACATAAATAAATTACATTAATCTAGAGGAGACAAAGGCATTCTTATTTGCCTAAAAATGAAGTTACAATGTTAAGATGCATGTGAAATAGGAGAAGCCTGCATTTAATTATTCCTGAATAATAATCCTACCTCTCCCTCCAGCTGAAGTAAATTGCTAATGGGCTCGATCCTGAATGTATTGTCTGTGTGCTAGTTATGCTATCAAAACTCTGTCATTAGAGGACTTAAAGATGCCTATTTTGTGCATGCATAAAGACTTTGGAGATCTGTGGCAATGTCTTTAGCTACTTACAGTGGCAAAACAGCAAGTGCCTACAAAATGCCAGTGGGAAAAACATAGTCACCTACAGAGAGATACAAAAGAGGTTAGCTGCTTTTGTTTTGGTTTTGCTTTTCTGAGTCCTACTCCCAGATGTACAAAATTAAATTTCACTTCAGCACATAAGTGTTTCTAGACGTGGACCTGAACAAAATTAGTTGGAATGCTGAGCTCACCATGTCATCAGATTGTTCCGTAGCTTGGTGTTTTCAATTTGCTGTGCGGAAATCTCCAATAGCCACATAACCTCAGATATAGTGAAAACAGTGAAGATATTTGCTACCTGGCAGCTATGTGTCATTCATCTCTAACTCTTCTTCTGTCAAGCAACTATCCAGTCTAATTAAGAGACCTCTCCTCAGGCTGATGTAGAGCCATCTTGCTAGTAGAGCTAGCAAACTCGCACTGCAAGAAAGGAACAACTCAGTAATTCACAGAGATTTAGTTTGACAATTTTCCTACTTATGGGACATTCAAAGAATGTGAATAAAAACACAAGTCTGCCTACACAGGGTCAGAAATGAGCATACCCAGGCCAGTATCTCATTTCCAACAGTGTCCATGTGGTGGGTTAACCTTGGGTGGCTGCCAGATGCCCACTAAGCTCCCCCTCCTCAACAGCTTTTAGGGGAGAAAATAAGATGAAAAAGCTCATGGCTTGAGATAAAGACAGGGAGATCACTTATTAACTACCGTTAGGGGCAAAATGTGGTGCTTAGGGACATGGTTTAGTGGTGGACTTGGCAGTGCTATGTTAACGGTTGGACTTGACAATCTTAAAGATCTTTTCTAACCTAAACAATTCTATGATTCTGTGGTTCTGTGAAAACAGAACTGACTGGGGGAAGATTAATTTAATTTACTGGCAATTTAAAATTGAGCAAGATGGTGAGAAACAAAGCCGAAATGAAAATTACCCTCCTTCCACTCCCCTTTCTTCCCAGGTTCAACTTTATTCCTTTGTTCTGACTCTTCTAGCTTCGCCCCCATGAGCAGTAGAGCAGGGATGCAGTATTCAGCAATAAAACATTCCTGTTATCAACTCTGTTTTCATCAGAAATCCAAAACATAGGACCATACAAGCTGCTATGAAGAAAATTACCTCTATCTCAGCCAAAACCGGTACACAGTTCTTTACCACTCCTTCATCTTCACACCGTTCCCCTTCTCCAGCATGCGGGCCCTCCCACAGAATACAGTCCTTCAAGAACTGCTCCAGCATGGGTCCTTTCCATGGGGTGCAGTACTTCAGGAAGAGACTGCTCCAGCGGGGGTCCCCCATGGGCCACACGTCCTGCCAGAAAACCTGCTCCTGTGTAGACTCCTCTCCATCGGTCACAGTTTCTGCCAGAAGCGTGCTCTGGTGTGGGGTCCTCCATGGGCTGCAGTGCAGATATCTGCTCCACCGTGGTCCTCCATGGGCTGCAGGGGGTCAACCTGCCTCACCATGGTCTTCCTCACGGGCTGCATGGGAATCTCTGCTCCTGTCCAAGCACCTCCTCCCCCTCCTTCTTCACTGACCTCGGTGGCTGCAGGATTGTTTCACATTTTTCTCACTCTTCTCCCACACAGCTGTTGCACGGTGGTTTTACCCTTTCTTAAATATGTTTTCACAGAGGCACCACCACCATTGCTGATAAGGCTTAGCTCTGGCCAGTGGTGAGTCTGTCTTGGAGTCGCCTGGAGCCGGCTCTGTCAGACATGGGTGCAGCTCCTGGTATCTTCTCACAGAAGCCGCCCCTGTAGCCCCCTGGTACCAAATCCTTGCCACGTAAACCCAATAAAAGCTAATAGCAGATGTGTGAAAGCACAGGAATAACACAAGATAGAGTGACAGGCAGCTTCTCCAATTTGCTTTAGCATCTGGCATACAGAGGAGGCACTGTTCAACCCTCCTCCTGGGAAGCAGTATAAAATTCATTCCAGACTGAATCCTTAGGTACTTGTACTTCTTCATGCTCTGTAGTGACCTAAATCCCAAGTGCAATGTTACAAATGCTTAGAAAGGGAATACAGTACAAAAGTGAAAGCACTACTAAACCACTGTTAATCCGTGGTGTGCCTATATCCTGAATAATAAGTTCTGTTCCAACTACTCCTGTCAGAAAAGATATAGTGGGACGAAAAAAATGAAAAGAAAGGATGTTCAAAGTTATAGAAGATCTGGTGGACTGAAAAATGGACTAGAATCTTGTCATTCAGAAAAGGCAAGACTTAAAGTCAAGGTAGACATCTATAAAGTCAGAACTTGAAAGGGAAACAATTATTTGCTGTTTCTCTTCTTGCAAGAATTAGGAAGTATCAAATTAAATTATCAGATAGCAAGTTCTAAACAAACAAGAGGATCCTTTTTTTTTTTTTTTTTTTTTTTCACAGTACAAAGCTAAATTCTGGAATTACTACTACAGGATGTATAAAAATATCCAAAAACTTCCAAAAAACAATTAAGTAAAATTATGATCCATCGAAGGCTGTTGAAAACACGTGTGTTATGACCAAACTGATGAAATCTGGGATTGGTGAAACAGAGGAAAGTTTCACAGTGTGCTTTGCCCTGTTCTTAGACTCTTAGCTAGGTGTCTACCAGCCATTATTTGAGGTGAGATACCACACTGACTGGACCTTTCATCAGCCTAATACGGCTATTCTTGTGTTCTAACAAGGGAATGCAGTTCAATTCTGCCTTGATCCCTTGGCTTCACTGCACTCAAATTCCTTTCTCATGACTACTCATCCAGAACTAGATCCTCCTTATTTCAGATTGAGCCTACTCCCTTCTTAGCAAGATCCATACTTCCTTCAAGGAAAAATCTCCGAGAACATCCCCTCACTGTATAAGATGGAGAGTGAGAAGACATTGCTTGTAATGTGTGTATGTGGACACTGATATATGTATATACTTACGTGCATGTCTATCAGGAGTTTTCTACAGATTTCAAGATGACTTTTAAATTTTTGGTTCTAAGTTACAGAGTCTTAAAAAAAAATAGATTCCAGCTAAGATTGGAGTGATCTTTTTTTTTTTCCTATGATTTTGCTGTACTTGTTATTTCAGAAGGGATTTTCCATTCTGTTTGCAACACTCCAAATGATCTTTAGAGTAAGTAGCAAGGCTATATTCCCTTTCTTCCAAATGAGGAGAGAATATGTGTGGAGTCATATTGTAGAGCTGACAGCTAACATTTTATTAACACTAAATCTGTGTGATATCGCTGTATTAGCATTATGTCTGGATCTAATGTTACACAAGGATAGTTAGATAGCTCTGTCCCACCACTTGCAAGCTTTTGATCCTTTCCATTTGAGTGGAGTTCCAAGGATAGAAATGTAGGAGTTGGATCTATATAAGACAGCACTCCACTTTGTGAGACCACATCAGTATTTAGAAGCAAGTGCCCATGATGAGCTCTGACAGGCTGTGGTACTAAGTCCATTATTACAGTATGCATGTGGGAACATATGCTGGATGCTGGTTTTGTTCAAAACTATCAGGTCAGCCCTGCAGCACAGTATGCCTAATTGTGCCAGGGCTAGGACACACATTGCATTATTTCACTGATACTCATTTTTAGAAATAGACGGAAGTATAACTCTGCTCATATGTGAAGCATACTGGGCTTTACCAGTCATGACAGGCAATGTGGAATGCAATTGCACAGGTATGCTGCCCCTTAGTATTTCCCATTCATTAGTCACCATAAGTATTAACACCCATCTCTCTTATTTATAAACATCCTTTCCAATGCACAAACACACCCTCCACCTAGTTCCGTCTCCCTGACATTT
Organism: Chlamydotis macqueenii; assembly: GCF_036417535.1. Classification (NCBI taxonomy): domain Eukaryota; kingdom Metazoa; phylum Chordata; class Aves; order Otidiformes; family Otididae; genus Chlamydotis; species Chlamydotis macqueenii. The sequence continues at coordinate 200,397 of NC_141561.1, read as the reverse complement.
CTTTTAACAGTCATGCAACAGCCCACAGCTTTGGGCTCTGGTGAAGGAGAGCGTGGGATTGTGGAAAGGAACAGCAAAGCTGAGCACTCTCCCAAAGAGTGATGAGTGCAGAAAGCAGACACATTATAAAGTATGAAAATATTTTAGGGTTGTCTAGAGTTTTTTTTTTCTGTTGCCGAATACAAGTAAATTATATTGACCTCATGTACGGTACTGGCAAAAAGCAGGTCCTGAAAGTCAGCATATAATAGCGTATGGTATAGGCAGCCTGTTCCATTGGGAGAGATAAAAATAAATGAGAACATTTATATGGAGGTCAGAACAACTTAGCGTGATTCAGCACACAAAAAGTAGGAGAGTGCAGAAGGGAAGGCTAGACCTGCTTACTGGGACTGCACACTACATACAGGAGTCCACAGATAGAAGCATCGTGTCCTGTCTGAGATTCCCCTGAGTTCATTCCAATTAGATGCACGCAGAAGCCTGCTTCAGGTAACTTGCCTATAGCACATTCTCAGAAAACAAGACATGAAGCATTAAAACCAGTTATGTTCTTGCTTGATCTTTAATGGCACCCGAGAAAAAAAAAATTATAGTCTGTGGTGATAAAATAATCAGTTATCATAAAATGAAGACTGAAGATGTGTGTCACCACCTGTTTTCGACTTACAGCTCTGGGCTGCGAGTCTGGTATTTGGTATGTCTTCCCACAAACACTGTGCGTGTCCAGTATCACAGTCTATGCAACACTGATAGCCCATGCTGTCACATCAGAGACAAACTCAACAAAAGGTGACAAAAATGCCTCAGTTGTCCAATACTCCATGGAGTCAAGGAGCGTGTTTACTCCCTGATATTTCCAGCATTGTCTATGTTCTCCTCTTGTTATTTCCAATCCTCTCTCTGGGAGGCAAAGGTGAAGACATGCTGTCTCAGGCCCACATGGGCCTCCCTGATAAAAACCTCCATGAATACCTTACACCAAAACCAGAAGTATGACCTCATCTCCTCTCTTTCCCCGTCCCGTTTCTGCTGACTGGTGGCTCCCCATCCTTGGTCAAAACAAAATCCTTTTATTTTCTCCTTCAATTTCTTTATCTTAAGCTGGTATAAAATTGATACAATAGAAAGCATGGGTTGTTTTTTTTCAGTGCAAATCACTTGTTATCAAAGTCTAAATAGGCCTTTGTTGTATTTATGTACCTGCCCTTTCATTTTAAATCGACAATTGTATATTTTTTTAAATTGCTTTACTTTATCTACCACATCTGCACTGCAAAGCAGAAGAAAGGTGGGCAGCCAGGGAGTAGCTGAGTAGCTTTTCCACAGGTGGAATATACTTCTGGTTCATATAACAGTAGAATCCAGGACTATGTTCCTAATCCTACACCTGATGTATTAAGCCAAATTTTCTTCATATTTATCTTCTCATTTATGTGAGGCACAAGAAGAAGAGATTTACTACGGTCTTATTAAGTGCACAGCAAAACACAATTGTTTATTTTGACTTTTTCTTAGTTGAACTTCAAGAAAGGGTTATTAATCTTTTCAACCATATAGCAAGAGCAACAGAGAAGTGTAGTTTCACCAAGAGCTGAAAATGATTTCTGTTTTAATCATAGTCATTTGTTCCTACCCGTAAAAATGACATAATATAAATTTAGGAAAACAAACAAATTAATAAATAAACACAAGTCATTATTTTGAGAGAGGGAGAGAGAGAAACAACTCTACAGCCCGTATTTCAATTACAGGAAAAGCACAATGATCCCCTTGTTGTGTGTACATGTGACTAGGAATTACTGATGCTTTGCTCCTCCCACTTCCTTCTCTGCATCAACACCAGTCACAATAATGCAATAACGATATTAATGCTGTTCCTGGATTCTGGTCCACTCTAATCAACACAGCAGGAAAAGATATTGTACTGCCCACCCTACTTACGTACTGTCCTCAGTAACAGAGCTCAGATGGATTTCAATAAAATCTTACATTGCTATTATTCTTGTTAAACATCTTTTTTAACCCCTTATGTTCATCTATATATATTTGTGTTGGGTTTGTGCAATTATTTGATTCTTATAAGTTAGGCACATAGAAAGATATTTTAAGGCTATCCAGGTTTTCTTAAGTTTTCAGTAGCAAAAATTTAATAGAATCATAGAATAGTTAGGGTTCGAAGGGATCTTGTTGTGGTTTTGTTTAGTGAGGGGGGGCCTAAGGTGGCAGCTTCTGTAGGAAACTGCTAGAAGTTGCTCCCCTTTGTCCAGTGGACTTGGCCGGGCCTAGGGTGGACCCGCTGTTGGCCAAAGCCAAGCCGATTGGTAGCAGAATGTCCCGTGATAACGCCTCTGCGATAACGTATTTAAGAAGGGGAAAACAGAAAAAAAAAGAGAGAAGATGTGAAGAAGCTGAGCGGGGGCAGAGGCGCAGAGTGGGAGGCACAGGCCTTGTGGGCCTTGCAGGCCTCACCCCCTGGCCTGTCGCCAGGGAGCCGACTGGGCCCAACTCGGGCCAGTCTGGCTGCAAGAAGTGGAGAGGAGATGAGATGGATGATGTGAAGAGATTCTGAGAGGCATCTGCCAGCCTGTTGTGAAGAACTTTTCTTGTGAGAGGAACGGCTGCAGACACCAAGGTCAGTGAAGAAGGAGGGGGAGGAGTAATGCGGCTCCTGGCCAAGATTCCCCTACAGCCTGTGGTGACGACCATGGTGGAGCAGGTTGTCCCCCTGTAACCCATGGAGGTCCACGGAGGAGCAGAGATTCACCTGGAGCCCATGAAGGACCCCATACCAGGGGGAGGTGGATGCCTGAAGGAGGCTGTGCCCTGTGGAGGGCCCGCTGGGCCAGTCATTCCGGAGAGACTGCACCCCATAGAAGAGATGAGCCATGTTGGAGCAGTTTCACGAAGGACTGCGGTGTATGGGTGGGACCCCACGCTGGAGCAGAGGAGGAACGTGAGGAGTTCTTCCCCTGACTATGAAGCAGTGATGTACAACAACACGTGATGAACTGGCCGCACCCCCATTCCCTCTTCCCCCCTGTGCCGCTCGGGGCAGGGGAAAGGTAGTAGAGATAATGTTAAGCTCGGGAAGAGGGAGGGGTTGGGGGAGATTATCTTGTTCTGTCTCATTATCCTGCTGTTTGTAGTAATAAATGAATAGTTTTCCCCAAGTCGAGTCTGTTTTGCCCGTAATGGTAACTTCAAGGATTTCTCCCCGTTCTTATCTCAAACCTTGAGCCGTTTTCCTTATATCATCTCTCCCTGTTCTGTGGGAGGGTGGAGGAGTAAGAGAGAGACTGCTTAGTCTGGTCCCGATCGGGGCTGAACTATGACAGATCTTTAAAGGCCATCCAGTCCAACCCCCCTGCCAGGAGCAGGGACATCTCCAACCGGATCAGGTTGCTCAGAGCCCCGTCCAGCTTAGCCTGGAATGTTTCCAGGGATGGGGCATCCACCACCTCTCCGGGCAACCTGGGCCAGGGTTCTACCACCCTCAGTGTAAAAACTTTCTTCCTTATGTCTAATCTGAATCTACCTCTCTCTGTTTTAAAACCATTACCCCTTGCCCTATCGTAACAGGCCCTGCTAAAGAGTTTTTCCCCTGTCTTTCCTGTAGCCCACTTTAGGTACTGGAATACCGCTATAAGGTCTCCCTGGAGCTTCCTCTTCTCCAGGCTGAACAGCCCCAACTCTCTCAGTCTGTCCTCACAGGAGAGGTGCTCCAGGCCTCTGATCATCTGCGTGGCCTCCTCTGGACTCTCTCCAACTGGTCCATGTCCTTCTGATGTTGGGGGCTCCGGAGATGGACACAGTACTACAGGTGGGGTCTCACGAGAGCAGAGTAGAGGGGCAGAATCACTTCCCTTGACCTGCTGGTCATGCTGCTTTGGATGCAGCTGAGGATGCGGTTGGCTTTCCAGGCTGCAGGCGCACATTGCTGGCTCATGTTGAGTTTCTCATCATCTGACACTCCCAAGTCCTTCTCGTCAGGGCTGCTCTCGATCCATTCTGCGCTCAGCCTGGATTTGTGTCTGGGATTGCCCCGACCCAGGTGCAGGACCTTGCACTTGACCTGGTTGAGCTTCATGAGGTTGGCACGGGCCCACTTCTCCAGCCTGTCAAGGTCCCTCTGGATGGCATCCCTCCCCTCCAGTGTGTCAACAGCACCAGACAGCTTGGTGTCATTGGCGAACTTGCTGGGGGTGCACTCTATCCCACTGTCCGTGTTGCTGACAAATATGTTAAACAGGGCCAGTCCCAGTACGGACCCCTCAGGAACGCTGCTCATCATTGGTCTCCACCTGGATGTTGAGCTGTTGACAACCACTCTCTGAGTGAGGCCATCCAGCCAATTCCTTATCCACCAAGTGGTCCATCCATCAAACCCATGTCTCTCCAGTTTAGAGAGAAGGATGTCGTGCAGGACAGTGTCAAATGCCTTGCACAAGGCCAGGTAGATGACATCAGTTGCTCGTTCCTTGCTCACTGATGCTGTAATCCCGTCATGGAAGGCCACCAAATTTATCAGGCATGATTTGCCCTTAGTGAAGCCATGTTGGCTGTCACCAACCATCTCCTTGCTCTCCAAGTGCCTTAGCATGGTTTCCAGGAGAATCTGCTCCATGACCTTGCCAGGGACAGAGGTGAGGCTGACCGGCCTGTAATTGCCTGGGTCTTCCTTGCTCTCCTTTTTAGAAATGGGGGTTATGTTTCCTCTTTTCCAGTCATTGGGAACCTCACCAGACTCTCATGACTTCTCAAATATGATGGACAGCCGCTATTTCTTCCTAAATAACAATAAGCAAAGGCATTTTCATCTTCAAAGGAGTAACTTCCACTGCTCTAGCCTGGGTTAAGCAATAGAAATTAACTGCCACCTGGGTTTTTCTGCACCTGCAGAGATCAGGTATTCTGCAAGCCCTGTCCCTAACTGAAGGAAGGCATCATCCTGGATAGGGAGATGGAAGAGAATATTGATGTCTAAACATTCTATTTTCTCTAAAATGTTTCGTGACTTTTCACTATTAGCTTCATATATTAAAAAAAAAGTCACCATACTTACAACAGTTTTTAAGCTGTGGACTGTGATTTGGATTTGTCCTTTGAGGACAGCTTTCTAGTTCACTGTAAACTTTCAGAAATCTTTCTGATGTAATGTTCAGCATAAACAGTCTACCATGAACTCTGCTTTTCCTTACATACCAGTTTTCCCTCCTCTGTAACATGTTCTAAACTTACTTTTATGGTGCAGCCTTGTTGTTCAGCAAGTCAGCCAGGGACAACCCCACATGTCGTCCTGGCAGACTGGAGGCCAGGGAACCTATAATACGTTTAGTGTCATGCTTAGTAACTATAGTGCATAGGACATCCTGCTGGTAAAGTACAACACAAAGAAGAAAAGGTAAGGGTTAAACTAATTGAAGATAGCCCTTGGAATCTGTGTGGAGTTTACTGTAGTAAGTTTACCTCCATAGTACTTGTTTTAGTTGATACAATAAAAAGAACAAGTCCACATATAACCTAAAGTAACTCTTCAATGCAGAAAAAAAAAGAGTAAAAGGATGGTTTGAGATTGCCCTGGTTTTGTCTGTCTGCAAGTTCTTCAACCTATTCCTTTTCTGCAGTCTAAGCTACACATACATAGCAGGTGGTGTATTCCAAAAACTGTATTTCATAGCAAGTGTTGAATGGATTGACTTTTGACTCAAGGATGCATTTTTCTTTTCCTAGGACACAATGTCTGCTGTTTGTGGAGGTCTTCCTCCCGCCTGTGCCCAGCTTTACAAATGTGAATAGTTACTGTAATATTTGGGACCATCTATGTGAAGATGTGCCACATCCAAAGACTTTCTTGATTTGGGACCTTTTTGCTGCTATTTCTCACTGAAAACAGAGAGTCAAAATTCTTAGGATAATGCCTGAAGTCCTTCACAACAAATGAATATTCAAGATGCAGTCTAAACTGCATTAAAAAAAAAAATATTAGTACTCTGTAGTAAAATTCTTGCAATCTGGTCAGAAATGTTTTCCTCTTTGGAAAATGTCTACCTCCAGATGGTTATTAGAAGTCAGTTTTACTTAAGAATAACTTACTAACATGGGTAGATTATAACTAGACAACACCAATTTCACATCATCTTAAAATGTCAGACTATGATCTAATGAAGTTAAAGACAGACTCTATGAAAAGTTCAGTCATTTGTGGAAAAACAGCTTTTGTGAGAGGATGTAAGAATGGACAGTTAGGGGTAGTAACTATGTTAATAATTATCTGATTTGAATCTGCCTATTTCCAAATTCTTGATACGGTTAAAAGATATTATGAAGCAGATGTACTCTAAACTTGCTGCTTTGCCATTTACAAGCACATTATTACACAGGCTTTTGTGACTTGAGCCACTATCACCCAACATTTTGAAATTTTAAGACAAATCCCAAACTATTCCAGGCTCATTAGGCGGTGCCGTTTTAGCAATGATTCACAATGTAGAGAAATCTCTGTGCAATGTGGTGATATTGATCATTCTATCTTAATGTTTCCCAGTTATGTATATTTGTAATTAAACTAATTTACTTATGCAGTGTTGCAATATTACTGGGTAGATCATTAAAAAATGCAAGCCTATGAGGTCAGGTGATAGTATAATTTTTTTTTTTATTCAGAGAAGAGGAACAAAGTTGTGACAAGAGTATGGCCAACAAATGGCTCATAGACGGCTAATAAAAGGGTATTGTATCAACCCTCAAGTCATGCAAATTGTCCATTGCATCGGACAGGGCTAATGTAGTGATTAGTGTAACATCTTAGCATCCCCAGTGAACTGTCTTCTGATAATAGTGAGACTGAGTTGAAGAGTGCTGAAGTTTTGTATCAAATAGAACTTACTGTACTTATCTTTTAATATGATTTTTAAAAAGAAAAGCATAATGGACTTGCCTAGTGGTGGCCATGATGTGTTCTGGCTGCAGGAGGGCTGTATGCTCTGTCCTCTACATTCACACAGTCATTTTACTTGATCTGTGAATTACAGCTGATTTGTGCATGACTGAAAGACAGAATGCCGCCTTTAAGGATTGAATTTAATGTAGATCTAACTCTTTCTATAAGTGTTCTTGTTTGCTAACCAGGAAACAGGGCAGCTGCTACTGCTGGAATGATTCATGAAGTCCATTCTCAGCTGTCCTCTTTCCCTGGAGATGGATAGGCCAAATAAATGGTATTGGCAGGGGCAGCAGCCTGCTTCTGGCTGCTATAGACAAGATTTTTTTAAGTCCAATAAGCATTGCTTTGGGCATGCTGGTGAAAGGCAACATGCTCATCAGCAAAAAATCAGCAGCCTTTCTCTCCTATCAGTTTTTGTTCAATTGCTTCTCTCTGTTTACAGCTGTTCCCAGCCCTTAGTTCTCATCTCACTAGTACTTTGCCCACCACTTCATTGTAGAAGAGAAATGGTGAACAAAACCCATCACAATGCAAACATATGGAAAAATACATTTAAAAGAATGAGCGGGATACAGAATCAAGGATATTGCTAAACATAGGACTGTCCTATAATTTAGAAATGCCACCTGGTTAGTTTCTAACCAGCCTGACTGGTCTTACATGTGTCCCAGATCTGTCAGAGCTATTAGGCACGCACACATTGAATTCGTATGTATTGTAGGCCTGTGCCAAAGTAGCTGGGCTTTTTTTCTGGGTTTTTTGTTTGTTTTTTCTTTTTCTTTTTTTTTTTTTTCCCCTTAAAGAATAGCCAGCCTGTTATTATTGCACACTCCTTTATTTGATTTGCAACTATGCAATCTAGGGCACTCACTGTGATACTGGGATTCAGGAAGGTCTTACTCTAGAGTGACGACAGATGAATACTGGATCAGTAAAACACTGAGACTTGTGACTGCGCTGGTAGAAGCCTGGGCTCCATAGTAACAGCACAACATGCCTTCTTCAGAGCCTGCTTCAGAACACACAAGAATGTGAGATCTCTGCCACATTCTGTAGTGGGCAGGGACGCTGGAAACGATCATTTGTTTAGGATTGACAGAGATTTTTCAAAGGCTTGTCATTTTCAGAATTTGATCAGATTATCTCCTGATTTCGTAACTCGTGCAGAATCTTCCCCTCAAGTAAAAATGCCTGCTAATGTCTGTTACTTTCAAGAGGACAAAACTGATGTCTGAATACAATTAAAATATTAACATGAATGGCATTTCCATTGATTTGCAGTTCATGAGGCTTTCTCCAATATCCCCCCCCCGCACCCCCCCCACCATGTCCTTCAGGGAACTGAAATCAAATCCAGGCCACACGTGGCTGTTCATGAGATACAGTGGATTTACTTCTAAAACAATATTGAAACTTGGAAGACAATGTAGCACAGGAAAAAACCTCAAAGCCTCTGCTTGCAGTTTTAAGGCTGAACGCGGAACTTGAAAGTCGATCCAAACCGTGGCTTTTGGGATGTTTCTCCACAAAAAGAAAGAAAACTGTCTTTAATATGAGGATTTTGCAGATCGCCTTCATTTTGCAGAGTGCCATAATTTTAATCTCTAACAGCTGAGGGGAGCACTGCTGAACGCGGTCTCGGCTCTGGGCCACGCCAAGCCAGCCGCGGCGGCCCGCCCCCCGCGCCGTCACGGCCACCAGCCGGCTCCCGCCCCAGTTCTCGCGAGAGCTGGGCGTGGGCGGGGCGCGGGTGGTGATTGACAGCCGTGTGGTCTGCGAGCTGTCGCCATTGTGTTGCAGGGAGCTTGGTGTGGCAGCCTGCGGGCCTGGCTTGGTTTGGCCCCTCCGGTGGATCTTCAGCTCCTTAGTATCTGCGTCGTCGGGGTTGTGCCGTGAGAGTGAGTACGGACTGCTTACGGTGTCGAGGAGGGGAAGATGGCCCAGTACGGCTCAGCTCGCGCCGGTGTGCGGGGTTGGTGGCTCTGCGCCAGGGCTGGGGGGGAACCATTTTGTCTCGGGGCTGGCGATTTGCACCTCCGCCCTTCTCTTTGCGGAGCACCTCTGGCGGCAGCGCGCCTTCGCTGGCCGCGGAGCTGGGTGGCACCCTCTGTCCTTTGGTTCCTTCCCTCCCTCTGAGAAGCCTCTGCCCTGCGGGGCCGAGGCGGAGCGGTCGGCGCTGCCCTTCAGCCTCTCGCGAACTCCCGTTTGGCGCTGGCCTGGGGTGCGGGCGCAGCAGGGCTGAGGCCGTGAGCCCCTGGCAGGGCCCGAAGCGTTGCTGGCCAGACCTCTTCCTTGGAACCTGAGGAGGAGAGTACGGTGCCCTCTCTGGCTCTGCGGAGCGCCAGTTGTCTAGAGCCGGTTGGCTCCAGTCTGGGGGAGTAGCCTGGAGTCATGGCACCAGCTGCTGTGTAGGTAGATGACCGACACTTGTAAATATTTTTCTTGCTCATGGGGCTCCTGAGAGGCTGCTGAGTTTTTTGTCAGTCTTCCTTGGTTGAAGGTAGAGAAAATACTTCGAACAAAGAATTGCAGAGACTGAGAGAGTTGTCCCTGAAGTCCATCTTATTTGTTATAAAAACACAATTGTAAGTCATCTCAGGTTGCTCAGGAGAAAGTCTTATGAGCAGCTATATATCAAACCATACAAAAACGTGTAGACATAAAAGCTTGAGTCTTAGGTAGAAGTGTCACCACATAGGGAGTTCCAAGGTAGAAAACTTGAATTTAGGACCTGAGAATGAAGCGGGTACTTCTCTCTGATTGAGGGTACAAGAAAGAGTACCAGAATGCTTTAAGCTGTTACTAGAAGGCATGAAGCTAGTAAAGGCTTCCCTTACTGGTAGGCATAACTACCTCAAGTTGCCCATTATTTCTCAGCAAAGGGAGTCAGGGCAGAAGAGAGGAGGGGTGAGACATTTTTTATTTGAAATATTTGCTGTTTGTGTTATTTTTACTTTTTTTTGTGATTACACTGCTTTCCCACAAAGACATCTCAGATCTATTATCTCTTTTTATCTCTGTCCGTGACTATGTTAGGTCTAGTTGGTCTTTTATAATGTAGTTGGAGGGGTGACAGATAATGAAGGGCAGGACATTTGAGCTGTATACTCAAAATAGGCTATTCAGCTCCACCTCTTTTTACAAGTTGGTCATCTGTTTCCCAGGTCCAACTTTGAATTTAAAGCTTGATTTCAGAACTTGGCTTCTTACCAGATCTCGAGAAGCATCACACACATCCCTTACTCCAGGAGACACAAGAGTTGTTTCCAGATTTTTCCGTGAGGTTTTGATTGCTAAGTGGTGTAACATGGCATGAGCTGATGAAATATGTTGCTTTGAGAAGAGTGCTTCTCGCTCTGCTGTTCTCTTTCTCATTTCTCTGTTGCTGGATACCAGCATGTGTAGTGTCAAAATGATGGAGAAGCCAGAAGTGTATTTTGCCAGGATGGTGTGTTGAGGTTGCTCAGTGAAAGACACAACAGGTGTTGTATTTGAGTAAGGTGTTCCTTTCTTTTGTGGCAACAACAAGCTTTTAAATCAGTTCAGACTGCAACACAACTTAGTTTGGTTTTGTTTTGGTTTGCTTTTTTTTTTTCCTTAAATAAGTCATTTAAGTATTTTTTTTTTTTTTTTTCTTGTCTCACTACCTTCTGTGTAAATGGAGGTGCCTACTTTGTCATTATACAACTCATTACAGCGTGTTGATTACCACTTGGGATTTGTTGAATTCCTGTGTGGGTAAACAAAATGTTCAAGATTTTAATTAGAGTTTCTTGGTGCTCATTCAGAAAAATCCTTAAGATGCTGATACTGTGCAACGGATCCATTCTCATTCTGAAATATAATATAAAAACATGATATTTGCCTTGCAGACAAGTATTATTGTGGCTTTAATATATATGTTTTTTTTAATTATGAGACCACTGTCTCGCTCTGTCCTGTGTTCTGTGATAGCTTAGCCTTGACCACCTCATTGTATTACTGTGATCGGCCTTAGCCTAATATGTGTATTGTGTGTATTCAAGCTGACTGTGAAGATGATTGCTTCTTAGGCTTCCAAGGTACAGTGCTTAAAAGAGTTTTCTAAGAACTCTGGACAAAGAAACAAAAAAAAAACCAAACAAGACTTCTTACTGGTGTTGCTTCCCAAATTTGAGCTGCCTGGTATCTAGTTTTATCTAATATATTCAAGTCATGGCTCCATGAAAGCATGTATCTGCAACTGAAATCAATGATTTCTGCCAGTTGGATTCCAAGTAAGTTTTACGATGGATGCCCAGAAATTGAGGAGCTCTTGTGTAGTGGTTTTTAAAAACTTATTAATCTGAATGACATGCTTTGTGTCACTGAATCTTTGCTGAAAGGCAAAGATAAAATCCAGTTCCCCTGAGCAGGATTTCTTTGCTTAGAATCGTAAGGCCTTGTTTTCAGTAGCTTTCCACCTCTGCATCAAACAATGTGGCAGTAAATCACGGACTCCGTGGATGGTGTTCCAGAGACCTGTATTTTTAGTCAGTGTTAGTCTTTTATAGTCTAAGTTACACGCGAAGTGCATGTACTTAATAATCTAATTTGATTGGTAGCCATATACTGTTCACGCACCTTATGCTTCATTTGGATTGTTAATAATTTTTGGTTGTCTTTACTATTTTTGCCTTTGGTATTTCCTTATCTTGTTCTAGTTGCTGTTTTTTGTTATTGAGCAAGTGGTGTTCAAGGACATAGCTCAAATTTGTCAATATCAAACAGCTGTACTGCACTCTCTGCCTCCGCAAAACAAGGCAGAGTCCCTCTTGTTGAATGGCTGTTCTTGCACAATTCTGATTCATTTTTGTAGCATATCCTTCTTGCTTGCTGGCTGAGGCCAGGACTGCAGAAGAAATGTACGTTTGTATTAAATAAATTAATCACAATGTGTATGCATAAACTGACATACTAAATTTTGCGTTTTGTAACATGCTGCCTTTATCTTGTTTTAACACTTTTTTTGTGTATAGTTTCTGCAAGATTTTTTTACTTAGAAAATATTACGTAGATAGTATCAGCCTGACATATTCAGGATGAAATCTCAACCTGTACTAATTTATAAGATTAGGCTGATGGCTAATGATGTCCTCTTGGAGTTACCACTGGAGGAGAAAATAAGTCTCGTGCCTTTTTATGTATGTTTGTAGAAGCACTTTGCTAATCTTGGACTCCATTTCAGCTTCTGGAGGTAGTTGGATAGTGGATAGTTCCACCCTGTCCTTCCCTATCTGAATGCCTCTATTTTATCTGTTCTGTGGATGGTGCCTAAGCAATTTTGTTAGTATTAGATGAGCTCTAATTTAGTCTTGAAATTCTTTTAACTTCTTACACTTCAGTCCTCTTCCTCCTGTTCATCTGGACATTAGTTTCTACCGGTAGGAGCTTCCGTCCCTTCTTTTAGAACCTTTACGTATTGTACATATGTCTGTCTGACCTTTGTCTTTGTTATTTAATTCATCTGGTTACACACCTATCTGAAACAAGGTGATCCAGAGGCAGAATGATCCATAATGAAAGTGATAAGGCTGGTGCTCTTTGTCAAGTACTTAATAGTACAGAATTGAATCCATTGTTCTGTGTGCCTGTCCCTTATGTTTTGTATCAGAGTAAAATGTAGATAAACAGTGCTTTGGATGTCAGATCTCGTTGGGACCTACAGCTGTCCTCTCCAGCATATGCCCTAGTCTATATAACTGTGACATTAATTTATCTTTGCCGTTTGCGACGGGAATAGTTATTTTTTCACACTCAGTGCAGCTTCAGACAAGTACTGGACTTGCAGTGTGCGTTTCGGCAAATTACTCTAAAGCTTAAATTAACCATCCTTATGGTGTCTTACCTAATGTACAAGTTTGAAGAAGTATGATTGTTACATTTTATTGCACAAACGATCCACTTGAAGTGCTGTAGCTTAGATTAAAAGAAATTCAGCAAGGGCAAGTCTAAACAACAACTGACAGGGTTCTTCTGTGCTTTGGAGCAGTGCTTAGAGCATTCTTACAATACCGCTGTATTTACAACTTTGAGAATTACATACATTTACTTAGGAGTTTAAATGTCATCTGGCAAATTTAACAAATTAATTATTTCAAGTTCCTAATCTGAAGTTAGGCTCCTGAACTGGTGTTGTTTAACTGGTGATGTATCTGGCAAAAGGGAATGGGTTGCCAATATCCGAACCATAGTCTAGAAGCTGATGTGCTTCTCCATAATACAACCCAGTAGCTCTTTTGTACACAAATGTAAACATTCACTTAAACTTGGTATGCATTATATTATATATTTGTTTTTCAAATTAAAAAAAAAAAGTCCTACTTGCAAGATTAAGCATTTGGGCTACTTTATGTTGTGACCTGTGTTGTAAAGCTAGGAACTGAACATGCACCAGAACAGTGTTTAAAAAACCTTCCGTTAAGGAAATTAACCTCAGCTGTTTGGTCAACAGAGTTCTGTACAAACTAGCTTCTACCAGGTAAAATATGTAATGCAGCATGACTTTCAGCTAAGATTAAAAGTCCTGAGTATGTGAACTCAACTTGAAACCACAGCCAAACATGAGGTATGTCAGGATTGATGCAGCAGCTTTTCACAGACTGTTACTGATGAGCATGGCTGATGTGTGGAAAAAAATGTGCTTTACTGATAGTTGGGTTTTTTTGGTGGGTGTGTTTTTTTTTCCTGATATAACTTATTCCCGTTCTCAGAAGGTTAGGCCAGAATTAAAAGTAGTTAAATAAGACAGATTGTACCACTTCTGCAAATCACCTTGTACCAATGGAGTTCTTAGCCATCTATTTTAGAGTTGTTAGTTATTGTGCCACTCTTCCCACACCACACTACTGAGGATACTGCAGTTCTCTTAAATTTTTTTATTTAAGAGTTACTTTTTGTGATCTGATTCTGTCTGTACCATCCTGAGGAGGAAGAATCTGGGAATGTTAGCAAATCAGTTAGCTATCTGTCTGGACCAACGTGAAATCTAGATACCCTTTCAAGGATAGGAATGACTACAGGATCACTTCTCATGCAGAAAAGGCAGCAATGTTTCTTTTGAAACGCCTGGAAGTACTAAAAGAGCAAGTAGAAACTTGGTGACTCAAAGTTAAATTTATATATACCTGTGAGACAGCATGTGCTCTTTTGTGTACATTCGTTTTCCTGGGAGTTGTCTTGGGAGAAGTTAAATATTTATTTGAGGCAGGTAGACTGCAAATGTATTTTTTTTTCACAGGAGAATGAAGTTCCGTACTTTTGACTCTGAAGAATAAGTTTGAGTGTGGTTTCTGCAAGTGTTGAGATGCAGTTCATTAGCATAAAAATAATATATGAATTTAGGAAATCTGGGGACTCTTTCCCTGACTCCTGGCTAATTTTGTGTTAATACTAGTGCTGCAGAGTTCTTAAAGGAGTCCCATTTGTAATATAATAGCGAGAATATATTGTAATATAATAAGAAGAATAGCAAAAGGGGCTATGTTTCTAGTTTTCTAACATGGAATGGGAGGAGATGTAAAGAGGAGGCTACAAAAACTATGATAAGAACTCATTTCTCCATCTTACTGATGCACAGTCAGACCAAAGCACTGTGTAAATGCTTGTATGTGTGAGTAGGGTTTATGATACACTCAGAATGACTTGTGCGTCTTTTGCATATAGGTCCCTGCTTCTAAAAGAAAAAATAAATCAGTGTGTCCTTATACAGAATATAAAGAATGGAGTCAAAACCCTCAAGAATTCCTCGAAGGATATCTGTTCAGGCCTCCAGCTCTTCACTAGGATCTAGAACATTGACTGGAAACAGTTTAGCTGGTGCATATAGTGCGAGAGAATCTTCACGGAGATTAGAATCTGGATACCAGGTAACGTGTTTTGTCTCTTTCTTTAAAGTATAAGTTAATTTAATATGTGTTTTTCACCAAGAAAAACCTTGAAACCCAGAAAAGAAAAAAAAAAACCTAACATAAGGACAGGTCCGACATAGGGCCTTGCATTTGTGAACCAAGATTAATTCCGAAATGCAAGTCTTTAACCAGGACAATGACAGTATTCTGCAGTGTGAAATGGTAGTTCTAGGTTTGCCATCTTTACCTGCTTTTGTTTGCAGCTGTGCCTTTGAAAATCAGCTGTTTGAACTGTTTTGGCACTAGTTACTGCAGTCTTAAACCCGGGTAAATTGGGTTTTCTGTTGAGGGGAGGTGAGGATTTTTTTTTAAATTTTGATGTGTACAGAGCATTACACTTCCATGTGTGGATGGTGCAAAAAGTACAGGAATATGTTGCAGTTCTGAGAGTTGACAGTAGGCTGTACAAGTGGCTGGGGCAAGAAGAAACAAATTAAGTCCAATCAGATAGGAATGGAATGGACAGGCCTTTTCACTTTGTTAATCCATTCAGAAGCCTACCTTAAAATATTAAGAGCTGCTTCAGTTCCGAATCATTTAAAAGATTTGTCATTTAGAAAGAAAAATGTATATAGAGGAAAGAGAACTTGGAGACTTGGCTTTTTGATATAAGGTAGTTTCTGCAGCTAGGGACCGTACTTGATGATAGCTTAACTCAAGAACTTTTAGAGACAGAGCAGTCAAACTTTGAGTATTTTGTTTTGACTAGGGCTGAAATGAAGAAAAAAAAAATTCTATCAGGTGAGTTTCTTCTTCTTCCCCTTTTTTTCATATGGATCTGAATTCTATGTCATACACTTTTGAGATCAGTCTTGGTAGTAGCCTTTGCTCATCTGAGGAGGCATAACGGACAGGTTAACTGTAAACTAAGCTGATGTGGGTGATACTGTTGTTTCTAGGTGACTTACAAAATGAAAATCAAATTAGTGTAATGGTGTGAGAAAATTCCTATGCTTTATGATACAGCATTGTTAACCATTCTGTGAGAAATGAAGTGGAAGTTTGAGTTGTTTTGGTGTGTGATTTTTTTTTTTTTTTGTAATGGAGTGGTATGATCAAGTGTAATGTATAAAATTGTTTTGAATGTTTTCCTGATCAGAATTTTCTGTTACTGAAAATAGACACCAAAGATAGAATATCTTGTGTGATGCTTTGATTGTTAAGTTCTGACAAGGGATGCTAACTGAGATTTTTTTATTTATTTTTTTTTTTCCCTTTAGTTTCAGATATAACAATTAGGTTGAGCTTTTCTGACATCATAGAATAGTTTAGGTTGGGAGGGACCTTTAAAGATGGTCTAGTCCAACCTGCTTGCAGGGAGCAGGGACATCTCCAACCAGATCAGGTTGCTCAGAGCCTCATCCAGCCTGGCCTTGAACGTTTCCAGGGATGGGGCATCCACCGCCTCTCTGGGCAACCTGGGCCGGTGTCGCACCACCCCCATTGTAAAAAAACTTTTTCCTGATGTCTAAGCTGAATCTACCTCTCTCTGTTTTAAAGTAATTCATTTAAAATATAATTCTGACATTCATTCTCTTAAAGCTACTTTTATGATGCCCAATATGTTGCTTTTGTTTTTTCTGGTTTGGCCTTGGGACATCTTTCAAAGAAATGAGCACAGTGCTGAGATGCCACAGCTACCAAAAGCTGTGTGTCATTAGAATGGTAGATGGTGTAGTTCTATGAACTGGCTTTCAGGGCTGTGCTAGCGTGAGTGTGGTGTTCTTGGATTAAGGTCTTTAGTGTGGTGATCCAGACACTTAAAATAAGCTGGAATTCTCAGATCTTCATAATTTTAACAGCTGGAGAAAAAGGAAATTTAAGTATTTCAGGATCAGTTAAGTCTGCAGGTATGGCTCATATTAAGAACGTTTTAAGAGACCTTTACGTTTGCCTTAAAGTTGCGTAGTCTTGTGCCCGTGGACAGGTTATCCATATAGGAAATAATTTAGAAAGCTGATGAATCCTACTGAGACTTTGAAATATGAGAAAACTTACCAGCTGATACTTTATTTTCAGATTTAATTTTGCTTGTGAGAACATTGAAAGTGACTTTCATCACCTTTTAAAATCGTAATACTAAACTTTTAAGAAATAGTGACAGAAAACTACTGTAGTTGTAGTATTAATAGTTCATAGAAAGAAGAAGGACAAATAATAACTTACAGACTCTGCTTAGTTGTAATAAAATGGTTGGATTTCTGTTACTTCTATTAAATTTACTGATTTCAGTGATTATTCTGTGGAGCAAATTAAACTGCAATGTCTTTCTTAAATTATCATCTATTAAACAAGATTCAGTGAAACTAGTAGTGTAGAACCTCATCCCTCATTTCTTAAAGATAGACAGATTTGTATGTTAAATGGTTCCCAGTTTCATTACTAGAAATTTGCCTGTGTAGCCAAGGTAAAGGTTAGAGCTCCTGAATATCTTGGAAGAGAAAACACAAAAAGAACAGCTACAGTCATTGCCCTGCAGACATCAGACTTCAAATAGTTTGAGCACTTTGTTCTGAGGTAATGCAGCAAACAATAATTATTTGCAGGACTTGCCAAACAGTCTTAGTTTGTTATGCATATCAAGCTATAGATTGAATATCTTTGCACTGTGTCTGAAATGGGCTACTAAAGCTATTTACCTTATTTCTTAAGCCCAAAGTGGTTTTGTACCCAGTGGTGTTTACTGCTTTATGGTGGTCTTCAGTGTTAGTGATTTATAAGAAACTTAGATACACAAAAGCTTCAATTTTGTAGTGAAAAATGGAAGTGTATTTTTGCTGCTTGCATAAAGTGTAATTGGAATTAATAATGACTAGTTTGCAAGCCTTCCCTACCAATAGCACAATGACAGATTATTAGAATAGACTGCAGAGAAATAAAAAACTTAAAGCAATGGTAGAAGGGAAGTGTTTAAGAGTCGGAGAAGATACTCTGTGATTTGCAGTATAGTAGGGGTTTGGGTTTTTTTAAGGAATAACAACTTGGTGACAGTTTACATTTGTTGTCCCATCTGTTTCACTAAAAATAACTATCTGTTAGTAGGCCCAAAACACGATTTTTCTTCTCTTCCCCCTCTGCCTGCCCCCATTCTTTTTTGTATTAAAACTGATGACTAGGACAAGATAGATGGCTTGCTTTGGTGGCCAAAAAGCCACTTTTATCGTGGCACTTTTGCTGTCATGGGGACTTTTTTCCTACATCTGTGGGGTTTTTTTTACTTAACACTTGAACTTGAGGTCCTTAATTCTACCCTGTTGCTGGACTATCTAAGTTAGGGTAACGCCTCAAAAGCCTTACACTTCAGCTTTTTATTGTCCACAGGCAAATGAGAGGGCAGGTAAAGGAGCTGATAATTTTTAGAAAGTAAATTTTAAAAATCTTTCCTTTTACCAATAGTTTTCTCTTAAGTCTGTTTCATTTCTTCTAGGGTATCCCTTGAGGTTTCTCACTAAAGGTTTCCAGTTGGAGCGAGTCCAGAGGAGGGCCACAATGATGATGAGAGGGCTGGAGCACCTCTCCTGTGAGGATAGGCTGAGGGAGTTGGGGCTGTTCTGCCTGGAGAAGAGAAGGCTCCCAGGAGACATTATTGTGGCCTTCCAGTGCCTAAAGGAGGCTACAGGAAAGATAGGGAAAGACACTTTAGTGAGGCCTGTTACGATAGGACGAGGGGTAATGGTTTTAAACTGAAGAGGGCAGACTTAGATTAGACGTAAAGAAGAAACTTTACAGTGAGGGTGGTGGAACACTGGAACAGATTGCCCGGAGAGGTGGTGGATGCCCCATGCCTGGCAACATTCAAGGCCAGGCTGGATGAGGCTCTGAGCAACCTGATCTGGTTGGAGCTGTCCCTGCTCCTTGCTGGTGAGTTGGACTGGATGGCCTTTAAAGGTCCCTTCCAACTCAAACTATTTTATGATTTGTTAGTACCTGCACTTCCCTGTATATTCAGATCAGATAGTGAGTTAATTTTGAATTACAAGATGTGTATGATAAGCATGTTGTTCTTCAGGAATCCAGTGTATTGAATAGTTCCAGTAGAGACTGGGGAATTGGAGAAAGAAACACCCATGAAACTCCATGGAAGCTTACAACATCCTCTCCAACTCGCTACTCAGGGACACTTGATCATCCACATTCTGGAAGATTTTTGGGAAGCAGAAGCAGATTGGTGAGAATTCTTGATGTGTAATACTTAAAAAATCAGGGGTTTACCTTAGCCCTTCCAATCTGAAAACCTGGTAGCAGGGGCTCATAGTAATGTTTATTGATAAGTACATCTTGTTCAGAGGATAAAATAATAAAATATATTCATTTTACTAATAGTTAAGAAATAAGCTTGAAGTGAGAGTGGCTCTGCAAGTACCTGTTTAAAAAGTAAAAAGGAGGAAGTGATTAGAATCTCATACATGTTATAGTCATATGAATGGCAAAACTAATATTGTTTATACTCAGCTTGTTCCATCAGGTATTTCTAGGAGATTTGTTGTTTGGATGGTACCAGGTTTGTGGGTTAACACAAAGCTCATGGTTTTGGAGACCTGCTTTAGAAAACTTAGTTGTGGAGGAGCAGTTCATAGTCTGACTGTGCTTGCTTACATGCTGCTTTCAGCATACTGTGAACGAAAATGGAGACTGAACTATCACCTGACTGAGATCTGAGGCTTGAGCCTTAACAGCTTGTCTTCACTGGGCTTCAGAATGTGCCTTCCTAACTCCAAAAAGAAAGTAGTTTGCTTCTTTGACATGCTTACACATTGTAGAGTGACAATGAAACACTTTCAATTGCAGTAGAAATATTAAGATGGGGAAAGCAGAAAACTGAAGCTGCTTGGTGGGCAGATAGCGGACAAGCAAAAATTCTGCTCACTCTCAAACCAAAAGATGTTTGGGTACTTGAGAGAGCTTGCACTTAAATAGGTGTTTGGTTTTTTTTACTGTGACTTAAAGGTGAAGACACTTTGAGATAAGGGGCGGGGATGGAGGAACTACTGTGAAAATGCTGGCTTCATTTCAAGTGAAATCATGGCAGATGTCTCTACATGTAGATAGGCAGAGTGTCTCCTCTAACTACATATAGGTAGATATCTCTACATATAGTTGAAATGCAAATAGTCTATGGTTGTAAGCGGCCTACATAACTAGTTAAGTTGATGCTGTAGAGTTTTCAAAATGATACATTTTTGTCCCATTAAGGTTAATTATTGTCTTAAATTACATTCTAATGGAAGTGAGCATTGCAAAAGACACTCTGAAACTTCCACTTGTCAAATAGCAAATGATTAAAAGACAAGCTAGATGTTAAACAGATGATTCATGAGGGAAATTAAGCTGGCTTAGTACTTGGTTTGTGATCTTAGTTTCTATGTCTCCTCATCTGCCTTTTACGATGGGATATGAGAAATACTTGGATACTTCCTAGTTTTAAAGAGTAAAAAGTAGTTGCATAAGCTTAGTAAAAAACATAACCAAGTAAAAAAAAAAACACAAAAAAACCAGAAAAACAAACCTATAACACCTACTCTAATTTGATCTTTAAAGGATCTTGGTTGTAGATACCTTCTGGGATGACAGAAGTTGGCTTAATTGAGCTTTTTGATTGAGTGCAAGTTTTTAATATTAAAAAAAAAAAAACAAATAACATTTTAGAAAATGAATGCCTTGGCTGCAAGTAACCAGACTTAACAGCTTTATAGGCTATTCTTTTTTTTTTTTCCCCCTTTCTTTTATTTTTCCTTGTACTAGTTCCTGGAAACTGTTTTATTTCAGTACTGTACACTGCAAAAAATGTTTTCTACTTATTCTTTACTGTAAACTGTTTCCGTTGCACTTCAGCTTAATGTCATCAAAACGTGTCTGGTCTAAACAGCTTCCTAGAAGCTAAAGCTGACTCCTAGCTAAGTGTATTTTAGATTGGTAAAAAATAAGCTGGATTAGTTAGACTATTAAAATAATGAACATGATCAGTTTGGCCATTTCTGGACAGCAAAATTATGTTTCCCTGGAGATCTGTAAAGCTATATTTGATCATGTTTATAACATCTTACAAGTCAGGAATATCTTTTTCCCCTGTAAACCACATCTATCTATAAAGGAAAAATAACGCTAATTGTAATAGAAACCAGCTTTTGTTGGTAGGACTGTCTTGAGTAAACCTGGGAATACCGATCAAGAGCACAAGCATAAATCCTTCATTATTTTTAAATTAAAAAGCTTTGCATCTGAAAGTTGTTTTTTATTATTTTTGTGAGTCTTATGTTATTTACACTTTTGTTCAGTGTAATTATATCTGAAATACTGTCTGTAATTTTTCTTTTTCGATGTTATTTCAGTCTACATCTTCTTCCTCTTATTTTACATCTGAGTGTTATGGTGAGTCTGAGAGAACTCAGGGAGCGTATTCAAGACTGCATAGCCAGCAGCAAGATAGTGATTCAAAGAGACCTAAGCTATCTTGCACATCTACCTCTTCTGTGAGAAGTAATGGCTTGACTGCCTTTTCAGGTGAGAGATTGATTACTAGAGCGGAGTTACATTAAAATTGAGTGGTAAGATCAGGTTTTATAAAATTTTAAAAGGCTTGCTTTGAAATATTATGCTTTTATATTCTTAAATATTAAAACCTACACCTAACAGAACAGTACATTCACACTGATAGCAATATCTAAAGTACTGAGAATGCCATTAACATGGTCTTTTGAAAACCCAATTGCACTCATGTCATTTCAGAATTACTACCCTGTGCCTGTTTCATTTGCAGTAAAGCTGAACTTCAAATGGCTCAAATATGTCTTGATCGGTGAAGATTTCAAGGAAAGAATGAGTGTAGCTGTTGTTATTTCATGATTCAAATGGTGTTGGTAAACCTATGTGTGCCAGAGACAGCAGAAAGGAAGTCTTTACCTTACTTAGTTCTGTGTTCCAAGCAGCACAGTGTCATGGCTAGTTGGAGCACTGTTGTTAAGGGTCAGGGAAGAAAAAGTTCTTTTCTAGCAGGGCCTAAACTCATTCTATAGGCCAGGTGAAAATAAACATGCTACACTAGGAGCTCTTTCAGGAAAACCTGAGATATTAATTAAAGCTGTAAATAAGTACGTGATACCCGGATAGATGTAAGTGAAGCAATAAGCTAACAAAAGTCTAAGGGTCAGGAAATAAGAGTAAAAATCTTAGATTGATCCATACTCACAAGGGTAATTTGAATGGATCTAATGTTCTGTTTCAAAACGTTCTAGAAATATTTTCAGTGTTCTTTTTGTATCCCCTCATGGAACTACACAGCTATGCAAATAAAAGTTGTTAAATTCTTGCTCAAACCCAGTGTTGCTGATGCTTTCTTACTTTTAGTTAATAAAATTACCACCATTAACATTTCTTGTGGTGCAGGACTTCCTGTCTTTCCAATTCTAGATTGGTTGGCCATCAGACTGGTGACCAACAAATGCTTAAATTTAGATTTATAAGTTAGCAGTAAAACAAAGGTGGTTTTTTTTTTTTTCAGAGCCATTGAAGAATGCGTTTTTGGAACAAGAGTTTTGTTCACAACTGAAGTGTGTACAGTTCCCTATTTAGTTGTTGGAGCTGTTATCAAAAAACAAGATCCCTTTTTAAGCTGAAGTGTTTTACTCTGCAATATGAACAAGAACAGTATTAGTCATTGTTCTTAAAGTTGTGTTTACGCTGCATTTAAGCTTCAGCTGTCTTTCTGGAAAATCAATTTTAGGAGCATTTAAGAAGCATTGTTAGAGTGACAGCATTTAGTAGGTCTCAAGCTGCTATTTTGAGTTATTGTGAAGTCTAGTTAATAACTAGCTACCATTAGAAAGCAAGATGCTATTTCTGTTCTTCGTCCTGTCCTGTATGAGTGTTAGTGGGTCTGACTCTTCACAAAAGTATTACTACTTTTTTCCAGTTTATCTTTCAGAAATAACTCACTGCAAGATTAAATAAGTGCCAGCATCAGCAGCATGCTGCTTACTCTTGTCTTTTTCTTGGCAGCTGGCCGCTTGATCAGCTTAGTGGTGTTGTTAAACTTGCCCTTAATGTGGTATAACCAGAATGCGTGCATACGTACTGGCTTTAATGAGTTTTTAAATTATTACAAAACCAGGGGATTTATTTACTTTTTCTTTCTAGATTCCTCTTGGAGGTACAGTAGGATTCCTAGATCTTCATCAGTGATGCTTGGCTCCCTTGGAACTGAGCTGGTGAGAGAGCGAAGAGAGTTAGAAAGAAGAACAGATCTGTCCGTTAGTAACCTGGTGGATCACGGCTACAGAAACAGTGACTTTTCGTCTTCAACATGTATGTATTGTACAATTGAAAGCTTGTAAACCCATAGGCTGCATACCTGGTAATTTCTTCACATGTTCTTTTAATATTTTCTTGAAAACACAAAGCCAAAAGATCTATGTAATTTTAAGGTGTCCTTTTAAATAAAGTTGGTTGGCCACTTGCCATGTGTTGGCTCATCAAAGGATATATAAGTGGTCTAGCTTGTAGATGCATTCAGTCATAAGAAAATGGTATATGTGTTTGCAACTTTAACTATGTGAATAGTCAGTAAGCCCCTTCGTGTTTGTCTTAAGATCTCTTTGTATTTAGGTGTGGGAAAAGAAGTCCTGGTAATTTGACTCAGGAAGGGGTTTTCATGAAGGTACCTGTTATATTATCTCTTTCCATTGGAGTTCTTGAGTAATTATTAGGGAAAACTGCTAGACCACTGAAAATAAAAATGAATGAACATGTGCTTTAAATGAGGCAAGAGGTTTGTTACCATGCGAACTGCTAGGACTAGTACAGACTTCTGCACTGTCATTTTCACTTTCTGTGTACAGTGTTGTGGTCTTCTAGAGCTGTCTCAGGGGAAGCTTGTCAACAGTCTTAATCTGCCGCCTTTTGCAGGTGTATTAGTGGTATTTTGTAAAGCAAGATTGTAACAAAAAAAAGAAGCATTTTTACAAGTATAGAAGATAAGCAGAAAAGATAAAAACTAGTTCCAGGTTTCATCTTGCAGTCTTGCCTTACCATAAGAGTATGTTTAATAAGTGGACAGCTGGAGTTTACCTGGTAGAGCTTAATGGGAGAAATGGATGGATGGACAGCCTTGCTTTGGACTGTCCATGCTGCATTTCTAGTCATAGTGCCACTGTTAAGGGCTGTAAAAATAACTCCCAACTGTGTTCCCTGCTGTGTAATCAAAACCATGTGGCAGATGCTTGGCATCTGTGCAGATGTTTATTTAGAGTCTAGCAGATGCATAAACCTCAGCTTCAACAATAAATGGTGATTGCAATGCAGAACCTGTTAAAAAAAAACAAACCAAAAAAAAACCCAAAAACAAACCACCAAAAACCCAGCAAAACTACAAACATGAAAGGTTTCAATCTAGAGTACATAGAGAAAGCTTTTGCCTACTACATTAGTCTACTGATGCTTGTTAAGTAGTTAAAATACTGCAGAAGTTTCCCTTCTTATTAGGTTAGCAGGCTTCAGCTGCTTTCTCTTTCCTCTTCTCCCTCATGCCCCCCAAATCTAGCCGTTTCAGGAAGGAAGACTAGCTGATGTTAGCCTCCTCAGCTGCTTTGTGTAATGTTAACTACAGTTCAGCTACAGTAGGATTCTTCTCAGTGTGTTGAGGTACTTACACAGTATTTACAGAAAATATAAGACCCATAGAATGGTTTGAGTAGGAAGAGTCCTTTAAAAGTCATCTAGTCTAACCACCCTGCGTTTAGCAGGGACATCTTCAACCGGATCAGGTTGCTCAGAGCCCCGTCCAACCTGACCTTGAATGTTTCCAGGGATGGGGCATCCACCACCTGTCCAGGCAGCCTGTTCCAGTGTTTCACCACCCTCGCTGTAAAAAATGTCTTCCTTATATCTAGTCTGAGTCTACTCTCTTTTAGCTTAAAACAACTACCCCTTGTTCTATTGCTACAGGTTCTGTTAAAAAGTCTGTCTCTATCTTTCTTAGAAGCCCTCTTTATATTTTGAAAGGCTGCAATAAGGTCTTTCCCAGGGCCCTCTCTTTTCCAGGCAGAGCAACCTCAGCTCTCTCAGCCTTTCCTCACAGCAAAGGTGTTCCATCTCTCTCATCATGTTTATGGCCCTCCTCTGAGGGGGCCTGCTCTAACAGGTCCATGCCTTTCTTGTACTGAAGACTCCAGAGCTGGATGCAGTGCTTCAGGTGAGGTCTCAGCAGAGTAGAGTAGAGGGGCAGAATCACCTTCATCAACCTGCAGGCCACTAGGAAGCATTGGGTGATCAAATGTACACTTGAAGAGCAGGGGAGGACAGAACAGTGTGGTGATAATTATCTAATTGACTATAGGTAATCAAGATAAATGGGACAGCAGATGAGATTAGTAATCCAGAATTGTTAAATCTGATCATGCTTAAGCCAGTTGCATAGCTGAATGTGTCAGGTAACTTGTTGCATTTTTTTGGTAAAAGCAATAGCTAGATAACCTTTTAGGCTGGAGCAGTGGAATTACAGTAGAATCATAGAATCATAGAATGGTTAGGGTTGGAAGGGACCTTCAAAGGTCATCTAGTCCAACCCCCCTGCAAGAAGCAGGGACATCCCTGACTAGATCAGGTTGCTCAGAGCCTCATCCAGCCTGGCCTTGAACAATTCCAGGGATGGGGCCTCCACCACCTTTCTGGGCAACCTGTTCCAGTGTTCTGTAACTCGCATCGTAAAAAATTTTTTCCTAACATCTAATCCAAATCTACCTCCCTGTATTTTAAAACCATTACCCCTCGTCCTGTCACAACAGGCCCTACTAAACAGCCTTTCCCCATCTTTCTTGTAGGCCCCCTTGAGGTACGGGAAGGCCGCTCTCAAGTCTCCCCGGAGCCTCCTCTTCTGCAGGCTGAACAGCCCCAACTCTCTCAGCCTGTCCTTATAAGAGAGGTGCTCCAGCCCTCTGACCATCTTCGTGGCCCTCCTCTGGACCTTCTCCAACTGGTCCATGTCCTTCTTGTGTTGGGGGCTCCAGAACTGGACACAGTACTGCAGGTGGGGTCTCACCAGGGCAGAGTAGAGGGGGAGAATCACCTCCCTCGACCTGCTGGCCACGCTCCTCTTGATGCATCCCAGGATGTGGTTGGCCTTCTGGGCCGCAAAGGCACATTGCCTGCTCATGTTGAGCTTCTCGTCCACCAGCACTCCCAAGTCCTTCTCCTCAGGGCTGCTCTCAATGTATTGTAGGGTATTTCTAGGGTGTTCTTTTGGGCCAGGTAATAATAATAATGGTAGCTTGTTGTAATAGATGGGGAATGTGCTTGGCTTTATCCGTACATTTGTTTTGGGTATTCTAGTGTCTGCTACATTGCTGAAGTTTTGGTTAACCCCTCTTGATCAGTCCACAGGCAGAATGGATCTTTAAGTTACAAGTAGTGTTGTGTACAGTTTACTGTTTTTAATTCAGATGCTGTCCTTATGTAAGTTCTGACAGATGGTCAGAATTTTTGTATTCATCTATAAGAATGCCAGTCATACCTTGATAATTTGAAGTTTTTGGGGGTGTTAGATTCCAGATGGGTTTACCAGACTGAAACCAGTTCAGGTTTCAGTTTAACTTTAGAATTCTGGTAAGTAAACTTAATATTGCTCTGGAATCTACTTGCCAAATTTTAAACAAGTTTGAATAAGGATCATGAAATCCTGAACTTCTGCGTTTACTCTTTAGAGTTCTCTATCTGGAATGTAGCAATTAGAGCACATTTTGTCATAGTATTTTCCTCTACTTTTCTGCAACAGATCTTCAAGACAGGCCTGCCTCTTCATATGCAGAGGGAGCAAGACCAAAAGAGAACTCATTAAGCACTTTGAGGCTGAATGCATCTGTGAACCGTCAGTTGCCTTCTGATCGTCAGCCATCTTTTTTGAACAGAGACTCTAACGTGAGCTTTTCAAGGTCCAGCTATTCTTCACGACAAAGGAGAAATGAATTGGAATCTCCCCAGAGGACCACACAGCCAGCATTTTCTCTTACTGCCAGTAGAGATGAAACTCCTTCCTCAAGTGGTTCTGAAAGGGTTTTATCCTCTCAGAGGTCACTGAATGAGGCTGCAGCTGACAGTGAAGGGAGGCGCACAACCAGACAGCTGCTGTCTCGTTTAGCGTCTAGTATGTCATCCACATTTTTCTCTCGAAGGTCTAGCCAAGATTCATTGCATACAAGATCATTAGGCTCTGAAGAGTCAACGGTGGTCCCAAGAGTTCAAGCTTCTGCTCTGTTGAGCAGTAATGGAGCTGCAACGCTGGAAGTTCCAGGACTTCAGACATCTGAAGCTTCTCAGGGATTTAGTTTTCTTAGGCGAAGATGGGGTTTATCAGGAGTTTCACAAAGTCATAACTCTGATTCAGATGGGGAAGGTTACAGACCAGATTCTGAAAGTAGGAGCACAGGATCCTGGTTATCGTCATCTTTGAGGAACAGGTGTACACCTCTCTTTTCTAGAAGAAGAAGAGAAGGAAGAGATGAATCTGCAAGGATCTCTACCTCTGAGACAACTGCTAGATCACAACATGTCTTCAGAAGAAGAGAGTCAGGTGAGGAGACCTCTCTTGAAGCATCAGATAGCCTTCATCGGGCTTCTGTTAGCAGACCACCAACACCTGCAGTATCTGGTATTGCTACAGCTACTGCCTCCCCACCAGATTCAGCCCACAGTAGGAGAGGTTCTGGAATTCTGCCTGGTTCTCTCTTTCGCTTTGCAGTGCCTCCAACATTAGGAAGCAGTCTGTCTGACAATCTTATGATAACTGTAGATATTATTCCCTCTGGCTGGAATCAAACTGATGGACAAGAAAGTGGCAAGTCTAAAATACCACCATCAAGAGATCCAGAAAGACTCCAGAAAATTAAAGAGAGGTAAATTAGTGTGATCTTCTGAGATAATAAAATGCACTTGACTTAATGTGAGAGGCTTTTCTGTAACTGTCGTATTAAAAGGAAACTTTCCTTCAGAGAGGGTGGCAACTCTGTTCTCTTGTCATCTATGTTCTCACTTTTGTCTTTAGAGAACCTTGGTTTAATCCTCGTAGGTTTGAGAACAGTTTGATGAATGGAATTAAAGTCTTACATGAAACGTGTCACAGTGTTTGTTGATATTCCTTCCTTTTCAGCCTGCTTTTAGAAGATTCGGAAGATGAAGAGGGTGACTTATGCAGAATCTGTCAGATGTCCTCTGCAAGTTCGGACAACCTTCTAATAGAGCCATGCAAATGCACTGGCAGTCTGCAGTATGTTCACCAGGAGTGCATGAAAAAATGGCTGCAGTCCAAGATTAATTCAGGTAAAGCAGACTCTGGACCAGGATAGACTTCCAAGTTAGACACTGGGAGGTTTATCAAGAGGATTACTCTTACTAATATTCAGGTATTTACTTGAAAAGCAAGTAGTTGGAGGCAAATAACAGTGTGGCACTTCCAGGCTTATTTTGTGTCTGTGCAGCTTCTCATGTGAATAGTTACAAGAACTCTTTGCCACTCAGAGAATTACATTTTTGGGATTGTTTACTAAGATACTAGACAAAATGTGACATTGCGGAAGTGTAGCTTTAGAGCTACTCTACCACTTAGATAGTTTGTTCCACTCCCTTAGGGTGAGTTTGTTCCCCACTTTTCCTTGTACTTGTGGTTGTACTTTTTAAGACTTATAGCCAGCCTGGCTGTAGCAGAATGATGGGAATTTGAAAATCCAAAAATGTTTTTCTATTGTAACTATACTTAAATACTTTTTTTTTAAATACTAACTCCTGTTCGCAGTGGTTAAAAGTGCTTGTTTAAAAATTACTTCAAAGTGCATATAGAATTTTTTTGAGAAACACTTCAGAAATTGCACACTATACTAATGTTTTACTTATAAACTGCTCAGTCCATTTATTACAAAGTTATCTGTAGTATTTTTAAGACTTAAGAATGGGTGGCTTGGTAGAAGACATTAAGATCATGGAATATTTCTTGCCAAAGGAGCGTGCTTGCATCTGTTTACTCTTTTACTCAGTATCAGAGGACCCACATCAGAGTGGGGATGTATTAGAAGCCTCGGCCCGTAGGAGAAATTAATTTGAAGTGTTTAACTATATAAGAGACAAATCCATGATAAACTTGCTTTGTTGCTTATGGAGCAGCTTGTTGTTAAACCAAATACCTTAAGACAAAATGTTGCTCTGGCAATAACTTTAAGCTATTCCAGTATATTTATTATTACTTTTGGGTATATTTGGATTACACTGTAGAATTCAAACAGCCCAAGCAGTGATTTTACGCCAGACTTCCAGGAAGAGGCATAGAGTGTCTGGAATGAACATGAGGAAAATATGTCGAGCTAGATAGAGAATAAACATTCTATAGCATTTTAAATTCTGACAGTAGCAGATGGTCACTACATTCTTAATAAAGGCTTTCTTTTCTTCTAACCTTGCTCTGCAAAGTAAATCCAAGAAAGTTACGGTTTGTAACGCTTGTATAATTGTGTCCTAAGTTATAGATTGTTGCAACTTGACACTGACTTTCCCCCTGGCCCTCCCCACCAGGTTCTTCTTTGGAAGCAGTAACAACTTGTGAACTGTGCAAGGAGAAGTTGCATCTGAATCTGGAAGACTTTGACATTCATGAACTCTATAGGGCACATGCAAATGAACAAGTTAGTATATTTTGCCTAATGTGGTAAGTGTTGGTTTAGTGCTAGGAAGGCACGCTTCTTTAGAGAAGGAAAATGCATCTCCTTTTCAGAAGGACTGTTATGCACATGAAGTAATATCACCATGGAACAGATTTTTTTTTCTCCTCAGTGTTCAGACAAATTCTGTCTTCCTGCTGTGCTTCCTATAGCTGAGCTTTCAGTAAGTGTAATTATCTCTTATCATTTTCTTAGTTGCAGATCTGTCATCTAGCTTTGCATTCTAGTGTTTCTGCTGCATAGGTGCAGTGGGAATACTAGTATGATTAAATTGAATTTCACATTAAGTCATGAATTGTCTTTGCTTTTAGCTGTTTTTTAACACACTTAAGCAGTCATTTTAAAGACATTAAAAACTTCTTTTGTTTCATTGGAGTGGTAGAAACTAACCTCTTCCCTGACAGCTTCCTGCTACTCCTTCAAGTCCTTTCCTAATTAAAAATAAAGGCCCATTAGTATTACTCTCGTTATATAAAATAGGTTATCTTGGAACTACTAGATCATGTAGTATTTAAAAATGAATGAATAACAAAAAAACTAGCGTTATTTTAATGAACTTTATTCAGGGGGGTTTCCTTATTCTCTGGATTATATTCTGTGAATGTAGAAAGACTAATAAAATTTACCTGCCTCAGAAGTTGAAAGAAAATACAAAGTGATACCAGTTTTGGGGCCAAATATCAATCTCCTATTTTCTTATTGTTTAGGGTATGCTCTTACCCTAGTACTCTAGTTCCTGTCACTTGTGCCACACTCTGGACAGTCTTTCTCAAAAGTGCCATCATCTTACATTTTAGCATTACTGATTGTTGGTTACTGTCACTGTACGTTGATAGAAATAAGAGCTTTGGAACTTCTTCCTAAAGAATTGGCTCTAAGTGATCAGTTCAGCAGTAGCATTTTGAAAGTTTTTCTTTATTTTAGCAGGGAAAATAGTTTCTCAAAATATTTGTAATATCATAAAGTTCTTATATTATTTCCCTTTATTTTGGCTTTCTGTAAAGCGTTCAGACCACTGAAATGAAGCCAGCGAAGTCTCTTTTTATTTTCCCCAGTGGTATAATACTCTAATTCTCAGATTCCTTCCTGTGACCTAATCGTGCTGACTGAGATTTTATTTCTAGAACTCTTTCTATTTATGTTCAAGGATAACATGTTGGATCTGGGGTGGTTGGGAAGAACCCCAAGTTCATAGCTTTTCATTAATTACAATTTTGTAGTATTACATTTCCCTAATTTTCTTAGAACAACTAGAGATCAAGTATGTAATGTTTCCGGTAAAATTTAATTCTTGTTTACTTCTTGATTTATATATGCAGACATATCTTTGCAATTCTGAATCTTTCTTTTGATCTCCTTTAAGGCAGACTATGAATTTATCAGCTCTGGTCTCTACCTTGTAGTGTTGTTACACTTATGCGAGCAGCGCTTTTCTGATATGCTAGGAACTGCAAGTGAGGCCAGCACACGCGTCAGAGTAAGTATGCAGTGGTTTCATGGCAGGAATTGCTCATACAGGGAACTTGGAACTAGATTGTTAACCTGAGCAACCTATCAGCTACATACACAAGAAGCATGCTCATTTAACAGATTTAGGTCTAAAACGATCTGCGTTTGTCAATGGGGTAACACAGTGTTTGATCTGAAACTGAAGGTACTACATTATTGCAGTCAATGTGCTATAAAATCATTTTTGTCAAGGTTGGTGGTAATTCATTGCTTTGCATGTATGTTGTCATGATTATTGTGAATTTATGCAAAACTGGAAGGTTAACCTCCCTACGTACAAAACATGTAGTTTAAAATGTTGAACTATCTTACTTGATTAATTTTTCTCATTATGCCAGTCTGCATTGCAAATGTCTAAACTTTGCAATGCTTGCTGGCTGGATTCTTTAAATGTTACATTTTAAAACTGACTAGCTATAGTGTGATTTTTCTGGCATTAGTCAAAACTCTTATTAGTTGTATTTGACTGGACCCTTGTCACTTAAATGGCTTGGCTTAGGAATGCAGTAAATACACATTTTACCAGTAAGAGATCATAATACAAGTTATTTCTGCATGGTGACTCATTCAGAAGTCCTTTATTCTACACATCTACTTAGTTCTACAAATTTATTTGATGAATCAGTGCTCTTTGCCAACTGAGCTCCTGAGAAGCTGGTTTTTAGGTTTTAAAATTTTTTTTTAATTGCATACAAAGAATTGACAGTATTAAGCTTGTTGAACGCTTATTGGAGTGGTTGTTAGCAGGTACTGGGCCTCTGGGGTAGAGGCAGGGCTGTGCTCTTATCTCTTACTGTGGTGCTATTTTCTCTATGTATCTAATGTAGAGCTTGTATTCCATGTTCCACAAATTAAATGTCCAGTCCAGTTTTCTGTGCTACAGGCGTAGAGACATAAAAAGCATATAATAGTAGCCAGCATCCAGTATGAGTTATTAGCTTGAGTGTATTGTAGAAATAAGACGTTTTTACTGGTTTTTCATCAGAGGCGGCGTTACACAGTTGTGGGACACTGCATTTTAAACCAGTGAGAGCACCAGCGTGTGTTTGATCTGGAGCATGCAACTGAGCTAGTGGAAACTGTAGTGTTACGTTCTTGTTTCCTTTTGTTTGCTGTGTCTCAACCTCTGAACTGTCACTGAAACAGTGATGTAGACTATCACTGACAAGGAAACACTTGTCTGAGACTTTTGAAAGTTGCCTAAGGAAATTGTATTCCTAGGGATTTTGGCTTTGGGTCTTGACACCACGTACTTCTAACATTAAACTGCCACCATTGCCTAACAGTAATCCTGCTCTAAACAGTTTATTTACAGTTAAAATCTTAAGCGTATTTGTGCTTTTTTTTGTTACCATCAGTCAGAGAAGTCTATTTTACTGTACTAATAGTAAAGTACATGAAATGGATCCAACTATTGCAGTCCTTATAGGTTATATTTTTCTGCATTACAGTCTTTAGGAACCATTTTCATAAAACTGGCACTTGTTTATGTGTGCTACTTGCAAAATTGATGTGTTTTACAGACTGTAGAACATGAAGATGATGCCACCAACTGCTACCAGAAACATTTGACATGTAGTGGAAGCTGAAATAACTCTGCAATAGCAGTGTGAAGTTCAATGTGTGGGGATTTATATTAACTTTTGCATTGATATTTGTAAGTTGAGCGAATGGGTTAGGATAACCGACATCTGGGATGAAGCTGTGGGATGGAAAAAGTGAAGAAAACTTTGCTAACTTGTTGCAAATTTCTGCAGATAACTTTGCAACTTTTAAACTACTTTCTCTCTGCCTTGTTTCTAGTTTATTAACCTTGCAAGAACTCTTCAGGCACATATGGAAGATATTGAAAGTAGGTGCTTCCCCTCTTCCCCTCCCGTTAGATCAACTCAAATGAGTACAATCCTCCTTGCCAAGATTCATAATACCAAACTTAATTACTGAAAATTTGACTTTACCCAGCAGTGCTTTTTCCATTGTCAGTAGAATTATTCTGAGGGGGAGCTGTTTTTAATTCTCAATGATTGGTTTCCCAATAGCATAGAGTTACTTAGACCACAGAAGTGTTTTCTGCAGGTGATAACAAGATCCTTGCTAGATACAGTTTGTTTATTGTAATTTGAGTAGTAAGTATTTATGGAACTGGTGGTGACCTTCAGGTTGTAGCCTTTTACGTGAGTCCTAGTAGAAAATAAATATTTATAGTTGACTTTTGTTGCACTTAAATTAGCATATTTCTCTTGCCATTTCCTCTTCTCCTCTTTCTTTTTTTCTTTCCACACACACTTTTCAGTTCTGTGTATTCCTTGATCTGACCTGTCCACTTCAGGAATTAAATTTAACAGTTGCCAATTTTGGCAAGGTCTAGCCTACTCTTCATTTAATGTTCTCTTCAGTGTGCTTAAATTCAAAACTATATGCTGACTTCTGGTAAACGTATCCTGAATCTAAATATTATTTCAGGACATCATGAATAGGCAGTAGAAGGGTAGTTGATCTACTTCTCCCCCGCCCCCCACCATGTGAATGTCCATTAACATTCAAAGTTTGTATATGAATTTTCAGTGCATAGGACAAATTTGAAGTACGATAAAGAATGGGGTGTGTGTAAGTTTTAGTTCAAGGAGCAGAGGATTATTTCTGTATTCAGAGCAGACAAAGGTGGACTTGAGTTCAGAATTTATTCCTAGATTATCTGCATCCTTATTAGAGTAGAAATTAATGAGTGCCAATTTACACAGTAATTTAATCTCCGTTTGATTCAGGCTTTCTGACTTGCAGATAAAGAATACTGAGTTTTAGATTTATTATTGATGCTACTTCAGTTACATTTCTTTTCTAAGAACAGGAGAAGTGAGGAGACAGATCTTGCTTCTTGGTATGTTCAGAGATGAAACGAGCTACTTGAGTGTAAATACTTTCTTGACTGCAGAGTTTGCTTAAGAGGACAGATTAAAGTCCTGTTATGGACAAGCTGACATCTACCTATTGTAGATGCGTATACGACTTTTAAAATCATAGTTGACAACTGTGTATTTGTCTTTTAATTCACCTTGCAGCAACAAAATCCTAAGCATATGTGGGCTTTATGTTCATTTTGCATATGCGGAAAGAATGGGGGCGGAGAAAGGAGCTACTTCCAAGTAGGCCTGACTTAATTGCATTAAGCAACTTATATATATATGGAAAAAAAAAAAAAAAATCTAAGAGTCTGTTTAGCCTGCTGAACCTTTCTAGGTATTTTAGTATCCAAATAGTTAACTTTGTGCGTAATTTCTCTCCCTTGTTTTTGGTGCTGCTTTCGTGGATTGAATATATTCTCCTCTGACTACTGTTGGAATTAGCCACTGTAAAAACTATGTAAAAGTTGAATCTCTGGCGTAATTAAATTTTCTTCCTTTTTTTTTGAGGAAGAACAGCAGGAGGACACTGCATTTTGTAATACCGAGTTTTGATTTGAAAATGCTTTATTTTTCAGACATGAGATCCATTCAAAAATCAAGCTATGTAATTACATAGGGTTTGGGTGGGTCTTACAATCTGCTATTCAATATTGTAAAATTACCATTATTTCTACTACTCATCTTAAAGTGCTCTAATTTCACAGACCTTCAAAGGTCAAAGCTTCTGATTATACTGTGTTGTTCTAACAGCTTCTGAGGATGATTCTGAAGACTGATGCTGGTAGAACTCTCATACTGCAAGAGACAAATGGAATTGTTGCAGAAATGCTGAACTGGCAAGAACAACATCAACTGGCATTTGGTTTTTTCCTCTCCTTAGTAAAAAGGGCGTTGAATATTACCGTAGTTTTTGAAGCATTGTTGAATTCAAAATTAACTGCTGCACAGTGGAACTCAGTGGACGTGAGAACTACTCAGCATGCGCGAGGAGTAACTACATATAAAGCAACTTCCTTTTTTAAATGATGAGAATGATGTGCTTTGTTTTGGAAGACATCAGATCTTGAATATTTAAGGAAGCTATATCTCCCTTTGTTTCCTTCTTACTGTAGTCATATTTCTGGTTTTGCCTGTTGAGTTTTCCTCTTCTACTGGCACTAAGTGGTTATAGCAGGTTTCAGGGTGAGGGTGGGCAGGGAGGGTGGGGATGTACTGAAATAGGTTTTGTTTGGGTTTTTTTTTTGTTAAACGCCTCTGTTGCCGCATTGTATTTTAACTAATTGCTTCCAGTGTTAATGAATGAACAAGAGGTTGAGCAAGATACTGTAGAGATGGGTTTTCATTTATTTGAAGATTATTATTTAACTCAAAAAGCAATAAGAACTTGCAGTGGTCTTCTAATACTTAGTGATGGCTTTTTTTATGTACCGGTTTGGAAATTGGAGATTATATTTGATATTATGTGGCTGTTCCATTATGGAATTTTGCAGGTGTAAACTCTTGCATTTCAGCATTCCTGGCAGATATGCAAGTTCATAAAGACCTAAGGTTGTTTAGTTTAATCATACTTTTTTAGATCCCACCTTCACTGTTCAAAGCACTGGTTATGAATGTGTTTTCTAGTGTTGTCACTTCTTTATAAATAAAGACAATAGAGGTATGCATCTCTGCTGGTATTGTCCATTTTATTTAAACATGGATATCTACCAGAACTTACACTTGAAGACTTAGAAAGCTATAGCCTGTGATATATCTTTACTAATGTTTGTAAATTCTTATGCAGATATTTAAGATTCTTTCTGACCATTTTGGATTGAAATGCTTTATATGAATGGTGGTACAATAAATTGTTATACATATATTGGAATTTTATTTGCTATAAATATTTGTTAGCTTTTTAAATTAGTACAGTAACAGTGTTTCTGCAAAGAGTATGGTATGTTGAAATACCTTGAGTTTAGTTTATTGTTACAGTGTGTGAAACTAACATGTGCAGAAGAAAGGATGTGCCTTAACAGGTGAAATGAACTCGTGATTTTAAGTGTTAACTTGCTAGCATTACATGAGATGGCCTATCGTCTGTGACACTTGAAAGAAAATTGAATGCTGAGGAAATCGCACATTACTGTGCTCATTCTGGTAACCTTAGGCATTGGGTATTCAGTGCCAACACTCAGAAGTATCATTCCAGCAGTTAGTTGAAATACAAATCTCTTTCAGACGCTCATTTGCAAAGGGAAGGTCAGGGCGTACATGAAAATGTGCTGAATTCAGATTTATAATGAAAGTTAAATGTTTAATCCTTTCTGAGTTAGTTGGTGTAGCTTAAAAGAAAATCATACAGTGAAGCGGACAGTACTTCATATGCGCTCAGTACATTTAGAATTACAAGCGTAATCTCTGATAGCCTAATAAATTGATGACTTGAAGGATATTTTTTAAACTTACTTTTCTGTCCTTGTAACAAATAGCAATCCATGGAGGTGAGCAATTTAAGTAGCTGCAGTTCCATGTACAAATTCAGATCAAGTGAATTGTCACTTTGTTGTCCTGCAGCAGTCCTTTGTTGAGCTGCAGTGCAAGTGAAGGAGTGATGTGGGGGAATATTGTGGTGAAATAGGTGAAGATCAGAGGGTCCGAATGCACCAGTTGGGAATAACGCTGCTGCCAGCCCCAGCTGCTTCCCCTGAGGAGAGCTCTATCTTTCAACCCGGAGCCCTGCCCCCCCACCCCATCCCCCCAGCTGTACAAGGGTAGAGACTGGGAGCAACTAGGATTTGTTGTTTTCCATAGACCTTTGCTGTGAGATCTCTGTCAATGGGAGTATCTGTCCCTGCAGGCCCTTACGGGTCCATGCAGGTGTGTTTGTGTCAGCACATACACATACTTTGTTCATGCAAGTGTCAGTGCAAGCATGCATCTGCTGATGTTGTCTTATGCCTGCACCATGTTCTCTCCTGGATTTGGAGACTTGGGGAATGGCCACAGCTCATTGCTGGTCCTGCCTGTTTCCAGGTGTACCTGATCCTCAGTGGTGGGTCCAGATCTTTACAGTGAGGCCAGTGATGACAGATGCAGGTGCAGATGGCATCATGCTGACAGGAACAAGCTGTGGAGTTAAGTGCCTCAGCTCATCCTGGGGACACCTAAGAGGTGTGGGGTTAATAAGGCCCAAAGGTGTTGCTCAGTGCCACAGTGAGTCCTTAGGACTGTTGCTCCTTCACCTTGGCACCCTCAGGTGGAGATGCTTGCAAGCATCCATCCTGGGGTGCTACAGCTGCTTCTGTGTTGGGGGAGAGTGGGATAGGGTTTTTTTCTGTGTCACAATTCTGACTTGCTACTCTGTGTGTGCTATTCTTTTGTTGTGTGCTAACCTCATCTTCCAGGTTGCTTCCACTGTACTGAGCGCTATTGTTTCAAATGTCCTTCATCTTTTGCATTGTTAGGCTCCTCCCAAATCTGGCCATGGTTCTAGCTCTTCTGCCACTCTTTCATTATGAGGAAGTTACTTTAGGCTTGATGCCACTGTCTCTAGACGTGTGTCTAGGAGAGCTAGAAAAATGCTGGAACAGCAAAGGATGAGCAGTGCAAGGTTTCAGTGACCTTAATGAGCTCAGAAGAACAGAAAGCCTGGAGTTCTGGGTCATCTAGCATGTGATAAGGTAGCACTGGAGTTTGAATGGTAGAGGGTTTAATTCTAGCTATGGTGTCTGTGTTTCAGGCAGTTGGACTATATGATTCTTGTAGGTCCCTTCCAACTGAACTATTCCAGAGTCAGGTGGGTTATGTGTGTAGAATTATGCATGCTTCTTGCTTGGAAAATGAAGGGGAGTGTTCCCTGTGGGCCACTCTGTGTGCTTGATAGATACACGGTATACAACTGGTGCAGTATTGACGTACTGGGACCTCTAGTAAAGGAAGTGGGTGCAGGCTTTGTCGTTTGTTTTGGTATATGTGTGTAACTCTGTGTGTCTGGGATAGGTAGCTGGCTTGAAAATGGAGTTGGATAGGAGACCGCAATGCGTTTCTGTGTTACAGAAAGTGACTTGCAGTCTTGGCTTTTTCTGCAGTCTGAGCACTTGAGAATTGTCAGCTGAGGCTGGCTGAAGGACTTTCTGAGTTATGCCCTTGATTTCCACCAAACAGCATGGAAGTGAGTAAATAGAATTACCTTCTAGTCTAATTTGGACTGCCCAATTTGCTACCCTTTTGCCTCACATTCCCTGTGTTTGCCTTCCAGTGCATTGCAGAGCCCTCTGTTGCCCTGTCAGTCCCTTCAGATGTCCTGTTTCGCTGAGATTGTCTTACTACCACTCTATTTTTGTGTCCATTTCCCCAAATCCCTCTGTTTGCATTCCAGTCTCCTTAGAGACCTCATTTGCTCTCTAACCCTCTGAAGAGCCCTCTATTGATCTTTTGGTGCAACCCAGACACCTGCATTTGCCTCCATTATGCCCCACAGCTGTCCATTAGAAGTCAGAACCCCTCAAGGCTGCTTCATTGTCCTTCTAGTCTGCCATAGATCCCTTTTCTTTGCCTCTGTTGCACCCCAGAGCTCTTTGCTTATGCTCTGATCCCTTTGGGACACCTTCATGTGCTGTCACTCCCATCAGGATCCCTCCTTTTTGTTTTTAGTTCCCTCAGGATCCCACCTCATTGGTCCTCTGATCACCCTCAGGATCCTTGCATTTCAGAGTTCCCCAGTTCCTTTTGATTGTCATCCTTCAGGACCCATTGATTTGCTACCCTGTCGTCTTGTGACTCATCTGCCTTCCTTGCACCCAGGGCACTCTGCTCCTCTGGTGTCCTCGTGACCTCACCATTTGCCTTTCTGTGTGTCATATGGACCAGTCGGAGAGGGTCCAGAGGAGGACCACAAAGATGATCAGAGGGCTGGAGCACCTCTCCTGTAAGGACAGGCTGAGAGAGCTGGGGCTGTTCAGCCTGGAGAAGAGGAGGCTCCGGGGAGACCTGAGAGCGGCCTTCCAGTGCCCAAAGGGGGCTGCAGGAAAGATCGGGAGAGACTGTTCAGCAGGGCCTGCTGTGACAGGACAAGGGGTCAGGGTTTTAAAATAGAGGGAGGTAGATCTAGATTATATCTAAGAAAGAAATTTTTTTACAATGAGGGTTGTAGAGCACTGGAGGTGCGCAGAGAGGTGGTGGATGCCCCATCCCTGGAAACACTCCAGGCCAGGTTGGACAGGGCTCTGAGCAACCTGATCTGGTTGGAGCTGTCCCTGCTCCGTGCAGGAGGCTTGGATTTGATGACCTTTGAAGGTCCCTTCCAACCCTAGCCATTATGATTCTATGATTCTATGTGTCCCCGTGTTGCCCTTTTGTCCGCCCCGGAGTCACCTGTTTGCTGTGAGGATTCTTCATCCGCCCTTCAAGCTCTTCAGGACCCTTCCATTACTCTTTTGGTATACCTCAGAAGCCCTTCAATTCATAGAATGACGGAATGGCTGAGGGTGTTTCAGGATCATGACTCCAAACATCACCCATCCTGTTTAAAGCAGCCAGGTGGAGCAGGTTGCTCAGGTGCTCAGTCAGGTTTTTAATATCTTCAAGGGTGCAAAATCTGCAACTTCTCCGGATGACCTGTTCCACTCTTAACCATGCTCACAGTAAAAAAAAAAAAACACCAAACAGCTGTTTAAATGGCATTTTCTGTATCCCTTTGTGTCTGTTGTCCTATTGCTAGGCACCACTGAGAAGAGTCTGGCTCTATCTTCTTTACTTCCTCCCATCAGGTACTTGTGCACATGGATAGGATTCACCAGCTTCTGCTCCCGAGCCTGCTCTTCACCAGGCTAGGCAGTCACAGCTCTTTCAGCCTCTCGTTATATGATGCCCCAGTCCCTCAGTCATAGTGCATGGATTGTTAACTATGAAGATAATACATTATAGAAATAAAATGTTTGTATAAACATAATGGTTATACAGCTAATGGAAAACAAGTAGTTTTGTATACAGTGAGTGAAAATCGATACCATAAGTGCAAATTTTCTTCCCCCACTGTCAATATAACCGTGTCTGTGACGAATGGAGGGACTGGGAGGGGGCATGTGGCAGGACAGGCAGCTTTACACTGCTTAAGGGCATGGGTTGTGGAATCCCCCAGTGTCCTGACTATGGACCATGCGGTGGCATGTGTGAGGGACTTCAGTGACGGTCCGTGTAGGGCCACTGTGGGAAATTACTAGCTGCACACAGCTGTGGGAATGCGACCTTGGAGAGGGGAGCTAGGAGGGTTGTTATCTCGGAGAGGGGAGCCAGGAGGGTTGTTGTTGAGCAGGATGTCGCTGTTATCCCGGAACCGCTGTTAGCCAGCAGGGCACGTACCTGGCAGGCCTTGCTGCATGCGCTGGCCATGCGTGCATCAACAGTTGGTCAGTACTCTGCCACTGAATCTGCTGAGGGTATAAAGAGAGGCGGCTCAGAGCAGAGAGAGAGAGAGAAAGGACCCAGAGCACACTGTACGAACAACAGGGGACACCCTGAGGGTGCTGCGCCTACCTCCCTTCTCTGCTCTGACCCCGCTGATCACCCTCCTCCTGCTCGGTGGTGTCTCTGGCTTAGTCGGGGTGGTAAAACTCTCACAAAGGTAAAACAATGCGCTGGTAACTGCTTATGCTAGGAACTGTAACTGCTTATGTTGGTTACTGCTTCTGCAAGGCTATAATAGAGCAATAAATACTGCTATGCTTTTAAATATCATATGCTGGGTGAACGTCTTGCAAACCAGCAAGGACAAGGACAACCAGGAATCTTACAAACCAGCTACAAGTACTTTGTTG
This sequence comes from Chlamydotis macqueenii, assembly GCF_036417535.1. Taxonomy (NCBI): domain Eukaryota; kingdom Metazoa; phylum Chordata; class Aves; order Otidiformes; family Otididae; genus Chlamydotis; species Chlamydotis macqueenii. Next base: position 159,621 of record NC_141561.1, on the reverse strand, counting down.
CACTTCCGATGGCACATTTCCCTGGCAGTTCAGTAGCACTGCTCGGGCAGTGCAGCTGGCCAGATGTCCCTCTAATCATGTAGCACGCAAAAAAAACCCAACCCCTAGTCAAGTTACTTGTCTCCAAAATACAGTTATAATTTAATGGTATACATTCACAGCTATACAAGTTCAATGCATGTGAAAGGAACATCACATATTTTTGATAGTATAGTATAAACTTTTTTATTGGATTTATATTAATACACGCACACCTTGAGGGCATAAAGAGAATTACTGAGATGTGTTCTTTATTTTTCATTTAACTCCTTAGAGTTTTACGCTTTACTTTCAGCTTTATTGACCAAGCAGACAAGATGTGCAGCAGCAGCGCGAGAGCCATAGCTGTTGCAGTGGATCCGTAAGCATGTATTCTAATTACGGTACACCCTTGTTCCGCAGCCTCGCAGGGGTGAGGCTCCCTGCAGAGGTGATGTAAGGAAGGGGGGAGACACTTTCCAACACCGGCAAGAGTGTTTACTTTTATACTGAGAGTGCATTCAAAATCGTCTCAATTAGTCTTAATACTGATTTTAAGTGTTCAGATGGTTCTCGCTTTTAAAGGATGCCTTGTATTTCAAGCTGACCTGTTTACCTAGAATCCTCCTTTAGCTCAGCTACTGTCCTGTCCCTTGTTCAGACTAAATTCCTCTTTCTTTTGTGCGGTTTTTTATATCTGTGTCTCGTGGTGCTCAGTAAATCCGCCCAGCCCAGATTTGTCTGTCAGTTGTTACATGTACTGAGGGTGAGGGCCGGGCTCTGTGTTCTGGGGCTCCCAGCTCTGTCCCCAGCGGGTGCGGCAGCGAGGGCTGGCTGCTGGGGAGAGCCTGGGGCCAACGGGGACCGGGGGCAGTTGGTGCCCTGGCACGCCTGTCCCAGCGCGGGGATGGAGGGGTAAGGTGGCGGAGCAGAGCCTGAGTGAGAGACGTGGCACTGTCCCTGGGCACCCTGTACCTCCATGGGCCGGAGGCCACAGGGGCTGCAACCTTTTGGGGGGGCTGCCTCCTATGATTTTTCAGGTGGAGCTCCCCTTTTGGGGGAGGGGCTGTAATTACATAAAGTTATGAGCTGCTGGTCCAGACAGTTTCCCTCACTTCGTGCCTTTTCTGGGGGTGAATAAAAAGAGGTTGGTTGGCGGGGTGATGCTGTCATTTGGGGTACCTCAGTGTCACTGGGGGGGTGATGAGTGGGCAATGCGCCCTTGCGGCCCAGAAGGCCAACCGCATCCTGGGATGCATCAAGAGGAGCGTGGCCAGCAAGTCGAGGGAGGTGATTCTCCCCTTCTACTCTGCCCTGGTGAGACCCCACCTGGAGTACTGCGTCCAGTTCTGGAGTCCCCAACACAAGAAGGACATGGACCAGTTAGAAAGGGTCCAGAGGAGGGCCACAAAGATGATCAGAGGGCTGGAGCACCTCTCCTATGAGGCCAGGCTGAGAGAGTTGGGGCTGTTCAGCCTGGAGAAGAGGAGGCTCCGGGGAGACCTGAGAGCGGCCTTCCCGTACCTCAAGGGGGCCTACAGGAAAGATGGGGAGAGGCTGTTCAGTAGGGCCTGTTGTGATAGAACAAGGGGTAATGGGTTTAAATTAGAAGGAGGTAGGTTTAGATCAGATATTAGAAAAAAATTTTTTACAATGAGAGTTGTAGAGCACTGGAACAGGTTGCCCAGAGAGGTGGTGGATGCCCCATCCCTGGAATCGTTCAAGGCCAGGCTGGATGAGGCTCTGAGCAACTTGATCTGGTTGGAGATGTCCCTGCTTCTTGCAGGGGGGTTGGACCAGATGACCGTTGAAGGTCCCTTCCAACTCTAACCGTTCTATGATTCTATGATGCAGTGGAGGAGCAGGTGAGTGTGGGATGGGGAGGTCGTGGGGGTTCCCCCTAAAAAAGAGGAATCACAGCCCAAAAATACCTGAAAATTCATAGGAGCGGATTAAAAAACCAAAAACCTGTAAATGTGGCTGTGAGGTGTTGAACTAAAGAAAAATCTTCTCAGTTTAGTATATGTAGAAAAATAATATTTTACATATACTGAAGGATTTCAAAATAAAAACCTGTCTACTGTATTATATAAAGGATTTTACAGTACTTTAAGTAGAGATCTACAGAGTTTTAAAAAGGCCAAAATAACTCTCTGTATATAAATTAAAAAATAAAGGTCTTAATGCAAAAGATTATAGATAGGAATTGGAAGCAGAAAAAAGTCTGAATGGATAGAGCTACCTAGACTTACTCTGTGTGACATAGTAAGTCCAAGCAGGTGTTATATGTAATCTAAAGAGAGATTGTGTGTCAGTGTTAATACAGAACAAAGTCTAAATATATATAATTTTAAGTAGATATCTAAGTCATAATAGAAAAGTCTAAAAGGTATTGCATTGTCACAATGTAAGGCTAAATAGATTTTGAAGTAGATGTATATAATAAATGTTGATATATTCTAAATAAATTAAGTGTAAGTATATATTCTCTATGAGTCTAAATAGACATAGTCAAAATAGAGTACATAAGTGTCAACATATGAAAGTCTAAATCTAAGTCTGAACAGATATTACATAAAAGTGTAGGTAATATAGGTAATAGATAAAACATGTAGACAGATACATGAGTGTAAATGTACTGTACTATGTAAGATTTTTAAAATGGAAAGAAGCCCTATTTGTGGAAAGGATTTAAAAATACCCTCTTCTCTTGTAACCTCTATGGAAGATACAATAGCACTTTCCAAAGCTGCCCTTTCCCCTTTCTTGTCTCCCTTTTCCCTTGCCAATTTGGAGCAGATTGCCCCGAACAGGGACTTTCTCCTGTGGAGCCTCGTACACGGAGTGGGAGCTGCTGTCATGGCACAAAAATAACATGATTGTGGGTCTGCAAGAGGTGGGGTGGGGGTGGAGAGCACAAACCCCAAAGTAGAGCAATTTGGGGGAAAAAAAAAAAACTGAGCTGGGGCTCCCAGGAAAGCCAGATCTACCTCGATTGATGCAGCCAAAAAAGCAAAAAACAACCCACATGTTTGTACCCAAAACCAAAAGAAAAAATCCCCAATGTTTACATTTTGGAAAAGCCCTGAAAACCCCCATAATGTAATATTTTGGAAAAGTTATGAAACCCCTAATTTTTATATTACAGACAAGGGAAAACAAAAACACAAACCACCCCAGTTTGGGGAAAATTGGGGTGGAGCACTGGCAGGTACAGGGGCGTTGCTGTGGATTACCTGGTGTGGATCATCCTGTAGTTTACCCCAGGTGCGTTAGTTCCTGTGGAATATCTCAGCTGGACCCCCTGGGGTAGGTCGTCCCCATACAAGTCCCCCCATGCACCTTTCTACGCACACACACGACCTATCTATCTGTGTCTGTCCCCTGCTTGTGTCCGTCCCTCCTGTCCTCCTCTGCGTGTGTCTCTGTCCTCCCAAATGTTTTCCAGTGAGATGTCCCCCAGTGTGATGTTTTTTGCCTGTGACTGGCCCACTGCACCCTCTGCCCCACTGTCTTGTGCCCCCCCTTCTGTCTCCATCCCTGCTCTACCCCTCCATATTCGGCACCACCCTCCCTTAACTTTTCGGTCTCTGATCGCTGGGGTGCTGCACCCCACCAGCTGCCCATTGCCCCCCACCCAGACACTTGACATGCCACCCCCACCCGCTTCCCTCTACCCTACTCCCATCCCAATTGTTTTACTTTCTAATTTGCAATGTTTTTATTTGCAACCCTTGCCTGTCTTGGGTTTTATTTACCTCTGTTTTTGTTTTGGTGTGGTTTTTGTTCCCCCCCGCCCCCATTCCTTATAAATGGTGGTGATTGTTGGTTTCTTTTTAATTATTGAACTGCTTTTATCTCAGCCCACAAGTATCTCACTTACACAATTCTGATTCTGTCCTTCATCCCGCTGGGGCGGGGGGAGCAAGTGAGCGGTTTTGTGCTGCTTAGTTGCTGGCTGGGGTTAAACCCTGCCACAAGGTTACGTGCAAGCTCTGCTTGGCTAATGCTTTAGGCTCTCCGTGTTATTCCTACTGTTGTGATAACCCATCCTTGTTCCGCATTGCTGCCTCATCGTGCCTTTTGCTCCGCAAGCAGCAGTACTCGTGCTGTGGAAATCTACCAGTCTCCCAGCCTCTGGGAAGTAACTCTGACAAAGACACAGAGCGAAACAGCCTTGGCACAATCCACAGCAATTCTGCCTCTCAGGGCACCCGGCAGGCCTCTTTCTTCCGCCTCTTCCTCTGGCCGGGGAGGCCGGGCAGTACGGTTGTAGCAGAAACTGCTGCACCCTGTGCCTGCGTCCCAGGCTGCCAGCTTGGCCCTGCGCGTTGGCCGCTGAGGTCGGGGACGCTGCACCGGCAGCCTGCGGAGCGGGGCTCAGTCACTGCTCAGTGCTTGGGGCAGCAGCCGTTCTGCCGCTGCTGCAGGCAGCTGCTCTCTCAAGGGCGAGGCGCTGGGATGAGAAGAGGCTGGTGCACACTCCAGACTAAGGCAGCCATATATCTACAGCCAGGAGTTAAAGCTAGAAAAGCCTTTCGACAGCCAGGTGAGATGACAGCTGGATTTCTGCCAGAGCTGTATTCCAGATGTGTTGGCAGCTGACAGTGGCTTGCAGGGCTGGAGAGGGGGAGAGAGGTCTGAAATAAAGGAAGTGAGTGTTGAAGTGATTGTTTTAAGGAAGCAAATTAGGCAGCCAAAGGAAGGGAGCTGCTCACCTGACCCATTGGCCCCTCCAGCCTACCGCGTCTTGGGTGTTGCAGGCTCCCCGTCCCGCCAGCCACAGGCGGCCGGCAGGCAGGAGACAGCCCCGCACCGGCCAAAGGGGCTCCCTCACCTCACTGCTGGCCTGGCCCCCACCCGCCCCCGGGCAGCGCCCCCCGCACACCGCCCTGCCGGCTGCTCGGTCCCTGTGCGGGGCCGGCGCTGCAGTTCCGCGCTTCGCGCGCCGAGCGCCCGCCGGCACTGCGCACGTGGGGCGGCAGCGGCGTTTCCTTACCGGGAGGCAGCAACGAGCGCGGCGGCACCGCACCGCAGCACCGCACCGCCGCTACGGGCGGGCGGCGGCGAGCAGCACGGCGGCGCCTGCGCGGCTCACCTGCAGTACCGGGTTTGCTTCGCCAGGCGGCAGCACTGAGCACGGCGGAGCGCCACACTCCGCATGCGCGACAGCCGAGCTGCGGTATCGCTGTGCGGGCGCCTGAAAGCCCGCAGGAAACCGCACCAAACGGGGAACAAAAATACACCGGGGCCCGCGGGAGTAGCAAGGACCACACGGCTCCACGCCGAAAGCAATGCGGCGGCGCGGCAGCAAAAACTACGCGTCCCAGCACGCGCTAGAAAACAGCATGGCGCCCGGCAGCCGAGAGCCTGTTTCCGCGCCTCCGTCCCGCTCCCCGTGCCATCGTGTCGTCTTTACTTTTCTGTCCCGCTGCCTGTCCGCTCTGCGGTACCGCCCTGTCTAGCTGGCTCTCCCTTGATTCCCTTTCTCTGCCCCTCTCTCCTGCTCCCTGGCCCTTTTCTCTCTTCTGTCTTCCTCCAGCCCGGTGCTGTTTGTTTTATTTTTCGTTCCTGGTCTCTTGGAACAGAGATGACCCTTTCTTTATTGCTCACGCCCTTTGTCCTGTTCGCTGCCCGTCCCTTGTCTGTGTGCGCCCTGTCACCACCGCTCCTTTCTTCTTCCTCCCCTTCCCCCGCCCCGGCCTGCTCCGCGGCCCTGCGCTCTCTTGCTCCATCTCTGCAGGGCTCCTCGTCGCTACGCTCTTGCCCTCTCTGTCCTTTTCTTTGCACCTTTCTCTCTCTCTGCCCTTCAGTTTTCTACTCCTTCTCGCCCTCCGTCCTGCCCCCCGCCGCCGTATACAATACGGGCCGGGAGCGCGCGGGGCGGGCCCGGGGGCGGGCGGGGCGGGGCCGGGGGCGGTCCGGGAGAGGGCGGGGCGGGGCCGGGGGCGGTCCGGGAGAGGGCGGGGCGGGGCCGGGGGCGGTCCGGGAGAGGGCGGGGCGGGGCCGGGGGCGGTCCGGGAGAGGGCGGGGCCGGGGGCGGTCCGGGAGAGGGCGGGGCGGGGCCGGGGGCGGTCCGGGAGAGGGCGGGGCGGGGCCGGGGGCGGTCCGGGAGAGGGCGAGGCGGGGCCGGGGGCGGTCCGGGAGGGGGCGGGGCGGGGGCGGTCCGGGAGAGGGCGGGCCCGGGGCCGGGGGCGGTCCGGGAGGGGGCGGGGCGGGGGCGGTCCGGGAGAGGGCGGGGCGGGGCCGGGGGCGGTCCGGGAGAGGGCGGGCCCGGGGCCGGGGGCGGTCCGGGAGAGGGCGGGGCGGGGCCGGGGGCGGTCCGGGAGAGGGCGGGGCGGGGCGGGGGCGGTCCGGGAGAGGGCGGGCCCGTGGCCGTGGCCGGGGGCGGTCCGGGAGAGGGCGGGGCGGGGCCGGGGGCGGTCCGGGAGAGGGCGGGGCGGGGCCGGGGGCGGTCCGGGAGAGGGCGGGGCGGGGCCGGGGGCGGTCCGGGAGAGGGCGGGGCGGGGCGGGGGCGGTCCGGGAGAGGGCGGGCCCGGGGCCGGGGGCGGTCCGGGAGAGGGCGGGGCGGGGGCGGTCCGGGAGAGGGCGGGGCGGGGCCGGGGGCGGTCCGGGAGAGGGCGGGGCGGGGGCCGGGGGCGGTCCGGGAGAGGGCGGGGCGGGGCCGGGGGCGGTCCGGGAGAGGGCGGGGCCCGGGGCCGTGGCCGGGGGCGGTCCGGGAGAGGGCGGGGCGGGGCCGGGGGCGGTCCGGGAGAGGGCGGGGCGGGGCGGGGGCGGTCCGGGAGAGGGCGGGCCCGGGGCCGTGGCCGGGGGCGGTCCGGGAGAGGGCGGGGCGGGGCCGGGGGCGGTCCGGGGGAGGGCGGGCCCGGGGGCGAAGCGGCAGCGCGGTCCCATAGGGGCGGTGGCGGGGTCGGCTCCTGGGTGCCGTCCCGTTCCGGGCCGTGGGGCAGCTGCAGCCGCGCCGGGGCGGGTGAGGGGCTGCGGGCGCGGCGGGTCTCGGGTGGGGGGTCCCCTGGTTGGGGCCTCCGCGGGCGGGGCCGGGCTGGGCTCTGCCCTCCCGGGAAAAGCGGCCTCAGGCCGAGCGCTGCCCCGGGGTCCTCGGGGGGTTTTGGGGCCGAGCCCGTGTCCGGCCGCGGGGAAGCAGGGGCAGCCCCGTCCCGTCCCCGGTTGCTCCCCGCGGGGCCGGGCAGCCTCTGCCGCTCTCTTTTTCGCCTCCTCTTTTCCCAGTGTCGCCTTCTGCGTCAGGTGAGGCAAATCCCGCGTGGCTGACTGCCCGTGCTGCCCAGGGGGTCACACGCGTGTGGGGCTGGGGGAGCGGGGAGAAACACTTGTGAGCTCGGGCACCACAGATGCTCCACATCAAACTCGTGGAAAAGGCAAATTTGCTGCCGGTGCGGAAAAGCTGGTGGAAACTGCAGTTAAGAGAGCATGCGCCTCATTTCTGAATTGGCCCGTTGGTAGTTAGGAATGCTTTCCTTTCAGGTGAAGGAATGAACTTTCATCTGCTGTAAGAGCTGCCCGTTACCTGCTTTAGGGACAAGTGCTCTCTCCTGTTGTTTCACACTGATGTTATGGGCAAGTTGGAAACAGCCTTTTATTTTTGTACGTGTAACTCGGTTTTTAGTGATATTGGTGTCAGTGTGGTTAATTTTTGAGCAGCTAGGTGCCAGTAGGAATGTGATGAATGAAACATGATGGACACTGATATTTGAACCTGATTTTTATTTGGATTTTATCTTTTATGGCATGTTGTCCTGTGGCTCAATCCACATTGTATTCAGTGGAGTCTTCATTTTAGGACTTTCAAGTAAAAAAAATCTTGTCCTTCCAAAAAAGGACTGCTTATTCTTAGGACTGAGGTGTAGACTTGGAGAGTCGCTTGAGAACATCATCAGAATTAAAGCCAAATTTCACTGAATGTTGCTGCTGTTTGTCTTCACTTTCATCAATTTCCCCACCACTCCCGCGTGGTTGGGAGCGTTGAATCATTGTTTCCTTCCTCAAGGAGAGGCTGTGTTTAAAAGTTAGTTTCCTTACAAATTTATAAGTAAGTTGGTAAAATGGAGTTATGATTATTAAAACCACAAAGTAATGCCAGTCTTACAGATCTGGACTATTTGTGAACATGTATTAATTGCATGCAAATGTCATCGAGATACAGGACATCTGGACTTCATGCTCTGACAAGACAATGTGCCGAGACAGAGATGAGCTCGAAAAGAAAAAAAAAAGATACAATGTCATGATTTCTGGTTTGGTTTTTTTTTTTGGTTTTTTTTTTTTTTTTGTATGTGATGTGGTTTGGTGTGGAGTTTTGGGTTGTTTTGTTTTGGTGTGGGGTTTTTTTTTTTTTTTTTTTTTTTTACTGCAATGTAGACTGGTGCCAGTGTGCAGAGCTCTTTGCTGCTGCTTCTCTTTTACTCCTTTTTCATGGCTATAATTTTTGTTTGGATAATTTTAAAAGAGCAATTAAGTTACGTGGCTGTGTAAAAGTGCTGGTAATACCAGCACATTTAAAAGCTTGAACCAGTAGTGAATAAGTTGGCTGCAGGTAGAATGCTACAGGTAGAATTTATGGAGGAAGAACAAGAACAGGAATCAAATAGTGAATTACCAAAAACTTTTGTGTGTGTCATAAATATCAAAGTTTTATTGCCAAATGTTGTTTGGCAAGATGTTCCAAATGGCTATTTTTGATAAACGTAAATTTTCAGGAGGTTCAGGGGTGTGTGTGGCAAAACAGGCCCCTCCACTCGTGTCCTGTCACGAGAATGCCCAGTGGCCGGGCTGTTGTTCCCTGCTCTCGATGTGGCCACAGCAGTGCTGTGATGTTTAGAGCTGACAGGTGGGTTTCGGAGTGGAGGGAGAACGCCTGTTCTCTAAGTGCTACGAATGGCGACCCTTTTCCATCTCTGCTGCTTTCCTGTGCACAGGATGAAGCTGTTTTATTTTTCTCCCTTGTTTCTGGTCTAAATATTCTGAAGCTGTCGCTGCCGCGGGGTTGTTGAAATTGGTGTAGGTGAAATTGCTGAGGTGCCTGCGGCTGTGCTCGCAGGGACGCTCAGTGGCTCCTCATCAAAACAGCGAGGTGTGTGCGGACATCCGTAGAGTTGTGCTCCAGGTCTGAGAGCGTGCCGTATTATTGCTGTTGGAAGATGGAATTGAGCATGAGCCTGTTAAATCTAAGGACAGTCCAAAGCTGGGAGGGGACCCTAAGCAGGCTTGGTGGCACGACTGCAGTTTTAGAAGATCTTGACCATTTGGAGAAATGGCCTGACAAAAAGCATTCCTTTTTTTTCAACAAGGCAGTTCACAAGGACAGATGGATTGCTCTACAAAAATAGTCAACTTGGGTTGTATAGGGGGAGGAAATCTTGGCTAAATGTAGGCTTGAGAAGATGTGTGTAGGTATCTGTGTCTGTCACCTGCCTGTATCTAGGAAAGTGGTTCTAGTGATACTAAAGCTGTCAAGGAGTCAAAAAAAGGCACAGTTCTCTAAAAAGTGCAAAAGCTCTAGGGGCTGGTATCAACAATTGTACCAAAGGTGATGCAAAATACTTTTTCCTCCACTCAGTTGTAGTCTTCACAAACCTTCCCCCAAAAAGGAAGCTTTAGATTCTTACCCAGCTTTATGCTAAAGTTTTGGGGTTTTTTTTGGTGGCTTGTGTGTTTGTTGGTTTGTTTTTTTTTTTCTTTCTTTTTTTTTTTTTCCCCTTCTCAGCTGAATGTTGCCTGCCACCATTTCACTCTGGTCACTCTTTCTTCTGCCCTGAAAGTACAAGATGGTGGAGAGGATCTATATTGGTCTGCAAGTACAAGGTACATCTACAAGGTGTGTCAGCGTTTTTCCGAAGGTACCTGTAGTGTGGACTTTGAAGTTAACATTCTTAATGTGCCAAATCTCCTGTAGTTTTTCTATGAACTATTTTAACACAAGTACTAAAAATAAAATAAGGTCTTTCCTGGAGCCTGTTGTGCCTATGCAAAACTTACTTCCCTCTGTTTATTTTCTCTTCCTGAAAGCGTAATCTTCTGTTTCTGTGCACTTACTATTAAATGATACTGTGAAAGTAACTTCGTAGTAGAAGAGGGAAAAAAAGCTGTTCATAGAGTTCAGAAGAAACAGACTTTGTTTTCATGATAAAAGCTTTATGCTATTTCAGTCCATAACTTTTAAAAATATCTTTGTAGTAGTACTCAAACCTTACTGAGATGCTAGCATCTGTACTAAAAGCAATCAGGGTCGAAGAAGAGATGTGGACAAACCAAGACAAATCAGCGTTGCTTCCATGTGTTTTCCCAGGCTTCCCAAAAAAATGATAGCAGCCTTGTCGCTAGTGACAAGAGTGAGTCCTGATGTGGTTTTGGTGAGGTGCTGCTTCAATGATGCCCTTTTTCCTTAACCTGCAGTGTGTAACTTTTGACTTCAGTCGGAAAGAGATCTTCCAGAATGGAAATCTTTCTCATTCAAAGAAGTTACATTTTATGAACTTCCTATCAGAGTGGATCTTCAGAGATGATGTACTTGACAGTAGAAGTCATCAGCAACAAGATTTTTCACTCTCTCTTAAAAAAAAAAAAAAAGAGGAAACTCAAGTTTGGCAGCGCAGGTCTTTGAGTTCGTGGTTGCAGCAGTTGAAATATCGTAAAAACGTGTTCCTCTGCGTGCTTCGGTACAGCCAAAGGCATTAGCGAATCTGCCAGTCCTTTTTGGTAGCCTTATGGATTGCAGAACTGGGGATTTATTTTTTCTTTTATTTTGAAAGTAAAACCATATGCGGAATCTCTTCTCTCACTCATTTTTCTTCTGTAAATAAAACTTGAAAAAAAAAGTTAAAATTGTGTAGTTTACAAATGGACTTGCATTGTTTAAACTGTAACTGCCAAGTAGCTGTAGCATACAATTTATTAGGTGTACTTAAGCAGTTAGGTATTTGTTCTGTGTGTTTAAAAAGAGGCAACTGAATGTTACAGGGTTCTTTTGATGGAGCACTCTGCAGTACTTCAGTTCTGTCTCACTTTCAATTGCAGCAGCAGCGCAAGGGCTGCTGTGGCGGATCCCTGAGCGTGGATGCTGCTGCGGGTACACCCTTGTCCTGCAGCCTGGCAGGGGTGAGGCTCTGCAGCGGTGATGTAAGGAAGGGGGGAGGCGTTTTCCAGCACCAGCAAGAGTTGTTACTGTTACGCTATGAATGTGTTCAAAATCATCTCAATTATTCTTAATACTGATTTTAAGCGTTCAAATCGCTCTAGCTTTTAAAGATGTGTTGTATTTTGAGCTGACCTGTTTATGTAGAATCCTCCTTTAGCTCAACTGCTGTCCTGTCCCTTGTTCTGACTGAATTCCTCTACTTTCTTCTGTGCTATTTTTTTTTTTAACCTGCTGAAATACAATTTGGGATTTTTGTTTTTCAGGTGTCTGGTTGTCAGCGTCTCGTGGTGCTCGGTAGATCCCCCCAGCCCAGGTTTGCCTGCCAGTCATTCAGCGTACTGAGGGTGAGGGCCCAGCCTTGTGTCCGGAGGCTCCCAACTCTGTCTCCAGCGAGTGCCCTGCGGGTGCAGCAGCACGGGCTGGCTGCTGAGGAGAGCCCGGGGCCAACGGGGGCCAGGGGCAGTTGGTGGCCTGGGGAGCCCGTCCCGGCACAGGGGCTGAGGGCAAGGGTTGCGGAGCAGAGCCTGAGCGAGAGACGTGGCACCTACAGGGCGAGCGGTCTGCGCTTACTGTGTCTGTCATAGAAGGTGTAAGCAGATATTATCTGCCATCTAAGTAGAGATGATGCGTACGTGTCAACAGAAAACAAAGTCTAAATAGGTATAATTGTAAGTAGCCATCGAAGTCTAAATAGAGAGGTCTAAAAAGGTATTGGAGTGCCACGGTACAGAAGTCTAAATAGATACTAGCCTAAATAGATGCATAAGTGTAAATGTATGGAAGTGTAAATATACAAGTCTAAATGGATATTATATATAAAGTGTATATAGATAATATATATGAAATGTGTGTAAATAGATACACGTGTGAGTGTCTGTGCTATGTAAGGTTTTTAAAAGGGAAAGAAACCCTATTTGCAGAGAAGATTTTAAAACTTGCTCCCTCCCATCTCTATTGAAGAGAGAAAAATGCTTTCAAAAGCTGCCCCTTCTCCTTTTCCTATCTCGATTTGGGGCCAATGCCCCAAGAAGGGGATTTCCACCTGCAGGGCCGTGCACGCAGAGTAGGAGCTGCCAATGCAGCACAAACATACCCCAAAACTCTGAATCTGGGTCTGCAATGCGGGGGGAACCCAATTAACATCAGTTTGAGGGGGAAAAAAATATCCTAATTTGAGGCTCCCAGGAAAGCCAGATCAGCCTGGATTTGTGCAGCTGGAAAGCACCCCCTCACATCCCCCCCACTTTCGTGCACAAAACCAAAAGCAAAAATTGCCAATTTTTATGTTGTGGAATAGTGCCAAAAAAACCCCAAATTGAATATTTTGGCAAAATGCCGAAACCCCAGATTTTAATATTATGGGAAAGCAAAAAAGAAAAACACCACCTTAATTTGGGGACAATGTGGGGTGAAAGGCTGGCAGATGGAGGGACAGTCCTCGGGATTACCCTGTGTGGATTACCCGGTCTGAGTCAGTTACCTGGAGTGGATTATTGGTTGCGGGTCATCCCCGGTGAGCTGTGTCCGCTGTGGATTATTCCAAGCGGACCCCCGGTGTAGGTCATCCCCACACATGTCCCCCATGCACCTTTCTACCCACATCCCCCTCATCCGTCCCCATCCGTCCCCAGCTCGTGTCTGTCCCTCCTGCCCCTTCTGTGTCTCTGCACCCTCCCAAATGCTTTCTGCTGAAATGTTCCCGTGTGGTTGGTCCCCCCCGTGCCCCCTGCCCTCCTGTCTCATGCCCTCACTCCCCCCTCCACCCCTGCTCTGCCTCCCCGTATTTGACCCTGCCCCCCATAACCCCTCTGCCTGCAGACCCTGGGGTGATGCCTGCCCCCCACCACCCCCAAACTGAAACCTCCCACCTGCTTCCCTGCACCTCACTCCATCTCAGTTGTTTTAATTGATAATTTGCAATTGTTTTCAGTTTTATCACTTCTCTTTCTGGGCATTTATTGTTCTCTCCTTTCCTCACAAGGGGTATTGGTGGTGGTTTGTTTCTTCTTAATTGTTAAACTGTTTTCATCTCAACCCGCGAGTTTCCTCACTTTCACCCTTCTCATTCTCTCCCCCTCCCACGGGGACGCTTTTTGGTACAGAGGCCACAAATGTCACTGCCCAGGCTGCGCGGGGGGAAAGGGGCAGCCGTGCCCCGGGAAGGGGTGACCGGCTGCGGACGGCGCGAACGGGAGGGAGGAACCGGCCGTGGCTCGTCCGGCTGAACACCCAGGACCGGAGCGGTAGGGGGCTGCTGCCACCTGGTGACGGAAAGCGGGAACTGCAGCTCGGGAGTCGCGCATGCGCAGTGCTCTGCCCTTCTCCCGGCAGGCACTGTCTTCGGACTTCGGACTGCGCATGCGGCCGGGAGCAGCATGGCGGTGTGCGGCCGGCGGGTCCCGGCGGCGGTGACGGGTGAGTACCGAGGGCACCCGTGAGGTGAGCGAGCCCCTTTCGTGGCTGCAGCGCTGTCTCCTGCCCGCCCGGGGAGCCTCAAGCCGCCCGCTCGGAGCCGAGCCGGGCGAGGGCAGCCCCGGGGAGTGACCCGAGAGCAGAGAGAAGGGAAGAGGGGCAGGAGGGGGCCCCCCCTCCCGGGCGGAGACGCCGGGCACCTCCCCAGCTCGCCAGAGCTCCCCCCGAGCCTCCCCCGGCCCCGTGCAGCTGCCCGCCGCTCCGGCGCGTCCCCTGAAGCCTGTCCCGTAGCACCGGGCCACGCCCTGCCCTGAAGGCTGCGAGGGGGGACCTCAGTGTATCTGGAGAATCCCCTGCGGCAGCAGGCGCTCCGGCCAGGGGCCGCGTGCGGTAATAACGGTCGCTGCTTCTTCTTTCCCTCTCCCAGAGGCTGTGGCTGTCCGTTCCTCCCTTGGGAACGCTGTTGACTGCGCTCGCCTCAGGCTTGTGTGGGCTGTCTCTGCCCGGCCGCGCTCTCCTGGCGGTGCGGGAGCGAAAATGAACGGATGGAGCGCTTACTGCCTGTGGAGAGGAGCTGCTGCAGCTGAAGCTGGAGAGGCCACAGAAAGGTAAAGAAGAAACCAAAGGCCAGCCAGCCAGCAGCTGCCTCCCGCTGCAGGCCAGAGAGAGCCTAGCCTGCCTCTCCGGGTGAGGAAGGATCCCTCTTTGTACTCTTCAGCAGGCCAGACCGCCAGTGCGCACTGCACAGTCTGTACGTGGAACCTGAAGCACGGTACGGCCACATAGCGCGCGAGCGAGCGAGCGTGGGTGGCTACGTGTCTAGGAAGCTTTTTGTCTAAGAGCTGTAAGACACCCACGTATTCTCTTAGGTGGAGGACAGCCAAGTGGTCGGAGTTACAGAAGAGGAGAGAAGCAGAAAGCAGCATCTGACCTGTCAGATTCTCCCAGCAGTGCCGGGAGTGAGAGCTGTGGTGAGTCCCCGGCCCCTGGGGCTCTGCCTCCTCTCTTGTGCGTCCCTGTCCTTCCCTGCCGCTCCCGTGACCCCTACCTTTCCCAAGCTGCTGTGATTTGTTGTTGTTGTTATTGTTTCCTTCTACCTCTCCTCTTCTGTCTGTTCTTGTATGCTCTTCCCCCTTTCTCTCTCCCTTTAAATCTCTTGTTCTACCGCTTCCTTTTGTTTTGTATCCCTGCACTTTTGTTCTGCTCCCTTTCCTTCCTTTGTTTGTCCTCTGTCTCTGTCCTGCGGCCCATTGCTGTTTTTGCCTTTTCCATCTCTTTGTCCTGATCTGCATCCGTCTTCTCCCCCCAACTAATTTCTCCAGCCTGTTTTCTGGCCTGCTTTTCTTTGCGCCTCTGCATGCCTGCCCTGTGCCTCTGCCTTCCTATCTCTCTCTTTCTTTTCTATTCTTTCTTTCTCTATCTCTTTGTCTTGCGTACTGTCACTGTTTTTTTTTTTCTGTTCTGTGTCTCACTGTCTGTGACGTCCTCTGTGCCCCTGGATGTGTTTGCAGCCCCTGGGTGCAGAGCTGATGGCTGAGGACAGGCACAGGGAAGGGGGTGATGTGCTGTGGGGCTTTGGCAAGGGCCCCTGCTCCTGATGGGCTCCAGCTGGGGCTGGAGGTGGGGCAGCCCCAGATGG
Source organism: Chlamydotis macqueenii (assembly GCF_036417535.1). NCBI lineage: Eukaryota > Metazoa > Chordata > Aves > Otidiformes > Otididae > Chlamydotis > Chlamydotis macqueenii. The sequence continues at coordinate 144,400 of NC_141561.1, read as the reverse complement.
GTCCAGTGAGGCTGAGGGTGGCCCTGGCCCTGGCCCTGGCCCTGCTGTATGAGGGGCCTCCAGCTGTAAAGGGGGCCGCCTGAGCATGGCTGCTGGAGGGGACTGAGGAGTGAATCACAGGCAGGTGCCTCCAGCAAGGAGTGGCTGGTCCATCTGAGCCCTCCCTGACAGAGCAGACACCAGGACGCAGTGCCAGGAGCTCCGTGCCTCTGTCGGCCACGTGTGCGAGCCACCACGTTCTGCTACATTTGTCATTCAGCCCTGTCCAGAACGTAGCTGTGGTAGAAGTTAGATAGCATGCATGGTCTTGCTGGAAATAAAGCGTAACCCTGGAGCATTTGTTTTCTTGTAGGAAGCTAAAGCAGGTGGTTTTTGATAATGTTGTCATTGCATGTAATGACATACTTTCCTAGTTAGCTTGGTATGACACCTATTTTTTTCTACCTACACCCCAGAAAAAGTAAGTTGAGCTTTGCGTCTCTCAGCATCTGAAGCACCACGAGCGGCAGTTGCGGCGTCGGACTTCTTGGCAATGAGTGGAGCCGGTGAGCAGAGCACTGCGGCGCTTTTGAGGAGGAGAGTGCCACAGAAGAGACTGGTGGTAAGTGGTGTGATGTTGAAGGGCGGTGCTGTTTGGTAGGTTTTATTTTTGGGGTTTTTTTTTTTTTTGAGATGGTGATGAGGAGCTGGGCGAGCACAGCGCCATCTTAGTTAGCATGGGGTTGTTCTTTTGAGGATGGAATCTGATTCCTGGCCCTTTGAGAGCTAAGTTGAGGGACCACAGCCGAGGAGGGAACAAGGTTGAAAACTGCAGGGAGGGTGTAGTAAATTGATGGGAGGAAGAGGGCTCCCTGGGAACAGTCTCTCTCGGGAAGGTGAAGGGGGAGACGTTACTGGTCAGTGTACGCTGGGCAAGAGTGTTGCAGCCTGGGGCGGTCTGCCTTTTATGCAGTCTCTAGGCTGGATAATGTTTGTGGGCCTGTAGAGGCGCTGGCAAGGGCCGGCGAGGAGCAGCACGAGCTTTCAGTGCTGGCGCTTTTGGTGTGGCAGCAATCGTCTGACGTTCGTTATTTTGAGGCCTTTTTTCCTGTGGGTGGCCGTGCGAAGTTGACAGTGAAAGCGGGAGCACTGGCGTCCAGGAAATCCCAGAGCCCTCCTCTGCTCGGAGGCAGTTCACGAGGACAGAAGTGTTGCTGTGCTCCTTAACAAACAAATATTCAACTTGGCACATAGAGGGTGAGGAGATCTCGGCTGTACTTAGGGTTGAGAAAATGTATGTAGGCATCTGTGTCTGTCCCCTGCCTGTATGTAGGACAGCGGTTCGAGTGAAACTAAAGCTGCCAATGAGTCAAAAAAAGGCCCGGGTGTCTGAAAAATGCAAAAGCTTTAAAGGCCGGTATCAGCAGCTGTACCAAAGGTGCTGCAAAATACTCTGTCCTTCACGTGGTTTTAGTCCTGAGAAACCTCGCCCCAAAAGGAAGAGTTAGATTCCTGCCTAGCTTCAAACTAAGGGGTTTTTCCCTCTCTCTGCTGAATGTCTGCTGCCAGCGTTTCACCGTGGTCGCCCTTTCCTTGGCCGTGAAAGTACGAGATGGATGGAAAGGAGCCGCAGCAGTCTGCAAGTACAAGGTACGTCTGCGATGCGTGACTGCATTTTTCCTAAGGGACTTGCCGCATGGATTTTAAAGTGAATGTTAAGAATGTGGCGATTTTCCTTCTGTAGTCTTTTAACTAAATATTCAGACACAGGAAAAATCAAATGAGGTGTGGTCTGGAGCATAGTCTGGTCATGGAAAAGTAATTTGTATATTCTGGACAAGGAAAAAAAAAAAAGCCACTCTATTTGAGGAAAGTTGGTGTGACCCAGTGGGAGACGGAGGGGTTCTCGCTGGGGATTACGCAGTGTGGGTCCATTGTCCGGTGTGGGTCATCTCGTGCAGGTTATGCCGGGTGAGTTACGTGCTGTGGATTGTCCTGCGTGGACTCCCTGCTATAGGTCATCCTTACGCACCTTTCTTCCCGCACGTACCCCTTGTCCTTGCGTGTCCGTCTCTCCCTCGTATCCGTCCCCACTGTCCCGCTCTGTGTTTCTCAGCCCTCCTGATGCGTGGATCAAACTCTACAACTCGGAGAGAGTTATAAAGCAGGCATGTTTATTTGGCACCGGGTGCGTGGGGGATTGCTTCTCCAAAAGCACGCACACTGACAGCACATTTTTATCCGGTGCAGGTACACACATTCCTAGGATTGCACAATACAGACATACATGTGCATAAGCGAGGCGGGGTTATTAAAAAACCACTTGCGTTAGCATTTCAGATCTGTCTCTGGTGGTCGTTTACTTCTTCAGGGGTCTGATCTTCCTCTAGATGAACTTCAGTCATTCACCCATGCTCTCCTTTCACTTGGGGATTTCAGCAGTTTCTGAACGACTCCTGTTATCATGTCCTTTGCTTGACATATTAGTCCTTGACTGAATACCAGTTTCTTGACAAGTACCAGTCCCTGATAAGCTTAAGTGAGTTTCAAGGCAAAGAGGATTGTTAGGCATTGTCTAGGAGACAGTTAGTCTCCTAAATCAAGCAGTATGCAGACAGTCAGTCTTCTAAATCAAGCAATATTTAGCAGACCGTTAATTCCCTGTATCACTTCCAAATGCTTTTCAGTAAAACACCCCCCTGTGCGAAGTTTTCCTCCCTTTGTGAGGTTTTTTTTTTCCCCCTGTGCGTGCCCTGCACTCTGGTTTTGTGTCCCCATTCCCACTGCTCCAGCCCTGTTCGACGCCCCCCTTTTTGGCGCTGCCTCCCCATAACCCCTCCATCTCAGGATCTTTGGGGCACTGCCTGTGTTCCCCAACTTGCCCAGTGCTCCCCATCCCCAATTTTAATGCAGATTGCTTCCATTCTAAAATGAAAACACTCTAGATGTTTTCATTAGAAACTTACAAGTGTGTTCATTTGTATCAGTTGCATGTCTTGGGTTTTCTTTTGCTGTATTTTTTTTTTTTGTTCCGCTTTTCCTTACCAGTGGTGGTTGTTTTTCTTTTCCTTAATATTAAACTGTTTTTGTCTCAAGTCACAAGAATTGTCCCTTTGACCTTTCTGAGTCTCTCCCCATCCCACAGGGTCGGGGGCAGTGAGCGAGCACAGTTGCTGGCTGCGGTTAAACTGCAGCACAAGGTCAGCTGCAAGCTCTGCCTGGCTGATGCTTTAGGCTCTCATGTCATGTCATGTCTCATCTCATGTCATGTCATTCCTAGTGTCTTGACAGTTTGTCTTTGTTCTTTGTCGTTGCTTTTTAGTGCCTTTTCCTCTGCTGTTTTGGGCAGCGGTGGTTGTGGAGCCGCTCCAGGTAGCCACTCTCTCAAGGGCAAGGGGGTGGCAAAGCCGCAAGCTGGTGCGCAGTCCGGTCGGACGAAGGCAGCCACCTGTCACTGTGGATCGGTATTCCGGAAGACGTAACTGAAGGCCGTCTGACTGGCAGCTGCCTGTGCTGCGTGCAAGAGACAGCCTGCCTCTCTGGGTGAGGAAGATCCCGTTTTGAAGGCCGCAGCAGGCTAGATCGCCAAAGAGCGCCGCAGGGTCTGTACACATAATTTAAAAAGGGGGCACGGTCAAGTACTGGGTGAGCGAGGCTACGTTTCTAGGGAGCTTTGTCTCATAAGAGCTGTAACGCATCCCCCTCTTTTCTTAGGTTGGGGACAGTCAAGCAACTGGAGTGACAGAAGAGGAAGGGAAGAGCGGAGAAAGAAGGGTCTGAACTGGCAAACTCTCCCTGGAGCGCCGAGAGCTGCGGTGAGTCCCGGGCCCTCGGGGCCCCTTCTCCCCTCCTCTCCATCTCAGGGCCTCCTTGGCCCTCCCCCAGCTGCCTCTCTTTCCCTTTTTCTTTCTCATGCTGCTGTGATTTTCTTGGCTTCCCTGTATCTCTCATCTTTTTCCATTTTTTTGTTTTTCTCAGTCTTTCTCTTTCCCCTTCTCTCTCTTCTTGTACAGCACCCTTTCTTTTTCTATCTGGGTTCTTGTTCTCCCCTCTCTCCTTCCTTTTTTCCACCCTCTGGCTCTGTCCTGCAGCCCATCGCTGTTTTTTCCTTTTATTTCCCTTTGTGCCCTTCTGCATCCTTCTCTTTTTTTTTCTTTGCAGTTTCTCTGGTCTGTTTTCTGGCATTTGTTTCCTCCCTGTGCCTGTACGTGCTACTCTGAGTCCCTGCCTTCCTGTCTCTCTCGTTTCTTCCCTTTCTTGCTTTATCCTTTGTCTTGCTTGGTGTTGCATTTTTTCTTCCATTCTGCCTCTCACTCCGTCCTGTTCATCCCTTGCTGTCTCTGGGCCTTCATGCTGTTCCCTGGCCCTTTTTATTAAGTTGATGTGCCTTTGTAGCTCTTTCAAGATTTATCTTTATCTCTCCAACCCCTGTGGCTCTCACAAGTGCATGCTCTCTCTCTTTCAGTGTTTTTTTTTTTCTGTCTGTCAGTCTGTCTTGCTCCCTGTCTTGTCGTTTCTTGCTATATCCCTTTGTTCCGATCCTTGCTCATATTCATGTTCTTCTCTGTCCGGCTGTCTATCCAAGGTTTTTTTCCCACCCCCATCTCCATCTGGCTGCTGCCATTTTATTTTCTCTGCCTTCTCCCTTGTTCCTCTTTCTGTCTCTTTTCCTTGGTCAGTGTTTTCCCCCCTCCTATTTTGTCCCGATCTCACTCTTATTTTTTTCCCTCTTTTTGTCCTTTTCCTCTGCTTCCTTCCACTTTATTGTCTGTTTGTTTCTTTCTCTGTCCCATTTGCTCTCCTGTCTTTTCTAACTGTGCTCCCCTGTACAGCTGGGTGTCTCTTCTTTCCTTTCTCTTTCCCTCGCTATTTTTTTTTCTTTTTTGGTATCTCTCTCCCACTGCCTATCACAGTTGATTTTTCCTCCAGAGCTGTCCTGCTCTCTGTCCCTTTATTCTCTCTCTGTCATTCTGTGCTGTTCCCCGTGGTTGTTTTCTAATTTCTCCGTCTCGGTCCTGCAGGCCATTGCTTTTTTATTTTGCTTTCATTCCCATGCCCTGCTTTCTGTCTTTGTTTCTCTTCGCCTTTGTTCAGCCTCCCAGCATTTTTTCCTTTCCCATTCTGTCCTGCTCCCTATCCCTCTTGCTGTCCCAAATCTGGGTTTGTTTACCCAGTGCGCAGTACGCCAGGCTTACGCACGGAGCAGAGGTATTTACTTCTGTAATTTCTGCACAGCGATGGGTACTGTGGGCTAAACCCACAAAACTAGCCCACCTGCTTGTAATGCTCAGTTTAAATTCTACATTCTCTGTCTTGCAGCTGCACGCTATTTGATTGTTTCCCCTCCATCTCTCTCTGCCTGCGGCTCCCTATCTGTCTTGTAAGCCGTCACTGTTATTTTTTTGTTTCTCCATGTCATTCTGTCTAGCTTCTCAGTCCCCGTTTTTTAATTCTTCCCTCTTCCCTGTATGCCAGTCGTGTTCCTATTATTTCACATTGTGTTCTGCCTGGTCCTCTGTCCGTATTTATCCATTGCTCCCTCTCTGCCCTGTGGCCTGTCGCACTTGCCCATTTAATTTCTGCCTCTCTCTCTGTCCAGCTCCCAGTCTCTGGTTTTCCATTTCCTCCCTCTGTGCCCTCTAGCCTGTCGCTTTTCTCCTTTATCCAGCTTGCCGTCTCTGGCTCCCCGATGCACCTGATTTTCCATTCTGCCCCTGTTCTTTCTGTATGCATTGCTACACTGTTTTTTTTTTTCCAGCTCTCTCTTTTTTTCAGGCTCCTTGTCCCTATTTCTTAATTCTTCCCTCTCTGCCCTCTAAGCATGCAGCTGTATGATTTGTTTTGTGTTGTCCCCTTGCTGTCACCTCTTCTGTCCAACCTTTGATGTCCTGGCGTCCTGTCCCTGTTGTTTCACTGTTGTTTCATTCCTCCCTCTCTGCCCTGTTCTTGTTATGGCTTTAGCTTTCTCCATCTCTCTCGGTCTGGCTTCCTGCACCTAGTTGTCTTCACCTCCCTGTCGTACTGCCCAGCTCAGGTTTTTCCTGCATCTCCATCCTGCTCCCCATCCTTCTTTGCTGGTCTCTGTCCCGCTCCCTCTTTCTGCTGCCTCTCTTCCTCTCTCCACTGCTTCTTTGCCCACCTCTGTCAGGCTCCCTGTCCTTCTCTGTCCCCATCCTTCTCTCGCTATCCTGTTTCCTGCCTTGTGCTTTCTCGCTACGCCCCTCTGTCTTGCAAGCTGCCTCTCTTCTCTTCTCTTGTAGTGTTCCGTGCCCTGCTCTTTGTTTTTAGCAGCCTCCAAGTCTGCTCAGCAGCCCGGCGCTCCAGGACACAGCCGACCCACCATACGTTCCCTGCCGAACCAACGAGCGTGGCTCCTGGAATGACTTGGCAGTCGTTCCAGTGACACGGAGAGGGGATCGGAGGCTGCAAGCTCCAGAGCAGACTCGCTGCTCGGACTTATGTGCGTGACTGAATAAACACTCGCTGTCTCCTTTGACTTCATGGCTGCGTTTCTGCTCCCTTTGCCCGGGGCCATGGGAGGTGAGGAGCCCAGGGGAGGAGGTGATGCAGTGTGGGGGTCAGGCGATGGCCCCCAGTTCCTGCCGGGCTCCAGCTGTGGGCTGGGGCTGGAGGAGCCCCAGGTGCGGGCAGTGAGGGTGATGGAGACGGCCCCTCCCTGTAAAGGGGTGGGTGCTGCTGGAGGGGCTGGTGCTGCCCTGCCCCGCCCCGGGTGGCCGTGGAGGGGCCAGTGCGAGCCATGGGAGGACTTACTGGCTGTGGACAGGAGCTGCTGCAGCGGGAAGCTGGAGAGGCTGGTGAAAGGTAAGGAAGAAAAAAACAAATGCCGTCTGACTGGTATCGGCCTCCTGCTGCAGCCCAGAGGGAGCCTCCCTCTCCAGGTGAGGAAGAATTCCTCTTCGTAGCCGGCGGCAGGCCAGACTGGCAACATGCACCAGAGAGAGAGAGCGTGAGAGAGGGAGAGAGAGCGTGAGAGAGGGAGAGAGAGCGTGAGAGAGGGAGAGAGAGCGTGAGAGAGGGAGAGAGAGCGTGAGAGAGGGAGAGAGAGCGTGAGAGAGGGAGAGAGAGCGTGAGAGAGGGAGAGAGAGCGTGAGAGAGGGAGAGAGAGCGTGAGAGAGGGAGAGAGAGCGTGAGAGAGGGAGAGAGAGGGAGGGAGCGTGAGAGAGAGGGAGGGAGCGTGAGAGAGAGGGAGGGAGCGTGAGAGAGAGGGAGGGGGAGCGAGAGAGAGGGAGGGGGAGCGAGAGAGAGGGAGGGGGAGCGAGAGAGAGGGAGGGGGAGCGAGAGAGAGGGAGGGGGAGCGAGAGAGAGGGAGGGGGAGCGAGAGAGAGGGAGGGGGAGCGAGAGAGAGGGAGGGGGAGCGAGAGAGAGGGAGGGGGAGCGAGAGAGAGGGAGGGGGAGCGAGAGAGAGGGAGGGGGAGCGAGAGAGAGGGAGGGGGAGCGAGAGAGGGGGAGGGGGAGCGAGAGAGGGGGAGGGGGAGCGAGAGAGGGGGAGGGGGAGCGAGAGAGGGGGGGGCGAGAGGGGGGGGCGAGAGGGGGGGGGGCGAGAGAGAGAGAGGGGGAGCGAGAGAGAGAGAGGGGGAGCGAGAGAGAGAGAGGGGAGCGAGAGAGAGAGAGGGGAGCGAGAGAGAGAGAGGGGAGCGAGAGAGAGAGAGGGGGAGCGAGAGAGAGAGAGGGGGAGCGAGAGAGAGAGGGGGGGAGCGAGAGAGAGGGGGGCGTGAGGGCGTGAGAGAGAGAGCGGGGGGGAGAGAGAGAGCGTGAGAGAGGGAGCGTGGGAGGGAGAGGGCGCGTGGGAGGGAGAGGGAGCGCGGGGGGGGGGAGAGAGCGTGGGGGGAGGGAGAGAGCGTGGGAGAGGGAGCGTGGGGGAGGGAGGGAGAGAGGGAGCGTGGGGGAGGGAGAGAGGGAGCGTGGGGGAGGGAGAGAGGGAGCGTGGGGGAGGGAGAGAGGGAGCGTGGGGGAGGGAGAGAGAGCGGGGGGGGGAGAGAGAGCGGGGGGGGGAGGGGGAGAGCGGGGGGGGAGGGGGAGAGCGTGGGGGGAGGGGGAGGCGTGGGGGGAGGGGGAGAGCGTGGGGGGGAGAGAGAACGTGGGGGGGGGAGAGCGCGCGAGAGAGAGAGAGCGCGAGGGAGAGAGAGAGAGCGAGCGTGAGAGGGAGCGCGCGCGAGAGGGAGAGCGAGAGCGTGAGAGAGAGCGCGGGGGAGAGAGAGAGAGAGTGTGTGAGGGGGAGAGAGAGCGCGCGCGAGAGGGAGAGAGTGTGGGCGACAGAGAGGGAGAGAGCTGCGTGTTCGTCAGGGAAAGCCCGGAGCCCCGATGTCTGTGGTGCTGTAGATGCGCTGCCAATGGCCGGTGAGGAGCAGCAAGAGCTTGACAGGCTGGCACTTTCGGTGTGGGAGCAATCGTCCGACGTTCGTGATTTTTCGGGATTTTTTTATCAGTGGGTGCCATGGTGCAGCTCGTGGTAATCATCGAATCCCTGTTGGTCAGGGAAAGCCCAGAGCCCGGATGTCTGTGGCGCTGTAGATGCGCTGATAATGGTCGTGGAGGAGCAGCAAGAGCTTGTGTTCCTGGTGCTTTTGGTGTGGGAGCAATCGTCCGATGTTCGTGATTTTTCGGGGTTTTTTTTAAATTGGTGCCAGGGTGCAACTGGTGGTAAATGTCAAAGCCCTGTTTGTCAGGGAAAGCCCGGAGCCCCGATGTCTGTGGTGCTGTAGAAGCGCTGCCAATGGCCGGTGAGGAGCAGAAAGAGCTTGTGTTGCTGGCACTTGTGTTGTGGGATCAATTGTCCATCATTTGTGATTTTTCGGGGCTTTTCTTCAGTGGGCGCCCAGGTGCAGCTGGTGGTAAACGTCGAATCCCTGTTGGTCAGGGAAAGCCCGGAGCCCCGATGTCTGTGGTGCTGTAGATGCGCTGGGAATGGCCCATGAGGAGCAGCAAGAGATTGACTGGCTGGCACTTTCGGTGTGGGAGCAATCATCCGATGTTCGTAATTTTTCGGGGATTTTTTCAGTGGGCGCCCAGGTGCAGCTGGTGGTAAATGTCGAAGCCCTGTTGGTCAGGGAAAGCCCGGAGCCCCGATGTCTGTGGTGCTGCAGATGCGCTGGGAATGGGCGGTGAGGAGTAGCAAGAGCTTGACTGGCTGGCACTTTCGGTGTGGGAGCAATCGTCCGATGTTCGTGCTTTTTTGGGATTTTTTTCAGTGGGCGGACAGCTGCAGCGGGTGGTAAAAGTAGAAGCCCTGTTGGTCAGGGAAAGCCCAGAGCCCCGATGTCTGTGGTGCTGTAGATGCACTGCCAATGGCCGGGGACGAGCAGCAAGAGCTTGACTGGCTGGCACTTTTGGTGTGGGAGCAATCGTCCGATGTTTTTGATTTTTCTAGGTTTTTTTTCAGTGGGCGCCCAGGTGCAGCTGGTGGTAAATGTCGAAGCCCTGTTGGTCAGGGAAAGCCCGGAGCCCCGATGTCTGTGGTGCTGTAGATGCGCTGGGAATGGCCGGTGAGGAGCAGCAAGAGCTTGACAGGCTGGCACTTAAGGTGTGTGAGCAATCATCCGATGTTCGTTATTTTTCGGAGTTTTTTTTCAGTGGGCGACCAGGTGCAGCTAGTGGTAATCATCGAAGCCTTGTTGGTCAGGGAAAGCCCAGAGTCCCGATATCTGTGGTGCTGTAGATGCGCTGCCAATGGCCGCTGAGGAGCATCAAGAGCTTAAGCTGCTGGCACTTTCGGTGTGGGAGCAATTGTCCGATGTTTGTGATTTTTTGGGGTTTTTTCTTAGTGGGCGCCCAGGTGCAGCTGGTAGTAATCGTCTAAGCCCTGTTCGTCTGGAAAGGCCCGGAGCCCCGATGTCTGTGGTGCTGTAGATGTGCTGGGAATGGGCGGTGAGGAGCAGCAAGAGCATGACTGGCTGGCACTTTCAGTGTGGGAGCAATCGTCCGATGTTTGTGATTTTTCGGGGTTTTTTTTCAGTGGGTGCCCAGGTGCAGCGGGTGGTAAACGTCGAAGCCCTGTTGGTCAGGGAAAGCCCGGAGCCCCGATGTCTGTGTTGCTGTAGATGCGCTGCCAATCGCCCGTGAGGAGCAGCAAGATCTTGACAGGCTGGCACTTAAGGTGTGCAAGCAGTCGTCCGACGTTTGTGATTTTTCGGGGTTTTTTTTCAGTGGGCGCCCAGGTGCAGCTGGTCGTAATTGTCGAAGCCCTGTTGGTCAGGGAAAGCCCGGAGCCCCGATGTCTGTGGTGCTGTATATGCGCTGCCAATGGCCGGTGAGGAGCATCAAGAGCTTGACTGGCTGGCACTTTCGGTGTGGGAGCAATCGTCCGATGTTCGTGATTTTTCGGGGTTTTTTCTCAGTGGGCGCCCATGTGCAGCTAGTGGAAATCGACGAAGCCCTGTTCGTCAGGGAAAGCCTGGAGCCCCGACGTCTGTGGTGCTGTAGACGCGCTGGGGGTGGGCAGTGGTGAGCAGCAAGAGCTTGACTGGCTGCCACTTTCGGTGTGGGAGCAATCGTCCGATGTTCGTGATTTTTCAGGGTTTTATTTCAGTGGGCGCCCAGGTGCAGCTGGTGGTAAATGTTGAAGCCCTGTTGGTCATGGAAAGCCCGGAGCCCAGATGTCTGTGGTGCTGTAGATGCGCTGCGAATGGGCGGTGAGGAGCAGAAAGAGCATGACTGGCTGCCACTTTCGGTGTGGGAGCAATCGTCCGATATTCGTGATTTTTACGGGTTTTTTTTCAGTGGGTGCCCAGGTGCAGCGGGTGGTAAACGTCGAAGCCCTGTTCGTCAGGGAAAGGCCGGAGCCCCGATGTCTGTGGTGCTGTAGATGCGCTGCCAATGGCCGCTGAGAAGCAGCAAGAGCTTAACTGGCTGGCACTTTCGGTGTGGGAGAAAACGTCCGATGTTCGTGATTTTTCGGGGTTTTTTTCAGTGGGCCCCCAGGTGCAGCTGGTGGTAAATGTCGAAGCCCTGTTCATCAGGGAAAGCCCGGAGCCCCGATGTCTGTGGTGCTGTATATGCGCTGCCAATGGCCGGTCAGTAGCAGCAACAGCTTGATCTACTGGCACTTTCGGTGTGGGAGCAATCATCCGATGTTCGTGATTTTTCGGGGTTTTTTTTCAGTGGGTGCCCAGGTGCAGCTGGTGGTAAATGTGGAAGCCCTGTTGGTCAGGGAAAGCCCGGAGCCCCGATGTCTCTGGTGCTGTAGATGTGCTGCCAATGGCCGGTGAAGAGCATCAAGAGCTTGACTGGCTGGCACTTTAGGTGTGGAGCAATTGTCCGATGTTTGTGATTTTTTGGGGATTTTTTTCAGTGGGCGCCCATGTGCAGCTAGTGGTAATCGTCGAAGCCCTGTTGGTCAGGGAAAGCCCGGAGCCCAGATGTCTGTGGTGCTGTAGATGCGCTGGGAATTGGCGGTGCGGAGCAGCAAGAGCTTGACTGGCTGGCACTTTCGGTGTGGGAGCAATCGTCCGATGTTTGTGATTTTTCGGGGTTTTTTTCAGTGGGCGCCAAGGTGCAGCTGGTGGTAAATGTCGAAGCTCTGTTGGTCAGGGAAAGCCCGGAGCCCCGATGTTTGTGGTGCTGTAGATGCGCTGGAAGTGGGCGGTGGGGAGCAGCAAGAGCTTGACTGCCTGGCACTTTCGGTGTGGGAGCAATCGTCCGATGTCCATGATTTGTCGGGGTTTATTTTCAGTGGGCGCTCAGGTGCAGCTGGTGGTAAATGTCGAAGCCCTGTTGGTCAGGGAAAGCCCAGAGCCCCGATGTCTGTGGTGCTGTAGATGCGCTGCCAATGGCCCGTGAGGAGCAGCAAGAGCTTGACTGGCTGGCACTTTCGGTGTGGGAGCAATCGTCCGATGTTCGTGATTTTTCTAGGTTTTTTTTCAGTGGGCGCCCAGGTGCAGCTGGTGGTAAACGTCGAAGCCCTGTTGGTCAGGGAAAGCCCGGAGCCCCGATGTCTGTGGTGCTGTAGATGCTCTGCTAATGGCCGGGGACGAGCAGCAAGAGCTTGACTGGCTGGCAGTTTCGGTGTGGGAGCAATCGTCCGACGGTGATGTTTCGGGGTTTTATTTTCCAGTGGGTGCCCAGGTGCAGCTGGTGGTAAATGTTAAAGCCCTGTTGGTCAGGGAAAGCCCAGAGCCCCGACGTCTGTGGTGCTGTAGATGCGCTGCCAATGGCCGGTAAGTAGCAGCAAGAGCTTGATCTACTGGCACTTTCGGTGTGGGAGCAATCATCCGATGTTCGTGATTTTTCGGGGTTTTTTTCAGTGGGTGCCCAGGTGCAGCTGGTGGTAAATGTGGAAGCCCTGTTGGTCAGGGAAAGCCCAGAGCCCCGATGCCTGTTGTGCTGTAGATGCGCTGGGAATGGCCGGTGAGGAGCAGTAAGAGCTTGACTGGCTGGCACTTTCGGTGTGGGAGAAAACGTCCGATGTTCTTGATTTTTCGGGGTTTTTTTCAGTGGGCCCCCAGGTGCAGCTGGTGGTAAATGTCGAAGCCCTGTTGGTCAGGGAAAGCCCGGAGCCCCGATGTCTGTGGTGCTGTAGATGCGCTGCCAATGGCCGGTGAGGAGCAGCAAGAGCTTGACTGGCTGGCACTTTCGGTGTGGGAGCAATCGTCCGATGATTGTGATTTTTTGGGGTTTTTTTTCAGTGGGCGCTCAGGTGCAGCTGGTGGTAAACGTCGAAGCCCTGTTGGTCAGGGAAAGCCCAGAGCCCCGATGTTTGTGGTGCTGTAGATGCGCTGCCAATGGCCCGTGAGGAGCAGCAAGAGCTTGACTGGCTGGCACTTTCGGTGTGGGAGCAATCGTCCGATGTTCGTGATTTTTCTAGGTTTTTTTTCAGTGGGTGCCCAGGTGCAGCTGGTGGTAAATGTTAAAGCCCTGTTCGTCAGGGAAAGCCCGGAGCCCCGATGTCTGTGGTGCTTTAGATGCTCTGCTAATGGCCGGTGAGGAGCAGCAAGAGCTTGACTGGCTGGCACTTAAGGTGTGGGAGTAATCGTCCGATGTTTGTGATTACTGGGGATATTTTTATCAGTGGTCGCCCAGGTGCAGCTGGTGGTAAATATCGAAGCCATGTTCGTCAGTGAAGGCGCGGAGCCCCGATATCTGTGGTGCTGTAGATGCGCTGGGAATGGACGGTGAGGAGCAGAAAGAGCATGACTGGCTGGCACTTTCGGTGTGGGAGCAATCGTCCGATATTCGTGATATTTCGGGGTTTTTTTTCAGTGGGTGCCGAGGTGCAGCTGGTGGTAAACGTCGAAGCCCTGTTCGTCAGGGAAAGGCCGGAGCCCCGATGTCTGTGGTGCTGTAGATGCGCTGCCAATGGCCGCTGAGGAGCAGCAAGAGCTTAACTGGCTGGCACTTTCGGTGTGGGAGAAAACGTCCGATGTTCGTGATTTTTCAGGGTTTTTTTCAGTGGGCCCCCAGGTGCAGGTGGTGGTAAATGTCGAAGCCCTGTTGGTCAGGGAAAGCCCGGAGCCCCGATGTCTGTGGTGCTGTAGATGCGCTGCCAATGGCCGGTGAGGAGCAGCAAGAGCTTGACTGGCTGGCACTTAAGGTGTGGGAGTAATCGTCCGATGTTTGTTATTTCTGGGGATATTTTTATCAGTGGTCGCCCAGGTGCAGCTGGTGGTAAATATCGAAGCCCTGTTCGTCAGTGATGGCGCGGAGCCCCGATATCTCTGGTGCTGTAGATGTGCTGCCAATGGCCGCTGAGGAGCATCAAGAGCTTTACAGGCTGGCACTTTCGGTGTGGGAGCAATTGTCCGACGTTTGTGATTTTTCGGGGTTTTTTCTCAGTGGGCGCCCATGTGCAGCTAGTGGTAATCGTCAAAGCCCTGTTCGTCAGGGAAAGCCTGGAGCCCAGATGTCTGTGGTGCTGTAGATGCGCTACGAATAGCCCATGTGGAGCAGCAAGGGCTCGTGTTGCTGCCACTTTCGGTGTGGGAGCAATTGTCCGACGTTTGTGATTTTTCGGGATTTTTTTTCAGTGGGCGCCCAGGTGCAGCTGGTGGTAAACGTCGAAGCCCTGTTCTTCAGGGAAAGCCCGGAGCCCCGATGTCTGTGGTGCTGTAGATGCGCTGCCAATTGCCGGTGAGGAGTAGCAAGAGCTTGACTGTCTGGCACTTAAGGTGTGGGAGTAATCGTCCGATGTTTGTGATTTCTGGGGTTTTTTTTTCAGTGGGCGCCCAGGTGCAGCTGGTGGTAAATGTCGAAGCCCTGTTCGTCAGTGAAGGTGCGGAGCCCCGATGTCTGTGGTGCTGTAGATGCGCTGGGAATGGGCGGTGGGGAGCAGCAAGAGCTTGACTGGCTGGCGCTTTCGGTGTGGCAGCAATTTTCGATGTTTGTGATTTTTTGGGGTGTTTTTTCAGTGGGCGCCTAGGTGCAGCTGGTGGTAAACGTCGAAGCCCTGTTGGTCAGGGAAAGCCTAGAGCCCCGATGTTTGTGGTGCTGTAGATGCGCTGCCAATGGCCGGTGAGGAGCATCAAGAGCTTGACTGGCTGGCACTTTCGGTGTGGGAGCAATTGTCCGATGTTCGTGATTTTTCTAGGTTTTTTTTCAGTGGGTGCCCAGGTACAGCTTGTGGTAAATGTCGAAGACCTGTTCGTCAGGGAAAGCCTGGAGCCCAGATGTCTGTGGTGCTGTAGATGCGCTGCCAATGGCCAGTGAGGTGTTACAAGAGCTTGTGTTGCTGCCACTTTCGGTGTGGGAGCAATTGTCCGACGTTTGTGATTTTTCGGGATTTTTTTCAGTGGGCGCCCAGGTTCCGCTGGTGGTAAACGCCGAAGCCCTGTTCGTCTAGAAAGGCCCGGAGCCCCTATGTCTCTGGTGCTGTAAATGCGCTGGGAATGGGCGGTGAGGAGCAGCAAGAGCATGACTGGCTGGCACTTTCGGTGTGGGAGCAATCGTCCGATGTTCGTGATTTTTCGGGGTTTTTTTTCAGTGGGTGCCCAGGTGCAGCGGGTGATAAACGTCGAAGCCCTGTTGGTCAGGGAAAGCCCGGAGCCCCGATGTCTGTGTTGCTGTAGATGCGCTGCCAATCGCCCGTGAGGAGCAGCAAGATCTTGACAGGCTGGCACTTAAGGTGTGCAAGCAATCGTCCGATGTTCGTGATTTTTCGGGGTTTTTTCTCAGTGGGCGCCCATGTGCAGCTAGTGGAAATCGACGAAGCCCTGTTCGTCAGGGAAAGCCTGGAGCCCCGACGTCTGTGGTGCTGTGGACGCGCTGGGGATGGGCGGTGGGGAGCAGCAAGAGCTTGACTGGCTGCCACTTTCGGTGTGGGAGCAATCGTCCGATGTTCGTGATTTTTCAGGGTTTTATTTCAGTGGGCGCCCAGGTGCAGCTGGTGGTAAATGTTGAAGCCCTGTTGGTCATGGAAAGCCCGGAGCCCAGATGTCTGTGGTGCTGTAGATGCGCTGCGAATGGGCGGTGAGGAGCAGAAAGAGCATGACTGGCTGGCACTTTCGGTGTGGGAGCAATCATCCGATGTTCGTGATTTTTACGGGTTTTTTTTCAGTGGGCGCCCAGGTGCAGCTGGTGGTAAATGTCGAATCCCTGTTGGTCAGGGAAAGCCCGGAGCCCCGATGTCTGTGGTGCTGCAGATGCGCTGGGAATGGGCGGTGAGGAGTAGCAAGAGATTGACTGGCTGGCACTTTCGGTGTGGGAGCAATCGTCCGATGTTCGTGCTTTTTTGGGATTTTTTTCAGTGGGCGGACAGCTGCAGCGGGTGGTAAAAGTAGAAGCCCTGTTGGTCAGGGAAAGCCCAGAGCCCCGATGTCTGTGGTGCTATAGATGCACTGCCAATGGCCGGGGACGAGCAGCAAGAGCTTGACTGGCTGGCACTTTTGGTGTGGGAGCAATCGTCCGATGTTTTTGATTTTTCTAGGTTTTTTTTCAGTGGGCGCCCAGGTGCAGCGGGTGGTAAATGTCGAAGCCCTGTTGGTCAGGGAAAGCCCGGAGCCCCGATGTCTGTGGTGCTGTAGATGCGCTGCCAATGGCCCGTGAGGAGCAGCAAGAGCTTGACTGGCTGGCCCATTATGTGTGGGAGCAATCGTCCGATATTCGTGATTTTTCGGTTTTTTTTTTCAGTGGGATCCCAGGTGCAGCGGGTGGTAAATGTCAAAGCCCTGTTGGTCAGGGAAAGCCCGGAGCCCCGATGTCTGTGGTGCTGTAGATGCGCTGGGAATGGGCGGTGAGGAGCAGCAAGAGCTTGACAGGCTGGCACTTAAGGTGTGTGAGCAATCATCCGATGTTCGTTATTTTTCGGAGTTTTTCTTCAGTGGGCGACCAGGTGCAGCTAGTGGTAATCATCGAAGCCTTGTTGGTCAGGGAAAGCCCAGAGCCCCGATATCTGTGGTGCTGTAGATGCGCTGCCAATGGCCGCTGAGGAGCATCAAGAGCTTAAGCTGCTGGCACTTTCGGTGTGGGAGCAATTGTCCGATGTTTGTGATTTTTTGGGGTTTTTTCTTAGTGGGCGCCCAGGTGCAGCTGGTAGTAATCGTCTAAGCCCTGTTCGTCTGGAAAGGCCCGGAGCCCCGATGTCTGTGGTGCTGTAGATGCGCTGCCAATGGCTGGTGAGGAGCAGCAAGAGCTTGATTGCCTGGCACTTTAGGTGTGGGAGCAATCGTCCGATGTTCGTGATTTTTCGGGGTTTTTTTTCAGTGGGTGCCCAGGTGCAGCTGGTGGTAAACGTCGAAGCCCTGTTGGTCAGGGAAAGCCCAGAGCCCCGATGTCTGTGGTGCTGTAGATGCGCTGCCAATGGCCGGTGAGGAGCAGCAAGAGCTTGATTGCCTGGCACTTTAGGTGTGGGAGCAATCGTCCGATGTTCGTGATTTTTCGGGGTTTTTTTTCAGTGGGTGCCCAGGTGCAGCTGGTGGTAAACGTCGAAGCCTTGTTGGTCAGGGAAAGCCCAGAGCCCCGATATCTGTGGTGCTGTAGATGCGCTGCCAATGGCCGCTGAGGAGCATCAAGAGCTTGACTGGCTGGCACTTTCGGTGTGGGAGCAATCGTCCGACGTTTGTGATTTTTCGGGGTTTTTTTCAGTGGGCGCCCATGTGCAGCTAGTGGTAATCGTCGAAGCCCTGTTTGACAGGAAAAGCCTGGAGCCCAGATGCCTGTGGTGCTGTAGATGTGCTGGGAATGGGCGGTGAGAAGCAGCAAGAACATGACTGGCTGGCACTTTCAGTGTGGGAGCAATCGTCCGATGTTGTGATTTTTCGTGGTTTTTTTCTCAGTGGGCGCCCAGGTGCAGCTGGTGGTAAACATCGAAGCCCTGTTGGTCAGGGAAAGCCCGGAGCCCCGATGCCTGTGGTGCTGTAGATGCGCTGCCAATGGCCGGTGAGGAGCAGCAAGAGCTTGACTGGCTGGCACTTTCGGTGTGGAACAATCTTCCGATGTTCGTGATTTTTCTAGGTTTTTTTTCAGTGGGTGCCCAGGTGCAGCTGGTGGTAAACGTCGAAGCCCTGTTGGTCAGGGAAAGCCCGGAGCCCCGATGTCTGTGGTGCTGTAGATGCGCTGCCAATGGCCCGTGAGGAGCATCAAGAGCTTGACTAGCTTGCACTTAAGGTGTGGGAGCAATCGTCCGATGTTTGTGATTATTCGGGACTATTTTTCAGTGGGCGCCCATGTTCAGCTGGTGGTAAACGTCGAAGCCCTGTTTGTCAGCGGAGTCCCGGAGCCCTGATGTCTGTGGTGCTGTAGATGCGCTGCCAATGGCCAGTCAGTAGCAGCAAGATCTTAAGCTGCTGGCACTTTCGGTGTGGCAGCAATTGTCCGACATTCGTGAATTTTCGGTGTTTTTTTCAGTGGGTGCCCAGGTGCAGCGGGTAGTAAATGTCGAAACCCTGTTGGTCAGGGAAAGCCCAGAGCCCCGATGCCTGTGGTGCTGTAGATGCGCTGCCAATGGCCCGTGAGGAGCAGCAAGAGCTTGACTGGCTGGCAATTTTGGTGTGGGAGCAATCGTCTGACGTTGGTGATGTTTCGGGGTTTTTTTTCAGTGGGTGCCCAGGTGCAGCTGGTGGTAAATGTTAAAGCCCTGTTGGTCAGGGAAAGCCCGGAGCCCCGATGTCTGTGGTGCTGTAGATGCGCTGGGAATGGGCGGTGAGGAGCAGCAACAGCTTGACTGGCTGGCACTTTAGGTGTGGAGCAATTGTCCGATGTTTGTGATTTTTCAGGGTTTTTATTCAGTGGGTGCCCAGGTTCAGCTGGTGGTTAATGTAGAAGACCTGTTGGTCAGGGAAAGCCCAGAGCCCCGATATCTGTGGTGCTGTAGATGCGCTGCCAATGGCCGCTGAGGAGCATCAAGAGCTTGACTAGCTTGCACTTAAGGTGTGGGAGCAATCGTCCGATGTTTGTGATTTTTCGGGATTTTTTTTCAGTGGGCGCTCAGGTGCAGCTGGTGGTAAATGTCGAAGCCCTGTTGGTCAGGGAAAGCCCGGAGCCCCGATGCCTGTGGTGCTGTAGATGCGCTGCCAATGGCCGGTGAGGAGCAGCAAGATCTTGACTTGCTGGCACTTAAAGTGTGGGAGTAATCGTCCGATGTTTGTGATTTCTGGGGATTTTTTTTCAGTGGGCGCCCAGGTGCAGCTGGTGGTATATGTCGAAGCCCTGTTCGTCAGTCAAGGCGCGGAGCCCAGATGTCTGTGGTGCTGTAGATGCGCTGGGAATGGGCGGTGGGGAGCAGCAAGAGCTTGACTGGCTGGCACTTTCGGTGTGGGAGCAATTGTTCGACGTTTGTGATTTTTCGGGGTTTTTTTTCAGTGGGCGCCCAGGTGCAGCTGGTGGTAAACGTCGAAGCCTTGTTGGTCAGGGAAAGCCCAGAGCCCCGATATCTGTGGTGCTGTAGATGCGCTGCCAATGGCCGCTGAGGAGCATTAAGAGCTTGACAGAATGGCACTTTCGGTGTGGGAGCAATTGTCCGACGTTCGTGATTTTTCGGGGTTTTTTCTCAGTGGGCGCCCATGTGCAGCTAGTGGTAATCGTCGAAGCCCTGTTCGTCAGCAAAGCCTGGAGCTCACATGTCTGTGGTGCTGTAGATGCGCTACCAATGGCCCATGAGGAGCAGCAAGAGCTTGACTGGCTGGCACTTTCGGTGTGGGAGCAATTGTCTGACGTTTGTGATTTTTCGGGATTTTTTTTCAGTGGGCGCCCAGGTTCAGCTGGTGGTAAACGTTGAAGCCGTGTTGGTCAGGGAAAGCCTGGAGCCCTGATGTCTGTGGTTCTGTAGATGCGCTGGGAATGGGCGGTGAGGAGCAGCAAGAGCTTGACTGGCTGGCACTTTCAGTGTGGTAGAAAACGTCCGATGTTCGTGATTTTTCGGAGTTTTTTTTCGGTGGGCGCCCAGGTGCAGCTGGTGCTAAACTTCGAAGCCCTGTTGGTCAGGGAAAGCCCGGAGCCCCGATGCCTGTGGTGCTGTAGATGTGCTGCCAATGGCCCGTGAGGAGCAGCAAGAGCTTGACTTGCTGGCACTTTCTGTGTGGGAGCAATCGTCCGATGTTCGTGATTTTTCGGGGTTTTTTTGCAGTGGGCGCCCAGGTGCAGCTGGTGGTAAATGTCGAAGCCCTGTTGGTCAGGGAAAGCCCGGAGCCCTGATGTCTGTGGTGCTGTAGATGCGCTGCCAATTGCCGGGGACGAACAGCAAGAGCTTGACTGGCTGGCACTTTTGGTGTGGGAGTAATTGTCCGACGTTGGTAATGTTTCGGGGTTTTTTTTTCAGTGGGTGCCCAGGTGCAGCTGGTGGTAAATGTTAAAGCCCTGTTGGTCAGGGAAAGCCCGGAGCCCCGATATCTGTGGTGCTGTAGATGCGCTGCCAATGGCCGCTGAGGAGCAGCAAGAGCTTGTGTTGCTGGCACTTTCAGTGTGGGAGCAATCGTCCGATGTTCGTGATTTTTCGGGGTTTTTTTGCAGTGGGCGCCCAAGTGCAGCTGGTGGTAAACGTCGAAGCCTTGTTGGTCAGGGAAAGCCCAGAGCCCCGATATCTGTGGTGCTGTAGATGCGCTGCCAATGGCCGCTGAGGAGCATTAAGAGCTTGACAGGCTGGCACTTTCGGTGTGGGAGCAATCGTCCGACGTTTGTGATTTTTCGGGGTTTTTTTGCAGTGGGCGCCCATGTGCAGCTAGTGGTAATCGTCGAAGCCCTGTTCGTCAGGGAAAACCTGGAGCCCAGATACCTGTGGTGCTGTAGATGCGCTACCAATGGCCCATGAGGAGCAGCAAGATCTTGACTGGCTGGCACTTTCGGTTTGAAAGGAATTGTCTGACGTTTGTGATTTTTCGGGATTTTTTTTCAGTGGGCGCCCAGGTTCAACTGGTGTTAAACGTCGAAGCCCTGTTCGTCAGGGAAAGCCTGGAGCCCCGATGTCTATGGTGCTGTAGATGCGCTGGGAATGGGCGGTGAGGAGCAGCAAGAGCATGACTGGCTGGCACTTTCAGTGTGGGAGCAATCGTTTGATGTTCGTGATTTTTCGGGGTTTTTTTTCAGTGGGCGCCCAGGTGCAGGTGGTGGTAAACATCGAATCTCTGTTGGTCAGGGAAAGCCCGGAGCCCCGATGCCTGTGGTGCTGTAGATGCGCTGGGAATTGGAGGTGGGGAGCAGCAAGAGCTTGTGTTGCTGGCACTTTCGGTGTGGGAGCAATCGTCCGATGTTCGTGATTTTTCGGGGTTTTTTTTCAGTGGGTGCCCATGTGCAGCTGGTGGTAAATGTCGAAGCCCTGTTGGTCAGGGAAAGCCCGGAGCCCCGATGCCTGTGGTGCTGTAGATGCGCTGCCAATGGCCCGTGAGGAGCAGCAAGAGCTTGACTGGCTGGCACTTTCGGTGTGGGAGCAATCGTCTGACGTTGGTGATGTTTCGGGGTTTTTTTTCAGTGGGTGCCCAGGTGCAGCTGGTAGTAAATGTTAAAGCCCTGTTGGTCAGGGAAAGCCCGGAGCCCCGATGTCTGTGGTGCTGTAGATGCGCTGCCAATGGCCGCTGAGGAGCAGCAAGAGCTTGACTGGCTGGCACTTTAGGTGTGGAGCAATTGTCCGATGTTTGTGATTTTTCAGGGTTTTTATTCAGTGGGCGCCCAGGTGCAGCTTTTGGTATATGTCGAAGCCTTGTTGGTCAGGGAAAGCCCAGAGCCCCGATATCTGTGGTGCTGTAGATGCGCTGCCAATGGCCGCTGAGGAGCATCAAGAGCTTGACAGGCTGGCACTTTCGGTGTGGGAGCAATCGTCCGATGTTTGTGATTTTTCGGGATTTTTTTTCAGTGGGCGCCCAGGTGCAGCTGGTGGTAAATGTCGAAGCCCTGTTGGTCAGGGAAAGCCCGGAGCCCCGATGTCTGTGGTGCTGTAGATGCGCTGGGAATGGGCGCTGGGGAGCAGCAAGAGCTTGACTGGCTGGCACTTTCGGTGTGGGAGCAATCGTGCGACGTTTGTGATTTTTCGGGGTTTTTTCTCAGTGGGCGCCCATGTGCAGCTAGTGGTAATCGTCGAAGCCCTGTTCGTCAGGGAAAGCCTGGAGCCCCGATGTCTGTGGTGCTGTAGATGCGCTGCCAATGGCCAGTGAGGAGCAGCAAGAGCTTGTGTTGCTGCCACTTTCGGTGTGGGAGTAATTGTCCGTTTGTGATTTTTCGGGATTTTTTTTCAGTGGGCGCCCAGGTTCAGCTGGTGGTAAACGTCGAAGCCCTGTTCGTCTGGAAAGGCCCGGAGCCCCGATGTCTCTGGTGCTGTAAATGCGCTGGGAATGGGCGGTGAGGAGCAGCAATAGCATGACTGGCTGGCACTTTCGGTGTGGGAGCAATCGTCCGATGTTCGTTATTTTTCGGGGTTTTTTTCAGTGGGCGCCCAGGTGCAGCTGGTGGTATATGTCGAAGCCCTGTTGGTCAGGGACAGCCCGGAGCCCCAATGTCTGTGGTGCTGTTGATGCGCTGGGAATGGGCGGTGAGGAGCAGCAAGAGCTTGACTGGCTGGCACTTAAGGTGTGGGAGTAATCGTCCGATGTTTGTGATCTCTGGGGATTTTTTTTCAGTGGGCGCCCAGGTGCAGCTGGTGGTAAATGTCGAAGCCCTGTTGGTCAGGGAAAGCCCGGAGCCCCGATGTCTGTGGTGCTGTAGATGCGCTGGGAATGGCCGGTGAGGAGCAGCAAGAGCTTGACTGGCTGGCACTTTCGGTGTGGGAGCAATCGTCCGACGTTCGTGATTTTTGGGGTTTTTTTTTCCAGTGGGCGCCCAGGTGCAGCTGGTGGTAGATGTCGAAGCCGTGTTGGTCAGTGAAAGCCCAGAGCCCCGATGTCTGTGATGCTGTAGATGCGCTGCCAATGGCCGGTGAGGAGCAGCAAGAGCTTGACTGGCTGGCACTTTCGGTGTGGGAGCAATCGTCCGATGATTGTGATTTTTCGGGTTTTTTTTCCAGTGGGTGCTCAGGTGCAGCTGGTGGTAAACGTCGAAGCCCTGTTGGTCAGGGAAAGCCCAGAGCCCCGATGTTTGTGGTGCTGTAGATGCGCTGCCAATAGCCCATGAGGAGCAGCAAGAGCTTGACTGGCTGGCACTTTAGGTGTGGAGCAATTGTCCGATGTTTGTGATTTTTCAGGGTTTTTATTCAGTGGGCGCCCAGGTGCAGCTTTTGGTATATGTCGAAGCCTTGTTGGTCAGGGAAAGCCCAGAGCCCCGATATCTGTGGTGCTGTAGATGCGCTGCCAATGGCCGCTGAGGAGCATCAAGAGCTTGACAGGCTGGCACTTGCGGTGTGGGAGCAATCGTCCGATGTTTGTGATTTTTCGGGATTTTTTTTCAGTGGGCGCCCAGGTGCAGCTGGTGGTAAATGTCGAAGCCCTGTTGGTCAGGGAAAGCCCGGAGCCCCGATGTCTGTGGTGCTGTAGATGCGCTGGGAGTGGGCGGTGGGGAGCAGCAAGAGCTTGACTGGCTGGCACTTAAGGTGTGCAAGTAATCGTCCGATGTTTGTGATTTCTGGGGATATTTTTATCAGTGGTCGCCCAGGTGCAGCTGGTGGTAAATGTCGAAGCCCTGTTTGTCAGTGAATGCGCGGAGCCCCGATGTCTGTGGTGCTGTGGATGCGCTGTGAATTGGCGGTGGGGAGCAGCAAGAGCTTGACTGGCTGGCACTTTCGGTGTGGGAGCAATCGTCCGATGTTCGTGATTTTTCGGGGTTTTTTTCAGTGGGTGCCCAGGTGCAGCTGGTGGTATATGTCGAAGCCCTGTTGGTCAGGGAAAGCCTGGAGCCCAGATGTCTGTGGTGCTGTAGATGCGCTGCCAATGGCCGGTGAGGAGCAGCAAGAGCTTGACAGGCTGGCACATAAGGTGTGCGAGTAATTGTCCGATGTTTGTGATTTCTGGGGATATTTTTATCAGTGGTCGCCCATGTGCAGCTGGTGGTAAATGTCGAAGCCCTGTTGGTCAGTGAATGCGCGGAGCCCCGATGTCTGTGGTGCTGTAGATGCGCTGGGAATGGCCGGTGAGGAGCAGCAAGAGCTTGACTGGCTGGCACTCTAAGGTGTGGGAGTAATCGTCCGACGTTTGTGATTTCTGGGGATTTTTTTTCAGTGGGCGCCCAGGTGCAGCTGGTGGTAAACGTCGAATCTCTGTTGGTCAGGGAAAGCCCGGAGCCCCGATGTCTGTGGTGCTGTAGATGCGCTGGGAGTGGGCGGTGGGGAGCAGCAAGAGCTTGACTGGCTGGCACTTTCGGTGTGGGAGCAATCGTCCGACGTTCGTGATTTTTGGGGTATTTTTTTCCAGTGGGCGCCCAGGTTCAGCTGGTGGTAAATGTGGAAGCCCTGTTGGTCAGGGAAAGCCCAGAGCCCCGATGTCTGTGGTGCTGTAGATGCGCTGCCAATGGCCGGTGAGGAGCAGCAAGAGCTTGACTGGCTGGCACTTTCGGTGTGGGAGCAATCTTCCGATGTTCGTGATTTTTCTAGGTTTTTTTTCAGTGGGTGCCCAGGTGCAGCTGGTGGTAAACGTCGAAGCCCTGTTCGTCAGGGAAAGCCCGGAGCCCCGATGTCTGTGGTGCTGTAGATGCGCTGCCAATGGCCCGTGAGGAGCATCAAGAGCTTGACTAGCTTGCACTTAAGGTGTGGGAGCAATCGTCCGATGTTTGTGATTATTCGGGATTATTTTTCAGTGGGCGCCCAGGTGCAGCTGGTGGTAAACGTCGAAGCCCTGTTTGTCAACGGAGGCCCGGAGCCCTGATGTCTGTGGTGCTGTAGATGCGCTGCCAATGGCCAGTCAGTAGCAGCAAGATTTTAAGCTGCTGGCACTTTCGGTGTGGGATCAATTGTCCGACGTTCGTGAATTTTCGGTGTTTTTTTCAGTGGGTGCCCAGGTGCAGCTGGTGGTTAATGTCGAAGCCCTGTTGGTCAGGGAAAGCCCAGAGCCCCGATATCTGTGGTGCTGTAGATGCGCTGCCAATGGCCGCTGAGGAGCATCAAGAGCTTGACAGGCTGGCACTTGCGGTGTGGGAGCAATCGTCCGATGTTTGTGATTTTTCGGGATTTTTTTTCAGTGGGCGCCCAGGTGCAGCTGGTGGTAAATGTCGAAGCCCTGTTGGTCAGGGAAAGCCCGGAGCCCCAATGTCTGTGGTGCTGTTGATGCGCTGGGAGTGGGCGGTGAGGAGCAGCAAGAGCTTGACTGGCTGTCACTTAAGGTGTGGGAGTAATCGTCCGATGTTTGTGATTTTTGGGGATTTTTTTCCAGTGGGCGCCCAGGTGCAGCTGGTGGTAAATGTCGAAGCCCTGTTCGTTCGTGAAGGCGCGGAGCCCCGATGTCTGTGGTGCTGTAGATGCGCTGGGAATGGGCGGTGGGGAGCAGCAAGAGCTTGACAGGTTGGCACTTTCTGTGTGGGAGAAAACGTCCGATGTTTGTGATTTTTCGGGGTTTTTTTTCAGTTGGCGCCCATGTGCAGCTGGTGGTAAATGTCGAAGCCTTGTTGGTCAGGGAAAGCCCGGAGCCCCGATGTCTGTGGTGCTGTAGATGCGCTGCC
Organism: Chlamydotis macqueenii; assembly: GCF_036417535.1. NCBI lineage: Eukaryota > Metazoa > Chordata > Aves > Otidiformes > Otididae > Chlamydotis > Chlamydotis macqueenii. The sequence continues at coordinate 119,470 of NC_141561.1, read as the reverse complement.
AATGGCCGGTGAGGAGCAGCAAGAGCTTGACTGGCTGGCACTTTTGGTGTGGGAGCAATCGTCCGATGTTCGTGATTTTTCGGGGTTTTTTTGCAGTGGTCGCCCAAGTGCAGCTGTTGGTAAACGTCTAAGCCTTGTTGGTCAGGGAAAGCCCAGAGCCCCGATATCTGTGGTGCTGCAGATGCGCTGCCAATGGCCGCTGAGGAGCATCAAGAGCTTGACAGGCTGGCACTTTCGGTGTGGGAGCAATCGTCCGACGTTCGTGATTTTTCTAGGTTTTTTTTCAGTGGGTGCCCAGGTGCAGCTGGTGGTAAATGTGGAAGCCCTGTTGGTCAGGGAAAGCCCGGAGCCCCGATGTCTGTGGTGCTGTAGATGCGCTGCCAATGGCCGGTGAAGAGCAGAAAGAGCTTGACTGGCTGGCACTTTAGGTGTGGAGCAATTGTCCGAATTTTGTGATTTTTTGGGGCTTTCTCTCAGTGGGTTCTCAGGTGCAGCTGGTGGTAAATGTCGAAGCCCTGTTAGTCAGGGAAAGGCCGGAGCCCAGATGTCTGTGGTGCTGTAGATGCGCTGGGAATGGGCGGTGAGGAGCAGCAAGAGCATGACTGGCTCGCACTTGCGGTGTGGGAGCAATCGTCCGATGTTTGTTATTTTTCGGGGTTTTTTTCAGTGGGCGCCCAGGTGCAGCTGGTGGTAAATGTCGAAGCCCTGTTGGTCAGGGAAAGCCCGGAGCCCCGATGTCTGTGGTGCTGTAGATGCGCTGGGAGTCGGTGGTGGGGAGCAGCAAGAGCTTGACTGGCTGGCACTTTCGGTGTGGGAGCAATCGTCCGACGTTCGTGATTTTTGGGGTTTTTTTTTCCAGTGGGCGCCCAGGTGCAGCTGGTGGTAGATGTCGAAGCCGTGTTGGTCAGTGAAAGCCCAGAGCCCCGATGTCTGTGATGCTGTAGATGCGCTGCCAATGGCCGGTGAGGAGCAGCAAGAGCTTGACTGGCTGGCACTTTCGGTGTGGGAGCAATCGTCCGATGATTGTGATTTTTCGGGTTTTTTTTCCAGTGGGTGCTCAGGTGCAGCTGGTGGTAAACGTCGAAGCCCTGTTGGTCAGGGAAAGCCCAGAGCCCCGATGTTTGTGGTGCTGTAGATGCGCTGCCAATAGCCCATGAGGAGCAGCAAGAGCTTGACTGGCTGGCACTTTAGGTGTGGAGCAATTGTCCGATGTTTGTGATTTTTCAGGGTTTTTATTCAGTGGGCGCCCAGGTTCAGCTTTTGGTATATGTCGAAGCCTTGTTGGTCAGGGAAAGCCCAGAGCCCCGATATCTGTGGTGCTGTAGATGCGCTGCCAATGGCCGCTGAGGAGCATCAAGAGCTTGACAGGCTGGCACTTGCGGTGTGGGAGCAATCGTCCGATGTTTGTGATTTTTCGGGATTTTTTTTCAGTGGGCGCCCAGGTGCAGCTGGTGGTAAATGTCGAAGCCCTGTTGGTCAGGGAAAGCCCGGAGCCCCGATGTCTGTGGTGCTGTAGATGCGCTGGGAGTGGGCGGTGGGGAGCAGCAAGAGCTTGACTGGCTGGCACTTAAGGTGTGCAAGTAATCGTCCGATGTTTGTGATTTCTGGGGATATTTTTATCAGTGGTCGCCCAGGTGCAGCTGGTGGTAAATGTCGAAGCCCTGTTTGTCAGTGAATGCGCGGAGCCCCGATGTCTGTGGTGCTGTGGATGCGCTGTGAATTGGCGGTGGGGAGCAGCAAGAGCTTGACTGGCTGGCACTTTCGGTGTGGGAGCAATCGTCCGATGTTCGTGATTTTTCGGGGTTTTTTTCCGTGGGTGCCCAGGTGCAGCTGGTGGTATATGTCGAAGCCCTGTTGGTCAGGGAAAGCCTGGAGCCCAGATGTCTGTGGTGCTGTAGATGCGCTGCCAATGGCCGGTGAGGAGCAGCAAGAGCTTGACTGGCTGGCACATAAGGTGTGCGAGTAATTGTCCGATGTTTGTGATTTCTGGGGATATTTTTATCAGTGGTCGCCCATGTGCAGCTGGTGGTAAATGTCGAAGCCCTGTTGGTCAGTGAATGCGCGGAGCCCCGATGTCTGTGGTGCTGTAGATGCGCTGGGAATGGCCGGTGAGGAGCAGCAAGAGCTTGACTGGCTGGCACTCTAAGGTGTGGGAGTAATCGTCCGACGTTTGTGATTTCTGGGGATTTTTTTTCAGTGGGCGCCCAGGTGCAGCTGGTGGTAAACGTCGAATCTCTGTTGGTCAGGGAAAGCCCGGAGCCCCGATGTCTGTGGTGCTGTAGATGCGCTGGGAGTGGGCGGTGGGGAGCAGCAAGAGCTTGACTGGCTGGCACTTTCGGTGTGGGAGCAATCGTCCGACGTTCGTGATTTTTGGGGTATTTTTTTCCAGTGGGCGCCCAGGTTCAGCTGGTGGTAAATGTGGAAGCCCTGTTGGTCAGGGAAAGCCCAGAGCCCCGATGTCTGTGGTGCTGTAGATGCGCTGCCAATGGCCGGTGAGGAGCAGCAAGAGCTTGACTGGCTGGCACTTTCGGTGTGGGAGCAATCTTCCGATGTTCGTGATTTTTCTAGGTTTTTTTTCAGTGGGTGCCCAGGTGCAGCTGGTGGTAAACGTCGAAGCCCTGTTCGTCAGGGAAAGCCCGGAGCCCCGATGTCTGTGGTGCTGTAGATGCGCTGCCAATGGCCCGTGAGGAGCATCAAGAGCTTGACTAGCTTGCACTTAAGGTGTGGGAGCAATCGTCCGATGTTTGTGATTATTCGGGATTATTTTTCAGTGGGCGCCCAGGTGCAGCTGGTGGTAAACGTCGAAGCCCTGTTTGTCAACGGAGGCCCGGAGCCCTGATGTCTGTGGTGCTGTAGATGCGCTGCCAATGGCCAGTCAGTAGCAGCAAGATTTTAAGCTGCTGGCACTTTCGGTGTGGGATCAATTGTCCGACGTTCGTGAATTTTCGGTGTTTTTTTCAGTGGGTGCCCAGGTGCAGCTGGTGGTTAATGTCGAAGCCCTGTTGGTCAGGGAAAGCCCAGAGCCCCGATATCTGTGGTGCTGTAGATGCGCTGCCAATGGCCGCTGAGGAGCATCAAGAGCTTGACAGGCTGGCACTTGCGGTGTGGGAGCAATCGTCCGATGTTTGTGATTTTTCGGGATTTTTTTTCAGTGGGCGCCCAGGTGCAGCTGGTGGTAAATGTCGAAGCCCTGTTGGTCAGGGAAAGCCCGGAGCCCCAATGTCTGTGGTGCTGTAGATGCGCTGGGAATGGGCGGTGAGGAGCAGCAAGAGCTTGACTGGCTGGCACTTAAGGTGTGGGAGTAATCGTCCGATGTTTGTGATTTTTGGGGATTTTTTTCCAGTGGGCGCCCAGGTGCAGCTGGTGGTAAATGTCGAAGCCCTGTTCGTTCGTGAAGGCGCGGAGCCCCGATGTCTGTGGTGCTGTAGATGCGCTGGGAATGGGCGGTGGGGAGCAGCAAGAGCTTGACAGGTTGGCACTTTCTGTGTGGGAGAAAACGTCCGATGTTTGTGATTTTTCGGGGTTTTTTTTCAGTTGGCGCCCATGTGCAGCTGGTGGTAAATGTCGAAGCCTTGTTGGTCAGGGAAAGCCCGGAGCCCCGATGTCTGTGGTGCTGTAGATGCGCTGCCAATGGCCGGTGAGGAGCAGCAAGAGCTTGACTGGCTGGCACTTTTGGTGTGGGAGCAATCGTCCGATGTTCGTGATTTTTCGGGGTTTTTTTGCAGTGGTCGCCCAAGTGCAGCTGTTGGTAAACGTCTAAGCCTTGTTGGTCAGGGAAAGCCCAGAGCCCCGATATCTGTGGTGCTGCAGATGCGCTGCCAATGGCCGCTGAGGAGCATCAAGAGCTTGACAGGCTGGCACTTTCGGTGTGGGAGCAATCGTCCGACGTTCGTGATTTTTCTAGGTTTTTTTTCAGTGGGTGCCCAGGTGTAGCTGGTGGTAAATGTGGAAGCCCTGTTGGTCAGGGAAAGCCCGGAGCCCCGATGTCTGTGGTGCTGTAGATGCGCTGCCAATGGCCGGTGAGGAGCAGAAAGAGCTTGACTGGCTGGCACTTTAGGTGTGGAGCAATTGTCCGAATTTTGTGATTTTTTGGGGCTTTCTCTCAGTGGGTTCTCAGGTGCAGCTGGTGGTAAATGTCGAAGCCCTGTTAGTCAGGGAAAGGCCGGAGCCCAGATGTCTGTGGTGCTGTAGATGCGCTGGGAATGGGCGGTGAGGAGCAGCAAGAGCATGACTGGCTCGCACTTGCGGTGTGGGAGCAATCGTCCGATGTTTGTTATTTTTCGGGGTTTTTTTCAGTGGGCGCCCAGGTGCAGCTGGTGGTAAATGTCGAAGCCCTGTTGGTCAGGGAAAGCCCGGAGCCCCGATGTCTGTGGTGCTGTAGATGCGCTGGGAATGGGCGGTGAGGAGCAGCAAGAGCATGACTGGCTGGCACTTTCAGTGTGGGAGCAATCGTCCGATGTTCGTGATTTTTCGGGGTTTTTTTTCAGTGGGTGCCCATGTGCAGTGGGTGGTAAACATCGAAGCCCTGTTGGTCAGGGAAAGCCTGGAGCCCCGATGTCTGTGGTGCTGTAGATGCGCTGGGAATGGGCGGTGAGGAGCAGCAAGAGCTTGACTGGCTGGCACTTTCGGTGTGGGAGAAAACGTCCGACGTTCGTGATTTTTCGGGGTTTTTTTTCATTGGGCGCCCAGGTGCAGCTGGTGGTAAACGTCGAATCTCTGTTGGTCAGGGAAAGCCCGGAGCCACGATGTCTGTCGTGCTGTAGATGCGCTGGGAGTGGGCGGTGGGGAGCAGCAAGAGCTTGACTGGCTGGCACTTTCAATGTGGGAGCAATCGTCCGACGTTCGTGATTTTTGGGGTTTTTTTTTTCAGTGGGCGCCCAGGTGCAGCTGGTGGTAAATGTCGAAGCCCTGTTGCCAGGGAAAGCCCAGAGCCCCGATGTCTGTGGTGCTGTAGATGCGCTGCCAATGGCCAGTGAGGAGCAGCAAGGGCTTGTGTTGCTGCCACTTTCGGTGTGGGAGTAATTGTCCGACGTTTGTGATTTTTCGGGATTTTTTTTCAGTGGGCGCCGAGGTTCAGCTGGTGGTAAACGTCGAAGCCCTGTTCGTCTTGAAAGGCCTGGTGCCCCGATGTCTCTGGTGCTGTAAATGCGCTGGGAATGGGCGGTGAGGAGCAGCAAGAGCATGACTGGCTGGCACTTTCGGTGTGGGAGCAATCGTCCGATGTTCGTTATTTTTCGGGGTTTTTTTCAGTGGGCGCCCAGGTGCAGCTGGTGGTAAATGTCGAAGCCCTGTTGGTCAGGGAAAGCCCGGAGCCATGATGTCTGTGGTGCTGTAGATGCGCTGCCAATGGCCGGGGACGAACAGCAAGAGCTTGACTGGCTGGCACTTTTGGTGTGGGAGTAATTGTCCGACGTTGGCAATGTTTCGGGGTTTTTTTTTCAGTGGGTGCCCAGGTGCAGCTGGTGGTAAATGTTAAAGCCGTGTTGGTCAGGGAAAGCCCGGAGCCCCGATGTCTGTGGTGCTGTTGATGCGCTGGGAATGGGCGGTGAGGAGCAGCAAGAGCTTGACTGGCTGGCACTTTAGGTGTGGAGCAATTGTCCGATGTTTGTGATTTTTCAGGGTTTTTATTCAGTGGGCACCCAGGTGCAGCTGTTGGTATATGTCGAAGCCCTGTTGGTCAGGGAAAGCCCGGAGCCCCGATACCTGTGGTGCTGTAGATGCGCTGCCAATGGCCGCTGAGGAGCAGCAAGAGCTTGACTGGCTGGCACTTTCGGTGTGGGAGCAATCGTCCGATGTTCGTGATTTTTCGGGGTTTTTTTGCAGTGGGCGCCCAAGTGCAGCTGGTGGTAAACGTCGAAGCCTTGTTGGTCAGGGAAAGCCCAGAGCCCCGATATCTGTGGTGCTGTAGATGCGCTGCCAATGGCCGCTGAGGAGCATCAAGAGCTTGACAGGCTGGCACTTTCGGTGTGGGAGCAATCGTCCGACGTTTGTGATTTTTCGGGGTTTTTTTGCAGTGGGCGCCCATGTGCAGCTAGTGGTAATCGTCGAAGCCCTGTTCGTCAGGGAAAGCCTGGAGCCCAGATACCTGTGGTGCTGTAGATGCGCTACCAATGGCCCATGAGGAGCAGCAAGATCTTGACTGGCTGGCACTTAAGGTGTGGGAGTAATCGTCCGATGTTTGTGATTTCTGGGGATTTTTTTTCAGTGGGCGCGCAGGTGCAGCTGTTGGTAAATGTCGAAGCCCTGTTCGTCAGTGAGAGGCGCGGAGCCCCGATGTCTGTGGTGCTGTCGATGCACTGGGAATGGGCGGTGGGGAGCAGCAAGAGCTTGACTGGCTGGCACTTTCGGTGTTGGAGAAAAAGTCCGATGTTTGTGATTTTTCGGGGTTTTTTTCAGTGGGCGCCCAGGTGCAGCTGGTGGTAAACGTCGAAGCCTTGTTGGTCAGGGACAGCCTGGAGCCCCGATGTCTGTGGTGCTGTAGATGCGCTGGCAATGGCCCATGAGGAGCAGCTAGAGCTTGACAGGCTGGCACTTTCGGTGTGGGAGCAATCGTCCGACGTTTGTGATTTTATGGGGTTTTTTCTCAGTGAGCGCCCATGTGCAGCTAGTGGTAATCGTCGAAGCCCTGTTTGTCAACGGAGGCCCGGAGCCCTGATGTCTGTGGTGCTGTAGATGCGCTGCCAATGGCCAGTCAGTAGCAGCAAGATTTTAAGCTGCTGGCACTTTCGGTGTGGGATCAATTGTCCGACGTTCGTGAATTTTCGGTGTTTTTTTCAGTGGGTGCCCAGGTGCAGCTGGTGGTTAATGTCGAAGCCCTGTTGGTCAGGGAAAGCCCAGAGCCCCGATATCTGTGGTGCTGTAGATGCGCTGCCAATGGCCGCTGAGGAGCATCAAGGGCTTGACAGGCTGGCACTTGCGGTGTGGGAGCAATCGTCCGATGTTTGTGATTTTTCGGGATTTTTTTTCAGTGGGCGCCCAGGTGCAGCTGGTGGTAAATGTCGAAGCCCTGTTGGTCAGGGAAAGCCCGGAGCCCCAATGTCTGTGGTGCTGTTGATGCGCTGGGAATGGGCGGTGAGGAGCAGCAAGAGCTTGACTGGCTGGCACTTAAGGTGTGGGAGTAATCGTCCGATGTTTGTGATTTCTGGGGATTTTTTTTCAGTGGGCGCGCAGGTGCAGCTGTTGGTAAATGTCGAAGCCCTGTTCGTCAGTGAGAGGCGCGGAGCCCCGATGTCTGTGGTGCTGTCGATGCACTGGGAATGGGCGGTGGGGAGCAGCAAGAGCTTGACTGGCTGGCACTTTCGGTGTTGGAGAAAAAGTCCGATGTTTGTGATTTTTCGGGGTTTTTTCTCAGTGGGTGCCCATGTGCAGTGGGTGGTAAACATCGAAGCTCTGTTGGTCAGGGAAAGCCTGGAGCCCCGATGTCTGTGGTGCTGTAGATGCGCTGCCAATAGCCGCTGAGGAGCAGCAAGAGCTTGACTGGCTGGCACTTTCAGTGTGGGAGAAAACGTCCGATGTTCGTGATTTTTCGGGGTTTTTTTTCAGTGGGCGCCCAGGTGCAGCTGGTGGTAAATGTCGAAGCCCTGTTCGTCAGTGAAGGCGCGGAGCCCCGATGTCTGTGGTGCTGTAGATGCGCTGGGAATGGGCGGTGCGGAGCAGCAAGAGCTTGACTGGCTGGCACTTTTGGTGTGGGAGCAATCGTCCGATGTTTGTGATTTTTCGGGGTTTTTTTGCAGTGGGCGCCCAAGTGCAGCTGGTGGTAAACGTCGAAGCCTTGTTGGTCAGGGAAAGTCCAGAGCCCCGATATCTGTGGTGCTGTAGATGCGCTGCCAGTGGCCGCTGAGGAGCATCAAGAGCTTGACAGGCTGGCACTTTCGGTGTGGGAGCAATCGTCCGACGTTTGTGATTTTTCGGGGTTTTTTCTCAGTGGGCGCCCATGTGCAGCTAGTGGTAATCGTCGAAGCCCTGTTCGTCAGGGAAAGCCTGGAGCCCCGATGTCTGTGGTGCTGTAGATGCGCTGGGAATGGGCGGTGAGGAGCAGCAAGAGCATGACTGGCTGGCACTTTCAGTGTGGGAGCAATCGTCCGATGTTCGTGATTTTTCGGGGTTTTTTTTCAGTGGGTGCCCATGTGCAGTGGGTGGTAAACATCGAAGCCCTGTTGGTCAGGGAAAGCCTGGAGCCCCGATGTCTGTGGTGCTGTAGATGCGCTGGGAATGGGCGGTGAGGAGCAGCAAGAGCTTGACTGGCTGGCACTTTCGGTGTGGGAGAAAACGTCCGACGTTCGTGATTTTTCGGGGTTTTTTTTTCATTGGGCGCCCAGGTGCAGCTGGTGGTAAACGTCGAATCTCTGTTGGTCAGGGAAAGCCCGGAGCCCAGATGTCTGTGGTGCTGTAGATGCGCTGGGAGTGGGCGGTGGGGAGCAGCAAGAGCTTGACTGGCTGGCACTTTCAATGTGGGAGCAATCGTCCGACGTTCGTGATTTTTGGGGTTTTTTTTTCCAGTGGGCGCCCAGGTGCAGCTGGTGGTAAATGTCGAAGCCCTGTTGCCAGGGAAAGCCCAGAGCCCCGATGTCTGTGGTGCTGTAGATGCGCTGCCAATGGCCAGTGAGGAGCAGTAAGGGCTTGTGTTGCTGCCACTTTCGGTGTGGGAGTAATTGTCCGACGTTTGTGATTTTTCGGGATTTTTTTTCAGTGGGCGCCGAGGTTCAGCTGGTGGTAAACGTCGAAGCCCTGTTCGTCTTGAAAGGCCTGGAGCCCCGATGTCTCTGGTGCTGTAAATGCGCTGGGAATGGGCGGTGAGGAGCAGCAAGAGCATGACTGGCTGGCACTTTCGGTGTGGGAGCAATCGTCCGATGTTCGTTATTTTTCGGGGTTTTTTTCAGTGGGCGCCCAGGTGCAGCTGGTGGTAAATGTCGAAGCCCTGTTGGTCAGGGAAAGCCCGGAGCCATGATGTCTGTGGTGCTGTAGATGCGCTGCCAATGGCCGGGGACGAACAGCAAGAGCTTGACTGGCTGGCACTTTTGGTGTGGGAGTAATTGTCCGACGTTGGTAATGTTTCGGGGTTTTTTTTTCAGTGGGTGCCCAGGTGCAGCTGCTGGTAAATGTTAAAGCCCTGTTGGTCAGGGAAAGCCCGGAGCCCCGATGTCTGTGGTGCTGTTGATGCGCTGGGAATGGGCGGTGAGGAGCAGCAAGAGCTTGACTGGCTGGCACTTTAGGTGTGGAGCAATTGTCCGATGTTTGTGATTTTTCAGGGTTTTTATTCAGTGGGCACCCAGGTGCAGCTGTTGGTATATGTCGAAGCCCTGTTGGTCAGGGAAAGCCCGGAGCCCCGATACCTGTGGTGCTGTAGATGCGCTGCCAATGGCCGCTGAGGAGCAGCAAGAGCTTGACTGGCTGGCACTTTCGGTTTGAAAGGAATTGTCTGACGTTTGTGATTTTTCGGGATTTTTTTTCAGTGGGCGCCCAGGTTCAACTGGTGTTAAACGTCGAAGCCCTGTTCGTCAGGGAAAGCCTGGAGCCCCGATGTCTCTGGTGCTGTAGATGCGCTGGGAATGGGCGGTGAGGAGCAGCAAGAGCATGACTGGCTGGCACTTTCAGTGTGGGAGCAATCGTTTGATGTTCGTGATTTTTCGGGGTTTTTTTTCAGTGGGCGCCCAGGTGCAGGTGGTGGTAAACATCGAATCTCTGTTGGTCAGGGAAAGCCCGGAGCCCCGATGCCTGTGGTGCTGTAGATGCGCTGGGAATTGGCGGTGGGGAGCAGCAAGAGCTTGTGTTGCTGGCACTTTCGGTGTGGGAGCAATCGTCCGATGTTCGTGATTTTTCGGGGTTTTTTTTCAGTGGGTGCCCATGTGCAGCTGGTGGTAAATGTCGAAGCCCTGTTGGTCAGGGAAAGCCCGGAGCCCCGATGCCTCTGGTGCTGTAGATGCGCTGCCAATGGCCCGTGAGGAGCAGCAAGAGCTTGACTGGCTGGCACTTTCGGTGTGGAGCAATTGTCCGATGTTTGTGATTTTTCAGGGTTTTTATTCAGTGGGCGCCCAGGTGCAGCTTTTGGTATATGTCGAAGCCTTGTTGGTCAGGGAAAGCCCAGAGCCCCGATATCTGTGGTGCTGTAGATGCGCTGCCAATGGCCGCTGAGGAGCATCAAGAGCTTGACAGGCTGGCACTTGCGGTGTGGGAGCAATCGTCCGATGTTTGTGATTTTTCGGGATTTTTTTTCAGTGGGCGCCCAGGTGCAGCTGGTGGTAAATGTCGAAGCCCTGTTGGTCAGGGAAAGCCCGGAGCCCCGATGTCTGTGGTGCTGTAGATGCGCTGGGAATGGGCGGTGAGGAGCAGTAAGAGCTTGACTGGCTGGCACTTTTGGTGTGGGAGCAAACGTCCGATGTTTGTGATTTCTGGGGATATTTTTATCAGTGGTCGCCCATGTGCAGCTGGTGGTAAATGTCGAAGCCCTGTTGGTCAGTGAATGCGCGGAGCCCCGATGTCTGTGGTGCTGTGGATGCGCTGTGAATTGGCGGTGGGGAGCAGCAAGAGCTTGACTGGCTGGCACTTTCGGTGTGGGAGCAATCGTGCGACGTTTGTGATTTTTCGGGGTTTTTTCTCAGTGGGCGCCCATGTGCAGCTAGTGGTAATCGTCGAAGCCCTGTTCGTCAGGGAAAGCCTGGAGCCCCGATGTCTGTGGTGCTGTAGATGCGCTGCCAATGGCCAGTGAGGAGCAGCAAGAGCTTGTGTTGCTGCCACTTTCGGTGTGGGAGTAATTGTCCGTTTGTGATTTTTCGGGATTTTTTTTCAGTGGGCGCCCAGGTTCAGCTGGTGGTAAACGTCGAAGCCCTGTTCGTCTGGAAAGGCCCGGAGCCCCGATGTCTCTGGTGCTGTAAATGCGCTGGGAATGGGCGGTGAGGAGCAGCAAGAGCATGACTGGCTGGCACTTTCGGTGTGGGAGCAATCGTCCGATGTTCGTTATTTTTCGGGGTTTTTTTCAGTGGGCGCCCAGGTGCAGCTGGTTGTAAATGTCGAAGCCCTGTTGGTCAGGGAAAGCCCGGAGCCCCAATGTCTGTGGTGCTGTTGATGCGCTGGGAATGGGCGGTGAGGAGCAGCAAGAGCTTGACTGGCTGGCACTTAAGGTGTGGGAGTAATCGTCCGATGTTTGTGATCTCTGGGGATTTTTTTTCAGTGGGCGCCCAGGTGCAGCTGGTGGTAAATGTCGAAGCCCTGTTGGTCAGGGAAAGCCCGGAGCCCCGATGTCTGTGGTGCTGTAGATGCGCTGGGAATGGCCGGTGAGGAGCAGCAAGAGCTTGACTGGCTGGCACTTTCGGTGTGGGAGCAAACGTCCGATGTTCGTGATTTTTCGGGGTTTTTTTTCAGTGGGTGCCCAGGTGCAGCTGATGGTAAATGTCGAAGCTCTGTTGGTCAGGGAAAGCCCGGAGCCCCGATGTCTGTGGTGCTGTAGATGCGCTGGGAGTGGGCGGTGGGGAGCAGCAAGAGCTTGACTGTCTGGCACTTTCGGTGTGGGAGCAATCGTCCGACGTTCGTGATTTTTGGGGTTTTTTTTTCCAGTGGGCGCCCAGGTGCAGCTGGTGGTAGATGTCGAAGCCGTGTTGGTCAGTGAAAGCCCAGAGCCCCGATGTCTGTGATGCTGTAGATGCGCTGCCAATGGCTGGTGAGGAGCAGCAAGAGCTTGACTGGCTGGCACTTTCGGTGTGGGAGCAATCGTCCGATGATTGTGATTTTTCGGGTTTTTTTTCCAGTGGGTGCTCACGTGCAGCTGGTGGTAAACGTCGAAGCCCTGTTGGTCAGGGAAAGCCCGGAGCCCCGATGTTTGTGGTGCTGTAGATGCGCTGCCAATGGCCGCTGAGGAGCAGAAAGAGCTTGACAGGCTGGCACTTGCGGTGTGGGAGCAATCGTCCGATGTTTGTGATTTTTCGGGATTTTTTTTCAGTGGGCGCCCAGGTGCAGCTGGTGGTAAATGTCGAAGCCCTGTTGGTCAGGGAAAGCCCGGAGCCCCGATGTCTGTGGTGCTGTAGATGCGCTGGGAGTGGGCGGTGGGGAGCCGCAAGAGCTTGACTGGCTGGCACTTAAGGTGTGCAAGTAATCGTCCGATGTTTGTGATTTCTGGGGATATTTTTATCAGTGGTCGCCCAGGTGCAGCTGGTGGTAAATGTCGAAGCCCTGTTTGTCAGTGAATGCGCGGAGCCCCGATGTCTGTGGTGCTGTGGATGCGCTGTGAATTGGCGGTGGGGAGCAGCAAGAGCTTGACTGGCTGGCACTTTCGGTGTGGGAGCAATCGTCCGATGTTCGTGATTTTTCGGGGTTTTTTTCAGTGGGCGCCCAGGTGCAGCTGGTGGTATATGTCGAAGCCCTGTTGGTCAGGGAAAGCCTGGAGCCCCGATGTCTGTGGTGCTGTAGATGCGCTGCCAATGGCCGCTGAGGAGCAGCAAGAGCTTGACTGGCTGGCACTTAAGGTGTGCGAGTAATCGTCCGATGTTTGTGATTTCTGGGGATATTTTTATCAGTGGTCGCCCAGGTGCAGCTGGTGGTAAATGTCGAAGCCCTGTTGGTCAGTGAATGCGCGGAGCCCCGATGTCTGTGGTGCTGTAGATGCGCTGGGAATGCCCGGGAGGAGCAGCAAGAGCTTGACTGGCTGGCACTCTAAGGTGTGGGAGTAATCGTCCGACGTTTGTGATTTCTGGGGATTTTTTTTCAGTGGGCGCCCAGGTGCAGCTGGTGGTAAACGTCGAATCTCTGTTGGTCAGGGAAAGCCCGGAGCCCCGATGTCTGTGGTGCTGTAGATGCGCTGGGAGTGGGCGGTGGGGAGCAGCAAGAGCTTGACTGTCTGGCACTTTCGGTGTGGGAGCAATCGTCCGACGTTCGTGATTTTTGGGGTATTTTTTTCCAGTGGGCGCCCAGGTTCAGCTGGTGGTAAATGTGGAAGCCCTGTTGGTCAGGGAAAGCCCAGAGCCCCGATGTCTGTGGTGCTGTAGATGCGCTGCCAATGGCCGGTGAGGAGCAGCAAGAGCTTGACTGGCTGGCACTTTCGGTGTGGGAGCAATCTTCCGATGTTCGTGATTTTTCTAGGTTTTTTTTCAGTGGGTGCCCAGGTGCAGCTGGTGGTAAACGTCGAAGCCCTGTTCGTCAGGGAAAGTCCGGAGCCCCGATGTCTGTGGTGCTGTAGATGCGCTGCCAATGGCCCGTGAGGAGCATCAAGAGCTTGACTAGCTTGCACTTAAGGTGTGGGAGCAATCGTCCGATGTTTGTGATTATTCGGGATTATTTTTCAGTGGGCGCCCAGGTGCAGCTGGTGGTAAACGTCGAAGCCCTTTTTGTCAACGGAGGCCCGGAGCCCTGATGTCTGTGGTGCTGTAGATGCGCTGCCAATGGCCAGTCAGTAGCAGCAAGATTTTAAGCTGCTGGCACTTTCGGTGTGGGATCAATTGTCCGACGTTCGTGAATTTTCGGTGTTTTTTTCAGTAGGTGCCCAGGTGCAGCGGGTAGTAAATGTCGAAGCCCTGTTGGTCAGGGAAAGCCCAGAGTCCCGATGCCTGTGGTGCTGTAGATGCACCTCCAATGGCCCGTGAGGAGCAGCAAGAGCTTGACTGGCTGGCACTTTTGGTGTGGGAGCAATCGTCTGACGTTGGTGATTTTCGGGGTTTTTTTTCAGTGGGTGCCCAGGTGCAGCTGGTGGTTAATGTCGAAGCCCTGTTGGTCAGGGAAAGCCCAGAGCCCCGATATCTGTGGTGCTGTAGATGCGCTGCCAATGGCCGGTGAGGAGCAGCAAGAGCTTGACTGGCTGGCACTTTCGGTGTGGGAGCAATCTTCCGATGTTCGTGATTTTTCTAGGTTTTTTTTCAGTGGGTGCCCAGGTGCAGCTGGTGGTAAACGTCGAAGCCCTGTTCGTCAGGGAAAGTCCGGAGCCCCGATGTCTGTGGTGCTGTAGATGCGCTGCCAATGGCCCGTGAGGAGCATCAAGAGCTTGACTAGCTTGCACTTAAGGTGTGGGAGCAATCGTCCGATGTTTGTGATTATTCGGGATTATTTTTCAGTGGGCGCCCAGGTGCAGCTGGTGGTAAACGTCGAAGCCCTTTTTGTCAACGGAGGCCCGGAGCCCTGATGTCTGTGGTGCTGTAGATGCGCTGCCAATGGCCAGTCAGTAGCAGCAAGATTTTAAGCTGCTGGCAGTTTCGGTGTGGGATCAATTGTCCGACGTTCGTGAATTTTCGGTGTTGTTTTCAGTAGGTGCCCAGGTGCAGCGGGTAGTAAATGTCGAAGCCCTGTTGGTCAGGGAAAGCCCAGAGTCCCGATGCCTGTGGTGCTGTAGATGCACCTCCAATGGCCCGTGAGGAGCAGCAAGAGCTTGACTGGCTGGCACTTTTGGTGTGGGAGCAATCGTCTGACGTTGGTGATGTTTCGGGGTTTTTTTTCAGTGGGTGCCCAGGTGCAGCTGGTGGTTAATGTCGAAGCCCTGTTGGTCAGGGAAAGCCCAGAGCCCCGATATCTGTGGTGCTGTAGATGCGCTGCCAATGGCCGCTGAGGAGCATCAAGAGCTTGACAGGCTGGCACTTGCGGTGTGGGAGCAATCGTCCGATGTTTGTGATTTTTCAGGATTTTTTTTCAGTGGGCGCCCAGGTGCAGCTGGTGGTAAATGTCGAAGCCCTGTTGGTCAGGGAAAGCCCGGAGCCCCAATGTCTGTGGTGCTGTTGATGCGCTGGGAATGGGCGGTGAGGAGCAGCAAGAGCTTGACTGGCTGGCACTTAAGGTGTGGGAGTAATCGTCCGATGTTTGTGATTTCTGGGGATTTTTTTCCAGTGGGCGCCCAGGTGCAGCTGGTGGTAAATGTCGAAGCCCTGTTCGTTCGTGAAGGCGCGGAGCCCCGATGTCTGTGGTGCTGTAGATGCGCTGGGAATGGGCGGTGGGTAGCATCAAGAGCTTGACAGGTTGGCACTTTCTGTGTGGGAGAAAACGTCCGATGTTTGTGATTTTTCGGGGTTTTTTTTCAGTTGGCGCCCATGTGCAGCTGGTGGTAAATGTCGAAGCCCTGTTCGTCTGGAAAGGCCCGGAGCCCCGATGTCTCTGGTGCTGTAAATGCGCTGGGAATGGGCGGTGAGGAGCAGCAAGAGCATGACTGGCTGGCACTTTCGGTGTGGGAGCAATCGTCCGATGTTCGTTATTTTTCGGGGTTTTTTTCAGTGGGCGCCCAGGTGCAGCTGGTTGTAAATGTCGAAGCCCTGTTGGTCAGGGAAAGCCCGGAGCCCCGATGTCTGTGGTGCTGTAGATGCGCTGGGAATGGCCGGTGAGGAGCAGCAAGAGCTTGACTGGCTGGCACTTTCGGTGTGGGAGCAAACGTCCGATGTTCGTGATTTTTCGGGGTTTTTTTTCAGTGGGTGCCCAGGTGCAGCTGATGGTAAATGTCGAAGCTCTGTTGGTCAGGGAAAGCCCGGAGCCCCGATGTCTGTGGTGCTGTAGATGCGCTGGGAGTGGGCGGTGGGGAGCAGCAAGAGCTTGACTGTCTGGCACTTTCGGTGTGGGAGCAATCGTCCGACGTTCGTGATTTTTGAGGTTTTTTTTTCCAGTGGGCGCCCAGGTGCAGCTGGTGGTAGATGTCGAAGCCGTGTTGGTCAGTGAAAGCCCAGAGCCCCGATGTCTGTGATGCTGTAGATGCGCTGCCAATGGCCGGTGAGGAGCAGCAAGAGCTTGACTGGCTGGCACTTTCGGTGTGGGAGCAATCGTCCGATGATTGTGATTTTTCGGGTTTTTTTTCCAGTGGGTGCTCAGGTGCAGCTGGTGGTAAACGTCGAAGCCCTGTTGGTCAGGGAAAGCCCGGAGCCCCGATGTTTGTGGTGCTGTAGATGCGCTGCCAATGGCCGCTGAGGAGCAGCAAGAGCTTGACAGGCTGGCACTTGCGGTGTGGGAGCAATCGTCCGATGTTTGTGATTTTTCGGGATTTTTTTTCAGTGGGCGCCCAGGTGCAGCTGGTGGTAAATGTCGAAGCCCTGTTTGTCAGTGAATGCGCGGAGCCCCGATGTCTGTGGTGCTGTGGATGCGCTGTGAATTGGCGGTGGGGAGCAGCAAGAGCTTGTGTTGCTGGCACTTTCGGTGTGGGAGCAATCGTCCGATGTTCGTGATTTTTCGGGGTTTTTATCAGTGGTCGCCCAGGTGCAGCTGGTGGTATATGTCGAAGCCCTGTTGGTCAGGGAAAGCCTGGAGCCCCGATGTCTGTGGTGCTGTAGATGCGCTGCCAATGGCCGCTGAGGAGCAGCAAGAGCTTGACTGGCTGGCACTTAAGGTGTGCGAGTAATCGTCCGATGTTTGTGATTTCTGGGGATATTTTTATCAGTGGTCGCCCAGGTGCAGCTGGTGGTAAATGTCGAAGCCCTGTTGGTCAGTGAATGCACGGAGCCCCGATGTCTGTGGTGCTGTAGATGCGCTGGGAATGCCCGGGAGGAGCAGCAAGAGCTTGACTGGCTGGCACTCTAAGGTGTGGGAGTAATCGTCCGACGTTTGTGATTTCTGGGGATTTTTTTTCAGTGGGCGCCCAGGTGCAGCTGGTGGTAAACGTCGAATCTCTGTTGGTCAGGGAAAGCCCGGAGCCCCGATGTCTGTGGTGCTGTAGATGCGCTGGGAGTGGGCGGTGGGGAGCAGCAAGAGCTTGACTGGCTGGCACTTTCGGTGTCGGAGCAATCTTCCGATGTTCGTGATTTTTCTAGGTTTTTTTTCAGTGGGTGCCCAGGTGCAGCTGGTGGTAAACGTCGAAGCCCTGTTCGTCAGGGAAAGCCCGGAGCCCCGATGTCTGTGGTGCTGTAGATGCGCTGCCAATGGCCCGTGAGGAGCATCAAGAGCTTGACTAGCTTGCACTTAAGGTGTGGGAGCAATCGTCCGATGTTTGTGATTATTCGGGATTATTTTTCAGTGGGCGCCCAGGTGCAGCTGGTGGTAAACGTCGAAGCCCTTTTTGTCAACGGAGGCCCGGAGCCCTGATGTCTGTGGTGCTGTAGATGCGCTGCCAATGGCCAGTCAGTAGCAGCAAGATTTTAAGCTGCTGGCAGTTTCGGTGTGGGATCAATTGTCCGACGTTCGTGAATTTTCGGTGTTTTTTTCAGTAGGTGCCCAGGTGCAGCGGGTAGTAAATGTCGAAGCCCTGTTGGTCAGGGAAAGCCCAGAGTCCCGATGCCTGTGGTGCTGTAGATGCACCTCCAATGGCCCGTGAGGAGCAGCAAGAGCTTGACTGGCTGGCACTTTTGGTGTGGGAGCAATCGTCTGACGTTGGTGATTTTCGGGGTTTTTTTTCAGTGGGTGCCCAGGTGCAGCTGGTGGTTAATGTCGAAGCCCTGTTGGTCAGGGAAAGCCCAGAGCCCCGATATCTGTGGTGCTGTAGATGCGCTGCCAATGGTTGGTGAGGAGCAGCAAGAGCTTGACTGGCTGGCACTTTCGGTGTGGGAGCAATCTTCCGATGTTCGTGATTTTTCTAGGTTTTTTTTCAGTGGGTGCCCAGGTGCAGCTGGTGGTAAACGTCGAAGCCCTGTTCGTCAGGGAAAGTCCGGAGCCCCGATGTCTGTGGTGCTGTAGATGCGCTGCCAATGGCCCGTGAGGAGCATCAAGAGCTTGACTAGCTTGCACTTAAGGTGTGGGAGCAATCGTCCGATGTTTGTGATTATTCGGGATTATTTTTCAGTGGGCGCCCAGGTGCAGCTGGTGGTAAACGTCGAAGCCCTTTTTGTCAACGGAGGCCCGGAGCCCTGATGTCTGTGGTGCTGTAGATGCGCTGCCAATGGCCAGTCAGTAGCAGCAAGATTTTAAGCTGCTGGCACTTTCGGTGTGGGATCAATTGTCCGACGTTCGTGAATTTTCGGTGTTTTTTTCAGTAGGTGCCCAGGTGCAGCGGGTAGTAAATGTCGAAGCCCTGTTGGTCAGGGAAAGCCCAGAGTCCCGATGCCTGTGGTGCTGTAGATGCACCTCCAATGGCCCGTGAGGAGCAGCAAGAGCTTGACTGGCTGGCACTTTTGGTGTGGGAGCAATCGTCTGACGTTGGTGATGTTTCGGGGTTTTTTTTCAGTGGGTGCCCAGGTGCAGCTGGTGGTTAATGTCGAAGCCCTGTTGGTCAGGGAAAGCCCAGAGCCCCGATATCTGTGGTGCTGTAGATGCGCTGCCAATGGCCGCTGAGGAGCATCAAGAGCTTGACAGGCTGGCACTTGCGGTGTGGGAGCAATCGTCCGATGTTTGTGATTTTTGGGGATTTTTTTCAGTGGGCGCCCAGGTGCAGCTGGTGGTAAATGTCGAAGCCCTGTTGGTCAGGGAAAGCCCGGAGCCCCAATGTCTGTGGTGCTGTTGATGCGCTGGGAATGGGCGGTGAGGAGCAGCAAGAGCTTGACTGGCTGGCACTTAAGGTGTGGGAGTAATCGTCCGATGTTTGTGATTTCTGGGGATTTTTTTCCAGTGGGCGCCCAGGTGCAGCTGGTGGTAAATGTCGAAGCCCTGTTCGTTCGTGAAGGCGCGGAGCCCCGATGTCTGTGGTGCTGTAGATGCGCTGGGAATGGGCGGTGGGTAGCATCAAGAGCTTGACAGGTTGGCACTTTCTGTGTGGGAGAAAACGTCCGATGTTTGTGATTTTTCGGGGTTTTTTTTCAGTTGGCGCCCATGTGCAGCTGGTGGTAAATGTCGAAGCCCTGTTGGTCAGGGAAAGCCCGGAGCCCCGATGTCTGTGGTGCTGTAGATGCGCTGCCAATGGCCGGTGAGGAGCAGCAAGAGCTTGACTGGCTGGCACTTTTGGTGTGGGAGCAATCGTCCGATGTTCGTGATTTTTCGGGGTTTTTTTGCAGTGGTCGCCCAAGTGCAGCTGGTGGTAAACGTCGAAGCCTTGTTGGTCAGGGAAAGCCCGGAGCCCCGATATCTGTGGTGCTGCAGATGCGCTGCCAATGGCCGCTGAGGAGCATCAAGAGCTTGACAGGCTGGCACTTTCGGTGTGGGAGCAATCGTCCGACGTTTGTGATTTTTCAGGGGTTTTTTCTCAGTGGGCTCCCATGTGCAGCTAGTGGTAATCGTCGACGCCCTGTTCTTCAGGGAAAGCCTGGAGCCCAGATGCCTGTGGTGCTGTAGATGCGCTGCCAATGGCCCGTGAGGAGCAGCAAGAGCTTGACTGGCTGGCACTTTCGGTGTGGGAGCAATCGTCCGATGTTCGTGATTTTTCTAGGTTTTTTTTCAGTGGGTGCCCAGGTGCAGCTGGTGGTAAATGTGGAAGCCCTGTTGGTCAGGGAAAGCCCGGAGCCCCGATGTCTGTGGTGCTGTAGATGCGCTGCCAATGGCCGGTGAGGAGCAGCAAGAGCTTGACTGGCTGGCACTTAAGGTGTGGGAGTAATCGTCCGATGTTTGTGATTTCTGGGGATTTTTTTTCAGTGGGCGCGCAGGTGCAGCTGTTGGTAAATGTCGAAGCCCTGTTCGTCAGTGAGAGGCGCGGAGCCCCGATGTCTGTGGTGCTGTAGATGCGCTGGCAATGGCCCATGAGGAGCAGCTAGAGCTTGACAGGCTGGCACTTTCGGTGTGGGAGCAATCGTCCGACGTTTGTGATTTTATGGGGTTTTTTCTCAGTGAGCGCCCATGTGCAGCTAGTGGTAATCGTCGAAGCCCTGTTGGTCAGGGAAAGCCCGGAGCCCCGATGTCTGTGGTGCTGTAGATGCGCTGCCAATGGCCGGTGAGGAGCAGCAAGAGCTTTACTGGCTGGCACTTAAAGTGTGGGAGTAATCGTCCGATGTTTGTGATTTTTCGGGATTTTTTTTCAGTGGGCGCCCAGGTTCAGCTGGTGGTAAACGTCGAAGCCCTGTTGGTCAGGGAAAGCCTGGAGCCCCGATGTCTGTGGTGCTGTAGATGCGCTGCCAATGGCCGGTGAGGAGCAGCAAGAGCTTGTGTTGCTGGCACTTTCGGTGTGGGAGCAATCGTCCGATGTTCGTGATTTTTCGGGGTTTTTTTTCAGTGGGCGCTCAGGTGCAGCGGGTGGTAAATGTTGAAGCCCTGTTGGTCAGGGTTAGGGTTAGGGTTAGGGTTACGTTAGGGTTAGGGTTAGGGTTAGTGTTGGGTTAGGGTTAGGTTTAGGGTTAGGGTTAGGGTTAGGGTTAGGGTTAGGCTTTGTGTTAGGTTAGGGTTAGGGTTAGTGTTTAGGGTTAGGGTTAGGATTAGGGTTGGGTTAGGGTTAGGGTTAGGGTTAGGGTTAGGTTAGGGGTAGGGTTAGGGTTGGGTTAGGGTTAGGTTAGGATTAGGGTTAGGTTAGGGTTAGGGTTGGGTTAGGGTTAGGGTTAGGTTAGGGTTAGGTTTAGGGTTAGGGTTAGGTTTAGGGTTAGGTTAGGTTTAGGGTTAGGTTAGGGTTAGGGTTACGGTTAGGTTAGGGTTAGGGTTAGGGTTAGGTTAGGGTTAGGGTTAGGGTTAGGGTTACTCTTAGGTTAGGGTTAGGGTCAGGGTTTTGGGGGGAATCTGGGGGGAAATGGCGGGATTTTGGGGGCAAATATGGGATTTTGGTGCAAAATGCAGGAATTTGTGGCAAAAATGGGGGATTATGGGGGAAGTCGCGGGATTTTGGGGCAAAATGTGGGGTTTTAGGGTTAAAATGTGGGATTTTTAGGGTAAATCGCAGGATTTTGGGGGCAAAATGCGGGAATTTTGGTGCGAAATGGGGCGATTTGGGGCAAAAATGCGGGATTTGTGGAGGAAATTGCGAGATTTTGAGGGGCAAAATGTGGGGTTTTAGGGTTAAAATGTGGGATTTTTGGGGGAAATCGCGGGATTTGGGGGGCAAAATGTGGTAATTTGGTGTGATATCTGTGGTGCTGTAGATGCGCTGCCAATGGCCGGTGAGGAGCAGCAAGAACTTGGCAGGCTGGCACTTTCGGTGTGGGAGCAATCGTTCGACGTTCGTGATTTGTCGGGGTTTTTTTCTCAGTGGGTGCCCAGGTGCAGCTGGTGGTAATCGTCGAAGCCCTGTTGGTCAGGGAAAGCCCGGAGCCCCGATGTCTGTCGTGCTGTAGATGCGCTGCCAATTGCCGGTGAGGAGCAGCAAGAGCTTGACTGGCTGGCACTTTCGGTGTGGGAGCAATGGTCTGACGTTTGTGATTTTTGGGGATTTTTTTTCAGTGGGCGCCCAGGTGAGCGGGCGGTAAATGTCGAAGCCCTGTTGGTCAGGGAAAGCCCGGAGCCCCGATGTCTGTGGTGCTGTAGATGCGCTGCCAATGGTCGGTGAGGAGCAGCAAGAGCTTGACTGGCTGGCACATTATGTGTGGGAGCAATCGTCCGATACTCATGATTTTTCGGGGTTTTTTTTCAGTGGGCGCCCAGGTGCAATTGGTGTTATATGTCGAAGCCCTGTTGGTCAGGGAAAGCCCGGAGCCCCGATGTCTGTCGTGCTGTAGATGCGCTGCCAATGGCCCGTGAGAAGCAGCAAGAGCTTGACTGGCTGACACTTTCGGTGTGGGAGCAATCGTCCGATGTTTGTGATTTTTCAGGAATTTTTTTTCAGTGGGCGCCCAGGTGCAGCTGGTGGTAATCGTAGAAGCCCTGTTCATCAGGGAAAGCCCGGAGCCCCGATGTCTGTGGTACTGTAGATGCGCTGGAAATGGGCGGTGAGGAGCAACAAGAGCTTGTGTTGATGGCACTTTTGGTGTGGGAGCAATCGTCTGATGTTCGTGATTTTTCGGGGGTTTTTTCAGTGGGTGCCCAGGTGCATCGGGTGGTAAACGTCGAAGCCCTGTTGGTCAGGGAAAGCCCGGAGCCCCGATGTCTGTGGTGCTGTACATGCGCTGCCAATGGCCGGTGAGGAGCAGCAAGAACTTGGCAGGCTGGCTCTCAAGGTGTGGGAGGAATCGTCCGATGTTTGTGATTTCTCAGGATTTTTTTCAGTGGGTGCCCAGGTGCAGCTGGTGGTAAACGTCGAAGCCCTGTTGTCAGGGAAAGCCCGGAGCCCCGATGTCTGTGGTGCTGTAGATGCGCTGCCAATTGCCGGTGAGGAGCAGCAAGAGCTTGTGTTGCTGGCACTTTCGGTGTGGGAGCAATCGTCCGATGTTCGTGATTTTTCGGGGTTTTTTTTCAGTGGGCGCTCAGGTGCAGCGGGTGGTAAATGTTGAAGCCCTGTTGGTCAGGGTTAGGGTTATGGTTAGGGTTAGGGTTAGGTTAGGGTTAGGGTTAGGGTTAGGTTAGGGTTAGGTTAGGGTTAGGGTTAGGGTTAGGTTAGGGTTAGGGTTGGGTTAGGGTTAGGGTTTAGGGTTAGGGTCAGGGTTAGGGTTAGGTTAGGGTTAGGGTTAGGGTTAGGTTAGGGTTAGGGTTACTCTTAGGTTACGGTCAGGGTCAGGGTTTTGTCGGGAATCTGGGGGGAAATTGCTGGATTTTGGGGGCAAATATGGGATTTTGGTGCAAAATGCAGGAATTTGTGGCAAAAATGGGGGATTATGGGGGAAGTCGCGGGATTTTGGGGCAAAATGTGGGGTTTTAGGGTTAAAATGTGGGATTTTTAGGGTAAATCGCAGGATTTTGGGGGCGAAATGCGGGAATTTTGGTGCGAAATGGGGCGATTTGGGGCAAAAATGCGGGATTTGTGGAGGAAATTGCGAGATTTTGAGGGGCAAAATGTGGGGTTTTAGGGTTAAAATGTGGGATTTTTGGGGGAAATCGCGGGATTTGGGGGGCAAAATGTGGTAATTTGGTGTGATATCTGTGGTGCTGTAGATGCGCTGCCAATGGCCGGTGAGGAGCAGCAAGAACTTGGCAGGCTGGCACTTTCGGTGTGGGAGCAATCGTTCGACGTTCGTGATTTGTCGGGGTTTTTTCTCAGTGGGTGCCCATGTGCAGCTGGTGGTAATCGTCGAAGCCCTGTTGGTCAGGGAAAGCCCGGAGCCCCGATGTCTGTGGTGCTGTAGATGCGCTGCCAATGGCCGATGAGGAGCAGCAAGAGATTGAAAGGCTGGCACTCAAGGTGTGGGAGGAATCGTCCGATGTTTGTGATTTCTCAGGATTTTTTTCAGTGGGTGCCCAGGTGCAGCTGGTGGTAAACGTCGAAGCCCTGTTTGTCAGGGAAAGCCCGGAGCCCCGATGTCTGTGGTGCTGTAGATGCGCTGCCAATTGCCGGTGAGGAGCAGCAAGAGCTTGTGTTGCTGGCACTTTCGGTGTGGGAGCAATCGTCCGATGTTCGTGATTTTTCGGGGTTTTTTTTCAGTGGGCGCTCAGGTGCAGCGGGTAGTAAATGTTGAAGCCCTGTTGGTCAGGGTTAGGGTTAGGGTTAGGTTAGGGTTAGGGTTAGGTTAGGGTTAGGTTTACTCTTAGGTTAGGGTTAGGGTCAGGGTTTTGTCGGGAATCTGGGGGGAAATGGCGGGATTTTGGGGGCAAATATGGGTTAGGGTTAGGTTAGAGTTAGGGTTAGGTTAGGGTTAGGTTAGGGTTAGGGTTACTCTTAGGTTAGGGTCAGGGTCAGGGTTTTGGGGGGAATCTGGGGGGAAATGGCTGGATTTTGGGGGCAAATATGGGATTTTGGTGCAAAATGCAGGAATTTGTGGCAAAAATGGGGGATTATGGGGGAAGTCGCGGGATTTTGGGGCAAAATGTGGGGTTTTAGGGTTAAAATGTGGGATTTTTAGGGTAAATCGCAGGATTTTGGGGGCGAAATGCGGGAATTTTGGTGCGAAATGGGGCGATTTGGGGCAAAAATGCGGGATTTGTGGAGGAAATTGCGAGATTTTGAGGGGCAAAATGTGGGGTTTTAGGGTTAAAATGTGGGATTTTGGGGGGAAATCGCGGGATTTGGGGGGCAAAATGTGGTAATTTGGTGTGATATCTGTGGTGCTGTAGATGCGCTGCCAATGGCCGGTGAGGAGCAGCAAGAACTTGGCAGGCTGGCACTTTCGGTGTGGGAGCAATCGTTCGACGTTCGTGATTTGTCGGGGTTTTTTCTCAGTGGGTGCTCAGGTGCAGCTGGTGGTAATCGTCGAAGCCCTGTTAGTCAGGGAAAGCCCGGAGCCCCGATGTCTGTCGTGCTGTAGATGCGCTGCCAATGGCCGATGAGGAGCAGCAAGAGATTGAAAGGCTGGCACTCAAGGTGTGGGAGGAATCGTCCGATGTTTGTGATTTCTCAGGATTTTTTTCAGTGGGTGCCCAGGTGCAGCTGGTGGTAAACGTCGAAGCCCTGTTTGTCAGGGAAAGCCCGGAGCCCCGATGTCTGTGGTGCTGTAGATGCGCTGCCAATTGCCGGTGAGGAGCAGCAAGAGCTTGTGTTGCTGGCACTTTCGGTGTGGGAGCAATCGTCCGATGTTCGTGATTTTTCGGGGTTTTTTTTCAGTGGGCGCTCAGGTGCAGCGGGTAGTAAATGTTGAAGCCCTGTTGGTCAGGGTTAGGGTTAGGGTTAGGGTTAGGGTTAGGTTAGGATTAGGGTTAGGGTTAGGGTTAGGGTTAGGTTAGGGTTAGGGTTAGGGTTAGGGTTTAGGGTTAGGGTTAGGGTTAGGTTAGGGTTAGGGTTAGGGTTAGGTTAGGGTTAGGTTTACTCTTAGGTTAGGGTTAGGGTCAGGGTTTTGTCGGGAATCTGGGGGGAAATGGCGGGATTTTGGGGGCAAATATGGGTTAGGGTTAGGTTAGAGTTAGGGTTAGGTTAGGGTTAGGTTAGGGTTAGGGTTACTCTTAGGTTAGGGTCAGGGTCAGGGTTTTGGGGGGAATCTGGGGGGAAATGGCTGGATTTTGGGGGCAAATATGGGATTTTGGTGCAAAATGCAGGAATTTGTGGCAAAAATGGGGGATTATGGGGGAAGTCGCGGGATTTTGGGGCAAAATGTGGGGTTTTAGGGTTAAAATGTGGGATTTTTAGGGTAAATCGCAGGATTTTGGGGGCGAAATGCGGGAATTTTGGTGCGAAATGGGGCGATTTGGGGCAAAAATGCGGGATTTGTGGAGGAAATTGCGAGATTTTGAGGGGCAAAATGTGGGGTTTTAGGGTTAAAATGTGGGATTTTTGGGGGAAATCGCGGGATTTGGGGGGCAAAATGTGGTAATTTGGTGTGATATCTGTGGTGCTGTAGATGCGCTGCCAATGGCCGGTGAGGAGCAGCAAGAACTTGGCAGGCTGGCACTTTCGGTGTGGGAGCAATCGTTCGACGTTCGTGATTTGTCGGGGTTTTTTCTCAGTGGGTGCTCAGGTGCAGCTGGTGGTAATCGTCGAAGCCCTGTTAGTCAGGGAAAGCCCGGAGCCCCGATGTCTGTCGTGCTGTAGATGCGCTGCCAATGGCCGATGAGGAGCAGCAAGAGATTGAAAGGCTGGCACTCAAGGTGTGGGAGGAATCGTCCGATGTTTGTGATTTCTCAGGATTTTTTTCAGTGGGTGCCCAGGTGCAGCTGGTGGTAAACGTCGAAGCCCTGTTTGTCAGGGAAAGCCCGGAGCCCCGATGTCTGTGGTGCTGTAGATGCGCTGCCAATTGCCGGTGAGGAGCAGCAAGAGCTTGTGTTGCTGGCACTTTCGGTGTGGGAGCAATCGTCCGATGTTCGTGATTTTTCGGGGTTTTTTTTCAGTGGGCGCTCAGGTGCAGCGGGTAGTAAATGTTGAAGCCCTGTTGGTCAGGGTTAGGGTTAGGGTTAGGGTTAGGGTTAGGTTAGGATTAGGGTTAGGGTTAGGGTTAGGGTTAGGTTAGGGTTAGGGTTAGGGTTAGGGTTTAGGGTTAGGGTTAGGGTTAGGTTAGGGTTAGGGTTAGGGTTAGGTTAGGGTTAGGTTTACTCTTAGGTTAGGGTTAGGGTCAGGGTTTTGTCGGGAATCTGGGGGGAAATGGCGGGATTTTGGGGGCAAATATGGGTTAGGGTTAGGGTTAGGTTAGGGTTAGGGTTAGGGTTGGGTTAGGGTTAGGGTTACTCTTAGGTTAGGGTCAGGGTCAGGGTTTTGGGGGGAATCTGGGGGGAAATGGCTGGATTTTGGGGGCAAATATGGGATTTTGGTGCAAAATGCAGGAATTTGTGGCAAAAATGGGGGATTATGGGGGAAGTTGCGGGATTTTGGGGCAAAATGTGGGGTTTTAGGGTTAAAATGTGGGATTTTTAGGGTAAATCGCAGGATTTTGGGGGCGAAATGTGGGAATTTTGGTGCGAAATGGGGCGATTTGGGGCAAAAATGCGGGATTTGTGGAGGAAATTGCGAGATTTTGAGGGGCAAAATGTGGGGTTTTAGGGTTAAAATGTGGGATTTTTGGGGGAAATCGCGGGATTTGGGGGGCAAAATGTGGTAATTTGGTGTGATATCTGTGGTGCTGTAGATGCGCTGCCAATGGCCGGTGAGGAGCAGCAAGAACTTGGCAGGCTGGCACTTTCGGTGTGGGAGCAATCGTCCGACGTTCGTGATTTGTCGGGGTTTTTTCTCAGTGGGTGCCCATGTGCAGCTGGTGGTAATCGTCGAAGCCCTGTTGGTCAGGGAAAGCCCGGAGCCCCGATGTCTGTGGTGCTGTAGATGCGCTGCCAATGGCCGATGAGGAGCAGCAAGAGATTGAAAGGCTGGCACTCAAGGTGTGGGAGGAATCGTCCGATGTTTGTGATTTCTCAGGATTTTTTTCAGTGGGTGCCCAGGTGCAGCTGGTGGTAAACGTCGAAGCCCTGTTTGTCAGGGAAAGCCCGGAGCCCCGATGTCTGTGGTGCTGTAGATGCGCTGCCAATTGCCGGTGAGGAGCAGCAAGAGCTTGTGTTGCTGGCACTTTCGGTGTGGGAGCAATCGTCCGATGTTCGTGATTTTTCGGGGTTTTTTTTCAGTGGGCGCTCAGGTGCAGCGGGTGGTAAATGTTGAAGCCCTGTTAGTCAGGGTTAGGGTTAGGGTTAGGGTTAGGGTTAGGGTTAGGGTTAGGGTTAGGGTTAGGTTAGGGTTAGGGTTAGGGTTAGGGTTTAGGGTTAGGGTTAGGGTTAGGGTTAGGGTTAGGTTTACTCTTAGGTTAGGGTTAGGGTCAGGGTTTTGTCGGGAATCTGGGGGGAAATGGCGGGATTTTGGGGGCAAATATGGGT